>NC_090442.1:350017258-350636425 GCF_031143425.1 Pleurodeles waltl
CACTTTATAGGATTTTCACTGTGAAACAGGCTAGAGGGGTTGAGAATCAAAGACACTTTATGGAAGTTATTCTGTTAGGACTGATGCACCTTATATATCAAAGCATTGAACAGTAACAATATTGTAATACATGATTGTTGGGCTGGGACTTGGATGTATTGAATTTTACAGATAACCCACCTTTCATATTTTATTGTAGATTGTATTCTCATTTTATGTTTTGTATTTGATGAATTATTTGTGTATGTGGACCTCTTTGGAGTTCCAAATCATGACATAAATAAAACTGAATTGAACGATGGTAGCAAACAATTTCACCATGGTTTGCAGAATTCAAAAACAAATCTTCACTTTGGTATACTGTATAGGATCCTAAATCTGATAGTGTATAAGAAACAGTCACAACATCCCATTTATCAGAAATGAAATTTGGGATACAAATATCATCCATAGCAAGCATAAAATCATAAGAATGTGAAAAGTTTCTCTAGGACCTAAAATGGCATGGAGGACATTACTGCATGCAATAGCATTGTGGACAGAAAATGCAGTAATGTTCACAACGGACACATTTCTTCCGCCCTCATGTGGGCAAGAATGAGATGTAAGTACCTCAACTACGAGTTCTGGAAAACAGCGATCTGGAAGGTAATTACCATTCAACAGCAGGAAAAAACTGTTAAAATCCAATCTAGATGAAGAGAAAAAACAGTGAAAGAAAAATACGAAGGTGGAATCATAGAGGAATCAGATAAGCCTTTTTTAGCCAAAACAACAGCACATGTGCACCATGCAAAGATGTATGTAAATATGTGAAGAAAAATTATCAATGTCAGCAAAGCAATCAGAGACAGTCTTTGCAAAAATAGGAACCTCATGAGGAAATGGAGAATTAGTAGGTACCTACTATGGTGGCTGGTGATATTGCCAGGAGAAGCAGTAGAAAAGTGTAACTCACACAATGAATATACCCTGTGTTAGCAGTGGTAAAAGGCACTAGTGAAATTTCATCACCAGAGGACCCCCAACCGGGGAGTCAAAATATTAGTACTGTTTAATACATGTATGGGCATCTCTTGTAGGGTAGGGAGAATGGACCGCCAGGGTCATAATGAGGGCAATTGTCTGACCTGTCCTTGGCATTAAGATCAACTCCCCCTAGTTCAGCCACAAATAATGCTACTCAATCTCACCCCTCTGAGACTATAGATCAGACAGCTGGCCATTGCTTAGAGACTATGGTGGGAGGCTCTAATGGAAGAGTTAAACCGTCAGTTGAGGTCCATCTTGCTTGTGATCAGTCTGCTATGGATGTAAAAAAAATCTGCTTCCCTCATAATCTCAGCCTGCCCATATATTTTAAGACAGTCCAGACCCAAGTTTTCAAACTTTGCAGCTGCTTCCCAAATGTGCAACTTATGTCTCTATACTAAAGACTGTTTTACCCTTCCATGCACCTCAAACTGAGCAGGACTACCAATTACAAAACAAAGTGGTGCACGGGTGTCTACAGCGGTTGGGACAATTAGTAGTAATGCTTCTGCTAAAACTATTAAAGATGTGTGAGGGTTCAGTGGACTGGGAAATTACCTAAAAAAGAATTTGACTACTGTATCGTAATTCATTTTCATGATCCTGAGTTGGTGCAATATATTTTAAATAGGTCTTGGGGCTCTCATGGACCTCACTCAGGGATCTGTCTAGTTCCCTTGGCCGACTCCTATAATCCTAATGTGCTCCCCCGGTCAAACCCGTTGCATGACACCACTAGGTCACATGCACTTATAGTGCCAACACACAACCATTATGCTGACCTTGATGGGGTTGACTGACTACCTGGTAGTAATATCCTACCAGCTAATTACAGACTAAATGCTGAGGCACACAATCCAAATGCAGCACCTGACCACTCCATTTCACATTCCAGCCCATTCCAGTTTTGGCTACTGCCAAACTAGTAGTATTTTTAAGGGTAACTCAGATGGTCACCCCATCACAGTTAATGCACTCATGAGAGCTGCTACTTTTATGGATCAGCCAATTGAGGGGGATGAACCCCTGCAGGGCAATGACCCGCTATTGGATGGTAATTTCAACCCATCTGTAACTCAGTGCTGCAATACCAACAATAGAGTGCATGTCCTTTATTGGAATATTAAAAGGATTAATAAAAAATTGGCTGATGATAATTGGGTCAGATATGTGTCAAACCACCAAGCAGTCTGCTTCAGTAGACCTGGTCCCACACAAATGTGCACAAAAATGCATTTTTCTCAACACACACTCCAGCGACCCCATCACACTCAGGGCAAGACAGTGGTGGCCCGTTAGCTCTGCACCACATTTCCGGCCAAAATTGGCAAGGTTTATTGAGATGTGGCTTTTTTAAAATTATTTGCCTTACAAATGTAGAGTTGCCTTTAATAGTTCTGATAATTTGTTATAATAATACATTTGACAAAAACAATGTTACTATTGTTGTCTCTCTTAAAAATGCAATGGATGTGACTTTGGCTGGGCTGGCAGTTGGCAATGTTATAATATGGGGGGATTTTAATCATAGACTATGCACTCTCTCTAATGACAAGGTATATGGAATGGGGATTGATGAACTTTGTGATTATTTCCATTTTGAGCATAACCCTTGTGGCAACCTCATGAACAAATTGTTAATGACATATAAACTCCTCATATTGGTAGATCTGCCCCCCCCCCCAAGAGATCCTTGAGCAGGTCAAAGGCAGAGGCAATGGTTAAATTATTTATTTTATTTTACTTTCGAAACTCTGGGCTGGTAGGGTGTGTAAGTTCTTTATTAAAGTACATCCAATCAGCAATCATAACCTGCTGGAACTCTGTCTCCTGAAAAACTGTAAAGTTGCCCATGGCAAACATCATGTCTGAGGCTCACCCTGATCCAGTACACTGCAAACAATGGGCTACATCTAAAATTGAGTGTTGTTAGTCTGGAGGCATTTCTAGTATTACTCCTGAGGAGTGAAAGGGTGCTTTTTGTGCTGTGCCCAAGCACTGGCTCTGACCCTGCTGATGTCATGGAGATGTTTTTGAGAATAAGTAAAAAGGCAGCTGAATTACTCACAGTAATTCAAAACCAGCGATCCCGTAGGAGAATGAAGTGGTTTAACGCAGCCTATTCTCATACACATAGAAACTTGTTACAAACCTTAAAACTCTGGCACAGAGACACAGGGCAGATCAGGAAGATCAGAAAGCATTATAGAGAAACAGTGGATGAGAGGAAAGAACAGATTAGCAGGGAGACCTGGGAAAAACTAAGTTCTGTCTGTGTCTGCAAATATACATCTAAATTTTGGAAAGTAATGAACGCCCCTTTTTTTCAAACAGACATGTAACTACGGCAAATGCGACAATTGCTTAATCAGTGGTATATGATTCCCAAATTTTACCAAAGATTTGATATGCTAATTCCTCAGAGGTTTTTGGACCATGTGGCAAAAGGCACCTAACAATATCCCTAAAGGATGTTGTGTCTGCTGTAGAATGAAGTCGATCTAACAAAGAACCTGGACCAGACCGGGTCCCTATTGGTCTTTTTAAGAGCAATCTTACACTCTGGACCCATATTCTGATCAATGTTTTACAGAGTGCCATCACCATTAGTCCCCCAAAGTGGTGGTCCAAAGCTTCAATTGTCTTGATTTTTAAAAAGGGTAATAGGGGTGATCTTAAACACTATCACCCTATGTTCCTAATTGATCCCACTGGGGAGTATATTATTTGGTCAATCGGAAGCTTGAGGTGGCGATAATGATATTTCAGCACCTGCTCAGTTTGGCTTTAGACAACGCCTTGGGACAAATGACCAGTGTCTGAACTTAAATTTGTAAATTAATAAATATATGGTAGCCAACCAATGATGTATATTTTTGGCATATATGGATCCCACTGCAGCTCTTGATAACATCATAAGGGGAAGTCTGTGGGACTTGCTAATTAAAAAGGGTGCTGACCCAGGGATAGTGACAGTGCTCAGCCAAATGCATGAGGATTTTGAGGTGTGTGTAAGGTTTGAGGCTGGTGGAGAATGTTCAGTTCCATTCACAATTCAAAATGGATTTAGGCAGGGATCTATGCTGGCTTCTTTTCCCTTTAGCTGCTATATTAATGGGCGGGCTGGGAGTCTGGCTGAGGTACAAGGAGATTCACCACGGGTGTGAGAGAGGTCACTGCCAGTGTTACTGTTTGCCGATGACTGTGTCATAATGGCCAGAACTCGACAGGGGCTCCAAAAACCTTTAGAGAGATTTGTGACTATTATTCCTGGCTTGGGGCGCTCTACCAACACATCTAAATCCTTTGTCATGGTGTGTGGTCAACCTCAGGGCAAAATACCTTTCTTTAACATTTCTGGGGTTTCCCTCACATATTTTGGGATCCTGTTTGTCAAAGCTAGGGTGTGGAAACATCTGACAGGTGTTAGGGTAGTGCAAATATATAAATCATTAGCTCCTCTATTTAAATTTGCTACCAAGTTGAGATCTTTGCCATTAGATGCTGCCATTGCTGTTTATAAAGCTAGATCTTCCTCAATTGCTACTTATGGTGCAGGGATGTGGGTTTTCACTGACTGTTCAGCTCTTCAGACTATAGAGAATAGTTTCCTAGAAGACTGCTTTCTCTCCCAAACACTGGCCCTTCTATCATACCGCAAAAAGAATTAGGACTTCAAAATATTGAACATAGGATAAAAATAGCTCGGGTCCTTTTATGGTTGTATGAGGTCCAAGGCAGCACTGACTCAGCCCGTGATTTCTGATTGCCTTAAATTTAGATGAACAAACATAATAGGCTGGTTTGTACAAGTTAAGAACAACTTGCAGGTGATAGGCAGAATTGATCTCTATGACACTCCTCAAACTATTACCAGTCCCTCAAGACTACTAATAATCAAGATCTGTTAAACCTTTTTCTCAAGACAAATGGCTGTCTTCCAAAATAAATAAAAAGTTAGTTAGGACATATTTTCCTCTGTGCACTACAACTCGTTCTGAACCCTACTTGACTATAATCCTGTGACATCAGAGGGTCTATCTGGTTAGATTCACACTTTGTATTGCTCATTTTTTGGTGTCTTACTGATTACAAAACCAAAGATCTACTACCCTGCTCCTGTGACTTTATGTTGTGCCAATCACGACTACATTTATTCTTTTTCTGTAATGTTTATGATCAGCAGAAGCTGTGCATTCTAAGGCCTTTATTGTGAAACCTAAATATCAGAAAATGTAGAGAAGCCCTGTTTTATGTACAACTGCTTTAGACTGAGGCAATTTTCATTACCGTTTAGCGGTTCATAGCTTCAGTAATGCGCTGCCTGGAATAGTAGGCAAATGATTCGGAAATATCTTTAAAGTGACAGTGGGCAAAATTACTGAATAGATAGATTGCCTGCAAAGTAATCTCTCCCTGTATGTACACCAAGTGGCATAAATCGATGATTGAAAAGCTTACTTACTTAAGTCCTTATCCCAACAAAATGTACAAATGCATTTCCTATGTTTGATCAATCAATCAATCAGTACTTGTATAGCGCAACTACTCACCAGTTAAATGTTGAGGATGTCCAATATTATGGCACTGTATGCAATTAATGAACTGATTGTGCTGTTTTTATCAGTTTAACTTTTATATATCATTTAATATGTTTCCTGATGTGATTATTGTTTTTTAATGCATCATTGAAATGCTTTTTCATGAGTGTGCTTTTATGGTTTGCTTTAAACCAGAGATACTCAAAGTACGGCCCGCAGGCCTCAGGTGGCCCCTCTTACCTTTACATTCGGCCCTTCAAGCAACAGCAGCACTGGGAAGCTGTTTGCTCGGCTCTGCACTAACAATAAAAATATGAAATACACGCACAATCATTTATTTCAAACTCAATTGGTCTTCAAGAAAGTAAGTAACTAGGCACTCCTGCACTTAACTTTAGAAACGCCTTCATTTTTAAAACTAAGACAGCCTCTTCAAAATCAAAAAAGTGTACTTAGTTAACATGCAGCACCTTTTCGCCTTAGTACAATTTATTTTATCAGTGCATTGAGATGTATTCATTTAAAAGTGATAGTTTTCAAACATAAATTTGGAAACATAAATTTTAAAACATTAATTATTTCCCTAACCCTGAGTACGTCACCAATAGTAAATTAAAGAGACAAGTCACTTGGTATGTGCGCTTTATGGGTGGCCTGAGTTCCTATCATACATGAACAACGTTACACTTAAATAAATCAAACATAGAAGCAGGTTTTGTGCAGCACACCATGAATCATGTATTTCGAGGTCATCTTAAACGTGATAATGCAGAAAAAGGAGGGAAAGTGAGACTAAACAATTGTCTAGGATCACACAATTTGGAAAAGTGGGTAAGCTGGTATTAGTTCCAGGTTTTCTGGTTTCCCATTGTTTATTTCAGCCACTAGATGTATATAATTTGCTTCTCCTACACCTACCTTGCCACCAATACCTCCAGCCACCCAACCCGACCGCCACTGCCCTCGCATCAATGCGGCCCCAGGCACATCACAGACCAAACATTTTGGCCCCTGGGAAAATGTTTGCGAGTACCCATGCTTTAAATTGAATAAAGCTTGTTTGACTGACTGACTACTGAAAATTACTGAGGATACTGTGGCAAAGTTGTCAATTAATTTCATCCTAAAATCCAGGGCAGGGTTCACCTCATGTTCATTCTGAATTTGTTTCAGCACTTCAGGCAAAACAGCTCTTGATAGCGTTCTGTGTGTAATTATATATATGGCAGCAAAGACCATATCCCATGTCTTGCAATCCTCAACTTGGGGGACTATACCAAGCAGAAGACACACAGGCTGTCATCATGACCCTGGTGGTAAATCCTGCTTACCACCACGCTGATGGACGATAATTTACAGCCGTCGCCACGGATATCAGTTCACCATAATATGGCTCACACACACCAATCTGACAGAATTCAGCCACAGACACAAATCCGCCAGACCATAGGTCAGTGATAAAGTGGCAGTATCAAAACCCACACAGTTACGCCAGAACAACGCCTACCACATTACGACCCATGAATCACCACGGCGGACATTCAACGGCAGTACATACCGCCACACTCAAAATGGACACCCACAGACAAAACAATACCACTGTCAACACCAGAGCAGTATGCGCTCTATTGGCGACAAAAGTGCAAAAACCCTGCACTCTCAAAACAAAGTAATTTATGCATTGTGCTGATATGTTGTGGTTTAACCTTTTGCATTGCAGAGTTCAATCCTGAAAACTTATTTTTAATATGCTCACAAATACTGTTCTTTTGCAATGTATTGCTGCAGGTTTTCAGAGTGTGTTAGGGTGTGGCCCCTTTCCAGGGCCTTCCAGAGACTTTCCCTGCAACATGCCTGGGCGTGGTTCTGGGCTGGGCCAAGACTCTATAAAAGAGATCCAGCCCAGCTCCCAGTGCTCACTATTCAGAGGTCCCAGTGCAGAGCAGCAGCTTCTTCCTGAGCTCCTGTTCCCGGGGCCTATTTGGATTTTAAAGTCTTCTGCCCTTCATCCTTCATTGGTGATCATTGTTCCAGGCGGTAAGACAGTGGTTGGACTGTCCCGACACCGTTATTGAGAATTTTCATATTCTTGGTTTAATTCTTAAATGAGTAACAGATTACTTGCGCGCTACCATTTCTTGACATTTATATGGTAGTTTACAAATAGGCAAGACGCGTGATTGGTTTCATAAAGGTTTGACTTTGTTATTCATTGCGTGCTACCATTTCTTGACATTGGCATGGTGGCTTAAGAATCGGCAAGACGCGCAATTCGTTTTATTGTGTTTAAACATTGTTGTCCATTGCGCACTACTATTTCTTGACATTTACATGATGTTTTACGAATTGACAAGACGCGCAACTCGTTTCATGAGGATTTAACTTTGTTGTTCACTGCGCGCTACCATTTCTTGACATTTACATGGTGGCTTAAGAAATGGCAAAAGAAGCGCGATTCGTTTCATTGTACTTTGATCTTGTTATTTATTGTGAGCTGTTATTTCTTGACATTTACATCGTGTTTTACGAAATGGCAAGATGCGCGATTTGATTAATGATGATTTGACCTTGATATTCATTGCGTGTTACCATTTCTTGGTATTGTACATGGTGACACTCGAATCGGCAAGACGCACGATTCTCTCCTCGAATTTATTTCATGTTGTTTATTGTATGCCACTATTCTAAGATATTTATTATGTAATATTCGAGTTGACAAGTTATGTGATTTGTTTCCTGAATCCATATAGTGTTACTCATGGTGCACAATCCTTTTATGGTGTTTACTATATATATATATATCTATATATCTGCAATATGCGCAAT
This sequence comes from Pleurodeles waltl, assembly GCF_031143425.1. Taxonomy (NCBI): domain Eukaryota; kingdom Metazoa; phylum Chordata; class Amphibia; order Caudata; family Salamandridae; genus Pleurodeles; species Pleurodeles waltl. Next base: position 350,025,658 of record NC_090442.1, read on the forward strand.
TTGTGTTGAAACATTTTAAGAGTACACAGAAGGCCAGAGTTTCTAGATGCAATATTGTATGGTCCTGGTATACATTCTCAAAACAGGATTTATATGACTGGTTTAAAATTTAGTCAGAATGTTTTTCTGGTTCTCATGTAAAGGAAAGTACTCGAATAAGAAAGTTTTCATTTAATTCATCTTGATTCCCCTACAGGTATCCGGCCATCTTGAAACTTAATCATTTTAAACTTAACTCTTAGATTTTTCATGTTTTCAGAGTGACTAGGCTTAGAATCATAGTCTAGTATTGATTTCAGGAGATATAATTTTCATATTGTGTGTTCTAACTTTTTTCTTACTACAGGTCTCCTTCCTAGCTGTTCCCTTCCTAATCCCCTCTTCCCCTCTTGAACTCTCTCAGTCTCTGTGATTTATCTATCAGAGTCTTGGAGCTGTTCAGTGGTGGACATGTTGGGAACGTGCACAGACCCCGAGGATCTGGTGACTCTGACAACCACATTGGACAATTCAAACAACACACACCTGACACCCAGACACACGCCACACCCACACCCCTATAAAACACACACCCACATTACCCACAACCCTTTACCATTAAAAATCACTGGCACAAGACTGACACCAAACCCACTGACACAACTATATACACACACCACATACACCCATGCATCCCTCACGCACCCCACTACACACAGCCCAACACATTACCCAACACACCCTCACCAACACATATAACATAACACCCATGGCACCACAAAGGCACCCCCGTTTCACGGAGGAGGATTTAAGGTTTATGGTGAAGGAAATAGTTAGGGTAGAGCCACAGCTATTTGGAGCACAGGTGCAGCAGATATCAATAGCCAGGAAGATGGAGCTATGGAGGAGAATCATGGGCAGGGCCAACACCATGGGACAACACCCCAGAACAAGGGACGACATCAGGAAGAGGTGGAAGGTACGTTCCATAGCAGCACGACACCAGCTTGCTATCCAGAGGGCTGGTGGTGGACCCCCACCTCCCCATCATCTCACAGCATGGGAAGAGCAAGACTTGGCAATACTGCATTCTGAGGGCCTAGCTGGAGTCGGAGTACGACTGGACTCTGGTAAGTCAACTTTTTTACAATTATCACCCCCCTACATGCATGCCATCACATACCTTCCCCCTCACTCCCATCACTCTACTATATCCCACACATTCCACCGTCACATCTCTCTAATCCCAATGCCAAGCCCTGCATGCTGTACCAATGCATAGACATCCCTCACAGTCCTGCATGGACACTCATCACTAAAGCATGCACAGCATAGAGAACTAACAATCCCACCATATACCACCATACACAAGGAAAAGCTGGCAGGGCAACACCAACCATAGAGAGGAAGCCAGGGATGTACAATATGTCAGACACAGAAACCATAACACATCATTTACATCCCCACAGGTACCCCAGCCAAAGTCACCTGAGAGGAGGTGCCAGCACTATCCAGTCCCCCAACTGAAGAGGCCCACAGTGATGACAGTAATTCTGGTCCTCAGGATTTGGACTATCTACCTGGCCCATCAGGGACCACTGGACAGCCGGTTACACAACCCAGTCACAGACTACCACAGAGCCTCCACCATCAGGAAACAACACCACAGCACCCACCAGAATACCCAAACCTCTGTCCCCAGGACACATCAATCTGCAGTGTGCCCAACTGTACAGAGACCCCAGGCCACACCTCGCACACAAGACAATCAGGGACCTGGGATCAGTGGCAGTGGGCACACCGTTCAGGGTACAGAGGCACAGGCCAACAGGGACGCTGGGAGGACTGCTGTGCACCTGGGGGAGGACAGGACCAGGGAACCGACTCTGCAGGAGGCGCTCTCTGAGATCCTGGGAGCCTACCAACATTCCAAGGACACGATGGGCCAGATTCTGGACAATGTGCAGGAGAACGGGCGGCTGCAGGAGGAACAGTACCAGGGGATCAGGGAGGACTTACAGGCCATTAACAACACCCTGATCTCCATAGCAGGGGTACTGGCAGACATAGCCAACATTGTGAGAGAGGCAGTCTCACACCAGCGGGCACCTGCCACTAGCCAGACATCTGAACTGCCTTCCATCTCTGCTGTAGCTAGTGGCCAGGAGGCCCCGCCACAGGCTCACAGGGAACCAGCATCCCTCCCGCTGTAGAAGGTGAACCACCCCGCAAACATTACCTGCGATCCAGACAGAAGCCAGAGACACTTGCCAAGACCTCACAGGAAACAAGACTCTCCTGATTGTCATCCTTATGTCCTACTCTGTCACTCTGCCCACCTTGAACTGCCATTGCTCCCCTTGCTATATCCCCATGGACAATGTACCTGTGCTACAAACAGACTGGAACAAGACCCTGGACTTTCCCCAATCATCACCCCATCCCATTGCACTTGCCCCTCCATATATTAGCACTTCAATAAACACCCTTAGAAAAAAAACATTTTGGAGTATGTCATGTATATCAAATATGTACTCATTGTAACAGGTACAAACATTGCAAATCAACTGTACAGAAAAGGAGCATAGATTAAAGACCTGTAGCTGGCTTTAGTGATCACACCAGGAGTACATATCAGGTCATCAACATCTGCAAAATGACTTGCCAGATGGAACAGTAAGTGGGCCTAGAAGTTGAAAATATCAGCATGCCATTGCCGCACAATTTTAACAAATGTAATTGAAATGTGAACTAACACTGCCCTACCTGTGTGTCTTTGAAAGTACTGATGGATTACAGATGTTCTGTTGTCCACATCCTCCTCATCTGTCTCCTCATCCTCACTGTCCACAGGGTCAACTGATGCCGCAGGGCATCTCCAGTCTCCTTCTCCTGCAGAAAAGGTCAGGTTGTGAAACATGCAGCATGCCACTACTATCTAGCAGACCTCCTTGGGTGTGTAACACAGGGCTCCACCTGTCAGATGAAGGCACCTGAACCTGGCCTTCAGGAGGCCAAATGTCCTCTCAAAGATCCTTCTGGTTTACCCATGTGCCTCATTATAACGTTCTTCTGTCCTTGTCCTGGCATTCCTCACAGGGGTCAGCAGCCATGTTCGGTTTGGGTAACCAGAGCCATTTGCAAATACAATATTGAGGGACAACATTTAGTCACACACTATCCAATATGGCCAACACCATACCCATACACCAACATATACTGGGTGAGAACCAGGGCTCAGCTATTAGCCACAGCCTGTGCCTCTGTAATTAGGACATCACATTTGGGATGCTGCTATTCCTACTGCAAAGGCATCACACACTGACCCAGGATACTTAGCATTGACGTAGGAGATGTACTGGTCCGACAAGCACACCATCTGAACATTTATAGAGTGGAAACTCTTATGATTCCTGAACACCTGTTCATTTTGCTCAGGGGGGACAAATCCAATATGTGTTCCATCAATCCCCCAAATTATGTTGGAGAAATGTCCCAGTGCATAAAACTCAACCGTCACTGTGGCCAAATCTTCAACCTGGGGGAAACCTGGGGGAAAACATGTGTTTTATCAGGGCAGACAACACTCTTGTCAGCACTATTGAGAACATTGGTTGTGACATTCCTGCTGCCAAGACCACTGTCACTTGGAAAGAACCAGTTGCCAGGAAATGGAGTACTAATAGCACTTGCACAAGAGGGGGGATCCCAGTGGGGCGATGGATAGCAGATATCAGGTCTGGCTCCAATTGGGCACACAGCTCTGTGATTGTGGCCCTGTCAAGTCTATAGGTGAGGATAATGTGCCTGACCTCCAGTGTAGCCAAGTCCACCAGGGCTCTGTACATGGGGGTATGTCTTGCTCTCCTATTCATCCACAGCGGTAGGAATCTAAGGGACACAAGAGTGAGGAGCTGGTCACAAACTGAACAATGGAACCAGAGCAGAACTTTGCATCCTGTAAACATGAAATGGGTCATTGTGATTTTTCCAGCATGTGCTAATATGTCCTGTGACGCAGCATTATTCCAGGGCCTGCCCCCCCCCCTGAAATGGCATCTGCATTCCTGTGTGGAGGAACAGGTTGAAGTGAGGTAATTGCGCCGTTGCAGGAGGCGGTCAGGAACTGCCGTGCAACTCCTCATTGGCTTACATTGGGACCTATGGGTTACAGTGGCCAAAGGTGATCTACGCCGGTGGTGACAGTATGCACCGCTGCAGACGTGATCGCCAATTTCTATCTGATTCCTCACTTGTTAAGTGACCTTCCATAGGAGAGGACCTACACTGCATTTGCTGCTATGCCCTGTGTCTGGAACCTACCATGGCCCATGTGACCAGGGAAAAAGCCCCAGTCTTCACTTCAGAGGAGTTGGAGAGACTGGTGGATGGGGTCATACCCCAGTACGGACTGCTGTATGGGCCTCCAGACCAACAGGTGAGTACACTGTGAGCAAGATGCATGTGGCATGCATGCATGAAGTTGTGAAGGTCTCATGTAAGGGGGGTGGGTGGATGTCCTCTTGACGGTATACATGTTGTGTGCTGGTCCATATGTGTGTAAATGGTGATCTGAAGGGGTATGTTGGGACATATGTGTAACAGGCAGGACTGTTTGTCTAATTCTATTGTCCTGTGTGTATTGGGTCTGCAGCTCAGCGCCTATCAAAAGAAGGGTATATGGCATGCCATCGCCAAGTAGGTGCAGACCCTAGGGGTCCTAGGCAGGTGGAGCACCCACTGTCAAAAACGGTGCTGGGCACGGTAGACGGTGGAGGCCTAGCTGGGGATGGCCTCCCAACCAGGAAGGGGTGCCCATCGATCCCTAAACCCCCCTGATGGCCTGCATACTGGCGGTGGCCTATCCAGAGCTGGATGGGCGCTTGAGGGCATCACAGCAGCCCCAAGGGGGTGATAACAGTGGCCATCATTTCAACTCTCGCATGGTAGGGTGGTATCCGGGTGGGAATGTGTGTCAGTGGGTGCCCCTAGGCCAGGCCTGACATTGCAGCATAGGTCCCCTGGTGGCTAGGTTTCAGCTAGTAGGCATCCACTACTGGTCAAGGCTGCGTGGGTGCCAGGTGTGCGGCATTTGGCGGTCTGTACCCCTCCTCATGCCTTGGTGGCTAACTATTTCTCTGGTAGTGAAATGCGTATTGCATAGACCTGCTCCCTGTGTGTGAGTGTGCTGTGTATGCCAACGGTGGTTTTGATGCAGCCATTGACCAAGTGTATCCTATGCCTCTTCCCCCCTTTTTTGTTTTGTCATCATTTCCTTATGTACATTAGGATGACCTGGCAGAGGAGCAGAGGCACCAGCGACGGAGGGAGCTTCATCCTACAGGACCCAGGAGGCAGAGTCCACTGACGGTGAGGGCACCAGTGGGATGGAGGGTGAGGAGAGCACCACAGCGGAAACTGAAGGTGACAGTTCTGACACAGATACCTCCTCTGATGGAAACTCCCTGGGGATACTTCTGTGACCACCCCATCTACAGGTACAGCCACCACCCCGTAAAAGAACCGCCCTCCCAGCAGCCCCTCATCGAGTTGCCCGTGTCTGCTCACCCAGGAGGGTGGGCATCTCCTTCACCCCTCAGGCCCTCAGGCCCTGCCCCAGTTAGCCCTGCTGCCCTTAGTGAGGAGGCTAATGACCTCCTGAGATCCATCTCTGTAGGGCAGTCAACCATTGTGAATGCCATCCAGGGACTGGCTGCCCAAATGCAACAATCTAATGCATTCCTGGAGGGCATTCACACTGGATTGGCGGCCCAACAGAGATCGATTCAGGCTCTGGCCTCCTCTCTGATGGCAGCCATTCCCTGTTTCTACCATCTCCCCTCACACTTCCAATGACCATTCCCACTCCCCTCAACCCCAACATATGCCAAGCACACATTCAGATGAGCATGCACACAAGACAACACCCAAGAGTGGCACAGGCAAACACAAGCACCACACTTCATCCCACAGGCACTCACACAAACGCCATTCAGTTGCAGACACACCAACATTCACTATTTCCACTGTCTTCCCATCCTCCCACTCTACCACCTCCCTCATAGCCACATCTACACTCACACCTGCATGCATTACATCATCATCCACTACCAGCATCATCACCACACCAAGCACAACACATACCTCACTGGCAGACACCTCCACAACAGCCATGCACGCATCCCCTGTGTCCTTTCTCACTATTTCTGTCCCCCCCTAAGGCACACAATGCAAGCACTCAGACACCCAACAGCCATCCACCTCACAACAGCATACAGCCCAATGCCTGCACCCAAATCCAGCAGACAAACATCTCCAGCAACCACTCCCTCATCCTCCACTCCTACACTTCTCCGTCTTCCCACCCCAATGTCCCTAAGAATCTTTTCATATCCACCATTGACCTCTTCTCTATCCCTCCCCCCATCCTGCACGTATGGGCAGGGTATCACAAATCCAGCCAAGCACCTCAGCCACACAGTCTACAGGCCCAGTCCCAACTGCACCCCCTCGTGGTGGAAAGGGATCCAGGCCACATATACTGAAGGGCAAGGAGCCTGCACCTGCCACACGAAATGGCAAGGAGTCTGCCCCAGCAGGCAGGAAGTTCAAGGAGCCTGACCCAGCAGGCAGGAAGATCAAGGAGCCTTCCCCAGCAGTCAGGAAGATCAAGGAGCCTGAACCAGCAGGCAGGAACGGAGAGGAGCCTGGACCAGGAACTGAGACGGAGCCCGCACCACCAACCATGGTTGTGCAGCCTTCCGAGGTTGCAGGGAATGGGCAGGAGCCTCCCCCCACCAGCGGCACCACCACTGTGCAGCCAACCGAGGTTGCAGGGGATGGGCAGGAGCCTCCCCCAACCAGAGGAACCACCACTGTGCAGCCATTCAAGGCTGCAGGGAATGGGCAGGAGCCTCCCCCCACCAGCGGCACCACCTCTATGCAGCTGTCTAAGGCTGCAGGGGATGGGCAGAAGCCTCCCCCCACCAGCGGCACCACCACTGTGAAGCCATCTGAGGTTGCAGGGGATGAGCAGGATCCTCCCCCATCAACGGCACCACCACTGTGCAGCCATCACCGCCGGCGGACAGCATGTAATCCTGCCTCCATGGGCTGCTGTGCGGCCTGCCCACTCCTGAACTAGTGGGTATGATACCCACTCAAGAGACTGTGACCTTCCACTCCCCAGGATCAAGCACAGGGCAGTTTGACCCCTCCATAACCAGTGGGTATGACACCCACCTGAGAGACTGAGGCCCATCACTTCCCAGGAACAAGCACAGGGCATGTTGCCCCCTCCAGAACCAGTGGGTAAGACACCCACCTGAGAGACTGTGGCTGATCACTCCCCAGGATCAAGCACAGGGCACATTGCCCCCTCCAGAACCAGTGGTCTTGTTACATCTCCCGGCTGAGGTGCTCCCCCTGTCCCCCATCTCCCTGAGGTGCCTGCCCATTTACCAACTGATGCTCATGCAGAGTTCTGTCTGTGTTGAAGCAGGTGACATGTGTGGCCTTGGACTTTGGCCTTTGGCCATGTTGCCCACGTAAATTGAGGACTGGGCTGTGTTCCTTGTTCTGTAAATATGTATATATCTATTTTCTTGCCTAACTTCTTATTTCTACTGTGTTGATCTTATTACAAACACTTTGGTGAAATCGTTTTGTCCTTGCATTATTCAGCCGAGTTGCGGGGGTAATGTTTTTTTAATGCATCTGGTTGAGTGTATTACGTGTGTGTGTGGGGTGTGTGTTGTGCGTGTGTGTGTCACTCTCTTTTTCCTCCCCCCTCTCTTGTGTGCTAGGCAGCTGTACTCACTGTCGTCACCTTCACCAGTGTTGGTGTTCGTGGTGGAGCAGAACTTCGAATATCATAGGAAAAACATGAATTCGGGTTACATGGCGGCGTGGTTGTTCCCTGTGTCTCCAATGGTGAGTCCTTTCACTTCTGAGCTCAGTTTCCGCCAGGCTTTTGATTTCATTGGTACGCCCCGGAAAAGGTGGGGGATTGCAGCGTCTTAATATGGTGGGCGGAACATTGACTTCCGCATGGCTGTATACGGCTGCCGCTGTGGTGGCTGTTGTTTCCCCCCTGGTGGTTGGTGAGTCTTTCAGAGATATTTCCACCCATGGTCATAATTTGGCAGTAGTTACCGCCAGCCTGTTGGCGGTATTACCGCCACTTTATCACCGACCGCCAGGGTCATAATGAGGGTTAAACTTTACTAGCTGGGAATAAATGTTAACATTGGAGTAAAGATATGTGTTTTGTAGAAATCTGGGCCAAACCTTTCCACCTAGAGTGGATAATAAAATGCATTTCCACTTAATATTTTTATTCTATTTCAACTTATTTTATCAGGACAATTAGTTATGTTTCTGATGCTTTTTTCAGATATTGCATTAGTGAAGTTGCTCCTTGCAAAGTCGCTTCAGCGATGCCATAGGATTAATAGTCATTCTATAGTATTGATGTGATATACAATGATGCATATCCAAATTAGGAGGGCCTCTCCCATTCCCTTTCTACCCAGGACCCCAAAAATCCTAGGACCGGCCCTGACTGTAGAAACATACATGCGATAAATTAAAATCCAGTTTGGTTAGAATTAATAATATCTGCTTAGAAACGGTTGAACCCGTTTATTTCCAATTGCACTAAAAAAGAATAAAGTTAAGGCAACTGACATTTAAAAATGGGTTGTTTAAATTTAACAAATGTAATCCTGCAGCCTCTTTACCTCTGTTGAGGAAACAAAAGTCTGTCTAACAAGTGCTTTAAATGTGAAAGGAGAAGTGCTGATACTCACTGAATTGATGGAGAGGGTATTGAGGATCTGGTAGGGGCATGTTTGGAGGCATGGCTTAGTACCCTAGTGGCCTTTGGCCAAGTTCAGGTCATATAGGCCGTCCATAATTGGTATTTGCTGCAGTTTTAAATCACCGAACTTAGCCCAAGGAATTAAAGCATTTTACATGAGAAACAAAAGTTTTACATGAAGGCATATGTTTTTTGTTTTTATGGCATGGGGAGATTAAGGCCCATATATATAATTGTTTTTGTGCCGCATTTGCATCATTTTTTGATGCAAAAGCGATGCAAACGTACAAAATACAATTATATTTTGTTCGTTTGCACTACTTTCCCATAAAAAAAATTACACAAATGCAGCACAAAAAAGTAGAAATATGAGCCTTGAGTGATGTGCCCAGAATTACAGGATTTCAGGTCCCTGTGTGATAAAAACAAATAAAGTATGCTTTCAATCAATCAATCAATCAATCAGTGATTTCTAAAGCGTGGGTCTCAAGGCGCTGTTTGCAGGCGTGCTGCTCAATCGAAGAGCCAGGTCTTGAGGTCTTTCCTGAACTGCTTCAGTGATGCAGTCTGCCTGAGATTGAGAGGTAGCGTGTTCCATGTCCAGGCTGCAAAGTAGGAAAAGTATTTTCCTCCTGCTGCGCATTTCCAGATCTTGGGAACGGCTGCAAGGGATGAGCTGTGAAGATGTCTGTTGGGTACGTAGAAGGTGAGGCAGTGGTTGAGGTATGCCGGTCCTATGTTCTGTAGTGCCTTGTAGATGTGGATCAGGAGTTTGTATGTGATGCGCTTATTGACTGTGGGCTAGTGTAGGTCTCTGAGGTGGGAGGAGATGTGGTTGATTGAAGTTTGTTTAGTGATGCCAGTATAGAGTGCATTGCCGTAGTTCAGTTTGCTAGGGAGAAGTGCATGGGTGACTGTCTTTCTCGTGTCAGAGGGGATCCACTTGAAAATCTTTCCAAGGAGTCAGAAAGTGTGGAAGCACGAAGATGAGACGGCATTGGCTTGGCAGGTCATGGATAGAGAGGAGTCCAGCATGATTCCCAGATTGCATGCATGGACTGTGGGAGTGGGAGCATTTCCCAGAAGGGGTGGAGCGCATGAAGAGGATCTCAGTCTTGTCCAAGTTGAGTTTGAGGCAGCTGCCTTCCGTCCAGGGGGCAACTGCTCTCATTCCATTGTGGAAATTTCTCTTGACATTTGCATGATCATCCAACAGGGAGAGGATCAGTTGGGTATCGTCGGTGTAGAATACTATGTTTAACCCGTGTTGTTTGATGATCTTGGCTATCAGGCCATGTAAATGTTGAAATGTTGCAAACTGTTTGAGGCTGAGTGTTCCAAGGTTGTCCAAGAGGTTTTTGGTGTTGGGGCCATCATGGATATCAAGGTTGAAGTAGAGGTTACCGAGTACGATGTAGTCGGAGGAGGTGAGCACTTGGGGGGTGAGGAGATTGGCGATATCTTTGCAGATGAGTGTGCCAAAGAGGGAGGAGTTGGGATTGGTCTGAAACTGGAAGTGCAGTTGTTCATGGGTTGGCTGAGACTGTGACTCATTCGTGGTTATAGGCGGAGGGTGTTCTTGTAGACTATGGCAATGCTCTTCCAAGCTGGTTGGCTCTGTCCTTGTGGATGATTTTGTAGTTGTCTGGGATGGATGTGGCTATTGCCAGGGCCAAGGTGGGGGTGATCCATGTCTCTGTGAAGAAGGCAACATCCAGGATGGTTGAGCCGAGGAGGTCCCAGAGTTCTACTTTGTGCTCAATGAGGAGGCAGGAGGGTGGGAAAAAACACTTCACAGGGAGGGAGAGGGGCTAGGCCGCAAGGGCCGCAGGGGCAGCAATGGCACGGGGAAAATGTGGGGAAAGTGAAGGGAGAAAGAAAGAGAAAGAGCTTTCGCGCGCTGACCTCATCAGAGGCCTGCCCTCCGGCGCTGGAAGCTCAGCTTCCAGCACCCGATCGGAGGAGAAATGCTTTGCATTTCTCCTCCGATTATGTGGAGGGGGCAGAGAAGCCTGAAAGGAGTGGAAAGGCCTTTCCTCTCCATTCAGGCTTCTCTCAGCATTTCTGCTGCACGATCACGATGCGATTGGCCAGCAGTAATGCCACTAGACACCTGGGATTTTTATTTTTATTTACTTGATAAGGAGAGCGGTCCCTTGGGGGGCAATTTGTTTTTTGTCTGTTTCTGCCCCCGGAAGGGGGGCAGAAACCCCCCTAGACTCCAGGGATTTTTTTTTGTGTTTTTTATTTGTAGGGAGTGACCCCTTAGGCAAGGGTCACTCCCATGGGGGCAACATTTTTTCTAGGCCATTTCTGCCCCCCTTGGGGGCAGATCGGCCTATTTTTATTAAACCACTAGACACCAGGGATTTTGTTTTTTTTATATGTACACATAAGGGGAGCGGCCCATTGGGCAAGGGCCGCTCCCCAGGGGGACAAATAATTTGACGGCTGTTTGGGGGCAGAAATCCCCTAGACATCAGGTTTTTTTTTTGGGGGGGGGGGTTTATGTGGGGAGAGACCCCTTAGGCAAGGGTCACTCCCCTGTGGGCAAAATTAATTCTAGGCAGTTTCTGCCCCCCTTGGGGGCAGATCGGCCTATTTCTATTAGGCTACTCTGCCCCCAAGGGCTACTCTGACTTCTAGGCACCAGGGATTTTGTTGTTGTTTTGTTTTATTTTTTTATATGTGGGGAGCGACCCCTTAGGCAAGGGTCGCTCCTCTGAGGGCAAAATTATCCTTGGGCCATTACTGCCCCCCTTGGGGGCAGATCGGCCTACTTTTATTAGGCCAATCTGCCCCCAGGGGGGGCAGAAACCACTAGACACCAGGGATTTTTATTTGTTTGCGAAACTTCCACGCAAGGGGAGCAAGTTCTTAGGCAAGGGTCATTCCCCTGGGGGGCAAATTTATTTTAGGCCATTTCTGCCCCCCGTGGGGGCAGAGCTGCCTATTTTTATTAGGCCCATCTGCCTCCAAGGGTGGCAGAATCCACTAGGCACCAGGTTTTTTTTTTGTTGCGCCAATTTCAAGCAAGGGGAGCAACCCCTTAGGCAAGGGTCGCTCACCTTGGGGGGCAAATTTATTTGAGGTCATTTCTGCTCCCCTTGGGGGCAGATCGGCCTATTTTTATTAGGCCAATCTGCCCCCGGGGGGGGCAAAAACCACTAGTTACCAGGGATTTTTATTTTTTAGCAAAAATTTCACGCAAAGGGAGCGACTTCTTAGGCAAGGGTCGTTCCCCTGGGAGGCAAATTTATTTTAGGCCATTTCTGCCCCCTGTGGGGGCAGAGCTTTCTATTTTTATTAGGCCGTTCTGCCTCCAAGGGGGGCAGAATCCTCTAGGCACCAGGGATTTTTTTTTTTTTGCGCCAATATAATGCAAGGGGAGCGACCCCTTAGGCAAGGTTCGCTCACCTTGGGGGACAAATTTATTTCAGGTAATTTCTGCTCCCCTTGGGGGCAGATCGGCCTATTTCTATTAGGCCGATCTGCCTCCGGGGGCAGAATCCACTTAGACACCAGGGATTGGGGTGTGTGTTTTGTTTGGGGGGCAGCCCCTTGGGCAAGGGTCACTCCCTATGGGGGCACTTTACTGTTGGCCATATCTGCCCCCCATGGGTTGCAGATCAGCTTATTTTTGGAAGGCCCACCTGCCCCCAAGGGGGGCAGAAATCCCACCAGGGACCAGGGAATTTTTTTTTTCATAATAAGAGGGGTTTTTTTTCAAATAAATGGGGCCAAAGTTGTTCTGCCCACCAGTGGGCAGATGGGGCAATTACCCCCGATCCACACCCCGGGGGCAGGAAGTCTACTTAATGCCAGGGAACGTAAAAAAAAAAAAATTGTGGGGTGGTGGCTACCAACCAGTATGGGCATGGTTATGCCTCCACCCCTACTGAAGGGGGTAACAGTCTTTCAGCTTTCCCCCGCACACTAAAACATCTTATCCCACGGCAAGCAAGTGGACATTTGATTATTTGGGGTTTTGGTTTTACATTTGGGCCATGAGAGCTTGGCAAACTCTCAAAATCGTCCCACTTGGAATGGTGGGGCTGCACTTTTTGGACTTTGGGACGCTGCCATGTAGAAAAATCCAAAAGACCTAGACACATCTGAAAACTAAACATCTGGGTGAGTCCAGGGTGGTGTGCTTCAAATGCACCCTGCACCATTTTCTTACCCACATTGCCCTGAAAACCTCCAACTTTGCTGGAAATCACACATTTTTCCCACATTTTTGTGATGGAACCTAACGGAATCTGCAGGAATCCACAAAATTCCTACCACCCAGCATTGTCTCATCTATACTGATAGAAATTCTGCCCCACTTATCAGCCTAAAAATATTTTTTGCCAAACTGCCCTTTTGCACCCGCTTTGGTTCCCCCACAATTTTGATATGTTTTCGGCTCTTCCCTGTCACAGGCACTTGGCCCATCTACACAAGTGAGGTATCATTTTTACCGGGAGACTGAGGGGAACGTGAGGTGGTAGGAAATTTGTCCCGGTGCAGTGATCCCACACAGAAATGTGGGAAAAATTTGATATTTTAGGTAAATTTGAGGTTTGCAGAGGATTCTAGGTAAGAAAACACTGGGGTATCCACATCAAGTCACACCTCCCTGGACTCCCTCGGGTGTCTAGTTTTCAGAAATGTCTGGTTTTGGTAGGTTTCTCTGTATGGCTGCTGAGCCCAGGACCAAAAACGCAGGTGCCCCCCGCAAAAACAGGTAGTTTTGTATTTGATCATTTTGATGTGTCCAGATAGTGTTTTGGGGCATTTCCTGTCGCGGGCACTATGCCTACCCACACAAGTGAGGTACCAATTTTATCGGGAGACTTGGGGGAACGTTGGGTGGAAGGAAATTTGTGGCTCCTCTCAGATTCCAGAACTCTCTGTCACCGAAATTTGAGGAAAAAGTGTTTTTTAGCCAAATTCTGAGGTTTGCAAAGGATTCTGGGTAACAGAACCTGGTGAGAGCCCCACAAGTCACCCCATCTTGGATTCCCCTAGGTGTCTAGTTTTCAAAAATGTGCAGGTTTGGTAGGTTTCCCTAGGTGCCAGCTGAGCTGGAGGCCAAAATGTACAGCTAGGCACTTTGCAAAAAACACCTCTGTTTTCTGTGGAAAAATGTGATGTGTCCTCGTTGTGTTTTGGAGCATTTCCTGTTGCGGGCACTATGCCTACCCACAAAAGTGAGGTACCATTTTTATTGGGAGACTTGGGGGAACGCTGGGTGGGAGGAAATTTGTGGCTCCTCTCAGATTCCAGAACTCTCTGTCACCACAATTTAAGGAAAAGGTGTTTTTTTAGCCACATTTTGAGGTTTGCAAAGGATTCTGGGTAACAGAACTTGGTGAGAGCCCCACAAGTCACCCCGTCCTGGATTCCCCTAGGTCTCTAGTTTTAAAAAATGCACAGGTTTGGTAGGTTTCCCTAGGTTCCGGCTGAGCTAGAGGCCAAAATCCACAGGTAGGCACTTTGCAAAAAAACACCTCTGTTTCTGTGGAAAAAGGTGATGTGTCCACGTTATGTTTTGGGGCATTTCCTGTCGCGGGCACTAGGCCTACCCACACAAGTGAGGTACCATTTGTATCGGGAGACTTGGGGGAACATAGAATAGCAACACAAGTGTTATTGCCCCTTGTCTTTCTCTACATTTTTTCCTTCCAAATATAAGACAGTGTGTAAAAAAGACGTCTATTTGAGAAATGCCCTGTAATTCACATGCTAGTACGGGCACCCCAGAATTCAGAGATGTGCAAATAACCACTGCTCCTCAACATCTTATCTTGTGCCCATTTTGGAAATACAAAGGTTTTCTTGATACCTATTTTTGACTCTTTATATTTCAGCAAATGAATTGCTGTATACCCGTTATAGAATGAAAACCCACTGAAAGGTGCAGCTCATTTATTGGCTCTGGGTACATAGGGTTCTTGATGAACCTACAAGCCCTATATATCCCCACAACCAGAAGAGTCCAGCGGACGTAACAGTATATTGCGTTCAGAAATGTGACATTGCAGGAAAAAGTTACAGAGTAAAACGTAGAGAAAAATTGCTTTTTTTTTCACCTCAATGTCAACATTTTGTTTATTTCAGTTGTTATTTTCTGCAGGAAACCCTAGTAGGATCTACACCAATTACCCATTGCTGAATTCAGAATTTTGTCTACTTGTCAGAAATGTTTTGGTTTCAGGGATCCAACATTGGTTTCACACCCATTTCTGTCACTGACTGGAAGGAGACTGAAAGCACAAAAAATCATAAAAATGGGGTATGTCCCAGTAAAATGCCAAAATTGTGTTGAAAAATTGGGTTTCCTGATTCAAGTCTGCCTGTTCTTGAAAGCTGGGAAGCTGGTGATTTTAGCACCGCAAACCCTTTGTTGATGCCATTTTCAGGGAAAAAAAACACAAGCCTTCTTCTCCAGCCCTTTTTTCCCATTTTTGTTTAAAAAACGAAAATGTAACTGTATTTTGGCTAATTTATTGGCCTCCTTCAGGGGAACCCCCAAAGTCTGGGTACCTCTAGAATCCATAGGATGTTGGAAAAAAAGGACGCAAATTTGGCATGGGTAGCTTATGTGAACAAAAAGGTATGAGGGCCTAAGCGAGAACTATTCCAAATAGGCAAAAAAAGTCCTGGCACAGGAGGGGGAAAAAGCCTGGCAGCGAAGGGGTTAATGCCCTCGTGCTAAGTTCGTGCTAAATATAACTGCAAGAAATGTACCTATTGAGCACAACACATGAGCCAAACTTGGCCGAAAGGCGTTAAGTGCTCTGACAGTCAATAGTGAGACAGTTGAAAAGTCGGGAGCTCTGGCCGCCAGGCCACATCTTATTCCTGTTGCGCTGTCAGAGTGTAAGGCTGCAGCAGTAACTTAGCACTGGAAGACACTCACCATTGACTGTTAGAGAGCCTCACAGACAAGTATCATCTAAAAGTGTTGCATTCAGCAGCACCTGTGCTGCACATATCCATAACCCAGAGACTGACCCCAGCTTGCCACTAGGAGCAACAGACAATTTTGACACAAGGAGAAGTTATGGTACTCAAGGGGAGAAGTGCCAGTATTCAGTACCAATGAGTACCAGCCCATTTAAAGCACTGCTCCTAACAGGTCCAATATTACACACATTTTGCACATTCAGCCATCAGTCCTTGCACTAAAAGGAACTAATGAGACTATATTTTTGGGAAATGTGCACATTGTGCAAACGCAGGATGCCATTACTCACAGTTAGGAGAGCCATTAGCTGAAGCAGGTGGACCCTTTAACCTATGATCTAAGCTAGGGTGGGTGGAAGCAAAATGTGATTGACATTGCACAAACCAATGGATGAAGAGGGCTAGCTGAAAGGCCCTACATCTACATTTGTTAGACCCTATTTCAGGGCATTGAGGAAGGCAGGCTATTGGACCTCCACTGTTGGGACTGATGCACAAGGGCACATCCTTCTACAGCTCTGCAACCTTGGCCAATTACATTCCATGCCACAGTTGAATATCAGGGTAGCAAAAGCAAGCAGTCACAGGTGTCTCAAGAAGGTGGTGTGGGGAAGGGGTAGTTGAGCTCAGAGCTCTTCCATCAACTCGTATGTCACATAAAGGAAATGTCTAGCCCAGTGTTTGACTTTGCAAAGACGTACTTTATTCACACAGTTGTACTACACACTTTAATATTCACATACAAGTCCGTCTCTTTGGGCAGTATCTCTTGTAGATGTTACACCCAATTTGCTACCTATCTGTCCCATTCCCAGATTCTCTATCCTGGTTCTGAACCTCTCCTTCTCTCCAGCGGTTATCAGGAGTAGGATGAATGAGACTTAGGTTCAATTTTATAAATCAAAGTTTATAGTGTGCTAGCTCTCAAGTCCTACCGCTTCATGGAGTGGAAGAATTATCTCAATGTCTTTTCAGAGATGCCTTACACTCCAGCAATGCCACTGTGCACTGGTGAGAGCTGTGGTGATAACTTGCCCACCCAGACTTTCATTCTGTTTGAGTATTCCGCTGTGCACCCATCCTTGGTCATCGAGGATTTGCAACTCAAATAAAGTGGGGTGGCTTGGATTTCATTTTCTTATGGAACTTTCAATCAGAAGATGTGAACCACTGTAGATTCACTGTCTCAAACTGTAGAACTACTTGGGAAGGTTCTTCTTTAAACTGTCCTTTCGAGGAAGTCCTCTGGACAAAGCCTTTCTGTAAAGTGATGTTTCTCACAGCAGGGTTGTATACATCCTGCAGCACCCACAACCGAGGCATAAAGATGTATGAGGGTTCAACACCTGGATCTCACTAGCCCAATTAAAAAAGTGATAAGGGAAGACTAAGGAGCAGCTATCACCTAATTGCTTTCTTACCTTTCACAACAAAGTCTAGAGTCCCATCCCTCACCCCTACCACTGTAATGGAAGCCTGCAGGAAACTAAATCTGCAGATCATTGCTAACCAAATGTTCCTATAGACTATCTAAAGGCGCCCTCTCTCTACTCCCTTCACTTCAGTGCTAGGACTCTCAGAGGCACTGTAAGTGATACACTGTCTGGGAGTAGTCCTTATCTTCCATCTTGTTGCAGGCCAGACCAAGAGCATCTAAAATGCTTTCACTGACCTTCCTTATTCTGGCTCACGCACACATCAAACACGTGCCACACTGAGCATGCACACAATATGGAACTGGGCAAGTGCATTGAAATTGAACTTTATCACTCAGATAAGAATGTGATTTCTCACAGACCTACATTTCAGTGTTTTATATTATTTTAATTTGTAACCATAACTACAACTGCACTTTAAGTGTGTTTTTATAAGCATTTCATGGGTTTGTCAGCACATGTTAAATGTTAAAAACACACACATACTCACACGTTTCATATTATCACAAATGTTATAGTTTACTCCACACAGTGCTCTGCTGCTCGTCTCTGGCCAAGCCTTGCATCTGGCCCTCCACGGGCTGCCATCTCTAGTTGCACACTGCCAAAGCTAACGGTCTTGTGCAGCAGGGAGTTGGTTGTGTGCTTGTCATCTAGCAAGTGACCAACTCCAGTTGTGCATTGGTCTTCAGGGATGTGCATTGGGGGGCAGTTAGGCCATTACCCAATGTGACCTTTAACCAATGTAGCTATTATCCAATGTGCCTGCCCTTTCTCAAGCTGAAGCATGAGTTGATCAAACTCAATTATCCCCGGCCATTGGTCATCTGCAGTGTGGGGTTGGCCGCAGGACCCACACTACAGCCATACCATGAGCCCGTCCCTCCATAGCTAGCCAACCATAACAGCTTATGGCCATGGCTTGCATAGTAGGAGGTGGCTGGCTGCAAAGCTTGCATCTAACCCTCCTTTTACTGGTAGCACCAGTAGGGCATGGCTTTGGCTGATTAATAAGTGGTTGGGGTGCAGGGACTGGCCTCGGACCATGTCCTTCACCTAGTACTCCATGCCCTGCACCTCCACCTCCATCAGTGGCAAACCCTTTCTGGGTAGGTTTTAGTAGTAAGCAACAGAGGTTGGCACAGAGCCTAGGCTATGACCAGGCTGAGATTTCTTTTTTCAACATTTATTTGACGGTTAGTTGGAGAGTCAATGCAAATTCTCCTCCTAAAAGCTCAAGCAGGTAAAGCCCATGCTGTGAAGGGAAATGGACCATCTCAAAAGTTTTGGGTTTTCTCTTCTTATCTACATGAGCCACCAAAGGGGTTTGTGGTAGGTCTGAACACAAAAGTGGGCCCCAAATGTAGGTTCTCAACTTCTTCAGGGACCAGATCACAGCAAAGGCTTCTCTCTCAATGGCACTCCAACACTAATGTCTATCCACCTGCCGATAAAGGTGATGACTTGGTCCTGATCATCATCATTCAGCTGTGATAACCCTTCCACAATACCATGCTCAGAAACATCTGTTTGGACTAAAATCGCCCTGCTTCTTTCAGGGTGTCAAATGCCCTCTAATGCTCCTCAGTCCATAAGACTTTCCTGGGATGCTTCTTGGAAGTCAGTTCTGTCAAGGGGTCAAAATGGAGCCATATCCCTTGGCAAACCTCCTATAATATCCTTTTAGACCTAGGAAAGCTCTGACCTGAGTTTTGGTTTTGGGAATTGACAAAGCCATTATAGCCCAAATCTTGGGCTAGACAGGCTGTACATGTCTTCTACCGACTGGGTACCCCAGATGCACCAGATTTCTGCCCTTTCTGACACCTGCTGGCATTGATAGTCACTCCTCTCTGTTGTAGGGCATGAAGTACTTCCCAGAGGTGAGTCGAGTTTTCCTGCAAGGTGGAGCTAAAGACAGAAATTTTAACAAGATGTACTGCATTAAGGCCCTCATTATGATATTGCCGGTAAGTGCCGCTTACCGCCATGCTGACTGCCACCGACATACCACAACCTCTACGTGTATTATGACCCACACATAGAAATCCGCAACTATACAGATACACACACAAGTCTGCCAGCCCAAAGGTCAGTGATAAAATGGTGGTATCAAAACCCACACCATTACGCCAACAGAAATAGGCCCACAGCATTATGACCCACAAATCACCACGGCAGACATTCAACCGCGGTAAATCATTGGTGGTACATTTTTTCCTTCCAATTATAAGACAGTGTGTAAAAAAGACGTCTATTTGAGAAATGCCCTGTAATACACATGCTAGTATGGGCACCCCAGAATTCAGAGATGTGCAAATAACCACTGCTCCTCAACACCTTATCTTGTGCCCATTTTGGAAATACAAAAGTTTTCTTGATACCTAATTTTGACTCTTTATATTTCAGCAAATGAATTGCTGTATACCCGGTATAGATCGAAAACCCACTGCAAGGTGCAGCTAATTTATTGGCTCTGGGTACCTAGGGTTCTTGATGAACCTATAAGTCCTATATATGCCCGCAACCAGAAGAGTCCAGCGGACGTAACAGTATATTACGTGCAAAAATGTGACATTGCAGGAAAAAGTTACAGAGTAAAATGTAGAGAAAAATAGCTGTTTTTTTACCTCAATTTCAATTTTCTTTTTTATTTCCGTTGTTATTTTCTGCAGGAACCCCTTGTAGGAACTACACAAATTACCCATTGCTGAATTCAGAATTTTGTCTACTTTTCAGAAATGTTTTGGTTTCTGGGATCTAGCATTGGTTTCACACCCATTTCTGTCACTGACTGGAAGGAGGCTGAAAGCACAAAAAATCATAAAAATGGGGTATGTCCCAGTAAAATGCCAAAATTGTGTTGAAAAATTGGGTTTTCTGATTCAAGTCTGGCTGTTCTTGAAAGCTGGGAAGCTGGTGATTTTAGCACGCAAGTCCTTTGTTGATGCCATTTTCAGGGAAAAAAACCACAAGCCTTCTTCTGCAGCCCTTTTTTCCCATTTTTGTTTAAAAAACGAAAATGTCACTGTATTTTGGCTAATTTATTGGCCTCCTTCAGGGGAACCCCCAAAGTCTGGGTACCTCTAGAATCCCTAGGTTGTTGGAAAAAAAGGACGCAAATTTGGCGAGGGTAGCTTATGTGGACAAAAAGTTATGAGGGACTCAGCGAGAACTATTCCAAATAGGCAAAAAAAGGCTTGGCACAGGAGGGGGAAAAATCCTGGCAGCGAAGGGGTTAATGCCCTCGTGCTAAGTTTGTGCTAAATATAACTGCAAGAAATGTACCGATTGAGCACAACACATGAGCCAAACTTGGCCAAAAGGCGTTAAGTGCTCTGACAATCAATAGTGAGACAGTTACAAAGTCGGGAGCTCTGGCCGCCAGGCCACATCTTCTTCCTGTTGCGCTGTCAAGGTGTAAGGCTGCAGCAGTAACTTAGCACTGGAAGACACTCACCATTGACTGTTAGAGAGCCTCACAGACAAGTACCATCTAAAAGTGTTGCATTCAGCAGCACCTGTGCTGCACATATCCATAACCCAGAGACTGACCCCAGCTTGCCACTAGGAGTAACAGACAATTTTGACACAAGGAGAAGTTATGGTACTCAAGGGGAGAAGTGCCAGTATTCAGTACTAATGAGTACCAGCCCATTTAAAGCACTGCTCCTAACAGGTCCAATATTACACACATTTTGCACATTCAGCCATCAGTCCTTGCACTGAAAGGAACTAATGAGACTATATTTTTGGGAAATGTGCACATTGTGCAAACGCAGGATGCCATTACTCACAGTTAGGAGAGGCATTAGCTGAAGCAGGTGGACCCTTTAACCTATGATCTAAGCTAGGGTGGGTGGAAGCAAAATGTGATTGACATTGCACAAACCAATGGAGGAAGAGGGCTAGCTGAAAGGCCCTACATCTACATTTGTTAGACCCCATTCGAGGGCATTGAGGTAGGCAGGCTATTGGACCTCCACTGTTGGGACTGATGCACAAGGGCACATCCTTCTACAGCTCTGCAAACTTGGCCAATTACATTCCATGCCACAGGTGAATATCAGGGTGGCAAAAGCGAGCAGTCACAGGTGTCTCAAGAAGGTGGTGTGGGGAAGGGATAATTGAGCTCAGAGCTCTTCCATGAACTCCTCATAAAGGGAATGTCTAGCCCAGTGTTTGACTTTGCAAAGACATGTACTTTATTCACACAGTTGTACTACACACTTTAATATTCACATACAAGTCCGTCTCTTTGGGCAGTATCTCTTGTAGATGCTACACCCAATTTGCTACCTATCTGTCCCATTCCCAGGTTCTCTATCCTGGCTCTGGACCTCTCCTTCTCTCCAGCGGTTATCAGGAGTAGGATGAATGAGACTTAGGTTCAATTTTATCAATCAAAGTTTATAGTGTGCTAGCTCTCAAGTCCTACCGCATCATGGAGTGGAAGAATTCTCTCAAGGTCTTTTCAGAGATGCCTTACACTCCAGCATCGCCACTGTGCACTGGTGAGAGCTGTGGTGATAACTTGCCCACCCAGACTTTCATTCTGTTTGAGTATTCTGCTGTGCACCCATCCTTGGTCATCGAGGATTTGCAACTCAAAGAAAGTGGGGTGGCTTGGATTTCATTTTCTTATGGAACTTTCAATCAGAACATGTGAATCCACTGTAGATTCACTGTCTCAAACTGTAGAACTACTTGGGAAGGTTCTTCTTTAAACTGTCCTTTCGAGGAAGTCCTCTGGGCAAAGCCTTTCTGTAAAGTGATGTTTCTCACAGCAGGGTTGTATACATCCTGCAGCACCCACAACCGAGGCATAAAGATGTATGAGGGTTCAACACCTGGATCTCACCAGCCCAATTAAAAAAGTGATAAGGGAAGCCTAAGGAGCAGCTATCACCTAATTGCTTTCTTGCCTTTCACAACAAAGTCTAGAGTCCCAACCCTCACCCCTACCACTGTAATGGAAGCCTGCAGGAAACTAATCTGCAGATCATTGCTAACCAAATGTTCCTATAGAATATCTAAAGTAGCCCTCTCTCTACTCCCTTCACTTCAGTGCTAGGACTCTCAGAGGCACTGTAAGTGATACACTGTCTGGGAGTAGTCCTTATCTTCGATCTTGTTGCAGGCCAGACCAAGAGCATCTAAAATGCTTTCACTGACCTTCCTTATTCTGGCTCACGCACACATCAAACACGTGCCACACTGAGCATGCACACAATATGGAACTGGGCAAGTGCATTGAAATTGAACTTTATCACTCAGATAAGAATGTGATTTCTCACAGGCCTACATTTCAGTGTTTTATATTATTTTAATTTGTAACCATAACTGCAACTGCACTTTAAGTGTGTTTTTATAAGCATTTCATGGGTTTGTCAGCACATTTTAAATGTTAAAAACACACACATACACACACATACTCACACTTATCATATTATCACAAATGTTATAGTTTACTCCACACAGTGCTCTGCTGCTCGCCTCTGGCCAGGCCTTACACCTGGCCCTCCACGGGCTGCCATCTCCAGTTGCACACTGCCAAAGCTAACGGTCTTGTGCAGCACGGAGTTGGTTGTGTGCTTGTCATCTAGCAAGTGACCAACTCCAGTTGTGCTTTGGTCTTCAGGGATGTGTATTGGGGGGCAGTTTGGCCATTACCCAATGTGACCATTACCCAATGTAGCTATTACCCAATGTGCCTGCCCTTTCTCAAGCTGAAGCATGAGTTGATCAAACTCAATTATCCCCGGCCATTGGTCATCTGCAGTGTGGGGTTGGCCTCAGGACCCACTCTACAGCCATACCATGAGCCCATCTCTCCATAGCTAGCCAACCATAACAGCTCATGGCCATGGCTTGCATAGTA
Source organism: Pleurodeles waltl (assembly GCF_031143425.1). Lineage (NCBI taxonomy): Eukaryota > Metazoa > Chordata > Amphibia > Caudata > Salamandridae > Pleurodeles > Pleurodeles waltl. The sequence continues at coordinate 350,048,732 of NC_090442.1, forward strand.
GGAGGTGGCTGGCTGCAAAGCTTGCATCTAACCCTCCTTATACTGGTAGCACCAGTAGGGCATGGCTTTGGCTGATTAAAAAGTGGTTGGGGTGCAGGGACTGGCCTCGGACCATGCCCTTCACCTAGTACTCCATGCCCTGCACCTATACCTCCATCAGTGGCAAACCCTTTCTGGGTAGGTTTTAGTAGTAAGCAAGAGAGGTTGTCACAGTGCCTAGGCTATGACCAGGCTGAGATGTCTTTTTTCAACATTTATTTGATGGTTAGTTGGAGAGTCAATGCAAATTCACCTCCTAAAAGGTCAAACAGGTAAAGCCCATGCTGTGAAGGGAAATGGACCATCTCAAAAGTTTTGGGTTGTCCCTTCTTATCTACATGAGCCACCAAAGGGGTTTGTGGTAGGTCTGAACACAAAAGTGGGCCCAAATGTAGGTTCTCAACTTCTTCAGTGACCAGATCACAGCAAAGGCTTCTCTCTCAATGGCACTCCAACACTAATGTCTATCCACCTGCCGATAAAGGTGATGACTTGGGCCTGATCAGCATCATTCAGCTGTGATAGCACTTCCACAATACCATGCTCAGAAACATCTGTTTGGACTAAAATCTCCCTGCTTCTTTCAGGGTGTCAAATGCCCTGTAACACTCCTCAGTCCATATGACTTTCCTGGGATGCTTCTTGGAAGTCAGCTCTGTCAAGGGGTCAAAATGGAGCCATATCCCTTGGCAAACCTCCTATAATATCCTTTTAGACCTATGAAAGCTCTGACCTGAGTTTTGGTTTTGGGAATTTACAAAGCCATTATAGCCCAAATCTTGGGCTAGACAGGCTGTACATGTCTTCTACCAACTGGGTACCCCAGATGCACCAGATTTCTGCCCTTTCTCACACCTGCTGGCATTGATAGTCACTCCTCTCTGTTGTAGAGCATGAAGTACTTCCCAGAGGTGAGTCGAGATTTCCTGCAAGGTGGAGCTAAAGACAGAAATGTTAACAAAGTGTACTGCATTAAGGCCCTCATTGTGATATTGCCGGTAAGTGCTGCTTACCGGCATGCTGACTGCCGCCAACATACTGCGACCGCTACACGTTTTATGACCCACACATAGAAATCCGCCACTATACAGACACACACACAAGTCCGCCAGCCCAAAGGTCAGTGATAAAATGATGGTACCAAAACTCACACTATTACGCCAACAGAAATACGCCCACAGCATTATGACCCACAAATCACTGCCGTGGACATTCAACCGTGGTAAATCATTGGTAGTACATACCGCCCGGCTCAAAATATACACAACCTAACAAAACAACACCACATTGGACAATTCAAACTACACAGACCTGACACACATACACACACCACACCCACACACCCACAACACAATAAAACACACACCCACATTACCCACAACCCTTTACCACTACAAATAATTTACAACTGAGAGAGAGAGACACGCCAGGAGCACCTACAGAAACAGAGCCACAGAACACCATCACCCATACACCATACACGCACCTCACAGCACACACCCCAACACATCACCCCACACACCCTCACACACACCACCCACACTATACCCATGGCACCACAAAAACACCCCAGGTTCTCAGAGGAGGAGATAAGAGTCATGGTGGAGGAAATCATCAGGGTAGAGCCACAGCTATTTGGATCACAGGTGCAGCAGACGTCCTGATAGGAAAATGGAGCTATGGCGGGGAGCCGTGGACAGGGTCAGCACCCCAGAACAAGGGATGACATCAGGAAGAGGTGGAACGACCTACGGGGGAAGGTGCGTTCCATGGTAGCAAGACACCAGATAGCTGTACAGAAGAATGGAGGTGGACCCCCACCTCCTCCCCCACAACTAACAACATGGGAGGAGCAACTCTTGGCGATCATGCATCCTGAGGGCCTGGCAGGAGCATCAGGAGGACTGGACTCTGGTAAGACAAATATTTACTACTTTCACCACCCCCTACCTGCATGCCATCACAAACTCCCACCCCTACCCTCACCCCCATCACTCCACCAACTCACATCTACCCCACCATCACAAATCACCCATCCCACCCATCCCAATACCAAGCCCTGCATGCAACACCAATGCATGGACATCACTCACAGACCTGCATGGACACCGATCACCACAGCATGTACACTAGTGACAGTCACTTAGCCAACCAAATCACAAATCACACAAGCCAAAGCTGCCTGGGTAATAACAAACATAGAGGAGAACATACCCATGCACAAGAAGTCACACGCAGTAACAATAACACTGCATTTACATCTCCACAGGACCCCCACACACCGTCACCAGAGAGGGGGGGCCAGAAACATCCAGTCCACCCACCGAAGAGGTCCACAGTGATGACAGCCACTCTGCACACCTGGATCAGGATGACCAACCTGGCCCATCAGGGACCTCTGGACGGTCATTGACCCAGGCACAGTCCCATACTACCACAGAGCCTCCCCCCTCATGAAACACCAGCACAGCACACAGCCAGCAGGCCCAATCAGCAGTGTGTCCACCACTACAGGGACCCCAGGCAACCCCACAAACAGAGGATTATCAGGGACCTGGGGTCAGTGGCAGTGGGCACATGGTTCAGGGGACAGAGGCACAGGACAACAGGGAAGCTGGGAGGTCTGCTGCGCGACAGGGGGAGGACAGGCCCAGGGAACCGACTCCCCACGAGGCACTCACCAACATCCTGGGAGCATACCACCATTCACAGGAGACCATGGGCCGGATACTGGCCAAGTTGCAGGAGACCCAGCGGCTGCAGGAGGGACAGTACCTGGGGATCAGGGAGGACCTGAGGGGCATTCACACCACCCTGGTCACCATTGCAGGGGTGCTGACAGACATGGCCAACACCATGAGGGATGCAGTGGCACACCAACAGGCCCCTGACAATAGCCACACCGATGAACAGCCCTCCACCTCCACTGACGCTAGTGGACAGGAGGCCCCGCCACAGGAACAACAGGCCACCAGCACCCCTCCCCCTGCAGATTGAAAACCACCACACAAAAGGTCCCTGTGATCCAGGCAGAATCCAGAGAACATTGCCAAGACCCCTGCCAGGAAATAAGAATCCCTTGAATGTCATCCTTGTGTCCCACTCGTCGCCCTGTCCACCTTGAACTGCCATTGCTCCACTCCCTATGCCCCATTGGACAATGCACCTGTGATAACAATAGACTGGACTCTATCCTGGACATTCCTCCACCATCAGCCCAGCCAAGTACAACACACCCTACACTTATTAGCACCTAAATAAACACCCTTGGAACTAATACAAGTATGGAGTCTGTCAATTGATTGAAGTATGTATTCGTTTAACAAGCTGTAAGCACTGCAATTCAAATGTACAGTTATATATACGTAGGTATGACCTGTAGTGGGCAGCAGTAAACACACCAAGAGCCAGAGTGGGGCACAGATATCTGAAAAGAGAGATGCCATAGGGTACAGTAAGTGGCCATAGAAATAGGAAAATCAGTCTGCCTTGTACAATGTCCAACACAAAACTGCAATGGAAGGTGAAGTTGCAGTGTCTTACCTGTGTGTCACTGGAAGTACTGTTGAATTGTGGTTGCTCTGTTGTCCACATCCTCTTCCTCTGCCTCCTCTTCATCACTGTCCACAGGCTCCACCACTGCCACACGACCATCTCCAGCCTCATCCTACTGTAGAAAAGGCACCTGGGTCTCAAGGCCAGGTTGTGCAACGTGCAACATGCAACGATGATGTGGCACCCCTTCTTGGGTGAATAGCACAGGGATCCATCTGTCAGGTGAGGCACCAGAATCTGGCCTTCAGGAGGACAAAGGTGCGCTCATTGATCCTCCTTGTTCCCCCATGTGCCTCATTGTAACGTTAGTCTGCCCTTGTCCTGGCATTCCTCACTGGGGTCAGTAGCCATGAAAGTTTGGGGTAATCAGAGTCACCTGTAACTATCTAGGGATAACTGTTAGTCAGACACTCACCCTTAGGGCCAAACCCACACCCATATGCCAACAGACACTGGGTGGAGACCATGGGCTCACCTTTTAGCCACACCATGTACCTCTGCAGTTGAGCCATCACATATGGAATGCTGCTATTCCTCAAAAGAAAGGCATCATGCACAGACCCAGGATACTTTGCATTGACATGGGAGATGTATTGGTCCGCCAGGCACCCAGGCACACTATCTGCACATTCAGAGACTGAAAGCTCTTTCGATTTCTGAATACCTGTTCATTTCTCCGGGGGGCGGACAAAGGCAATCTGTGTGCCATCAATAGCACCAATGATGTTAGGGATATGTCCCATTACATAGACGTCAGCCTTCACCTCCACCTGGGGGAAAACAATGCAGCTGCGCATGTGTTTCATCAAGGCAGACAACACTCTGGTCAGCATGTTTGAGAAAATAGGCTGGAACATCCCTGCTGCCATGGCCACTGCCGCTTGGAAGGACCCACTTGCCAAAAAATGGAGAACTGAAAGGACCTGCACAAGAGGGGAGATCCCAGTGGGGTGGCGGATAGCTGAGATCAGGTCTGGCTCCAATTGGGCACACAGCTCATGGATTGTGGCCCTATCAAGTCTGTAGGTTAGGATAATGTGTCTGTCCTCCATTTTCGCCAGGTCCACCAAGGGTATGTACATGGGTGTTGGAAAATGGGTTATTGGTAAGGGCAGGTAGGTACCTACACCTAGCAACAAGCCACTAACCTCCACCTAGGTACAGTTAGGTCTCAGTAAATTAATCCCAGCTCAACCCTTGGTAGCTTGGCAACGAGCGTCAAGGCTTAACTTAGGAGACAGTGTGTAAAGCATTCAAATATCACAAAACAGTAATTAAATAAAACACAGGAAACAGTTTAAAAATCCAAAACCAATTTATAAAAATAGTTTATATTTTTATCTTTAAAATGACACAAAAACGAATAAAATCGGATAAAGGGAACCGGAGATACGAATTTTTAAAGAATTATTACTTTTCTAGCGCTTAGAAACAAAAAGCGCCAATCGGGTCATCTGGTTGCACCTCGACCGGGGCAAAGTCAAAGTTTCAGGCCGACCGCGATGGAGCTACAAGTCGCGGGAGGCCTCGGTTAAAAATGTACCTTCTGACTTAGTCTTTATTTTGAAGTTTTTCTTCACCGGGACGAACCTGCCAGTTGAATCCGACCTCCTGGAGCCCTTGTCCAGATACGCGATGTGGGTTTCCTCGGTGGAGATTTTTACCTTCGGACTTAGTCGTTTTTTCGAGATGAAAATCCTTCGACCGGGGTAAACCTGGATCTTGATCCGACGTCCGTGGAGCCCTTCTCGGATACGATGGCTGGGAGGTCCCGGTCAACTTTTTACCTTCGGACTTAGTCTCTTTTTCTGAGGTTTTTCTTTACCGGGACGAACCACCAAGTCAGGCCGGGTCGCGGTTGAGGCAAGCCGGCTAGAATTTCCGCGGCGGGTCGGTCCCTCTCTGGAGCTTTTTTTTCAAAAATTCTCAAATCTTTTCCAAACTTCTGGGGCTTCACCCAGATGTTCTTTTAAGGTTCTTTTGGGGTCCACAGCTCACCCCAAGGGTCCAGAAGTTCTGTGATGGTCCTTGGGGGGTGCGGACTTCAACTCCCAGAATGCACCTGGCGCAAACTCCTTTTTGGCCACTGGACAGTGGTCAGCTGGTCACTTTTCAGGAGTTGGTGCAGGGGGACTCTGGATAGCAATTTTTCACCTGTAGCAAACAGGGAGTCCCTCCTTGAACCAGTTGGAGCCAGGCAAAGTCCTTCTTGTGGTGAAGCCCAAGTGTGCAGCTGGTGCAGTCCTTCTGAGTGCAGGTTCCAGGTGCAGGCCAGGGGTCCAGCAGGGCAGTCCTTCTTCTTCTTTAGTTCCTTCTTCTTTAAATTTGGTGGGGATCTGAGGTGTGGGGGCAGGTCTGCCAGTTTTATCCTTGCTCCTGGGTGAAAAGCAGGGGGGTCCTGGTCCTCCAATCAGGTACAGGGTCGTCCCCCTGTGATGACCACTTCCTGGGAAGTGTGGCAAAAATCCATCCCAAAAGGCAACAGTCTCTAAAAATCTAACATGGCTGAATCTAATTTTTGGAGGTTACATCTGGCTGAGCCCACCCACTGGTGTGGCTAAAAATCATAAACACACCCCTCTCCTAATCTAATCAAGGGGGCACCTAGTTGTCTGGGGTTGCAGGATGTGGGGGTGTTGCTGGGTGCTCCAGATGTCCTTCTCTGCCTTTGAAGACCAGTTTGGCAGCCCTCCCCCTTCCTGCCTCACCATCTGCTGAGGGGAGATTCTCTCCCCCAAGTACATTCCTTTGTGTGAAGCCAGGCCACTTCACACCTCATCAAGGCAGCTTGGCAAAAGCTGCTGCAGGCTGGCCAATCAGAGCACAGCAGCAAAAACAATGCAGAGCTGAAATTGGCAACTTTTTAGGTAAAGTCTAAACTTTTTACCTGAACAAGTTATATTAAATCCCACAACTGGAAGTTGTGGGATTTATTACAACAATTAATTTGATACCAAATTCTTGGTATGCAACATTTAAGGAGACTTTAAAATTTAAAATAAAGTCTCCCCATTCTAGCCTATGAAGGCCATTTACTTCAATGAGGGAAAAACGAATTTGGCTGTTTGTACCTCACCAGGGCTTATAAATCTATTTTTATAAAGTCCCTGCTTATAGTTACATGGCACCCAGCCCTAGGGGCACATAGGGCACACCTTAGGGGTGACTTATATGTAAAGATAATGTAGTTTAAGACTTTGGAAGTACTTTTAATTCCAAAGTCGAATTTGCATATAACTTTAATTTAAAAGCAGCCAGCAAGGCAGGCTTGCTTTTAAAATGACACTGGGCACTTCAGCAGTGCACCTAGGTGTGCACCACCTACGCTGTGGTCCCTTAACCTACATGCCCTACCATATACTAGGGACTTATAGGTAGGTTAACTTAGCCAATTATAATTAGCCTAATTTGCATATCCATTTTACACAGAGCACTGGCCCTGGGACTGGTAAGCAGTACCCAGGGCACAGCCAAGAGTCAGTAGCCACCAGTACCTATCCAAAAAGTGTCAGGGTGATCAGGCAAAAAAGGAGGACTTTCCTACACTGCCCCCCCCCAGATGAAAGGTGATGGGTACTAACCTACACCCTGGTAGTCCTCATCAGCTAAGTGGAAAAACCTGGAAAGGCCATCTGCATTGGCATGAGCAGTCCCAGGTCTGTGCTCCACTGTGAAGTCCATCCCCTGTAGGGAAATGGACCACCTTAACAGTTTTGGGTTCTCCCCCCTCATCTGCATCAACCACCTGAGAGGTCTGTGGTCAGTTTGTACACGGAAGTGAGTACCAAACAAGTAAGGCCTCAACTTCTTCAGGGACCAGACCACAGCAAAGGCCTCCCTCTCAATGGCACTCCATTTTTTCTCTCTGGGGAGTAGTCGCCTGCTGATGAAGGCAACTGGGTGATCATGGCCCTCTTCATTAACTTGTGCTAACACTGCCCCAATCCCTTCCTCTGAAGCATCTGTTTGCACTACAAACTCCTTGCTATAGTCAGGGGCCAGTAACACTGGTGCTGAACACATAGCCTGTTTTAGGGTGTCAAAAGCTTTCTGACACTCTGGGGTCCAAATGACCTTCTTGGGCTGTTTCTTGGAGGTAAGCTCAGTCAGAGGGGCCACTATGGTCCCAAAATTCTGAACAAACCTCCTGTAGTACCCGGTCAGGCCAAGAAAGGCCCTGACCTGAGTCTGGGTTTTTGGAGCCTCCCAATCCAGAATAGTCTGGATCTTGGGCTGGAGAGGTTGTACATGGCCTCCACCAACAAGGTGGCCCAGGTGCACAACAGAGCTTTGCCCTATCTGGCACTTGCTTGCCTTGATAGTCAGGTCTGCTTGAAGCAGGGCCTGAAGCACTTCCTTCAGGTGGACCAGGTGGTCCCTCCAGGTGGAACTAAATACAGCTATATCATCCAGATAAGCTGCACTGAAAGATTCCAACCCAGATAGGACTCTGTTCACCAACCGTTGGAAGGTGGCAGGAGCATTTTTCATGCCAAAGGGCATCACCTTGAACTGAAAGTGGCCCTCTGGTGTGGAAAATGCTGACCTCTCCTTAGCTCTTGGAATTAAGGCAATCTGCCAATATCCTGAGGTCAGATCAAATGTGCTCAGGACTTTGGCAGCCCCCAACCTGTCAATGAGCTCATCAGCTCTAGGTATGGGGTGAGCATCAGTCCTAGTGACTGCGTTTAGACCTCTGTAGTCCACACAGAATCTCAATTCTTTCTTCTCACCTTGGGGATTAGCTTTGGGCACCAGTACCACTGGACTGGACCAAGGACTACCAGAGGGCTCAATTACCTTGAGGTCCAACATCTTAGCCACTTCAGCTTTGATGTTGGCCTTGACTTGGTCAGACAGCCTGTACAGCTTGTTCTGACAGGCAAGCTGTCACCAGTGTCAACATCATGGACACACCAATTGGTGAGTCCTGGGGTCAGGGAGAACAGACTAGCAAACTGTCCCAAAACTTGCTTACAGTCTTTTTGTTGCTGATCTGTCAATTTGGGAGAGAGTACCACTCCCTCCACTGACCCATCTTTTGCCTTTGAGGACAGGAGGTCTGGCAGAGGTTCACCCTCCTCCTCCTTCCCTTCATCAGTGACCATTAGCATGGTCATGTCTGCCCTGTCCTGGTGGGGTTTCATCCTGTTTACATGCAGGATCCTGTGAGGATTCCTGGGGGTGCCAAGGTCCACCAAGTAGGTGACCTCACCTTTTTTCTCTAGAATTGGATAGGGCCCAGTCCATTTGGCCTGAAGTGCCCTAGGAGCCGTGGGCTCCAAAACCCACACCAGCTGTCCTAGGTGATACTCAGGCATGGTAGCCTTTTGATCATGCCAGAGCTTCATGAGCTCCTGGCTGGCTTCCAGGTTTCTGCTTGCCTTCTTCATATACTCAGCCATGCGTGACCGCAGGCCTAGCACATAATCTAGCACATTCTCCTTGGATTCTTTGAGAGGCTTTTCCCAACACTCTCTCACCAATCACAATGGGCCTCTTACAGGGTGCCCAAACAGTAACTCAAAGGGGCTGAATCCAACCCCCTTCTGTGGCACCTCTCTGTAGGCAAACAACAGGCAAGGGAGGAGGACATCCCATCTCCTCCTGAGTTTGTCAGACAAACCCATGATCATGCCCTTCAGGGTCTTATTAAATCTTTCCACCAGACCATTGGTCTGTGGGTGGTAGGGGGTGGTGAACTTATAAGTAACACCACACTCATCCCACATGGCTTTGAGATAGGCTGACATAAAGTTTGTGCCCCTATCTGAGACCACCTCCTTTGGGAACCCCACTCTGGTGAACACACCAAGTAGGGCCCTAGCCACTGTGGGAGCAGTGACTGTCCGGAGGGGTATTGCCTCAGGGTACCTGGTGGCATGGTCCACTACCAACACAATGTACCTGTTACCTGAAGCAGTTGGTGGGTCTAGGGGACCAACAATGTCAATCCCCACCCGCTCAAAGGGAGTCCCAACCACTGGCAGTGGTATCAGGGGAGCCTTTGGTTTGCCTCCTGTCTTGCCACTGGCTTGACAGGTGACACAGGAGCTGCAAAACTCCCTGACTTTTTCTGACATTTGGGGCCAATACAAATGGTTGACCAGCCTGTTCCAGGTCTTGGTCTGTCCCAAATGTCCAGCTAAGGGGATATCATGGCTTAAGGTAAGGAGGAATTCTCTATACTTCTGGGGGACCACTACTCTCCTAGTAGCCCCTGGTTTGAGGGCCCTTGCCTCAGTGTAGAGAACTCCATCCTCCCAGTAAACCTTGTGGGTCCCACTGGTATCCCCTTGTTCTTGCCTGGCAGCAGTCTGCCTCAGGCCCTCAAGAGTGGGACACTCTCTTTGTCCCTGGCACAATTCTTCTATGGTGGGCCCACCTGCCCCTTGCAGTTCTGCCAAATCAGGCAGAGTTTGCAGGGAAAGTGTCCCTCCCTCAGAGTTCAGATCCTCCCCCTCAGGGTTGGATTCTTCCTGACCCTCTGTACTTGTTGGGGCTGGCAAGCCAGACCCAGTGCCCTTTCTCTTTTTCTTGGAGGCTTGGCCCATTGTTCCAGGGTCCAAGTGTCCAGCATTTCCCTGTTGTGCTGCCTGTGACCTGGTCACAGCACACACCCATTCAGGGAGGTCCAGCATCTGTGCATGGACCCTTCTCTCCACTTCTGACCATTCAGATGCTTCAAGATCATTTCCCAGCAGACACTCTACTGGGAGGGCAGGAGCTACAGCTACCTTCTTAGGGCCAGTCACACCTCCCCATTCCAGACTCACCATGGCCATGGGATGGAGTTTGGTTCTGCTATCTGCATAAGTCACCTGGTGGAAGACACCAGGTAAGACCTGCTCTGGAGAAACCAGCTTTTCTGTGACCATTGTCACACTGGCTCCTGTATCTCTCAGAGCTTCCACTTCAGTCCCATTGACTTTAGGCCTCTGCCTATACCTCTCCATGATGGGAGGTAAGGTGGCCATAGTTGCAATGTCCACCCCACCCACGGATACTAAGGTGACCTCTGTGTACCCTGATTCCACCCCTGGGCCAACTTCCACCCCCAACCCTACACTAGCAATCCCCTGGGATTGCCCACCAGTGGGGGGCTTCTTGGAGCAGATAGCATCTCCTCTTTTATGTCCAGGTTGATGACAATCAAAACACTTGCCGGCCTTAGCAAGCTCCTGAAACCTTCCTGCTTTAGCAGGATCATAATTCTTTCCCTGATACCCTTTCCCTTTAAAAGTGAATTGGCTCGGGGCTCCCCCTCCCTGAGAAGTTTTTGGGGACTCTTGTGAGGACTCTTTGGGCTTTTTATCATCTTTCCCCTGGTTCTTCCCCTGAGAAGAACCATGTCCTCTCTTTTTCTGATCACCCCCTGGGGGTTTCTGGTTAACCCTAGTTCTTATCCAGTCATCTGCTGCCTCCCCCAGCTCTCTGGGGTTGGTCAACCTAGAGTCAACTAGATACTGGCGGAGCTTCTCTTGGACACAATTAGTTAGAAGGTGCTCCCTCATAATCAAATTGTACAGCCCCTCAAAGGTACTTACCCTGTTGCCCTGTATCCAGCCCTCCAGTGCCTTTACTGAAATGTCCACAAAGTCCACCCAGGACTGGGTGCTTGTCTTTTGGGTGTCCCTAAACTTGAGCCTATACTGCTCTGGGGTCAGACCAAACTTTTTAGTCAAGCAACTCTTCATACTGGGGTATGAGTCTGCATCCTCCCCACTCATGGTTAGGAGCCTATCCCTCCCAGAGTTGGGAACTAACTCCCAAAGAAGTGAACCCCAGTACTGAGGGTTGACTCTCCTCATCTGGAGGGCCCTCTCAAAGGCCCCCAGCCACTTATCTATGTCATCCCCCTCTACATAGGCAGGAACCACCCCTTTGGGTAATCTGGGGGAAGAACCCCCACCCAGGGACACCTCAGCTTCTTTATCGCTGCCACCATCTCTTTTTTCTTTGTTTGCCCACTTTTTCTTTTCTAGGGCCAGCTTATCTGCTTCCAAAGCTATGTATGCTAGCTGGGCCTCCAGCTCTCTTTCTCTGATGGATGGGTTCTCTCCTCCTGAAAGGACCCCCTTCCTACCACTAGCTTTGGGTCTGCCCCTAGTGACTGTATCTACTGAGGACCGTTCTTCCTCATCCTCACTTGGGCTCAGATGCCTTCCCTCCCCTGAGAGGTTAGAGTTAGCATCCTCCCCTTTTTCTTCCTCCTCTGGAGCTTCCTCTGTGCCTAGCTCTTGGGCCTCAGCCCATGCTGTCAGGGATTTAATCAGGATTTGCTTCCTGAGATCAGTGGTTGCAGGCAACCCTCTTTCAATACACAACCCCCTAAGCTGGACTACTGTCAGTGTGGGTAGGCTAGCCAGATCAAGCTCCATGGTTCCCTAGTTTTGTGTAAACAAAAACTTTTTGCAAAAATTGGAAACAAGAATTTTGAAAAATTACAAAAATTCAATAATTGAAATTAATCCAAATTAATAAAAAAAAGAAATTAAAATGTACAAATTAAAAAAAAATTGTTTTTTGCACTAAGACAATTTAAAGGATTTTTAATTTGTTTTACTCAAAACTGTAACGTGATACTGAACACAAGTACAGCATCCCACCGCTGCCACCAAAAATGTAGGAAAATGGGTTATTGGTAAGGGCAGGTAGGTACCTACACCTAGCAACAAGCCACTAACCTCCACCTAGGTACAGTTAGGTCTCAGTAAATTAATCCCAGCTCAACCCTTGGTAGCTTGGCAACGAGCGTCAAGGCTTAACTTAGGAGACAGTGTGTAAAGCATTCAAATATCACAAAACAGTAATTAAATAAAACACAGGAAACAGTTTAAAAATCCAAAACCAATTTATAAAAATAGTTTATATTTTTATCTTTAAAATGACACAAAAACGAATAAAATCGGATAAAGGGAACCGGAGATATGAATTTTTAAAGAATTATTACTTTTCTAGCGCTTAGAAACAAAAAGCGCCAATCGGGTCATCTGGTTGCACCTCGACCGGGGCAAAGTCAAAGTTTCAGGCCGACCGCGATGGAGCCCTGCTCGGCTACAAGTCGCGGGAGGCCTTGGTTAAAAAGTTACCTTCTGACTTAGGGGGTCATTCTGACCCTGGCGGCCGGTGGCCGCCAGGGCCACCGACCACGGGAGCACCGCCAACAGGCTGGCGGTGCTCCCACGAGCATTCTGACCGCGGCGGTTCAGCCGCGGTCAGAAGCGGCAAGTCGGCGGGCTCCCTCCGACTTACCGCTGCTCGGGGGAATCCTTCATGGCGGCGGAGCGCGCTCCGCCGCCATGAGGATTCTGACCCCCCCTACCGCCATCCTGTTCATGGCGGGAAAGCCACCATGAACAGGATGGCGGTAGGGGGGGTCGCGGGGCCCCTGGGGGCCCCTGCCGTGCCCATGCCAATGGCATGGGCACGGCAGGGGCCCCCGTAAGAGGGCCCCGCAAAGTATTTCAGTGTCTGCCTTGCAGACACTGAAATACGCGACGGGTGCCACTGCACCCGTCGCACCTTCCCACTCCGCCGGCTCGATTACGAGCCGGCATCCTCGTGGGAAGGGAGTTTTTCCCTGGGCTGGCGGCCGGTCTTTTGGAGACCGCCCGCCAGCCCAGGGAAAAACTCATAATACCCTCCGCGGTCTTCTGACCGCGGAGCGGTATAATGGGGGCGGAATTCTGGCGGGCGGCCTCCGCTGCCCGCCAGAATCAGAATCACCCCCTTAGTCTTTATTTTGAAGTTTTTCTTCACCGGTACGAACCTGCCAGTTGAATCCGACCTCCTGGAGCCCTTGTCCGGATACGCGATGTGGGTTTCCTCTGTGGAGATTTTTACCTTCGGACTTAATCGTTTTTTCGAGATGAAAATCCTTCGACCGGGGTAAACCTGGATCTTGATCCGACGTCCGTGGAGCCCTTCTCGGATACGATGGCTGGGAGGTCCCGGTCAACTTTTTACCTTCGGACTTAGTCTCTTTTTCGGAGGTTTTTCTTTACCGGGACGAACCACCAAGTCAGGCCGGGTTGCAGTTGAGGCAAGCCGGCTAGAATTTCCACGGCGGGTCGGTCCCTCTCTGGAGCTTTTTTTCAAAAATTCTCAAATCTTTTCAAAACTTCTGGGGCTTCACCCAGATGTTCTTTTAAGGTTCTTTTGGGGGTCCACAGCTCACCCCAAGGGTCCAGAAGTTCTGTGATGGTCCTTGGGGGGTGCGGACTTCAACTCCCAGAATGCACCTGGCGCAAACTCCTTTTTGGCCACTGGACAGTGGTCAGCTGGTCACTTTTCAGGAGTTGGTGCAGGGGGACTCTGGATAGCAATTTTTCACCTGTAGCAAACAGGGAGTCCCTGCTTGAACCAGTTGGAGCCAGGCAAAGTCCTTCTTGTGGTGAAGCCCAAGTGTGCAGCTGGTGCAGTCCTTCTGAGTGCAGGATCCAGGTGCAGGCCAGGGGTCCAGCAGGGCAGTCCTTCTTCTCCTTTAGTTCCTTCTTCTTGAAATTTGGTGGGGATCTGAGGTGTGGGGGCAGGCCTGCCAGTTTTATCCTTGCTCCTGGGTGAAAGGCAGGGGGGTCCTGGTCCTCCAATCAGGTACAGGGTCGTCCCCCTGTGATGACCACTTCCTGGGAAGTGTGGCAAAAATCCATCCCAAAAGGCAACAGTCTCTAAAAATCCAACATGGCTGAATCTGATTTTTGGAGGTTACATCTGGCTGAGCCCACCCACTGGTGTGGCTAAAAATCATAAACACACCCCTCTCCTAATCTAATCAAGGGGGCACCTAGTTGTCTGGGGTTGCAGGATGTGGGGGTGTTGCTGGGTGCTCCAGATGTCCTTCTCTGCCTTTGAAGACCAGTTTGGCAGCCCTCCCCCTTCCTGCCTCACCATCTGCTGAGGGGAGATTCTCTCCCCCAAGTACATTCCTTTGTGTGAAGCCAGGCCACTTCACACCTCATCAAGGCAGCTTGGCAAAAGCTGCTGCAGGCTGGTCAATCAGAGCACAGCAGCAAAAACAATGCAGAGCTGAAATTGGCAACTTTTTAGGTAAAGTCTAAACTTTTTACCTGAACAAGTTATATTAAATCCAACAACTGGAAGTTGTGGGATTTATTACAACAATTAATTTGATACCAAATTCTTGGTATGCAACATTTAAGGAGACTTTAAAATTTAAAATAAAGTCTCCCCATTCTAGCCTATGAAGGCCATTTACTTCAATGAGGGAAAAACGAATTTGGCTGTTTTTACCTCACCAGGGCTTATAAATCTATTTTTATAAAGTCCCTGCTTATAGTTACATGGCACCCAGCCCTAGGGGCACATAGGGCACACCTTAGGGGTGACTTATATGTAAAAATAAGGTAGTTTAAGACTTTGGAAGTACTTTTAATTCCAAAGTCGAATTTGCATATAACTTTAATTTAAAAGCAGCCAGCAAGGCAGGCTTGCTTTTAAAATGACACTGGGCACTTCAGCAGTGCACCTAGGTGTGCACCACCTACGCTGTGGTCCCTTAACCTACATGCCCTACCATATACTAGGGACTTATAGGTAGGTTAACTTAGCCAATTATAATTAGCCTAATTTGCATATCCATTTTACACAGAGCACTGGCCCTGGGACTGGTAAGCAGTACCCAGGGCACAGCCAAGAGTCAGTAGCCACCAGTACCTATCCAAAAAGTGTCAGGGTGATCAGGCAAAAAAGGAGGACTTTCCTACAATGGGGGTATGTCTCCATCTCCTATTCATCCTCACCAGTTGAACTCTAGAGTGAAAAACAGTAAGCAGATGGTCATATTCAAACACATCCTCAGATTAATATGCCTTGCATTTTTTTTACAGAAACAGTATGTGAAGGTGTAGGTCTGTTGATGTGACTATGGGGGTCATTACAACATTGGCGGTATAAGGCGCTTACCCCGTGCAGAAGACCGCCAATACACCGCCGCAGTAGACCGCCACAGCTATTATGACACACATCACGGAATCAGCCGAAATTCAGACACCCACACAAGTCCGCCACACCAAAGGTCAGTGATAAACATTCGGAAACAAATCCTCCACCTCCACGCCAACAGAAACACGCCCATGCTATTACGACCCACGAATCCACGCGGCGGTCTTTCAAACGCGGTATTCCATTGGCGGTACACACCGCCGCGCTCAAAATACACACACAGCTCCAAAACACCGCCACATTGGACAATTACAAATACACACACCTGATACACATACAAACAACACTCCCACACACCCAACTCAATATAAAACACACACCCACATCACACACAAACCCCTACGACCAGAATTTCTGAGAGAAGGCCAGAGAGAGACAGCACAGAATAGAGAACCCCATCACACAGAGGCACACTACACCATAACCCACACAACATCCACGCACAAAACACCACATACCACTACACTCACCACACTCATCAACACACACACCACCCAACACCTCACACACACCACCCCATGGCACGCCAAAGACACCCCCGCTTCTCCGAGGAGGAGCTCAGGGTGATGGTGGAGGAAATCATCCGGGTAGAGCCACAGCTATTTGGCTCACAGGTACTGCACACATCCATAGCCAGGAAGATGGAGCTATGGCAAAGAATAGTCGACAGGGTCAACGCCGTGGAACAGCACCCAAGAAATAGGGAGGACATCAGGAAGAGGTGGAACGACCTACGGGGGAAGGTGCGTTCCACGGTCTCCAGGCACCACATTGCGGTACAGCGGATTGGCGGCGGACCCCCACCTCCTCCCCCACACCTAACAACATGGGAGGAGCAAGTCTTGTCCATCTTGCATCCTGAGGGCCTCGCAGGAGTCGTTGGAGGAACGGACACTGGTAAATCAAATCTTAACTATCATATCCCCCACCTTACCTGCATGCTATCACACACCCACACCCTCACACCCTCCCCTATCACCCCAAATCCTCACCTATCTACCCATGACACCAACCACCCATCCCAACCCCAAGACCTGCATGACATAACTAAGCATGGATACCCATCACTAAAGCATGCCCACTGCACAGACCCACAACACCCCCCAAACAACAGCACACAAGCCCCCACACAGGAATGGCTGCACTGGAGCACACAAGCCCCCACACAGGAATGGCTGCACTGGTGTACACGCACACCCAACCATTGCACACCATGAAACACACACATGCAATAATCATGTACTTATACCCCCGCAGGAACCCGAAGGAACCTCACCACACCAGAGGGTCCGGACAACACCACTCCACCCCCAGAAGAGGCCCACAGTGACGACAGCAGCTCTGCCCTACTGGATCCTGATGACCAGCCCGGACCATCGTGGGCCTCAGGACAGTTAGTTCCCCTTGCCCAGCCACAGCCCAACACCGAACTTCCACCTTCTGGTAACACCTGCACAGCACCCACCCAGCGGGCCCATTCCTCCCTACCCAGGACAGGTCAATCAGCGGTGTGTCCACCACTACAGGGCACCCAGGGTAACCCAACACCCCAACAACAGGGACCTGGGGGCAGTGGTAGTGGGCACACGGTCCAGGGGATGGAGGCACAGGAACACAGGGGAACTGGGAGGGCTGCTGTGCGACAGGAGGAGGACAGGCCAAGGGAACCTACTCTCCACGAGGCCCTCTCCTCCATCATGGGAGCATACCACCACTCCCAGGAGACGATGGCAACTGTACTGGGCAAGTTGCGGGAGACCCTGCGTCTGCAGGAGGAGCAGTATTTGGGGTTCAGGGAGGAGCTCAGGACCATCGGCTCCGCCCTGGGCACCATTGTAGGGGTGCTGACGGGCATTCAAAAGACCTTGAGGGACACCGTGGCACTCCAAGGGGCCCCTGACACTAGCCACGACGATTAAATGCCCACCACCTCCGCCGGCGCTAGTGGACAGGACGCCCTGCCACAGGACCAACACACCAGCACCCCACCCCCTGCAGATGGACAACCACCACGAAAGCGGGCCCTGAGATCCAGGAACAGGACAGAGCAAGATGGCAAGACCCCCGCCAGGAAATTAGACCACCCTGATTGTCCCCCCACTGTACCACTTTGTGACCCTGTCTAAATCAGAACTGCCCCAGCTCCACTTCCAATGGCCAGATGTGCAATGTACATGTGAGACTAATAGACTGGACTCTGCCATGGACATTCCTCCACCATCACCTATCCCCATTTCACAACCCCCATTCATTGTTATGCACTTAAATAAACACCCTTGAAACACTAATAAAACTTGAGTCACTCAATGAATTTGAACTTTGCATTGTCAATTACAGTGTCAAAAATGGTTACCCATTGGAAGGCCAACATACCAATGTCACAAATCACAAGCCTTTCAAGGGTGCAAGGTGTTGACACGCAGGTTACCACATTTGTGAAACTGAAATGGAAGGGGACAACTCAGTTAACAAATAGTGAGTGAAATGTAGGTACAGGATAGAGGTAGACGTGTGAAATTTAATATTATGTTAAACTTGAAAATGTACTCACCTGTGTCTCACTGGAAATATTGCTGTATGACTGACTCCCTGTTGTCGTTTTCTTCTTCATCAGCTTCCTCCTCATCACTGTCCACAGGCTCCACAGGCTCCACAGCTGCTACAACACCGTCATCTGGATCATCCTCCTGCAGAAAAGGCACCTGCCGTCGCAATGCCAAGTTATTGAGCATGGAGCAGGCGATGATGATGTCGCACACCTTCTTCGGTGAGTAGAATAGGGACCCACCTGTCATATGGAGGCACCTGAACCTGGCCTTCAGGAGGCCGAAGGTGCGTTCGATCACCCTCCTAGTCCGCCCATGGGCCTCATTGTAGCGTTCCTCTGCCCTGGTCCTGGGATTCCTCACTGGGGTCAATAGCCAGGACAGGTTGGGGTAACCAGAGTCCCCCAATAGCCATACACGGTGCCTCTGGAGTTGACCCATCATATCAGGGATGCTGCTATTCCGCAGGATGTAGGCGTCATGCACTGAGCCAGGGAACATTGCATTTACCTGCGAGATATACTGGTCTGCCAAACAGACCACCTGGACATTCATGGAATGATAACTCTTCCTGTTCCTGTACACCTGTTCACTCCTGTGGGGGGGGGACCAGAGCTACATGGGTCCCATCAATGGCACCAAGAAGTCACCTTTCACTGTAGGCAAATCCTCCACCTGAGGGAAAATGATGTATCTCCTTACGTGTTTCAGCAGGGCAGACAACACTCTGGACAACACGTTGGAAAACATAGGCTGGGACATCCCTGATGCCATGGCCACTGTTGTCTGAAAAGACCCACTTGCAAGGAAATGGAGCACTGCCAGCACCTGAACGTCAGGGGGGATTCCAGTCGGGTGGCGTATTGGTGACATCAGGTCTGGCTCCAACTGGGTACATAGTTCCTGGATTGTGGCACGGTCGAACCGGTAGGTCACGATCAAATGTCTCTCTTCCATTGTCAACAGGTCCACCAGCGGTCGGTACACCGGCGGATTCCGCCATCTTCCAATATGTCCCAACTGTCGGTGCCTAAGAAGGACAACAGCGAAGAAACTGTCAGCATTCCTCCAGGTATGTACCCATAGTCACACACAAGACAACAACAGACAATTAACCCATCCGGGAAATGTGTAGAGTGTAGGCCTCGGTATGTGTGACGCAGTAGTAAATGAAGCCATGTGGGCCCCTGAAATGGCGGCTGCCTGACCTCTAAACTGGGACAATGGAATTGTGGGGTAACTGCGCTGGCGTTGCACACCGTCGCGGTAGGCGGTCGTAGAGCGCGGCGCAATGCTGCATTGGTTAACATTGGACCCTATGGGTCCCAGGAACCAATGAACAGGTGCGCTGGCGGTGATGATGCGCCCCCCGCGGACGTCACCGCCGCGGACGTCACCATCATTTTCTATCTGTTGAATCACTAGATACCTGACCTTAGACAGGAGAGGACCTACACTGCTAGTGCTGCTGTGACCTCGGTCTGGAAGCGACGATGGCTGCTGCGTCTGGGGAAAGGGCCCCTGCCTTCACTGCACAGGAGTTGGAGAAACTTGTGGATGGGGTCCTCCCCCAGTACACGCTACTCTACGGTCCTCCAGACCAACAGGTTAGTACTGAGGGAGCACATTGTGTGGGCTATACCTGGGTGGAGAGGGCTGGGTGGAAGAGGGAAGGGGACAGAGTACATAGAACAGTTATGCATGGGGATGAATGGGCCACATGGACCGAGTTGGGAGGGGGCCACTCACATTGACGGTGCAGTAGGTAATGACTGTTCCTCTTCCCTTGTGCATGTCATGTAGGTCAGCGCCCACCAGAAGAGGGACATTTGGCGTGCCATCGCCAAGGAAGTCCAGACCCTGCGGGCCCACCAGAGACGGGGCACCCACTGCCGTAAGAGATGGGAGGACATTCGCCGCTGCAGCAAGAAGACGGCGGAGGCTCAGCTGGGGATGGCCTCCCAACGTGGGAGGGGTGCCCATCGCACCATGACCCCCCTGATGTTCCGGATCCTGGCGGTGGCCTACCCGGAGTTGGATAGGCGCTTGAGGACATCACAGCAGACACAAGGGGGTGAGTACAACCTCATTCTGTGGACTTTGCGTGCAGTGGCCGTGTCTGGGTGGGGGAGGTGGGCTGTGGGTGTCCCTAGGCCAGGGCGAGTTAGGTAGGCAAGGCCCCTCCGTAATGTAGGCCATGTGGCACTCTACCCCAGATCAGAACAGAGGCAAGTTGATGTATAGTTGCCCCTTTGCCATCCATGTGCGCTTACTTCTACCATTGCCACGTAGGCCATATCCCAGAAATTGCATGTGCGGAGGGCAGGAGCACGGCATAATGCATGGGGCTGCTGCGTCTGTCTTGTCCGCCAACGGTAGCGGTATGCCATCCACTAAAACTGTCTTTCTTCTGTCTCCCCCCCTTTTCCTGCTCTCCCTGTCCTTTTGTTCATCAGCATCATCAGGCGGAGGTACAGTGGCACCGGAGCACGAGGGAGCTGCATCCCACATGGCCATGGAGGGCCACACCACAGACTCTGAATGCACCAGTGGGACGGAGGGCGAGGGGAGCTTCACGTCGGCCACAGCATCACCAGCCAGCGACACAGACTCGTCCGCCGATGTGAGCTCCCCTGTGGTGGCGGCTCCATCTGTGCGCCCCACTTCTACAGGTACAGCCGCCACCTCCCCTACCAGCCCCGACCTCCCAGCAGCCCCTCAGCGTGTGTCCCGTACCCGCTCACCCAGGAGGGTGGGCATCACCTTCGCCCCAGGCACCTCAGGCCCTGCCCCAGTCACCCCTGCTGCCCTCAGTGAGGAGGCCATTGACCTCCTCAGGTCACTCACTGTTGGGCAGTCTACCATTGTGAATGCCATCCAGGGTGTAGAACGAGAGTTGAAACACGGTAATGCATTCCTGGAAGGCATTCATTCTGGTCAGGCTGTCCTTCAGCGAACCCTGCAATCTCTGGCCTCAGCACTGATGGCAGCCATTGTCCCTGTGTCTAGCCTCCCCACCTCAACTTCCTCCACCCAGACCCAATCCCCTGTACCCCAGCCCATCCCAAGCACACCTACAGACCAGCAGGCACACAAGTCAACACACACCAGTAGCTCAAGCAAACATAGGCACCACACACACCACAGGCACTCACACAAGCATCACACCCATACAGACACAGCAACATCCACTGTCTCCACTGTGTCCCCCTCTTCCTCTTCTCCCTCCTCCCTCCCAGTCTCGTCTACACACACACCTGCATGCACCACATCTACAGGCACTAGGACTCGCACCAGGACACCCAGCACCACAAGCCGCTCACCTGCACTCATCACCTCCACTCCCATTTACATGTCCCCTGTGTCCTCTCCCAGTGTGTCTGTGACGCCCCCTTCCAAAATACCCAAAACCGGCAATCACTCACCCAACATCCATCCACCTCACGACAGCCTCCAGTACCTGCACCTGCACCCAAAACAGCTAAAGTGACACCTCCTACACCTCCTACAACCTCCTCTACCTCCACTCCCAGACCCCCTCCAACTACCCATCCCAGTGTCCGTCAGAAACTGTCCCTCTGTCAAATTGACCTGTTTGCCCCCACCCCCCCTCCAGTTCATCAGTCCCGTCGTAGCGCCTCAGCCAAAAAGCCTCCAGTGCCAGTGGTTCGTGTTCCAGGTTTTTGGAGTGCACCGTCCACCAGGGCAGGCAGTAGGACCTGGATCCAAGGCACTGGCAGCCCACCCCCTGTAAAGGCTCTGAAATTGGAGAGTGGACGACGGGACCATGTCAAGACTCCTGGTGGGACAACTACTGAAATGGGATCGAAGGCGATTGGTGAGTCAGCTGTAACTCCAAAGAAGGTGGGGAAGGTCCCGAGGAAGTCTGCCCAGCCTGTTGTGAGTGTCACGGCAGAGAAGTACGCCATCATTTCCGGCGGTCGAGACACAACCGCCAGCACCGTTGTTACTGGTCAGGAGACCACCGCCAGAGTCAGTGCCCAGGAGGGCCCAAGTATCGTTACTGGTCAGGAGACCACCGCCAGAGTCAGTGCCCAGGAGGGCCCAAGTATCGTTACTGGTCAGGAGACCACTGCCGGAGTCAGTGCCCAGGAGGGCCCAAGTATCGTTACTGGTCAGGAGACCACCGCCGGAGTCACAGCCCAGGAGGGCCCAAGTATTGTTACTGGTCAGGAGACCACCGCCAGAGTCAGTGCCCAGGAGGGCCCAAGTATCGTTACTGGTCAGGAGACCACCGCCGGAGTCAGTGCCCAGGAGGGCCCAAGTATCGTTACTGGTCAGGAGACCACCGCCGGAGTCACAGCCCAGGAGGGCCCAAGTATTGTTACTGGTCAGGAGACCACCGCCAGAGTCAGTGCCCAGGAGGGCCCAAGTATCGTTACTGGTCAGGAGACCACTGCCGGAGTCAGTGCCCAGGAGGGCCCAAGTATCATTACTGGTTAGGAGACCACCGTCGGAGTCAGTGCCCAGGAGGGACCAGGATCCCACAGCCCCGCTGGGCGGTGATGGAACGTCAAGCCACACACCAATGTCCAGTGTGGAGTTCGTCATGCCACACACCAATGTCCAGTGTGGAGTTCGTCATGCCACACACCAATGTCCAGTGTGAAGTTCGTCATGCCACACACCAATGTCAGTATCCGAACCGCCATGTCAAAGCACCGCTGAACAGTCCATAGACCGCCATGTCAAAGCACCGCTGAACAGGGCCAAGACCGCAATGGCTAAGCACCGCTGAACAGGGCAAAGACTGCCATGTCAAAGCACCGCTGAACAGGGCAAAGGCTGTCATGTCAAAGCACCGCTGAACAGGGCAAAGACCTCCATGGTGAAGACCGCTGAACAGGGCAAAGACCGCCATGGTGAAGACCGCTGAACAGGGCAAAGAGCGCAATGGCTAAGCACCGCTGAACAGGGCAAAGACTGCCATGTCAAAGCATTGCTGAACAGGGCAAAGACCGCCATGGTGAAGACCGCTGAACAGGGCAAAGACCACAATGGCTAAGCACCGATGAACAAGGCCAAGACCGCCATGGTGAAGACCGCTGAACAGGGCAAAGACCACCATGGTGAAGACCGCTGAGCAGGGCAAAGACCGCAATGGCTAAGCACCGCTGAACAGGGCAAAGACTGCCATGTCAAAGCACTGCTGAACAGGGCAAAGACCGCCATGGTGAAGACCGCTGAACAGGGCCAAGACCGCAATGGCTAAGCACCGCTGAACAAGGCAAAGACTGCCATGCAAAAAGCATCCGCTGAAGAGGGCAAAGACCGCCATGGTGAAGACCGCTGAACAGGGCCAAGACCGCAATGGCTAAGCACCGCTGAACAAGGCCAAGACCGCCATGGTGAAGACCGCTGAACAGGGCAAAGACCGCAATGGTTAAGCACCGCTGAACAAGGCCAAGACCGCCATGGTGAAGACCGCTGAACAGGGCAAAGACCGCCATGGTGAAGACCGCTGAACAGGGCAAAGACCACAATGGCTAAGCACCGCTGAACAGGGCAAAGACTGCCATGTCAAAGCACCGCTGAACAGGGCAAAGACCGCCATGGTGAAGACCGCTGAACAGGGCAAAGACCGCAATGGCTAAGCACCGCTGAACAGGGCAAAGACTACCATGTCAAAGCATCCGCTGAAGAGGGTAAAGACCGCCATGGTGAAGACCGCTGAACAGGGCCAAGACCGCAATGGCTAAGCACCACTGAACAAGGCCAAGACCGCCATGGTGAAGACCGCTGAACAGGGCAAAGACCGCCATGGTGAAGACCGCTGAACAGGGCAAATACCGCAATGGCTAAGCACCGCTGAACAGGGTAAAGACTGCCATGTCAAAGCACCGCTGAACAGGGCAAAGACCGCCATGGTGAAGACCACTGAACAGGGCCAAGACCGCAATGGCTAAGCACCGCTGAACAAGGCCAAGACCGCCATGGTGAAGACCGCTGAACAGGGCAAAGACCGCCATGGTGAAGACCGCTGAGCAGGGCAAAGACCGCAATGGCTAAGCACCGCTGAACAGGGCAAAGACTGCCATGTCAAAGCACCGCTGAACAGGGCAAAGACCGCCATGGTGAAGACCGCTGAGCAGGGCCAAGACCGCAATGGCTAAGCACTGCTGAACAAGGCCAAGACCGCCATGGTAAAGACCGCTGAACAGGGCAAGCACCGTGTGGGTATGAATAGGCCGCCACATCAGGCATCCTTATCCCATGTGCAGCTGGGACAGTGACAGGACATGAACTTTCACTGGGAGACTCATCCATTCTGGGCACCAGTCCCCCCCAGTACCAGTTGAGAACTGCATCTACTTGCGAAAATGTGCCTTTGCACTCCCCAGGATGGTCCAGTGGGCAAACAACCCACTGTAAAGACTTGAGAGACTGTGGCTTTGCACTCCCCAGGATGTAACAGTGGGCAAACCACCCACTGTATAGACTTGAGAGACTGTGGCTTTGCACTCCCCAGGATGGTCCAGTGGGAAAACCACCCACTGTATAGACTTGAGAGACTGTGGCTTTGCACTCCCCAGGATGTAACAGTGGGCAAACCACCCACTGTAAATACTTGAGAGACTGTGGCTTTGCACTCCCCAGGATGGCACAGTGGGCAAACCACCCACTGTAGAGACTTGTGAGACTGTGGCTTTGCACTCCCCAGGATACATCAATGGGCATGGAGCCCCGTCGTGAATCTGGCTTTGCATTCATCTGGCTGAGGTGCCCCCCCTTCCCTTCCCCCTGAGGTGCCTGTAGTGTTTCAATCTGATGCCCCGGCAGTGTTCTCTCAGATTTGGGTCAGGTATCTATTGTGGGCCTCGCCCATGCATTTTTGGACTGTTTGTGCACGGACATTGTTGTGTACATATCTGCAATACTTATCGGATTATTTATGTAAATAAGAGTGATTTTGGAATACATATATTTGTATATTTTTGTATGACATGTATATTGCCACATTACAATGTTTGCCCACAATTTGCTTTGTCTTTGCATTATTCCGGGGGAATTGTGGGTTGTTACTGTGATATTTTTGACTGCATTGGTGTGTATGTTGTGATATGCGAGGGTGGGGGTGGGGGTGTTTGGTGGGTGTCCCCCTACCTTTTGCCTCCCCCCTCCCCGTGTCGTAGATGCAGTACTCACCAGTATGTTCTGCGCCTACGTCGCTGTTGTTCGTAGAGGAGCAGAAAGACAAGGGCAGGTAGGATTTGGAGTTCCGGCTCCATGGAGTCGTCGTTCCTCGTGGGCTGTGTTCAGGTGAGCGTTTTCCCATAGCAAAAGCCGTGTTTTTATCCAAGGAGAATCCGCCCCGGAAAAGGTGGCGGATTGGTAGGTTATAATACTGTGGGCAGTACATTATCTTCCCCCTGTCTGTTGGCGGTGACCGCCACGCTGTTTGTCTGTACCGCCGTGGCGGGCGAAGTGTTAAAGTGGCTGTCTTTGTTGGCGGTTACCGCCACGGTCATAATTCCCTTTTTTTGTCCACCGGCCTGTTTGCGGTATTTCCGCAGCTTTAACACCGTCCGCCAGGGTCGTAATGACCCCCTGTGTCTGCTGTGATGCGTTTAGGTGCCATGGCCTGTTCCCCCCTGAAATGGAGGCCGCCTGACCTGTGAGGAGGGACAAGTGGAAATGAGGTAATTCAGCTGATGTGCGCCGTTGCGGGAAGTGATCGACGACCGCCGTGCAACACATCATTGGTAATCAATGGGGCCTAAGGGTTCCAGGAGCCAATGGTGATGTACGCTGGCGGTGACGGTACGCACCGCCGCGGACTTGACCACCGTTTTCTGTCTGTTCACTCACTTGCTACCTGACCTTCAACAGGAGAGGACCTACACTGCAAGTGCTGCTGTGATCTGTGTCTGGAAGCGACCATGGCTCGATTGTCTGGGGAAAGGGCCCCTGCCTTCACTTCTGAGGAGTTGTAGAGACTAGTGGATGGGGTCCTACCCCAGTACCCTTTACTTTATGGTCCTCCAGACAAACAATTGAGTACACTGTGGGCACAATGCATGGGGCATGAATGTATGAAGTGCTGTGTGTGTAAGCCTCGGGTAGGGGGTAGGGGCTGAGGGGTCCTGGCCAGAGTGCTGCATGTTTGTTGGGCATTGTCTGTGCGTAAGGGGATGGGATGGATATGGTGGGTTATGAGTGTAACTGTCCGGGCAGTATGACTAATACCTTTTCTTATGTATCTTTTTCTGCAGGTCAGCACCCATCAGAAAAAGGGTATTTGGTGTGCCATTGCCAAGGAGGTTCGGACCCTGAGGGTCTTTGACAGGCGGAGCACCCACTGTCACAAACGGTGGGAGGACCTGCGCCGCTGGGCAAGGAAGACAGCGGAGGCCCGCTCGGGGTGGCCTCCCAACAAGGAAGGGGTGCCCATCGTACCCTGACCCCCACAATGTTCTGCATGCTGGTGGTGGCCTATCCAGAGTTGGATAGGCGCTTGAAGGCCTCACAGCAGCCACAAGGGGGTGAGTACAGATTCAGAATCATGAAGTTGTGCGTGTTGAGTTGAAACCTGGGTGGAGGGTGTGGGTCTTTGGGTGCCCTTAGGCCAGGACGAACATGGCAGGGTAGGTTCCATGATGGGCAGCCTCAGATGCACTCCAACCCCAATAATGCTAGTGGGCATCTACTACTGGGCAGGATCCTGTGGGTTTCAGGTGTGCAGCTAATGGTGTTAGGCATTGTACCCCTTGGCCTGGTGACTAACATTGTAACTGGTATTGCATGGCCTGGTGCATAGGGCTGTTGCCTGTGAGTTGTGTACGCCGACTGTGGTGTTGTTGCTGGCATTGACCAAGTGTATCCTCTGTCTCTTCCGCACCCTTTATGTTTTCTCGCCGTGTCCTTGTGTGCATAAGCATCATCTGGCGGAGGAGCAGAGGCACCGGCGACGGAGGGAGCTGCATCCCACATGGGCCTGAAGGCCGAATCCACTGACGGTAAGGGCACCAGTGGGACGGAGGGTGAGGGGAGCACAACAAAGGAGACAGGAGGGGAGAGTTCTGACAGCAACACCTCCTCCGATGGAAGCTCCCTGGCGGTGGCCGACACCTCTGTGCCCACCCTAACCACAGGTACAGCCGCCACCCCCGTACCAGCACCGCCCTCCCAGCAGCCCCTCAGCAAGTTTCCTGTGCCCGCTCACCCAGGAGAGTGGGCATCTCATTCCCCCCAGGCACCTCAGGCCCTGCCCCAGTCAGCCCTGCTGCCCTCAGTGAGGAGGCTATTGACCTCCTGAGATCCCTCTCTGTTGGGCAGTCAACCATACTGAATACCATCCAGGGTGTAGCAGGGCATTTGCAACAAACAAATGCATTCCTGGAGGGCATTCACTCTGGTGTGGCGGCCCAACAGAGATCATTCCAGGCTCTGGCCAACTCACTGATGGCAGCCATTGTCTCTGTCCCTAGCCTCCCACCTCCAACTCGCTCTACCCAGTCCCATTCCCCTCAACCCCAGCCTACCCCAAGCCCACCTTCAGACCTGCATGCACCCAAATCAACACACAGAAGAGGCAAACACAAACACCACACTTCATCCGACAGGCACTCACACAAGCACCATCCAGATGCATACACACCAACATCCACTGCCTCCACTGTGTCCCCCTCCTCCTCCTCGTCCACCTCCCTCCTAGTAGCGTCTCCACTCACACCTGCATGCACTACATCCTCAACCACTACCTCCATCACCAGCACACCTATCACTAAACGCCCCTCACTGGCAGTCACCACCCCATATCCATGCACACATCCCCTGTGTCTTCTCCCACTGTGTCTGTGACCCCTCCTCCCAAAGTACACGGACACAAGCACTCAGACACCCAACAGCCATCCACCTCACAACAGTATCCAGCCCAGGCACCTGCACCCAAACACAGCAGAGAGACACCTCCTGCAACCACTCCCTCTTCCTCCACTCCCAAAGCTTCACCCTCTTCCATCCCCAGTGTCCCTAAAAGGCTTTTCCTCTCCACTCTTGACCTATTCCCTGCCCCTCCCCCCATCCTTCACTTCGAGCCAGGGTGGGCAGAACAGAGGCCAGCACCTCCGCCACCCAGTTCACGGCCACTTTAGTTTCTGCAGCTACTGCATGTGTGAGAGGCTCCAAGGAGGCACCCGTCAGCACAGCCAGTGTGCCTGCCCCACCTGCCAAGGGAAAGAAGGGTCTGACAGCTAGCAAGGGTAGGAAAGGAACACCAACCAGCAGGGGGAAGGTGGCACCACCAGCCAGCAATGGCAAGGAGGCACCACCAGCCAGCAAGGGCAAGGAGGCACTACCAGCTAGCAAGGGCAAGGAGGTACCACCAGCTGGCAGCAGCAAGGAGGCACCACCAGCTAGCAAGGGCAGGAAGGGAACACCAGCTGGCAGAAGCAAGGAGGCACCACCATCTGCCAAGGGCAGGAACTAGACAACAGCTGCCAAGGCGAATGTAAAAGGAACAGACACCGCAGGGAGGATGGATCTGGTGCCTGGGGCTGGAGCAGCATCTGGGCAAACAACACCAGCCATGGCACTTCAGCCGTCCGAGGCTGCAGGGGAAGGGCTGAAGCCTCCCTCCACCACTGACAGCACCACCACCTGCATCACTGCCCCCTGCACCACCACCAGCACCACTGACAGCAGCCCCAGTCCGAGGCTGCAGGGGAAAGGCTGGAGCCTCCCCCCACCACTGACAGCACCGCCACCTGCACCACTGCCAGCAGCAGCAACCCCAGTGGGTACCCGTCCGAGGCTGCAGGGGAAGGGCTGGAGCCTCCCCACCACTGACAGCACCACCACCTGCACTGCCGCCAGCACTGCCACCTGCACCGCCAGCAGCACCACTGCCAGCAGCAGCAGCCCCAGTGGGCAGCCGTCCGAGGATGCAGGGGAAGGGCTGGAGCCTTCCCCACCACTGACAGCACCGCCACCAGCATCGCAACTGCCATCCACTGAGCATCCATCACCGCCGGCGAGCAGTGTGTAGTCGTGACTACATGGGCTGTAGTGCGTACTGGCCCCTGCAACAACTGTAGGTGTGACACCAAGGTGAGAGACTGTGACCTTGCACCATCCAGGATCTGCATCACAGGGCACAAGGCTCCCTCCAGAACCAGTGGAAGAAGGCACCCACTCACCCCGCCTTGCCAGGATGAAGCACACTGGTCACAAGGCCCCCTCCAGAACCAGTGGAAGAAGGCATCCACTCAACCCCTCCTTGCCAGTATGAAGCACACTGGGCACAAGGTCCCCTCCAGAACCAGTGGAAAAAGGGATCCACTGAAGAGTCTGTGGATTTGCACTCCCCAAGATCAAACAGTGGGCTAACCACCCACTAGAGAGACTGTAGCTTTTCACTCCCCAGGACCAAACAGTTGGCAAACCACCCACCAGAGAGACTGTGGCTTTACACTCCCCAGGAACAAACCGTGGGCAAACCACCCACTTGAGAGACTGTGGCTTTGCACCCCCAGGACCAAACAGTGGTCAAACCACCCACTAGAGAGACTGGAGCTTTGCACTCCTGAGGACCAAACCGTGGGCAAACCATCTACCAGAGAGTCTTTGGCTTTGCACTCCCCAGGATCAAACAGTGCGCAAACCACCCACTAAAGAGACTGTGGCCTTGCACTCCCCAGGACATTGCACAGAGCATGTAGCCCCCTCCAGGAGCAGTGGCGTTGTACAATCTTCCGGCTGAGCTGCCCCCCCATTCCCCGTACCCCTGAGGTGCCTGTGTGTTTTCGACCTGATGCCCCTGAAGTGTTCTCTCCGTATTGAGGCAGGAGTCAAGTGTGGCCTTGGCCTATGTGTTATGGCCCTGTGGGCCACGGACATTTTGGGGTGTGCATTGTCCCTCCATTTGTATACATTGTACATACTGTTTTGTGCTTTAAGGACGTGTTTATCTAAATTTTTAGTATTACACTCACTTTAATCAATTCCTTTTTTCCTTGCGTTATTCCTGAGGGTTACGGGGTGGATATGTAATGTTGTTGCATCTGTTTGTCTGTATGGTGTTGGGGGTGGGTGTAGGGGTGTTGCGTGTTGTGTGTATTTTTCACTCTCTTTGTCCTCCCCTCCTCCCTTATATGCTAGGTGTGGTACTCACTGTGGTCCTCTTCGCTGGCGTTCCTGTTCCTGGTGTAGGAGGAGGTAGACCAGAATTGGAAATATGTGTTGTTTGGGCTCCATGGCGTTGTGGTTCTTCCTTGAGTGTCAAGAGGTGAGTCGTTTCCCTTCTGTGTACTGTGCTGCTGTGCTTTTGATGATGTTGGTACCACCCCGGAAAAGGTGGCGGATTGGCCTGTCATAATACAGTGGGCGGTACATTGTCTTCCGCCTGGCTATTGGCGGTTACTGCCATGGTGCTTGTTGCTACCGCCATGGCGGTCGGAGTGTTAAAGTGGCTGTCTGTGTTGGCGGTTTCCGCCGTGCTCATAATTCCATTTATTTTACCGTTGGCCTGTTGGCGGTATTACTGCCGCTTTATCACCGACCACCAGGGTTGTAATGAGGGCCTAAATCTCCAGTCTAGACAGTCACCGGTTGACTAATCTCTGAAGGGCGGCTGGGACATTCTTAAACCCAAATGGCATTACCCTGAATTGTGATTGGCCCTCCAGACTGGAGAACTCTTATATCACTTTGGCATCCACAGTTAGGCCCATCTGCCAGTACCCAAAGGATAGATCAAAAGTGCTGAGGTATTTGGCAGCCCCTAACAGGTCAATGAGCCCATCAGCTTGGGAAATGGAGTATGAATCATTCTTGGTAACAACATTCAATCCCTGATAGTACACACAAATCCTCAGCTCTGGGGTCCCCTCTTTTTCCTCCTTGATGCCGGAAGTCACTCATCTGACAATCTGTAAATTGTGTTTTGACTGATAAGTTCAGTGTCAATGTCATGGACAACTCACACCACTGGGTCAATACAAATGTCAGGGCGGAAAGTGTAGTAAAATATTTAGATTCGATGTCCGTGTTCACCAGCCCAAGTTCGAGCTGTATCAATGTACGTCTTGCTGTTTTCGGGAGACAGAATAAACCCCTGTGTGAAACTATATGGCAATGCTCTAATACCTCAGTGAGCATTCTGGGGTTAGTGAGTTGCCAATAGCTTATGGTGGGTAACAATTTGGCATGTGCTGCTATTTGATATGCCTCAGTTGTTGGGCTTTGTAGCTTGTGATGAAGTTTAAAGCAAACAATGTTTTGGCAGGTTTTTCTTCAATGGTCTTTGCCTGATACAAGTGTTTGCCTATGTCCGACAACCAGACCGCCAAGGTATTTATATTTAACAGTCATGGAAATGGTTAAGGGGCCCAGGTGCGATGTTAGCTGGTGTTTTTGGCCCCTTGTAGAAAGATCAGGACTTCTTGTGGTGTTTGCGATCAGGGACTTAGGGGGTTATTCTAACTTTGGAGGAGGTGTTAATCTGTCCCAAAAGTGACGGAAAAGTGACGGATTTACCACCAGCCGTATTACGAGTCCATTATATCCTATGGAACTCGTAATATGGCTGGTGGTATATCCGTCACTTTACCGTCACTTTTGGGACGGATTAACACTCCTCCAAAGTTAGAATAACCCCCTTAGTGTTGTAGGTGTTTAGTACACCCAATGCCCTCCTCATGCCAATGCGAGCATGGTCCAGGATCACCAGATCATCTGCACATTATATGATAGGTATTTCTCTGGACCCTACCTTTGGTGGGAAGAGATTCTCTTTCACCAGTTACAAGCCCAAGTCTGCTGTATACAGATTAAACAAGATAGGGGCAATGATGCATCCCTGTTTCAGGCCTTCAATTGTGAATATTTTTGAAGTGACAGGAGTTTGGGTTATCTTGATCTGCACCCATGTGTCTGTATATAGGGCTTTCCCAAGCGGCTAGTTTAGCCCATAGTGTGTTTCCATTGATTCAATCAAACGCAGCACTGTAATCAATAAATCAAGCATAGAGTGGGCTTGGAGATGTTTTGATTGTGTTAGCCGCCAAACAGGACAGAGCAAACACATTATCCATTGTAGATGTATTAAAGCAGGGTCCCATTTGATACAATGGAATGATGTTATTAACTTTAATCCAATTCTCCAATTCACACAGGAGCACCTTCGCAAAGGCTTTATCATCTACTTCTAAAAGCACAATTATCCTGTAGTTTCCAGGTGTTGTTTTAGCACCTTTTTTTATGTATTGAATGCAAGATGGAGCTTTTCCATGACTCAGGAATGATGGATGAGAGGATGCATTCAGGAAAGAGTTTAAATATTTAGGGTGCCCACAACTCGGTGCCCTCCGTGCACTTGGACGTCAACAGAAGGCCGTCAAGAGTTGGGCACACTTTCTGCATCAATCAGAATTCCTCCCTGGAGGACCTTCATGCTCCATGAGGGTTTGGGGAGTTTGAACTCGCAGGATCCATTTCCCCTTTAGGCACAATATCCAGCTCTTCAGGGTTCAGGTGCCTTCCGGGCAGTGGAAATTTTAAGAAGGTTTCCTGCACTGCTTGCCCTTTCTATTGAATGTTGGACCCATTGATCCAGACTCCAGCATTCCCTGACTATATTGACGTGACGGTCTGTTTGGGCCTTTGTGGTCATGCACTTCTACTCAGGCAGCCCAACGTTTCAGCATGGGGCCTTCTTTCCATTTCCACCAAAGCAGAGGTTACAATGTTGTTTACCAGCAGACACTCTACTGGCATGGTATTGCTCACAGCTACCTTTTTCAGGCAACCAACCTGGTCACCAGAAAGGCGATGAAGATGGCGCCATTGTTTGTGAGCTCTGGCCGCCTGCATCACAAAAAGTTACACCTCAGACACTCTGAAAGGGAAAGGCTGCTTCTTTAGCCACGTCCCCAATCTCCTGAAAGTACCTGATTGTTTGTGGACTGATTTAGAAACCAGCGATGAGTGGATGCCAGCAGATTTGCTGCTCCTGCGGTCCCGCATGTTTGGAATTGTTTCTGCTGGTTATTAAGGGTAGTATAGTTGCTAACAATGGGGATTGGGGTGGAAGGGAGTGGGTAGGCATTTATTTTTGCTTTTTTCAGTTACTTCACAGGCATTTTGACGGATGGAAGCACACTGACAATTTTCCAGAACAAGCATGTTGGTTGGCTTTGACTCCTGTGGTGCTGTCAGTTACAGGTGACTTGCGTGCAAACTTACATGGTATATATTGTCACATGAAATGTTTGTGGGGCATGCACGTTAGGTGCTACCATATTTGGACCGGCATAAGGTAGATATTACTATGCTGGGTAGAATGATTATTTAGCTGACACCCTTCTGAGACGGCAGTAGCTGCTCATTAATGAATATGGTTCTTACATAGATGACAACAACTTCTTTGAAAATATATTACTTCTTAGCTCTAACTACGGAGATTGTCCAATTGTATGTGGGGTAGATTTTAACTTCTCATTCTCTACTAGATGGAGCCTCTGAGACATCTCAACTCCCCCACAAGCTTTTGCAGCACTTGCTCAGATTATGGAATTATGCAACTTGGTAAATGTTTGGCGAATATTACACCCCATTGAATATGAATACACGTTTTACTCTCCAGATGGGGCACTGATGTCGATGGTTAGAAGAGCGGAGCTATTCCAGCGAACCTTATCTGATTACTCCCCGGTAATGCTGGTGTTAGAGTGCCCCACTGTAGCATATATTGTACTTACCAATGCTCTCTTCTATTGTTGCTATCAGTGCTTAACTACTGTTTTCTTTCAGGTTTGTAAAGTTCTACACTGTTATCCTAGTAGAGTCTTTATTGGGGTTCTAGATTCTTGGGGCAGGATTGTCGGGATTGATTTCCAGCTGTTCAGTCATGTGTATGCCTGCCGTGGACCCTTATTAAATACCTATCTTGGAAAACTACTCTTCGTGTGCCTTCTCCTCAACTTTGCTATTCTCACCACTCTACATTTATGGTATCAGGGGTGGGGTGTTGCGAAGTCGAGAAAATCAAAGAATTCAGAGGAAAGTTGGAGTTGGCTCGACAGATCAAGAAGGGTTCACCGACCAGCATTTAGACAGATGAAGGATCTTTGTGGGCCATAATCGTTGAAATTATGGACACATAACGTTCAGCGCAGCGCACTTTGCTTATACTTTGAGGTGTCTAACGTTGAGTTTTACTGACCGTTGTTCGGCGTGGGAGTGAGAGGTCGCTGGCCGCTGCCGCGAGGACTGTTTACTTTTATTTTGCCGTCCTGGCAGCCGCGAGCGTCTGTCTTACCGGCTTCCTTCGGAGCGTCGAACGTCTTCCTGAAGGGACGACACGTGACGCCCCATTGACGCTACCCTTGGAACCTAGCGTCACAACACGTCAATCATACTATTGCGTGGGCGAGACACGCATTTCGCGTTTCTCGCGCACCTGGTTGCCTTGATACAACGCACCACAGAAAGCGACTCGTGTATCTGAGTGCCCTGGTTGCCTGGATACAATGCACCACAAAAGACGCCTCGCGTATCTGGGTACGCGAGCGAACGTTGAATAATAACTTTTACTTTTGTTGGGATTCCTTTTTTTTTCTTTTCTCGTTTTATTTGTAACACCATAAAACACATTTGACATTTGACTTTTGGATCGTCTCACCAGCTTTCTGCCTCACAGAAACTTTGATCTCTAAGAACTTATTAGTTACTCTCAATATGGCTTCTAACAATCTAGTGGTACAACCGCCACCTTTTCTACCCAGAGGTGGGAAACCGGACATTAAATGGAGGGAGTGGATAAGAATTATTGAAAATTATCTAGTTGCAATTGATGCCAATGATTTTTCTCCCACTAGGAAGTTGACCCTACTATTCAATCACCTAGGTGTTGCCGGGCAGCGTGTGTTTGACAACTTACCAGTTGTTGCCCCACCCAATGAGTGTAGTGGTGATATTGCAACATGGAATGTGTATACAGAAGGGAAAGAAAGAATTAGGAAACAATTTTCTGATGAATCCAATGTTTTATTAGAAAGGTTCAATTTTGCAATGTGTAAGCAGACCATAGATGAAACAGTCGATGAATATGTGGCTAATTTATGTGTGCTGGCTGCAAGGTGTGATTTTGGTGCTCATGTAGATGTACACATTAGGGATCAATTCGTGTTCCACTGCTACTCAAGAAAAATTCAAGAACGATTGTTAGCTTGTCGTAATCCTTCTTTGGAGGAAACGGTAGATATAGCCAAAGCTGTTGAGAGATCTATTGTTACCTCTAAAGTAGTGTCTGGACAAGCAGAGAATACAGGGGCAAACCATATAGTCGAAGATCCTGATGTTTGCTACATTAAGGAGAGAACCTTGAAGCAGAATAAGAACACTCAATGGTGTTTCTGTTGCGGTTCACGTAATCACATTAGCAACAGTCAATTGTGCCCAGCTTTAGGCAAGAAATGCCTAAAATGTCAAAATATCAGTCACTTTCAGGTTGTTTGTAGGCAAATTAACCACACTTATGAACCTAACAGTGGAAGTATGAGAGTGAAAGTGAGCAATATGTATTCTAAAGATGAACAAGCAGATGGTGTGGTGGATGATTGTGTCACTAAATTATCAAGTGTTGTACTAACGGTAGATATCCCTACAACAAAAACCTTCAAGGTACCCATCTGTCGGGCAGTTATTGACTCAGTTGAAATTTTCGTCATGGCTGATTTTGGTTCACCAGTCACCATTATTGCGGATGTGACATTTCACAAATTTTGGCCAGCAACAAAAACATTACAGAATGCCGACATCTGTCCTAAAGCTTTAGGAGATCATGATATAGACCTCATGGGTTACTGCTTGTCCACCCTATTCATACTAGGTAGGAGCACAGTGACTAAGGTTTATGTAGCAGTGGATGGTAGAGATATTGTAGGGTGGAAAGATCTTGCGAAATTAGGTATAGTACTACGTCCTGGATGTGACAACCCTATAATTTTGGGAGAAATATCTCTAGAAGTTTCAGAACTCAGGGTGTCCGATACCAACATTCCTGAATTATTAATTGCAAAGTACCCTGAGGTATTTGCTGATCAAATTGGAATGGTCAAGGGTTTCGAACATTGTATCAGGTTCAAGAAGGGAGCTGTTCCCGTTTTGCATAAGGTAAGGCCTATTCCTATCTCCGTAAAAGGACAACTTAAAGTTTTATTAGAAAAACTTGTTAAGGACGGTATTTTTACTCCCACAAATTCCTCTGAGTGGGTTTCGCCCATTGTCCTCACGAAAAAAAGGAGCAGAGATTTGAGATTTTGTGTAGATTTAAGATCTTTAAATAAAAACATAATCATTGACTGTCACCCTCTGCCTCGTATACAGGAAATGATCGCCAGCTTAGGCCCCTCTAAAATCTTCTCCACTATTGATTTACACTCTGCGTACCTTCAGATTGCCCTCAGTTTAGACTCTCAGGAACTCACTACGTTGGTGACTCCATTTGGGGCCTATAAATATCTTAGGCTACTGTTTGGTCTGGCTTCTGCGGCGAGCGTCTTTCAGAAATTAATGGATTCTCTGTTTGGCGATTTTGAAAATGTGTGTGCCTTTCAGGATGACATCCTGGTTCACACTGAAACTATGGAAGAACATAGAATTCTTCTAGACAGAGTGTTTTCCATCCTCAGAGATTATGGTATCACTATTAAGATGGAGAAATGTAAATTTTTGGTGCAGAGTGTGGAATATTTAGGAACACTATTTCTGCAGATGGCGTCAAGCCCAAACAAGGGAACTTGGAGGCAATCACAAATGCACCTTGTCCCTCAAACAAAGATGAACTTTGTTTATTTTTAGGTCTGTGTGAATATTATTTGAGGTTTGTTGATGGTTATGCGATGATTGTGCAACCTCTTAGGTCCCTATTGAAGAAAGGCAGTAAATTCGAGTGGAGTGAACAAGTGCTGAGAGCATTCGATGCTATCAAAAAGTTGGTGGTGTCTGCTCCAGCCCTGAAACCTTTCTTACCCTCGGCTAATTCTTTTGTGGCTGTTGGTGCTAGTATGAAGAGCCTAGGAGTGGTGTTTGGACAATGGGTTGAGGGACGAGAGCACACTATCGCATTTGCGTCCAGATCTCTCTCAGAAACTGAAGTTAACTACAGTACCATTGAGAGAGAGGCCCTAGCCTGTGTATTGGCAGTGCATACATTTAAGACTTATATTTGGGGTACAGCCTGTACTTTGTACACTGATCACAAGCCACTTGTATTTTTGATGGATGGTAATGGCTTAGGTAAAGCCTCTTCAAGATTAGTAAGATTGTTGTCCAAATTACAAGAGTTTAATTTGGATGTCAAATATCTTCCTGGAGGAAAGAATGTGAGGGCAGACTGTCTTTCCAGGTTGCCTCTACCCTTGTCTAATATCGAGAATGAGGACACTGAGTGTGTGGTTGGTGCGTTAGACATGTCTTCAGTTTCGGAAGGTTTATTTTCTGAAAAGGATTGGACTTCTGCAATGTCTAGAGATCCATTGTTGTCAGAAGTAATGGTTCATATTAAACATGGTTGGCCCAAAAATTGGAAACTTAGTGGGGAACTCAACATATTTCATCAGCTAGCGGCTGAATTGTCATGTGAGGATGGAGTATGCATGAGAGGTCCTGTCTGTATTCCGCCATGTGATTTGAGACCTTTATTGATTAAAGCTGCTCATGAGGGGCATTTAGGCATTTCAGCTACCTGCAGGAGACTTTAGGAGAAATACTGGTGGCCGGGTCTCGACAAACAAGTGTCGAACTTTGTGGATCAGTGCACATCATATGTTGTATCTGATAAGCATTGGAAGTGACACAATAAACCTTTGCACACTGTTCCTTTCCCCAAGGGTGCTTGGGAGAGTATTGCCATTGATTTTTCAGGCTCGTTACACTTACTTCCTAGAAATTTGAGACACATGATTGTTGCCATAGATTACTTCTCAAAATGGATCTACTACACTTTTGTTGAACAAGCAGACACAGAATCGGTCATATCGTTTTTATCATTTTTGTTCTCCTTAGAAGGTCCACCATCTAACATTGTCACAGACAACAGTGTACAGTTCACCTCCTCCAAAATGGAGAAATTCATGTCTAAGTTTAATATTGAGCATTCTTGTGTAGCTTTGTACAGTTCAGCTTCTAATGGACTAGTGGAAAGAGCCAATCGTAAACTTAAAGAGGGCATTCAAACGGCCATTGCAACCAACTGCGACGTTTCTGAATTCTTGAATGAGAAACTATGGGCATACTTGAATACACCACATTCCACCACTGGCCTTTCGCCTTTTCTTTTACTCAGGGGGAGGGAATCTAGATCTAAACTACTACCATAATGGATGGCTTCGTTTCACAAAGGTATGCATGTGGATGTCAAAGAATTGAGACGGAGAGTCTCTGAAAAACAGTCTGTTCAGAAACATGACTATGATTCTCGGAAAAGGTCAGTGATGTGGTGTTCAATGTAAATGATTGGGTTTTTATTACAAAACCGTGCAAGGTGCCCAAAGGAGCATCAAAATTCACCTTACCTGTTAAAGTCTTAAGAGTTACGAAGTCTGCTGTGTTACTAGAAGGCAAAAGATGGTGGAACAGAAGTTGTGTTGTTCCTATTTCCTCGTCACAAGCTGACATTTTCAGGCAGGTTTATGCAGTACGTGAAGATGATACCAGCTCTAGTACCACTTTTATTGATAATCCTACAAGCATGGAGGACAGGATGTGTAATTATGATCATCACAATTCTCATTGTCAAGCAGAGAACTCTTGTGATGAATCTATGGACAAGGATGGTTCTGGCCGCTCTTCATCGTTATGTCCCGTGGCAGAACCTCTATATACATGCAGCCACAGGTTTGTTAAACTTCCTTCAAAGTTTGATGATTACCTTTTAAATTGAACTTTTATTTTATATTTTGTTTTGTTGTAAAGGGGGAAGATGATGTAGCATATATTGTACTTACAAATGCTTATTTGTTGCTCTCTTCTTTTGTTGCTATCAGTGCTTAACTACTGTTTTCTTTCAGGTTTGTAAAGTTCTACACTGTTATCCTAGTAGAGTCTTTATTGGGGTTCTATATTCTTGGGGCAGGATTGTCGGGATTGATCTCCAGCTGTTCAGTCATGTGTATGCCTGCCATGGACCCTTATTAAATACCTATATTGGAAAACTACTCTTTGTGTGCCTTCTCCTCAACTTTGCTATTCTCGCCACTCTACACCCACCCCACCATATCAGTTTTTTAGCTGGCATCTGAAAGGTACAGAATTTTGAGGTCCTGTCTTTTGAACTGAAATTAGAGATGCATAGTGGACTGTTATAAATCAAATGAAAACTCAGTAGCGGATGTAGGAACACTGAGTAGCTTTTAAAGCAACATAGAAGGAATGTGCATATCTGAGAGTGGTAGGTTCAAAAGCCGATTTGTAACCATGTGTCTCCCCTTGAATCTCAGATTAAAGTGTTGAAAAAAGACTTTGCTACTATTAACAATAATGCAAATTTAGTTGAGAGTCAGGGGACCTTGAATGAATTTAGAGAAGAGGCATAATGACATATCCTCTACTTAAAACGTGGGGCTCATGCCCTGTGGTTTGAAAAGGGGATAGGCCTGGAAAAACGTTAGCCTGGATGACAAAGGCCAGTTGTGTATCTGAGTGGATATCCAGTATCCGCCACGAGGGTGCAGAGACCACAACATCACCAGGTTGTACAGTGGCTTTTATTCCAGCAGTTTTATAAACAGCCACATATTTTCAGGCTAAGTTTTAACCCCTTGGGCACCACTGACGCAATGGTTACATCCGTGGCCGCAGCGCTGAGGCGCCACGGATTTAACCATTACATACTAGTACTGGCCCTCTTTGATGTCTCTCAGAGCATTTCAGCAGCCAGATCGTGAAGTAATCCGGCTGCTGAAATGCCCACTAGACACCAGGGATTATTTTTTAAATGGAAATTGGCATAAGGGGAGCGACCCCTTCGGCAAGGGTCACTCAACAGGGGGGTAATTATTTTCAAGGCCTTTTTATTGGCCTATTTTTATTAGGCCAATCTGCCCCCAGGGGGGTCAGAAACCTTTAGGCGCAAGAGATTTATTTTTTTGTTTTATTTTTTATTTTTTTGTTTTATAGAGGTGGAGAGTGACCCCTTAGGCAAGGGTCGCTCCCCTAGGGGGGCAAATTATATTTAGGCCATTTCTGCCCCCCTTGGGGGCAGATCGGCCTATGTTTATTAGGCCAATCTGCACCCATAGGGGGCAGAAACCACTAGACACAAGGGAGGTTTTTTTAAGGTAAATTTCACGCAAGGGGAGCAACCCCTTCGGCAAGTGTCGCTCCCAATTGGGGGCAAATGTATTTTAGGCCATTTCTGCCCCCCTTGGGGGCAGATCTGTCTATTTTGGGAGCAGAAACCACTAGGCACCAGGGATTTTTTTTTATTATTGTTTTACAGATGGGGAGCAACCCCTTAGGCAAGGGCCGCTCCCCTGGGGGGCAATTTTAATTTAGGCCA
The DNA here is from genome assembly GCF_031143425.1 of Pleurodeles waltl. Lineage (NCBI taxonomy): Eukaryota > Metazoa > Chordata > Amphibia > Caudata > Salamandridae > Pleurodeles > Pleurodeles waltl. The sequence goes on from NC_090442.1 coordinate 350,089,358, forward strand.
TTTCAACCCCCCTTGGGGGCCAATCAGCCTATTTGTCTTAGGCCAATCTGCCCCCAAGGGGGGCAGAAACCACTGCACAACGGGGATTTATTTTTATTGCAACAATTTCACGCAAGGGGAGTGACCTCTTAGGCAAGGGTCCGTCCCAAGGGGGGGAAATTTATTTAAGGCCATTTTTGCCCCCTCTGGGGGCAGATTGGTATATTTTTATTATGCCAGAAATCCAAGGCACCAGGGATGGTTTTTTAATTTTTTTTCAGATTGGACGCAACCCCTTAGGTAAGGGTTGCTCCCCTGGGGGGGGAATTTATTTTAGGCCCTTTGGGTGCAAATCGGCCTATTTCTATTAGGCTGATCTGCCCCCGGGGGGGGCAGAGACGACTTAGGCACCAGGGATTGGTGTGTGTATATGTGTGTATTTTGTTTCGGGGTGTAGCCCCTTGGGAAAGGGTCACTCCACATGGGGGCACATTACAGTTGGCCATATATGCCCCCCTTGGGGGCAGACCAGCCTATTTTTGGAAGGCCCAGGGGGGGCAGAAAGCCCAGCAGAGACCAGGGAAGATTTTTTTTTTTTTAAAGAGGGTGGAGGGGTATGACCATACCTTCACCCAAAATAAATAGGGCTAAAGTTGTTCTGCCCACTGGTGGGCAGATGGGGCAATTACCCCTGATTAGCTCCGCAGGGCGGCGGAAAACCTACTAGATGCCTCAGAATTTAAAAAAAAAATAGTGGGGTGATGGCTACCAACCAGAATGGTCATGTTTATGCCTCCACCCCAACTGAAGGGGGTAACAGACTTTCATCTCTCCCCCGCACACTAAAACATCTTATCCCATGGCAAGCAATAGGACATTCAATTATTTTGTGCTTTGGTTTTACATTTGGGCCATGAGAGCTTGTCTAACTCTCAAAATCATCCCACTTGGAATGGTGAGGGCTGCACTTTTTGGACTTTGGGACTCTGCCATGTAGAAAAATCCACAAGACCTAGACACATCTGAAAACTAAACAACTGGGTGAGGCCAGGGTGGTATGCTTCAATGCACCCCGCACCATTTTCTTACCCAAAATGCCCTGCAAACCTCCAACTTTGTTGGAAATCACACATTTTCCCCACATTTGTGTGATGGAACCTTCTGGAATCTGCAGGAATCCACAAGATTCCTACCACCCAGCATTGTCTCATTTGCCCCACTTGTCAGCCTGAAAATGTATTTTTCAAACTGATCTTTTGGACCCGTTTTGGTTCCCCTTCAATTTCAACATGTTTTTGGCTCTTCCCTGTCACAAGCCCACCTACACATGTGAGGTATCATTTTTACTGGGAGACTGAGGGGAACGTTGGGTGGTAGGAAATTTGTCCCATTGCGGTGATCCCACACAGAAATGTGGGAAACATGTCATTTTTCAGCTAAATTTGAGGTTTGCTGAGGATTCTGGGTAAGAAAACCTTGGGGGATACACACAATCACACCCCTCTGGACTCCCTCAGGTGTCCAGTTTTCAGAAATGTTTGAGTTTGGTAGGACATTTACAGCTTCTCTCAGATTCCAGAACTTTCTGTCACCGAAAAGTGAGAAAAAAGTGTTTTTTGGCCCGATTTTTTAGGTTTGCAAAGGATTCTGGGTAATAGAACCTGGTGAGAGCCCCACAAGTCACCACATCCCGGATTCCCCTAGTTGTCTAGTTTTAAAAAATGCACAGGTTTGGTAGGTTTCCCTATGTGCCGGCTGAGCTTGAGGCCAAAACCCACAGCTAGGCACTTTGCAAAAAACAGCCCAGTTTTCTTTGGGAATATGTGATGTGTCCACAATGTGTTTTGGGGCATTTCCTGCCGTGGGCACTAGGTATACCCACACAAGTGAGGTACCATTTTTATCAGGACACTTGGGGGAACGCTGGGTCGAAGTAAATTTGTGGGTCATCTCAGATTCCAGAACTTTCTGTCACTGAAATGTGAGGGAAAATTGTTTTTTAGACAAATTCTGAGGTTTGCAAAGGATTCTGGGTAACAGAACCTGGTGAAAGCCCTACAGGTCACCCCATCTTGGGTTCCCCTAATTGTCTAGTTTTAAAAAATGCACAAGTTTGGTAGGTTTCCCCAGGGTGCCGGCTGGGCTAAAGGCCAAAATCCACAGCTAGACGCTTTGCAAAAAACAGCTCTGTTTTTTTTGGGAAAATGTGGTGTGTCCACGTTGTGTTTTGGGGCATTTCCTGTCACGAGCACTAGGCCTACCCATACAAGTGAGGTACCATTTTTATCAGGTGACCTGGAGGAACACAGAATAGAAGAACAAGTGTTATTACCCCTTTTCTTTCTCTACATGTTGCCATTCAAATGTAAGACAGTGCGTAAAAAAGACGTTTATTTGAGAAAAACACTGTAATTCACATGCTAGTATGGGGACCCTGGAATTCAGAGGTGTGCAAATAACCACTGCTTCTCAACACCTTATCTTGTGCCCATTTTGAAAATACAAAGGTTTCCTTGATACCTATTTTTCACTCTTTATATTTCAGCAAATGAATTGCTGTATACCCAGCATAAAATGAAAACCCATTGCAAGGTGAAGCTCAGTTATTGGCTCTGGGTACCTAGGGTTCTTGATGAACCCACAATCCCTATGTATTCCCACAACCAGAAGAGTCCCACAGACGTAGGAAATGCTTAGCTTTCCAGGATCCAGCATTGGTTTCACACCCATTTCTGTCACTAACTGGAAGGCGGCTAAAAGCACAAAAAATCTTAAAAATGGGGTATGTTCCAGTAAAATGCCAAAATTGTGTTGAAAAATGTGGTTTTCTGATTCAAGTCTGCCTGTTCCTAAAATCTGGGAAGATGGTGATTTTAGCACCACAAATCATTTGTAAGTGCCATTTTCAGGGAAAAAATCACCAGCGTTCTTCTGCAGCTCTTTTTTCCCATTTTTAAAAAGAAAACTAAATGTTTGCTGTATTTTGGCTAATTTCTTGGTCTCCTCGAGGGGAATTCACAAACTCTGGGTACCTCCAGAATCCCTAGGATGTTGGAAGAAAAGGACGCAAATTTGGCATGGGTAGCTTATGTGGCCAAAAAGTTATGAGGGTCTAAGCGCAAACTGCCCCAAATAGCCAAAAAAAGGCCTGGCACCTGAGGGGGAAAAGGCCTGGCAGGAAGGAGTTAAGAAAGCTCTAACAGCTTACGTGGACTAAGTAGCAGTGGCCTGGTTAGAGGCTGAAGTGAGGGAACTGATTTACTTCCTTAAAAAGACAATAATGTCTCCCCAGTGGGATGGCACTGGGAGGTGATGGATGGTAATTTTTTAGAAAGAATATATAGATTTGTTAGCGCCTCACCTCTTGGATATGTACAATGCCGAAATATCTAAACGTAGTTTATTCTCCACTACGTTGGATGCAGTTATAACAGTGTTTTAAAAGCAAATAGGGTTCCCCACTATGTGCCTCTTATAGACCATTATCACTGCTCAACATAGATAACATAGATAATAGAATTCTTGCAAAAATACTGATGCTACACCTTCAACCACTCATGCTGTTTCTGGTTTTACCAGAGCAAGCCAGATATATACCCCAAAGATCTACATCTTTTAATCTAAGAATGCTTATAGTGATTCCCTACAGAGTGGACCTACTCCTGCCTTTGGTGGTAGGGCTTCTGGGTGCTGAAAATGTGTTTGATTTGCTGGAATGGCCATTCATGAGGGAAGGCCTTCAACAATTGGGTTGGGGGGGCCTATGTTCTCTCACTCATTGATCATTTGCACACCTTCCCTATGGCCATGTTAGAGTTAACACATTATACCCTGGGTCCTTCCATGGAGTTTAGGGGGACTAGTTGAGGATGTCACCTTTGATTTTTGGACTACCAATTGAACAGCTGACATGCTTTGTAAAGGACCTGCATTTGCATTGTGGTCTGTGTCTCAGAAACAGCTCAATGGTCATCTCGCATACGAAGATTATGTGATTCTGTATGTTCAACTGCCCTAGGAGAATTTATCTTCCATCATTAGGAAAGTCATATGATTTGGGTATAATTCAGGATTGCAAATTAACTGGGTCAAGTCTGAGGTTTTTGTCTTTACAGATTTTCCTCTGGTATCCGCAATGGATTCAACATTACAATAGATTTTTCGTGGTATGAAATATTTGGGTAACCCGAGAACATGACAAACTCAATAGGGGTAAATTTGCCACATCACTAGAGTGGTTGAGAATGTGCAATAAGTGAAATGTCCAATTGCCACTTTCTATGATGGGTTGGATGTCCCTCATTAAGATAGCAGTGCTGCTGAAGTTTCTTTATTTATTTGCTAACATGCCAGTAGATCTCCCTTGAGTCATGGACTTCTCCTACTCAAATGGGATGGGGATCAACCTGAGTGCCTTTCAAGGTACTCATGTTACCCCTGAAGGATGGTGTGCTCGCTATTCTACATTTTCTATATATCATTTAGTGGCACAAGTTCATTGTCTGAAAATATGTGTTATGTCTGAGGAGACAGCAGTACATGTAACTGTTGAACGTGAATTTTTTCAATCTAAGTCAATACTGGGGAACATGAGTGTCAAAGGAATAATGTGGATGTAGTTGCCATGACCTGTCGAGCTTGGTGAGATTGAGCAAATTTACCAATACTTGATATGCCATACTCTCCATTACTGCACTTTGAAGATAATTCACTACTCCCCCTTACTAAAGACAAAGTTGTGAAGAAATCATTACGTACACTGAGGTTGGCAACGCAAGACAACCTCTTCATTTAGGACTCCTTTCTATCTTTACAATTTTTCCAAAATCTGGGTGGCGGGCCACCATTGTCAACACTGTGCTATCAGTCGGCAAAGCAGGGTTTAATGTATTTCCTGCCCTGCCCCCTGAAATGTCTCTAATAACTACCTGGATTCTCAGGGCTGATGTACACCACTCAATTTCCTTCTTGGAATCTGCATTAATGGAATGTACTGTTGACTCTTTTACAGGGGCTAAACATAGATGTGAGGACTCCTTGGGGCACCAACTATTCAATTAAACGTGAATGTACTGTTGCGCATAAGTTAAGGAGGTGTTATTTAACTACAAGAATAAATGGATACATTTTATATATTTACATCATTCCCATTATACTCTTGAACAAATAGCTTAATTTGATACTGGTGGCCAAGCTGTGAGTAAACAGGCGATGTGCCCAATGTAGCCTTTGTACGCATGTTTTGGAACAGTCTGAATGTGATGATGTACTGGCAAGGCTTGTTTGATATTTTGAGTGATGTGTTGGAGGTGTCTGTTGACCCCTTTCCTCAGATGGCTTTACTGGGAGACACCTCTGCTTTTCCTACTACAATTCAGTGCCTGGCATTAATTGCTCTGGTCCTGACCAAGGGTGAGTGACAATGGTCTGGATGCAAAGTAGGTCACCCACAACAGATTAATGGCTTAAAATGTAACTTATTGCTGTAAACATGGTAGAACAGAATGCTGCGTAATTGCTCCCCACTGCCCTGCTAAAAGACATTTGAGACTTGTTTTGCTCCTATGTACTACAATCATCTGGAAATGCCTTCCCCATTCCGTCTATAGGTTCCCCTGAATGACCAGATATTTACACCAGTTTGTTACTGAAGTGAATTTTATTGAACAGTGCTGGCTTACCTACTGGTGAATTGTATCAGTGCTTGATATTGTCTGAATGCTATGAATTATGTTCAAGTTATTCAGTAAATATCTAATTTTAAAAAGTAGGACGTGGCCTGCCTTTAATGAAGTAGGAAGCCTTGGGCAGAGCTCCCACCAGCAATCTCCATCTAGCAACATCTTGCACTACATTTTTGGCTAAGGGGCCTGAATAAATACGGCGCAAAGCTCATGACACTCCTGGTGCTAGTGGTAATGACTAGCACTGACATTGAAGGCGGATTGGCAAAAAAGAAGAGCAGATAGGCGTACAGTGACTCCAAAATGGCAGTCAGGAGCAACTAACAACAGCCAGCGCTGCTAAGACATGGACCTGTGGTGGAGCCACTACCCGGCCATGGGTACGGAGAATGGTCTGGTGGAGTGGCACAATGCAGCTGTGCCCTGGGGTGAGCAATTACTTGCTTGCACCTGTGATGGAAATTCGAGAGAGAGACAGAACGCAGAAGATGAATGCTGGGTGCCTAGTGGTGGGCTGCTGCAGTGCCTTCCCTCTTGATCCTGCTAGCTTGCCCATTGCATACGGACAGCGGTGAGTGAAGCCCTGCAGGGTAGCCAGGCTCCTCCATCTTCCACTTATGACATCAGGGCTCCTCTGGGGAGTTAATCAGGCCGCAAATCAGCAGCCAAAGAAAAGAATCAAGGGAAGGCCAGAGGGAACTATAATCAGGATTTGGCTGGCTGAGAAGTACGGGTGCATTGAGGTGGCGAGCACTGCAATCCTCTAGGCAGAGGGACCAAGGACTGGAGCACCAGTTGAAGGAGATGTGCCACGGCCCTCCTGCAATTTACTAGTGGCGAGTTCCCAGAGTTCTCGGTCTACAGCACCTAAACTTGCACAACTGACATTTCCCCCTGAGGGTGCATTGAATAGAGGAGTGCCCCTCTTCCTATGCCACAGGTGACATTCTGCTTGTGAGTTCTGCTGTGGGGATATATCACTTATTGGTGCCAAGCTTTGGCTTGAAGAGCCACAGGCCCACTGCAAACTGCACAAAAGTTGCCCCACCTCCCTCGACGGATATTACCACCGCTCCCGGAGAACCCTGAATGAGACCTGCAGGGAATACAATGGGGGCTTTCATTTAATTGTTTATGGTCTCCTTGGTGAGCTCTAGTGATGGACCCTGGGCTCCACATTTTTGAGAGGCCACCAATACCCCCCCAACACCATTACTAGGGTGGGAGGCACCCGAACCTGGACCTAGCTGAATACAATCCTTGCCATGTTTGTCACTGCAGAAATGACCCCAAACAAAGCACCGCCTCTGTGGCCACTGCCTGAGATCTACCTCACCTACCTGGAAGGGAGCACAGAAGAGAGTGTGCCATTTTCCCTGAAGAGCATTTGGAAGTCTTCTTGGAGGAAAGAACAGGGTGCCGGGGGGAACACCTGGGGGAGGCAATTGAGCCTTCACAAGATGAGTCAACCAAGTCACTGGCCCCGAGGCCCTGGGGGACACCACTTTCCAAGACATATTTCAGGCTATCACTACCTCATGGGAAGTCTTGGAGTTAAAAATAGATTAATTGGCTACTGATATGGGGTTACTGTGGGGCAATCATTGCAGTTTGGCATAACGAGTTACCACAACTGAGAAGAACCTGAAAGACCTCTCTCATGCCTTGGCTGATGTGGTTGGTAGGTTAAATACCATGGATGCGAAAGTCCAATTTTTTAAAAGGAGTGTTGAAGACGCGGAAAACGGATCATGACATAATAACATAAAAGTGATCAGATTACTGGAACGAGTAGAGGGCAGAGACATTGTTGACTGCCAGGATCGCTGCTTATGTGAGGAGGTCTTTGGGGAAGGACTCTTCCAGTGGAAAGGGCAAACAGGGCACAGGAACTGCCCGGGAACCCCACTGTGCACAGTGGTGGTGAGACTTCTCCACTATGAAGATCAAGACTACATCCTAGGTCAAGTGAGGAAAAAAGGGGAGCATGCTGTCGAGAACAGCACGGTCAGAATCTTCCTGGGTTTCTCTGGAGAAGTCCAGAGACACAGCTTCACATTTAAAAAGGCCAAGAAGAAACTTAGGCAGTTGGGTATTCCTTACACAATGCTGTTCCCGGCCGCCTCTGAACTCAATTTCTTCCCAGACTACACTCCTGGTGTGCAGGCGGCGCGACGCGCCTTCTTGCCGACCAAGCGCTTGCTGAACCAGGGGGGGCGTAAGATTTGCCTTGTTGTATCCTGCTAGGTTGCGGGTGCGCCTTGAGGGAAAGTTACTGTTTTTTACTGATCCAAAGCAGGCTGCCAGGTTCGCCAAACGATTGCCTAAGATTCTGGACGCTGCGGGCCCGGATGGCTCCAGCTCTGAGATGGCCACCCTGAGTGATAATGACTAATCAGTGAATCGCTGGGGCTGGCGTGGCTTGCTGGAGCTGTTGGGGCTACAGTGGTCTACTTCTGTGTTTAGGATCGCTCTATTGTTAAACTTGCTGTTCGGCCTTGTGCCCTTCTCCCCCAGTCCCTACTGGGTGGCGAGACGGAAGGCCGGTTATCGCCCTTTGGATGAGTCCTGATCGTTGTTCACTAGTTCTGAAGGGGTGGCTTTGGGGATTGGGAGGGAGGATTTCAGCTATGGCCCAATTGGGGGGTCTGCGTGGGAGGGGTGGTTTCAGTTCCGTGTTGTCTTTTTTTTCTTCTATCTTCTACTTTCTGGCTCTCTGCATGCTTCTGGCTGGCAGGGTGGTGCTGTATGGAGGCGTATCGCATCTATGAGGTGGGCGAGATGGGAACAAATAGAGTGACAACGATATGTTGTTTGACTTGGAATGTACGCAGGCTGAATGATAGGCGGAAGTCGCGCCTTGTGGCAGCGTATGTTAAACGTTATGAAATCAACATCTGTATGTTGCAGGAGACCCATTTGGTGGCGTCTGCGCTAGGTAGGCTAAAGACTGGCTGGGTTGGCGAATATCACTGCTCAACATATTCAGGTTATGCTTGCGGGGTGGCGATTCTGTTACGTAAAGGGTTGCAGTGGCGTACTCGGAGGGTCATTGTGGATCCGAATGGCAGGTATGTCTTGTTAAGTGTTACACTGTTGGATAGAGCTTGCCGGCTGGTGTCTGTTTACGGCCCTAACTTGGACGGCCCAGAGTTTTTTCAAGAGATGTGGCGTCTGGTGGAGTCATTGGGCCCTGGCGCTGAGATTTGGGGTGGCGACTTTAATGTGGTTCTTGATCCGTGGATGGACCGCGAGAGCACCGCCAGGGTGCAGCATGTTGCAGCGGCAAGGGCATTGGCATCGGTGATGCAGGGGGGCGCTTTGTTGGATCTGTGGAGGCTGATGCATGGTGCTGCCCTTGAGGGTACGTGTGTTAATTATACCCACAGCAGCTGGTCCCGTATTGACCGTTGGTTGGGCACCAGAGATGTAGAGTTATGGGTGCGTTCCGTAGATCACCTGACTCGCACGTTGTCTGACCATTCTCGGGTGCGGTTGGTGCTGGAGGTGCCATGTGAGTTGGAGCGCACGTTTCTGTGGGGACTCCCTTCCGGGGTGCTGCGGGATGCGGCCTTTCGTGAGGAGGTGCGCAAGGCCATTGTACTGTTCTTTGCCGAAAGCCGTGGCTCCGTGAGGACAGCAGGCACCTTGTGGGAGGCATTTAAAGTGGTTATCACTTGAAACAGCATGGGATGCTGACGACCCTCTGGCGGGAGCTTATGGAGCTGGAGGGGAGGATTGTGGAGCTGGACCGGCGCTTGGTGGAGAGCTGGTTGGGGGAGGTGCAGGTGGAGCTGCGGAGCGTGGTATCCTTGTATGAGGAGGCCTCCCTTAGAGAGATCTGTTTTTTGTGGAGGACCGCTCGGGTGCGTCGGTATGGTGAGGGGGAGAGGGCAGGGCGCACGCTTGTGGGCATGCTACGTAGGCCATGGGCTAGCAATTATGTCACTGAGCTTGTGGGTGCTGGGGACGAGCGTGTGGTTGGGACGAGTGGAGTGATGCAAGTCTTTACCCAATTTTTTTATGCAGCTATACGCGGATCCGGTCTAGTTGGACGCTGCTGCGGCGCATGCTTACTTCTCAGAGATTGCACTAGTGTGGTTCGGCGATGCCCACCGTGCATATTTGGATGCTCCATTTTCTGTGGAGGAGGTGGTTGCAGCTATCCATGACCTGCCTGGAGATAAGTCTCCTGGTACGGATGGCTTGACCCCTGCTTTCTACAAAGAATACGCGGATGTTGTTGCTCCTCATCTGCTGGAGGTGTATGCGGAATCCCTTTAGGCTGGGATTCTTCCTGCCTCCCTACAGGAGGCCTTGATTGTCACGATCCTCAAGCCGGGGAAAGATCTGTGTTGTTGTGATTCGTATCGCCCGCTCTCTATGATTAATATTGACAATAAAATCTTGGCCAAAATGTTATTGGCGCGCTTGCAGCCGCTGCTTCCCCGGCTGGTGCTGCCGGACCAGTCAGGCTTCATGCCTGAGAGATCCACATCTCATAACTTGCTTACGTTCTTTGCGGTTGCTGGCTCGATGGAGGCTGCTGATAACGCTGCGGCAGTGTTTCTGGCTGCCACCAAGGCATTTGACTCCCTGGCATGGGAGTACATGTTTGCGTTACTCACCTGAGTGGGATTGAGAGCGCTTTGTGCAGCTAGTCCGATTATTGTACACACTTCCCACTGCTAGATTGCATTTAAATGGGAGTGTGTTTGCTTCGTTTCCGATCGCTCGTGGGACCCGTCAGGGGTGCCCACTGTCTCCGTTACTTTTTGCGGTGGTGATGGAGCCTCTTGCGGCGGGATTGCGACAGCGGCACAATGATAAGGGTCTGCAGTTTCGGCAGCGACTCATTTTGCTATCTATGTATGCGGACGACATTGCGCTGTATGTATGAGATCCGTGCCGGACTTTAGATGTTCTGTTGGATGAGATTGTGCATTTTGGCACTTTTTCTGGCATCGTGATCAACTGGTCTAAATCAGTGGTGCTGCCTTTGTCCCCGGGTGTGGCGGAGTTCTCTTCCCGGTACCCTATAATGTGGGCAGAGGGCCCGGTACAGTATCTGGGAGATCAGCTGAGCTGCGACGTCGAAAACTCTCTGGTTGGCTAACTATGGTGCGGCACTCTCGTGGCTGCAGGAGAAGGTCGAGGCATGGCGTTGATTACCGCTTTCGCTGATTGGGTGTATTGCTATTGTGAAGATGGTGGGGCTCCCCAATTTCTGTATCTGTTTGTGAATCTTCCGCTCATACTCCCAAAGAGCTTCCTGCGACGTCTTTGCTCTGTTCTGATTCGTTTTGTTTGGGCGGGCGGTCAACCTCGTATCGCTTGGGAGAAGCTGACGCTGCCTTTCGAGCTGGGTGGTCTTGCTGCTCCTGATCTGGAGCTTTAGTATAACTGCGCGGAGGTGCACTTTGGGTATTACTGGTTGCGCCCGATCCGGTATCTGCCACATCTGGCGCCTGAAAGTGACGCAGTCTGGCCAGATGGATTGGTGCGAGTGTTTGGAAATCCGTCTTGGCCTCGTTCGCGGGATGTTGATATGGTGACGTGTACCGCCAAGGCGTGGACGGCACTGGTGCGTGGCTCTGGAGCTGCCGTTCCCTTTGCCCCTTCGCCTCCCGTTCTGGCCATCGCCGATGCTCAGATGTTCTGAGACAGGGGGCTATGTGGCTTCCTTCGGGGGGCTAGCTTGACCGAACTGGGCGATTGTTTCGCGGATGGTCGTTTGCTTCCTCCCAGCGAGGTGCTTGGGATGGGCGCGCCACTGTTTTACAGCGGATGTATGTGTTGAGGGTATGTGCTATGCTGCATGCTCGATTCCCTGGCCTTCTGGAGGCTCCACAGGAGTGTCGCACTCTGGAGGTGATGTGCCGCGTACGGTCGCTACGCAAGCTAATTACAAAACTATATAATTGCATGCAGGATCAGCGGGGCGAACTTGGATGGTCCTCCAGGGTCAGATGGGAGATGGATGTGGGAGAGTCTATCTCAGAGGAGAGGTGGCAATATGAGGGTGCTGTCCCCTGATTATAGGTTGCGATTGCTGCACTTCAAGTTTTTACACCGCTTATACTATACGCCTAGTGGGCTCTGCTCTATGGGTCTGCGCGCGGAAGCGCATTGTGAGCGCTGTCGCGCCCCTGACGCTGGATTTCTGCATCTTGCGTGGGAATGCGCAGACGTTCATGCTTTCTGGATGGAGGTGATGCTCATGACCTCTGAGATGATTGGGTCGGAAATGCCTATGTTCCCCAAACTCGCGCTGCTCGGATGTGTGAATGTGGTCGGCAGGCCCCATAGAAGGCTGGTGGGCCTGCTTCTATTGTTGGCCAAGCGCAGGGTCGTCATGTGTTGGGGCAGGGGGGGCGCCCCTTGCGGATCTGAATGGTTATGTGATGCTGCATATTGCCATGAACAGCTGATGGTTTTCTGAGAGCTGACTCCGGAGGGCACGCGACCAAAGGACATCTGGGTACCTCTGCGAGCTTACTTGGCATCTCTAGGCGGGGGGTGAGTGATACGTGCCTGCTTGCATTTTGGGCGAGTTTCTTTCCCGCAGCCCTTCTCTCCCGTTGCGTATTGTGTGTAGCTATTTGCGATAGGACGCTTCTGTGCACATGCTCTGCCTGCCTTCCGCTTCTTTTCTTCTCTTTGTTTTCTTTCTGTTGTTAGCCTTGGCTCCACGGTGTTCGGCATAGGGGCCCCCTCCTGAACTGTTTGCTTGGACTGTATTCATCGTGGAGGCTCGTGGACTCTGTCGACTTTATCAGTGCTTATCATGACGCCCTGTGTGGTGGGAAATCTGAGTCCGGCTGAACAGACTGTACTCTGTGCCAGGAGTGGTATGTGCTGTGTTATCATCTGCAGTTCTACTGGGTGGGCCAATCTTGTTGCTATACTGTTCTGTACTATGTAATAATTAATAAACAAATATTTTTAAAAAACATCTGGCACATGCTCCCACTCTCAGTTGGGTAACCCTACTCAACATGATTGTCCTACCACAACTATTGTATTTTTTCTCTATCCTACTGATATTGGCTCCTAGGACTATCTTTAAAGAATTGGATGTCCTTATGATGGCATTCTTGTGGGGGTTGAGACAGAAGGAGGAGGGTAGCCCTTTCAAAGCTGCAACATCTGTCAACTGACAGTGGCTTGGAGGTACTAGAGTTCGAATCCTATTATCTGGCTACGCAGCTTCAATGGTTTACACAATGGCTGGAGAGACGAAAGACCCCTGACAAGACTGCAGGGCACTTTATCACTATGCTAGGGAGGCTGACTAGAATATTGCTGAGGGTGGGGCTGCCAACAAAGGAAGACATGCAGCAAATATGAGTGATGCTTCACTGCTGGATCCATTGTCAACAAAAGCACAAACTCCTGTCCCACATTCCCCTGAGCTAGCCATGCCTCTACTAAAAACATTACCCCACAGTGGCATCTGGGAGGAGGTGACAAGGTGGGTGAAGGCAGGGGTGATTACAGTGGGGGAGCTGTTGCCATTTTTGAGTTCTGCACCCAGTTCAATCACCCCCAGGGTCCTTTTTCACTTCATAAATCTTCAACCCGTGAATGCCTTGGAAGCATGCTGGGGTGTTGATTTGAGAGCCTCCATACCCGATCAAGACTGTGCAAACATACTAAGTAGAACACCAAAGGTATCCAGTAATGCACACTTTATATTGATTAACTACTTTTCCTACATAGGGCCTGTCTTACCCTGGGACATATTAACAGATACGTTCACATGGTAGATGCAGCCTGCCCGTGTTGTGGGGAGGTTGGTGCCAAACTTGAGCATATGTTATGGGACTGCCCTAGACTAGGAGTTCATTGGGAGGTGGTCACTAAGACCATAGCATGTACCATTGCTAGCGAGGTCCCATGCTCAATGGGCAATTGTATTTTGGGCTGGTTTCCCCACATCACTAAGATAAAAGTCACCTGCAGGCTCTTAGACCTGGCATTTGTCCTAGTGAAGAGAGAATTCACACAAGACTCTAAGGCACCGGGGGACCTCACATAGAGGTCTGGCATATGGAACTCGGAAGATGTGCTAGTTATGAAGGTGAGATACTTCTCCCGGACAGCAGAAGGGTCCTGCATCACTTTATAGGTAGCATGGGTCTGGGGGAACTTAGTGGACTGAAAGAAACAGAAATGCAATCCCAGAGGTCCTCACCAATGTCATCATTGGCCCATTCCCCCTAATTATGCTGAGAAATAGAGGTGCTAATGTCTGGTGATTCTGGGGGGGCCACCTGCTAGCACTCCTACCGGCTTTCTGCCTGGTCCCTCCCCCCTACACATCTTGCACTCCATGGGATTGTTCACTTGTTTTTCAAGATATTTTAAATGGTTATTATGCTGGATGCACCCTAACGGTCAACATCCATGTCAGTGCTGTATTGTGCCATTTATAAAAACCTTCAATAAAATCTGTTTGAAAAAAATCTAAAAAAAAAAAAAGAAGTGACGACTGACAAGGGATGACATTTCTCCACATTGGCATGGTCGGTTGTATCAAAGAAAGTGTCTGGGATGACCTGTTCTGTGGTTACTAACCTGGCAGACACTGGGGGTCATTCTGACCCCGGCGGTCAAGGACCGCCGGGGCCTGGGTCGGCGGTAGCACCGCCATCAGGCTGGCGGTGCTCCGCCGGGCATTCTGACCGCGGCGGTACAGCCGCGGCCAGAAACGGAAAGTCGGCGGTGTACCGCCGACTTTCCGCTGCCCATGAGAATCCGCCAAGCTGCGCTATGGGGATTCCGACCCCCTCACCGCCATCCTGTTCCCGGCGGTTCTGCCAGCCAGGAACAGTATGGCGGTGAGGGGTGTCGTGGGGCCCCTGGGAGCCCCTGCAGTGCCATTGCCAATGGCATGGGCACTGCAGGGGCCCCCGTAAGAGGGCCCCACTTTGAATTTCAGTGTCTGCTCAGCAGACACTGAAATTCGCGACGGGTGCTACTGCACCCGTCGCACATCCTCCACTCCGCCGGCTCCATTCGGAGCCGGCATCCTCATGGAGGGGTGTTTCCCACTAGGCTGGCGGGCAGCCTTTTGGCGGTCACCCGCCAGCCCAGTGGGAAACCCAGAATACCCGCGGCGGTCTTTTGACCGCGCAGCGGTATTCTGACGGTTCCCTTCAGGCGGGCAGCTCCCGCCGCCCGCCGGGGTCAGAATGTCCCCCACTATGTTGAAAATGGTCCCAATTTCCCTAGAAGTCTCAATATCAATTCAGTTAATGGTTCGCCATTCGCTGCTACTAGGAAGTAAAGCTGCCAGGGCTTCAGATTCAGCCGACCAATAGAAATGAAAGGCCCTCATTATGAACTCAGCGAGAAAAGCCACTGAGTTTAGAGCTGGCGGTCTACAAAAGACCGCCAGCGTGTTGAAGATCCCGTCGGCCACATAATGATCATTCTGCTGGAATGCAGGGCCTGTATATTGACGGCAGCTCCACATGGAGCTGGCAGCAATGTAGCAGTGTGGCAGGTGCAGCAGCACCCATCACGCATATCACTGCCCGTATATTGGGCAGTGACCTGCGCAACAGGTCTGTGTATGGGGGCCCCGAGGCACCCATTCCGCCAGACTTTCCCTGGCGGGGTGAACCACCAGGGAAAGGCTGGTGGAATCATGTACATTATCCGGCGGGCAGCGCTACATGCAGCGCTGCCCTGTCGGATATGTAACTCTGCCATCGCCAGGCTGCCTGGTAGCGGAAGCCTGGCGGTGGTGGAGTTACGCCAGTGGCAGTTTTGCCACGTCCATTATATGGCGTCTGGGCTGCCATGCCGGTGGTGGCCCAGACCGCCATGTTCATAATGACCCCCAAAGTGACTTCATTGTAACCCCTGGTTCAATCTGGTCCTCACCTCACAATTTGCATTATCGGTATACATCTGCCCCCAAGAAACAAAAAAGTAATAAAAAGGAGATAGTCTTCATCCCATAGAGTGATATGAGTTTTACTTTGAGGGCCTAAAATAACAAGTTATAAATAAGAAAATAATCTCTGGGAAGAACAAGCGTGCATATATTTTTGTCAAAGGGCTGCATTTCAACTAATTTCTCCGTTCTTGAACAAAGCAAGGGATCAGATCACAAAACATTTTTTGCATTGTCCATGCATATTGCAGTTGTTGGCGTTATACACTGTGATGCCAGGGGTGAGGGAATGTGCTTGGGCATATCAACTTACGCAACTATAACCTCGGTAGCCAATCTTTCCCCGACTCGAACAAAACGTGGAATTTGTGCTAAAAATAATTTACGTTTCCGTCTCAAAAATATGTACAATTACAAAAACAACTCAATTTTATAAGAGCGAACTGAAAAACATCACCAAACTTGACCATTGTTTTTCCATTTTGCTCCATACTTTAGAGACATGAATCCTGTAACACATATGAATGTTTTCCCTGTTTGAGTAGATACTCAGAATTACTAAGAATCCTAAAATCTGAACGAAAGTAAAAGAGAGAAATCTGAGCCTGGGAAATTGCAGGACATCGTCAAATTAACCTTAAATATTTGGAAACATTTTTAGTCATTTGAACATCAACTAAAATGAATGTTCTTATTATGTCATCATAATTGTCTATATACTTTGAGAACCAGAACAAGTTGTGCTTGACCTCGTTTTTTGTTAGGCTGCTGTTTTTGCAATTTGGAGTTTTGATTGTTATTCCAAACGGCCGCACTTTTTTATAGATTTCACACTGAAATGTCAGTAACAGCTATTTCTTAGCTAAATCAATAAAACGAATTCAGTTGAGTATGAAAATTCAGTTTGTTTGCCAGTGGATTGTGTTCTTAAATAACGTGATGTTGTTGACCCATACACCTATTACCACAGTGCAAAAACGTTTGTGTGCTATATGTAAAATGGCCACTCGTGTGTGCGTAATCTGTATCTGACTATGACGCGCGCTTTCTATCTTCCTCACCTGGAGACAGAGTAGAAGGTTTCTCCCTTTGTAAGTCACCTGTAAGCTCCGCCCACTGAGCCACGCCCCGTCCACCCTCGAAGTAGGCAAAGGAATTCCCGCCTTTTACCAGGATGATGGACAGCTTTCCGAAACGACCCCACTGCGTTTACCTCCGATTTCAGGTGGTGCGTTGTTGATGCGCAGAAGCACGAGGACATCTCCACAAAGACGTACTAATAACAATAACATTGCCAAAGGCACACAAGGTTACTGGAGATGTTTTCACTGTGGTCCATTCACGTAGCTTTAGTGTACAATATAAACGGTGCATATAAAACATGCTAGGTAACGCTTACTGACTTACTGGTAGAAAATACTCCGGTCTGGTAGGCCATGATGCTCATTTTACAGAGACTAAACCTCAACAGGAAGCACTTACAAATATAAACGTAGCGGGTGCCACAGTTGAAGCTCAGCTTCTGGAAAGGACAAGCCATCCTAACTCTTTGGCTTGGCAAAGATAAAGCAAGGATGCGCGCTTAGAGATTCCATAGCAGAAAAGATCTAGAATCCTTCCTGGAGGGGAATTGATGATGTACTAGGAGCGTAATCCGTATCTGACTGTGACGAGCGGGTTCTATCTTCCGCTACTGGAGACACAGAGTAGACGGTTCTCCCTTTATAAATCACCTGTAAGATCCGCCCGCTGAGCCACGCCCCGTCCACCCTCGTAGTAGGCAAAGGAATTCCCGCCTTTTTACCAGGATGATGGACAGCTTTCCAAAACAACCCAACTGCGTTTTACCGCCGATTTCAGGTGGTGCGTTGTTGATGCGCAGAAGCACGAGGACATCTCCACAAAGATGCACTAGTAACAATAACATTGCCAAAGGCACACAAGGTTGCTGGAGACGTTTCCCCCATGACCCATCACGTAGCCTTAGTGTAAAATATAAACAGGGCGTATAAAACATGCTAGGTAACGCTTACTGACTTACTCGTAGAAAATACTCCGGTTGGGTATGCCATGATGCTCTTTTTACAGAAGCTAAACCTCAAAGGAAGCACTTACAAATATAAACGTAGCAGGTGCCCCAGTTGAAGCTCAGCTTCTGGAAAGGACAAGCCACCGTAACTCTTGGGCTTGGCAAAGATAAAGCAAGGCTGTGCGCTCAGAGATTCCATAGAAGAAAAAGATCTAGAATCCTTCCTGGAGGTGAATTGATGATGTACTGGAGCGTAATCTGTATCTGACTATGACGCGCGGTTTCTATCTTTCCTCACCTGGAGACACAGAGTAGAAGGTTTCTCCCTTTATAAGTCACATTTAAGCTTCACCCACTGAGCCACGCCCCGTCCACCCTCGAAGTAGGCAAAGGAATTCCCGCCTTTTACCAGGATGATGGACAGCTTTCCGAAATGACCCCACTGCGTTTACCTCCGATTTCAGGTGGTGCGTTGTTGATGCGCAGAAGCACAAGGACATCTCCTCAAAGACGTACTAATAACAATAACATTGCCAAAGGCACACAAGGTTACTGGAGACGTTTTCACCGTGGTCCATTCACGTAGCTTTAGTGTACAATATAAACGGTGCATATAAAACATGCTAGGTAACGCTTACTGACTTACTGGTAGAAAATACTCCGGTCTGGTAGGCCATGATGCTCATTTTACAGAGACTAAACCTCAACAGGAAGCACTTACAAATATAAACGTAGCGGGTGCCCCAGTTGAAGCTCAGCTTCTGGAAAGGACAAGCCATCCTAACTCTTTGGCATGGCAAAGATAAAGCAAGGATGCGCGCTTAGAGATTCCATAGCAGAAAAGATCTAGAATCCTTCCTGGAGGTGAATTGATGATGTACTAGGAGCGTAATCCGTATCTGACTGTGACGAGCGGGTTCTATCTTCCGCTACTGGAGACACAGAGTAGACGGTTCTCCCTTTATAAATCACCTGTAAGATCCGCCCGCTGAGCCACGTCCCGTCCACCCTCGTAGTAGGCAAAGGAATTCCCGCCTTTTTACCAGGATGATGGACAGCTTTCCAAAACAACCCAACTGCGTTTTACCGCCGATTTCAGGTGGTGCGTTGTTGATGCGCAGAAGCACGAGGACATCTCCACAAAGATGCACTAGTAACAATAACATTGCCAAAGGCACACAAGGTTGCTGGAGACGTTTCCCCCATGACCCTTACGTAGCCTTAGTGTACAATATAAACAGGGCGTATAAAACATGCTAGGTAACGCTTACTGACTTACTCATAGAAAATACTCCGGTTGGGTATGCCACGATGCTCTTTTTACAGAAACTAAACCTCAAAGGAAGCACTTACAAATATAAACGTAGCAGGTGCCCCAGTTGAAGCTCAGCTTCTGGAAAGGACAAGCCACCGTAACTCTTGGGCTTGGCAAAGATAAAGCAAGGCTGTGCGCTCAGAGATTCCATAGAAGAAAAAGATCTAGAATCCTTCCTGGAGGTGGATTGATGATGTACTGGAGCGTAATCTGTATCTGACTATGACGCGCGGTTTCTATCTTTCCTCACCTGGAGACACAGAGTAGAAGGTTTCTCCCTTTATAAGTCACCTGTAAGCTTCACCCACTGAGCCACGCCCCGTCCACCCTCGAAGTAGGCAAAGGAATTCCCGCCTTTTACCAGGATGATGGACAGCTTTCCGAAATGACCCCACTGCGTTTACCTCCGATTTCAGGTGGTGCGTTGTTGATGCGCAGAAGCACGAGGACATCTCCTCAAAGACGTACTAATAACAATAACATTGCCAAAGGCACACAAGGTTACTGGAGACGTTTTCACCGTGGTCCATTCACGTAGCTTTAGTGTACAATATAAACGGTGCATATAAAACATGCTAGGTAACGCTTACTGACTTACTGGTAGAAAATACTCCGGTCTGGTAGGCCATGATGCTCCTTTTACAGAGACTAAACCTCAACAGGAAGCACTTACAAATATAAACGTAGCGGGTGCCCCAGTTGAAGCTCAGCTTCTGGAAAGGACAAGCCATCCTAACTCTTTGGCTTGGCAAAGATAAAGCAAGGATGCGCGCTTAGAGATTCCATAGCAGAAAAGATCTAGAATCCTTCCTGGAGGTGAATTGATGATGTACTAGGAGCGTAATCCGTATCTGACTGTGACGAGCGGGTTCTATCTTCCGCTACTGGAGACACAGAGTAGACGGTTCTCCCTTTATAAATCACCTGTAAGATCCGCCCGCTGAGCCACGTCCCGTCCACCCTCGTAGTAGGCAAAGGAATTCCCGCCTTTTTACCAGGATGATGGACAGCTTTCCAAAACAACCCAACTGCGTTTTACCGCCGATTTCAGGTGGTGCGTTGTTGATGCGCAGAAGCACGAGGACATCTCCACAAAGATGCACTAGTAACAATAACATTGCCAAAGGCACACAGGGTTGCTGGAGACGTTTCCCCCATGACCCATCACGTAGCCTTAGTGTACAATATAAACAGGGCGTATAAAACATGCTAGGTAACGCTTACTGACTTACTCGTAGAAAATACTCCGGTTGGGTATGCCATGATGCTCTTTTTACAGAAACTAAACCTCAAAGGAAGCACTTACAAATATAAACGTAGCAGGTGCCCCAGTTGAAGCTCAGCTTCTGGAAAGGACAAGCCACCGTAACTCTTGGGCTTGGCAAAGATAAAGCAAGGCTGTGCGCTCAGAGATTCCATAGAAGAAAAAGATCTAGAATCCTTCCTGGAGGTGAATTGATGATGTACTGGAGCGTAATCTGTATCTGACTATGACGCGCGGTTTCTATCTTTCCTCACCTGGAGACACAGAGTAGAAGGTTTCTCCCTTTATAAGTCACCTGTAAGCTTCACCCACTGAGCCACGCCCCGTCCACCCTCGAAGTAGGCAAAGGAATTCCCGCCTTTTACCAGGATGATGGACAGCTTTCCGAAATGACCCCACTGCGTTTACCTCCGATTTCAGGTGGTGCGTTGTTGATGCGCAGAAGCACGGGGACATCTCCACAAAGACGCACTAATAACAATAACATTGCCAAAGGCACACAAGGTTACTGGAGACTTTTCCCCCATGACCCATCACGTAGCCTTAGTGTACAATATAAACAGGGCGTATAAAACATGCTAGGTAACGCTTACTGACTTACTGGTAGAAAATACTCCGGTCTGGTAGGCCATGATGCTCATTTTACAGAAACTAAACCTCAAAGGAAGCACTTACAAATATAAACGTAGCAGGTGCCCCAGTTGAAGCTCAGCTTCTGGAAAGGACAAGCCACCGTAACTCTTGGGCTTGGCAAAGATAAAGCAAGGCTGTGCGCTCAGAGATTCCATAGAAGAAAAAGATCTAGAATCCTTCCTGGAGGTGAATTGATGATGTACTGGAGCGTAATCTGTATCTGACTATGACGCGCGGTTTCTATCTTTCCTCACCTGGAGACACAGAGTAGAAGGTTTCTCCCTTTATAAATCACCTGTAAGATCCGCCCGCTGAGCCATGCCCCGTCCACCCTCGAAGTAGGCAAAGGAATTCCCGCCTTTTACCAGGATGATGGACAGCTTTCCGAAATGACCCCACTGCGTTTACCTCCGATTTCAGGTGGTGCGTTGTTGATGCGCAGAAGCACGAGGACATCTCCTCAAAGACGTACTAATAACAATAACATTGCCAAAGGCACACAAGGTTACTGGAGACGTTTTCACCGTGGTCCATTCACGTAGCTTTAGTGTACAATATAAACGGTGCATATAAAACATGCTAGGTAACGCTTACTGACTTACTGGTAGAAAATACTCCGGTCTGGTAGGCCATGATGCTCCTTTTACAGAGACTAAACCTCAACAGGAAGCACTTACAAATATAAACGTAGCGGGTGCCCCAGTTGAAGCTCAGCTTCTGGAAAGGACAAGCCATCCTAACTCTTTGGCTTGGCAAAGATAAAGCAAGGATGCGCGCTTAGAGATTCCATAGCAGAAAAGATCTAGAATCCTTCCTGGAGGTGAATTGATGATGTACTAGGAGCGTAATCCGTATCTGACTGTGACGAGCGGGTTCTATCTTCCGCTACTGGAGACACAGAGTAGACGGTTCTCCCTTTATAAATCACCTGTAAGATCCGCCCGCTGAGCCACGTCCCGTCCACCCTCGTAGTAGGCAAAGGAATTCCCGCCTTTTTACCAGGATGATGGACAGCTTTCCAAAACAACCCAACTGCGTTTTACCGCCGATTTCAGGTGGTGCGTTGTTGATGCGCAGAAGCACGAGGACATCTCCACAAAGATGCACTAGTAACAATAACATTGCCAAAGGCACACAGGGTTGCTGGAGACGTTTTCCCCATGACCCATCACGTAGCCTTAGTGTACAATATAAACAGGGCGTATAAAACATGCTAGGTAACGCTTACTGACTTACTCGTAGAAAATACTCCGGTTGGGTATGCCATGATGCTCTTTTTACAGAAACTAAACCTCAAAGGAAGCACTTACAAATATAAACGTAGCAGGTGCCCCAGTTGAAGCTCAGCTTCTGGAAAGGACAAGCCACCGTAACTCTTGGGCTTGGCAAAGATAAAGCAAGGCTGTGCGCTCAGAGATTCCATAGAAGAAAAAGATCTAGAATCCTTCCTGGAGGTGAATTGATGATGTACTGGAGCGTAATCTGTATCTGACTATGACGCGCGGTTTCTATCTTTCCTCACCTGGAGACACAGAGTAGAAGGTTTCTCCCTTTATAAGTCACCTGTAAGCTTCACCCACTGAGCCACGCCCCGTCCACCCTCGAAGTAGGCAAAGGAATTCCCGCCTTTTACCAGGATGATGGACAGCTTTCCGAAATGACCCCACTGCGTTTACCTCCGATTTCAGGTGGTGCGTTGTTGATGCGCAGAAGCACGGGGACATCTCCACAAAGACGCACTAATAACAATAACATTGCCAAAGGCACACAAGGTTACTGGAGACTTTTCCCCCATGACCCATCACGTAGCCTTAGTGTACAATATAAACAGGGCGTATAAAACATGCTGGGTAACGCTTACTGACTTACTGGTAGAAAATACTCCGGTCTGGTAGGCCATGATGCTCATTTTACAGAAACTAAACCTCAAAGGAAGCACTTACAAATATAAACGTAGCAGGTGCCCCAGTTGAAGCTCAGCTTCTGGAAAGGACAAGCCACCGTAACTCTTGGGCTTGGCAAAGATAAAGCAAGGCTGTGCGCTCAGAGATTCCATAGAAGAAAAAGATCTAGAATCCTTCCTGGAGGTGAATTGATGATGTACTGGAGCGTAATCTGTATCTGACTATGACGCGCGGTTTCTATCTTTCCTCACCTGGAGACACAGAGTAGGTTTCTCCCTTTATAAATCACCTGTAAGATCCGCCCGCTGAGCCATGCCCCGTCCACCCTCGTAGTAGGCAAAGGAATTCCCGCCTTTTTACCAGGATGATGGACAGCTTTCCAAAACGACCCAACTGCGTTTTACCGCCGATTTCAGGTGGTGCGTTGTTGATGCGCAGAAGCACGAGGACATCTCCACAAAGATGCACTAGTAACAATAACATTGCCAAAGGCACACAAGGTTGCCGGAGACGTTTCCCCCATGACCCATCACGTAGCCTTGGTGTACAATATAAACAGGGCGTATAAAACATGCTAGGTAACGCTTACTGACTTACTCATAGAAAATACTCTGGTTGGGTATGCCATCATGCTCTTTTTACAGAAACTAAACCTCAAAGGAAGCACTTACAAATATAAACGTAGCAGGTGCCCCAGTTGAAGCTCAGCTTCTGGAAAGGACAAGCCACCGTAACTCTTGGACTTGGCAAAGATAAAGCAAGGCTGTGCGCTCAGAGATTCCATAGAAGAAAAAGATCTAGAATACTTCTGGAGGTGAATTGATGAGGTACTGGAGCGTAATCTGTTTCTGACTATGACGCGCGGTTTCTATCTTTCCTCACCTGGAGACACAGAGTAGAAGGTTTCTCCCTTTATAAGTCACCTGTAAGCTTCACCCACTGAGCCACGCCCCGTCCACCCTCGAAGTAGGCAAAGGAATTCCCGCCTTTTACCAGGATGATGGACAGCTTTCCGAAATGACCCCACTGCGTTTACCTCCGATTTCAGGTGGTGCGTTGTTGATGTGCAGAAGCACGGGGACATCTCCACAAAGACGCACTAATAACAATAACATTGCCAAAGGCACACAAGGTTGCTGGAGACGTTTCCCCCATGACCCATCACGTAGCCTTAGTGTACAATATAAACAGGGCATATAAAAAGAAAAAAAGAAACATGCTAGGTAACGCTTACTGACTTACTCGTAGAAAATACTCCGGTTGGGTAGGCCATGATGCTCATTTTACAGAAACTAAATCTCAAAGGAAGCACTTACAAATATAAACATAGCAGGTGCCCCAGTTGAAACTCAGCTTCTGGAAAGGACAAGCAACCCTAACTCTTAGGATTGGCAAAGATAAAGCAAGGCTGTGCGCTCAGAGATTCCATAGCAGAAAAGATCTAAAATCTTTCCTGGGGGGGAATTGATGATGTACTGGAGCGTAATCTGTATCTGACTGTGACGCGCGGATGCTATTGTCCTCTCCTGGAGCCACGCCCCGTCCACCCTCGAAGTAGGCAAAGGAATTCCCGCTTTCACCAGGATGATGGACAGCTTTCCAAAACGACCCCACTGCGTTTACCGCCGAGTCAGGTGGTGCGTTGTTGATGCGCAGAAGCACGAGGGCATCTCTACAAAGACGCACTAGTAACAATCACATTGCCAAGGACACACAGGGTTGCTGGAGACGTTTTCACCATGGTCCAATCACGTAGCTTTAGTGTACAATATAAACGGTGCATATAAAACATGCTAGGTAACGCTTACTGACTTACTGGTAGAAAATACTCCGGTTGGGTAGGCCATGATGCTCATTTTACAGAAACTAAACATCAACAGGAAGCACTTACAAATATAAACGTAGCAGGTGCCCCAGTTGAAGTTCAGCTTCTGGAAAGGACAAGCCACCCTAACTCTTGGGCTTGGCAAAGATAAAGGAAGGCTCTGCGCTCAGAGATTCCATAGCAGAAAAATCTAGAATCCTTCCTGGAGGTGAATTGATGATGTACTGGAGTGTAATCCATATAAGACTGTGACGAGCGGGTTCTATCTTCCGCTACTGGAGACACAGAGTAGAAGGTTCTCCCTTTATAAAACACTAAAAAAATACAAATAAAAAAAAAACATAACAATCCCACAAAATAGCCTGCTACCAGTCCAAAATCTCGACAGGACCTGAAGCACTTTATACATGCAACTATAGCACAATGCCTCTGCCAGACCTTGGTATGTTTTCACACCCTGGATGAAGCCTACTTTATTCAGGGTTGTTTTTAAACTCGGCTCAGTGAAAAGCGCTCTTAAATCTAGTGAAAGGTCTCACTTGACATCCCTTTCCGAAGTCTAGATATCTTGCTGTTCTTGCGAATCTCTTAAACCCTCACTGGTCCTATGTGTTTGTTTCTAACTGCATGTCAACACAGTTTAATACATAATTGTCTCATATACAAGAAACAGAAGGAATACAGGCTGCCTTTGATACGGTTGAGCATGACGCCCTAACTCAAAGACTCCATGAAGCCGGCATACAAGGGATTGCTCTCGACTGGATTACTTCCTATCTTTAACAAAGAGCAAATATCATCCACTCGCCCCCCTTCTCGTCCGAACCCTACCTGACAAAAGCAGGGGTCCCCCAAGGGTCAATCATCTCACCTTTGCTTTTCAACATCTACATGATATCTTTACCAGAACTGATCAATAATTTCCATCTCACATGCTACAACTATGCAGATGACACACAAATACTACTTAAATTAGAAGACCCCAAAAACATTGAAAACTCACAAATCTTCAGTTGCCTCAGAGCCGTTGATCAGTGGATGACCTGGAGCCATCTCAAACTAAATACCTCCAAAACAGAAATACTCATATGTGGTGACTGGAAAAATTATGACCCTCTGTGCGTCTGGCCTGACGATCTCGGACCACCTCCTCAATTATCCAAGGAAGTTAAAAACCTAGGAATCACCATGGAGTCCAAGTTAACCATGAATTCCCAAGTAGACAAATTAGCACGCACAAGCTTCATCACCTTAAAGACTTTACGACGCATCTTCCCCCACCTCGGATTTCCACACAAGGTGCAAGCTACCATCTCACTTGTACTATCCAAACTGGATTATGCCAATAGCCTCTACCATTGATCATCTCTATCTGTTATGAAAAAACTACAACGTATCCAGAATTCCACAGCCAGGCTACTACTACATATAAAGCCGCAAGCCCACATCTCCCCTGCCTTGAGAGCACTACACTGGTTACCCGTTGCCAGAAGATGCACTTTCAAGCTGCTTTGTATCACCCACAAAGCTATACATGGAACAGGACCGCTTTTTATCAGAAAGAAAATGACCAAATACATCCAACAAAGAACCCTCCGCTCAAGACTGGCACCCCGCCTTAGAACACCACCATACAAGAAAAAGACTATAGGTGGTACATCCTTCTCCGTCCAAGCAGCCAAACTATGGAATTCATTACCCCCAACTATAAGAGCCACAGATAACTTTCTTGTCTTCAGAAAACTACTCAAGAGTCTGACTCTTTCCTTCATAACCACCTTTTTAAAAAAACTATGAACTGCATATGCCTATGTGGATAAATATTTTTTCAGATTATATGTATATTTCTATTTATTTATAGCTTCTTTGGAAAATATGTATTGCTACTATGTCATAACAATAAAATACACACACACTCTTTAAACCTGTCTGAGTAAGTATTTTTTACCTATGTTTCTAATTATGTATTGTATGTGCATATGTGTGTGTGTATATATATATATATATATATATATATATATATATATATATATATACATATGTATATATATATATGTGTATGTGTATATGTTGTTCCTGTGCTTGGCATGTTCGTGGATCATTGAATTCCTGCTCTCATATTATCACACTTATCTACTCATCACTCTTATGTCATGTCTCTATCAAACTATCCTCCATTCTCACTCTGACTCATCCCAAATCTCTTCTACCACTTTCATCTCCTAAATATCTCTGCCTAAGCTCTTCCCTCCACATCTAACTCACCAAACCTCACTCTACCTCTGTGACCTCCCACACAACCCTACTAAATTCTCCTGCATTCATCTCACCCTGCTACTATGCTCTCCCTAACCCTTCCACATACTCTTCCCCCTCCACCCCCCTTTACTCATCCCAAGCCTTTGGGTTTAGTAAATGAAGGATATACTCCCAATTAACACCTCTGGATTTATTTCCTCCTCCACCCCTCCATTACTCCAGTCTAACTAACAAACTCTCATATCTGCGGCTCAAATTAATTCATAATAATACTAAAACTGTACTCATTATTTAACGATACTAATCCATCACTAATTCTTGTTGGGTTCCAGAGTAGCGTGCTACTCATCGAAAAGCGCTTCGACGCCTCGTCAGGGGTAGTAAGCGCTATATAAATACGATTACAATTACAATTACGTATCCATACACCGTTACTTCATCAGTATAAGGACAGCTGGAAAGCAATGGAGTTCTCAACATAAGCGAGAGCCGATGAGCAATACAATCGTATTCTGGAGCTAAGCAAAAGGTAATTTCCAATGTGTTGGGAGTAATTTTAACTAACGAGATATCTTGGGCTTCATCTTAAACTATGGGATGCCTGGTGCAGTTCTGATGTCAAGGGGGTGTTTTCCAGATCCTCTAGATTAAGCTGCAGAATGCCTTTTTCTGCTTCTTTTCCTTCTTTTATTGTTTGATCTCCAGTCTGACCATGCCTAGTTCATGGTGCAGTATTGCCCACAATAAGCAGTTATTTTCTTCTCCTGCTGTGGCGAAATATTGTTCCTGATGGCCTTATAGGTCATGCAGCAGATCTTAAAGATGACATTGGCCTGGACAGGAAGCACTGTACTTCCTTCATCGTGGATAATAGGTCAAATATCTTCAGGCCTTTGATGACACTTGTTGCTGTGTGAAGGATCCTTTCACAGCTACTTGTGCCGTGTCCGTGAGAGTGTTGGTCAGAGCTCATCAGTGAGGGAGGGAACCAGGGCCTGCACTATCACTCTTTCAGGCATTTTTTAGGTAGTTTACTAGGCACTATGGTATATCCGTGTTCCTGGTGATGTGATCTTTAAATGTGAGGTATATTCTGAGGGTGAAACCAAGGGATTTTGCAGTCAGTTAACTATGGAATAAAGCTTTTTTGTTTCACATAGGAGAACCGTGCTCAAATATGTCATTGTACAGCGTTGTTGTCAAGGAGTAGGAACTGAGGGCTAGATTTATAAAGCTCTTTGAGCCGGTTGCAAACAGCCCATCGGGCCATTTCTGGCTGGTAAAAGGCTTTTTGCAATGCACCATTCCTATTTTGCATGTCAGTAACTGATTTGCAAAATTGAGATTTTGACTCGCTATTAGGAATGGACGTCCCAAGGGTGTCCCTTCCTAATAGCAAGTCGGAGTGGGGTGTAAGAATGTTTTGCGACTGGAAATGCGGTCGCAAAACATTCAGTTACCACCAACTTCAAGTTGGTATCAAGCCATTCGCAAAGAGGAAGGGGTCCCCAAAGGACCCGTTCCCCTTTGCAAATGGGGGTGCAAACAT
Source organism: Pleurodeles waltl (assembly GCF_031143425.1). Lineage (NCBI taxonomy): Eukaryota > Metazoa > Chordata > Amphibia > Caudata > Salamandridae > Pleurodeles > Pleurodeles waltl. Next base: position 350,117,706 of record NC_090442.1, read on the forward strand.
TTTTGAAGACACAGATGACTGCCTACTCTTAAAAAATGAAAAGAAAACTTTTCAGTTTTCTTTTTGTAATGTGTCCCATTTTCTTTTAAGTTAAATTAGCTGCACTACAAAAAAAGATTGCTTTATTCGAAAGCAATCACAGACATGGTAGTCTGTTGACCCCATCAGGTCAACATCCCTGTGATTGTAGCCATTCACAATGGGTTGATATTGTATGAAAATTGATGAGGCAGGTCCATTTGTCACCCACTGCGTATCGGTAACAGTCAAACACACTATAAAACATCTCAGTTTGCGATTTCCTAATAGCAAATTGCTAAGATTTGCTATTAGGAAATTGCAAACATTAAACTACATACATCTGGCTCCAGCTCTGCATTGCAGTAAGTTGAGGTTTGGACTAGTTTGAGGTGGATTTTGATTTACTATGTGCAATTAGTAGAAAAGTGTCTTGGTAGAGTTGTATGTCATCGGCAAATCACGGCCTGCCATGCACAGTTTTTTCGTAATTTTTTTACGACAAATATGTCATTGATACTCTCAATGATGCTATCAAATATGTCATGAGTGCCGTAATTTGTGGGGTAATTAGCAGTGCATGGCAAGGGCTCAAGTTATAGTTGCCTTACGGCGTGATTCATAGTTACTTGAGATAACTTCAACAATTGGAGGTGAATATCTATGTTTTTTTGTTTAACATGTGAGCCTAACTATCACATCCCTGTAACCTTTGTTTTTTTGATAGAATTTCTCTGTTTTTTATTATTAGATGTTAATCCAACCACAGCCATGGGTTGCCCGCATGGCCTGGCTTGTGGCCAGGCCCCACGGTCAACCCCCTATAACCACCCAGCCCCACACCATGCCTGGCCTTTGGCTGTGCATGGCAGAGATTGCCCGCAAGGCCTGGGCTGCTTCCAGATCCTGCTAAGACAGCACCCTCTCTGTGAGAGCAATGTTTCCTTTGCTTCCCTGCCTGCATCTTCCGGGCAGGGAAACAGAGTAAAACCTCCACACGCAGTGAGAAAGAGCTGTTTGACAGCTCTCCCTCACTGCGAGCAGAGTGTTTGCTCTGACTTGGTGGGAGCTGTTGATAGCGCGTCAGAACCTTGATAAGTAAACTTACAAGGAGACACGCCCAGGCCAATAAACCTTTTGACCACGCTCAGAGACTTCCCAGAACGAGATATCTTTCTGGCATCACAATCAATATATCTCAATAACTCAATCAATGTTCGCAATACCTAATCAACAAGTTAGTCAGTAACATTTAATAAGGATCAATAAAGCAAACGCACCATTACCTTTCAGTCATGAATAACCACACCAAGTTGGTTAAGAATTTGAATATTTATTCCCTATTACAATCTAATATCGTCTCCGTTAATCCCATTAGCACTCAATCTTATTAGTATCACTTCAGATATTGTAATTAGAACATTATTAATCAATGCATAGAGAGTATTCATTCAGCTTTAACACATTATTAATAAGAACAGCTTAGTAAAGTCTCAGTAGTGCAAGATTCAACAAAGCAAGAACCTAGAGCCAGATGTAGCAAAACTTGGTTTTGCGACTCGGAAATTGCGACTCCGAGCGACTCGCAATTTCCGAGTCGCAAAACCATATGCAGAAAGGTGTCTCAGACACCTTCTGCGAGTCGCTATGGGGTTGCAAAGACCCACCTCATTAATATTAATGAGGTGGGTCGCAAATTGCGGCCCCATAGCGACTATGGGCACTCACTGATATGGAGGCCTGCTGTAGTCTGCAGACCTCCATGTCCGTGACTGCTTGTAAATAAAGCAGTTTTTTTTTTTCAAGTGTAGCCCGTTTTCCTTAAAGGAAAATGAGCTGCACTTAAAAAAAAATCAAAAACCTTTTGTTTTGGAATTTTTTCAGGGCAGGTAGTGGTCCCTTGGACCACTACCTGCCCTGAAAACATATTTTGCGAGTGGGTTACCATCCACTTCAAGTGGATGGTAACTGCGACTCCATTTGCGACCGCATACGCGGTCACAAATGGAATTGCATACCACTGCGAGTCGCAAATAGGAAGGGAACACCCCTTCCTATTTGCAAGTCAGAAATGCATTTTGCGAGTCGGTCCCGACTCGCCAAATGCATTTCTGCATAGGAAACTCCGTTTGCAAGTCGCAAACTGGTTCCTACATCTGTCCCCTAGTCATTTGTCTATTTGCGTCAGATATTTGTGAACACCTTAACTAACCTCGAATTAGCATTAGCATGTTGGGCTTCATGCAAAACAATTTAGCAAACACAAATTTGGAAAACATCTAGCTATGGCCTCTATCAAAAGAGCAGTTGGTACCTAGAAAGAAAAGGCAAACAGACAATTACAATTTCATTAGATAGCTACCCATCCAAATGAATCATCAAACAGCGTCAGTCTTAGTCCTCAGGACATCAGTCGATTCTCCATCAGCAAAAGGCAGGACAGGGCAGTCTCAATATGGCATAGCTAAGAATAAGGTTCTTCCCTCATAAAGAGGAGAAAGTAAGGATCAGTTCAGAATAAACAGAGGATGGTTTAAAGTATTAGAACATCAAAGTCTCAAAGTATAATGGCAAGGAATGGTGAAGAATGGCGAGGAATGTCCCAATAATGGCTGATTTCTCCTTGAGTCATGCGATAATATTAAAACAGTCGAACTAGTCCTTAATTTCCCATTGGATCAATTTTGGTGCATCATTATCTCTGTCCAATAATTCTCCACGCACCTTACTAGAATTTTCCACAAAACACAGTTCTCATGTAGTCGATTGGCTCCTGTAATTGACGTCTTCATCGGGTGGAATGTCAGGTAAGAAAAGTTACACTTTACGCTCCAGTCAGTAGTCCCATTGTCTTCTCCTGGACTGGACAACCTTGTACCTGTTCCGAATTACACTGTTTCTTTCGTCAAGAATGTCTCCTTGAACAAGTCGGGTCCCATGAGAAAGAATTTACTACGGCTACACACACATATCTCTAGCTTCTGGAAAAGTACAGTTTTGTGTCCTTCAGGAAAGCAGCACATTGCACGTTAGAATAACACAGTTAATATGAGACCAGGCAGCTAGGTCCAGACCCACGCTAAGGCTAGTAATTAATTTAGCAAACCCCTAATACATGACTGTTAACTATAAAATGCTAATACAAATTCATAACGTTAGAACATTATTAATTCATCTTTAATAAGGTTCATGAGTCTCCGTATATACTGGTGGACACTCCCCATGGGCACATTTCAAATGCGTGCATTAATTTTCTACGTTAGCAGATTTTCTATGCAGCTTCATTACACAATATATTGGAAGCCTTTCATGTTAAAATTAATTTTAAAAGGTCACACTCCAACACTGTCAGCTCCTGCCAAGTCACAGCAGACAGCTATGTCCTGTAGGTGGCCATGACAGGACATAGCAGAAGCCTGACCTAAGGGGTTGCGGTCCCCAGGGCCATCAGCAGCTACATCAGGGGACCACGCGGCCCCCCTCCAACATGCAAATTGCCCCAGGAAGGTGGTGGTCCCCAAGGCCGGGATCCAAAATGTACTCCCTTCATTATTTTACTGAAGTCCTGGGGTGGTGGTGGTCCAATGGGGCTGCAGGAGTGCCAGCCCTCCCCCCCCCCCTGCATTCTGATTTACTAATGTCCTGGGGATTTGGCAGTGCCAAGGGCTAGGGACGTCATCCCAAATTCACAGGCACATTTATTTTTGCTCGGGGGTTCCTCCGGGACCCTAGCACCAGAGCTGAGGGGTCAGGGTGACTCTACTCTAGCCCTTGTCTTTTTTTTTCGTTTTTACTTTTTTGTGGGACTCAGCTGAAGCTGAGACATAAGATGGCTGCCAACACCTGGTTTGAAGTGTTCGCAGTTAATCAGAGCTGTGTATTTCCCTGCACAAGATCATCATTATTTGCAAACTCTGGGAAATTTAAACTAACATGGTTTAGATCCTCCACTGGTAAATTCCCTATGTGTTTGGCACACAGATTTAATGGCATATGTTAGGTTTGGGAGGTCAGTAGGGAGAATGTACTAACCATTTTAACTTGGATAAAAGTGTCCAATAGGGATGGTCCTTCTACCTATTGTGGATTAATAATTTAACTTGTGTTTTGTTAAAGCATGGTCAGGACATGCCCCTGCTTCAATCCAAGCCTATATCAGCACTGTTCCATACAGATGATGCCATGCATATGTCTTGTACCTTAATTTAGAGACAAATTTGATTAAAAAAACTTTTAACATGGCTTTTAGCCCAAAGATTTTTAAATCTAGATCTACCTTAGTAATCAAAACACCAATTGGCAAAGGCTGTGATTTCTGCTACTTGGGGATGACATTTTACTCTAGTGGTTCTAAGGCTCCTTGTCTTACACTTAGGCAACAAAGATTCTGCCAATCTGTGGGGATTATGTTTAGCTTTTCTGCCAACATTGGTAGCAAGCTTATCCCACCTTTACTTGAAATCTACAGAAGGAAGTGCTTACCAACCTCAAAATATTGTGCTTGTAATTGGGATTATAGCCCCGTGAACAATCTTGAAGCTCAGGAAAAGTGATTTTGTCAGTGTCTTCTTGATGTAACTCTAGGCAGCTCACAAATATTTTGTCTATGAGGAATGGGGACTAATTTATATATAGTCTAATTCATTTGCAAGTCTAAATAGACATATAATTGACATTGTCTTATTTGCGACAATGGCCTAAAAATTCCATGGCTTACTATATTAAAGCGATAGCAGAGGAGCTGGAAGGCCAGTTTAACATCATAATCCTACCTCAATATCAATAAAAGATAGATTTTGAGTAAAGAATCTGTATATGGACAATAGGTATTTCATAGTTGAAGCAGAAAAAGTATCAGAGGCTGTTGGTTAAAAAAAAATTGCTGTAATTCATACCCTACTGAGCTTGGGGCCATATTTGTCATTAGTCTAACAACCTTGGGAGAGAGCCCTTTTAACCAGATTTCGATATGTGCTATCCATAGTTATCCTTCTTTCCCACTAAGTATGACAATCTCTTGATTAAAGGTAGTGTCAGTCCTTGCAATTAAATTTCTCTTCAAACCTAATTCTATATTGTGATTTTGTTTAAATATTATTATCTATTTACAGGACCTTTTTTACTTTTTGTGTTGGATAGGCATAGCTTCAATAGATGTAGACCTACTCTGTGCAAAATATACAAAGGAGGGCCAGTAAGTATCCTAAAAACAGTGAGTACTAATATTTTTCAAACCACACAAAATACTCAGGTCTCTTCACTTGCGTGGCACTTTATGCCAGCTAGAGGAGGGTGCTGCCTCTCTTTTTCTCCTTTTAGGACAAAAGCCCTCACTTACCATTAGTTGGCATGGTTCATCATATTGTTCTTCATCACATCATATTTAGATGGTGTGGTGTGGGCTACAACTCCTTGAATCTGGACGAGCTTTTTTGGATGATTCCTAGGTGTGTAATGGGTGTGAGCCATGGTGCAGAGGAGAAGTGAAGTGAAATAAAACTACCATTTAGAGGAACTCCACTGTTTTTATGTCTCCAAGGGATAGGCTAAAACCTAAAAAAAGTGGGGAAGAGGACATAGGTTTCTGCAAGGTTCAAGGCCTCAAATCGACAACTGCAGGTATGGACAATAGTGGATCCTTCTTTTTTGATATCACAGTCACTGTCTCAAGGAGTTATAGCCCACACAACCCCACCTGCTTGTGGTGTGAGGAAGAACGCTATGATAAAGCATGCTACCTAAGGGTTGGTTAAGAGGAAATAGAAACAGCACTCTCCTCCATCTGCCATAAAGTGCCATACTAGTGAACAGACCTGAATATCTTGTGTGTTTTGACCTACTCTACGCTTCTTACAAATATTATCTGGGATTTAGTTTTTTTCAGCTGTGGGGTCAGTTTTTAAAATATCCAGTTCATCATCGTAATTCTTTAAATGATCTCGGAGCCTGTAATCTAATTTTAGTGATGTTATGTTTTAAAAAGTGTGATTTGTGAAATGTACTTTTATGATTTTTAAAATAATCTCATAAAGAATATGTATTAATTGCTTGATACGCAATCCGTGATTTCATCTACAATACATTACGTCTTACCCCTGTCCTAAATAGTGAACGAGATATGTTAACTAAAAGTACACCTATTTATTGTTTACTATGTGCTCCGTTCTGCAGCCACCCTTCAAGGTACTCCAGCGAACCCAGAGACGCACGGAATACTCATTGCCTTTTTCTTGCAGGACAAAAGCTAAAAATTTAGATTTTTCTCTACTCCTGCAGTCAGTCTGTCTCAGTGATGTATTGTCATAACGTCTTAGATGCATCCTTTGTAGCCATCGCCACATTTATTAATAGTCTTTAGCTCCCCATGGTAGCTTGAGATACCAATCACTTTGTCATTAATTCTGTGTCCTATTTTTGACCGTACATAGCGGTGGACTTGGTCATTAAACCAATGGATATCCATTTCTCATCCTTACTGGTCCTTTCCACCAATAGAGGCAGCTCAAGATCAAAAAGTGTACATTTCCACTGCCTGCTTTCAGATGTGTCTTCCAGAAGAGGGAAAGGGGAGTGCTGATGTTCACCTGGATGCCTGGTACCTAATTGTAAAATCTAGCGATTAATGAATGTTCATTAATGGTTTATGCTGGGTACACAGGGGGCTCATTATTGTGAAATCTGGTGGTTAGTGACAGTTTCCAATGAAAAAAGGCACTGGAATACAACAAAAGTGAATAGGTACTCTGTCTCTCTCTCTCTTCTGCCACAATGTTTGTTTTTTAATGTGCCTGTGTGGTTATTTTCCTTGCACTAATCCAACCTGTGCAATCAATCATTAAAAGGAATGGGTTTATAACATAACACAATCACAGAAAGTTAGCACATTTAAAAATTCATTTACCACACAATATGATTTTCACTTATTAGCCCACATTAGATTTATGTCCACTGCTGCCAGTTCCTCAGGCAAATAAAGCAAGAATTAAAATGTGGATGTAAGTGGTTTTTTCTGGTGCTGTAGGGATGAGTAACAGTTTGCGGCCTAAAAGTCAGTAGGACAGCAGTCCTCTACATTGTTCTAACATAGCCTAGTTGATTACGGGGTCCTTCCCTACACTTCAAACTTTGTGGAATTGTGCAGGTTGCAAGCAAGGGCCACAAATGTGTAATTTGCCTTAAATCTTAAATAGTTTGTTAGTGGTAGTCTCGGAGAGGTCTTGAGCCCAGATGCATGTCTTCAACACAAATGCCTTTGGATCTTTTTCTCCATAAGAATTAAATGTCAAGTTAGTCTTCTGCAGAGATTAATTTTCCAGATAAATCTACAGGAAGCATTGGATTTGCTTTCAGTACCAGTGTTTGCATTGGAAAATTGGAATTGATGTTGTGTGTGAAAATGGTATTATCCTTGTCAGACACCAAGGGTATGATTCACAAAAGTCAACTTACACTTTAGTGTAAGTTTACAATTTTCCTTGCAATTCACAAAATAATTTTAAGATTAGTGTTTTAACGAGTGCGGACCCTACGCATTCATGGCGGAGACTCCACACATAAAAAGACAGGCAGTCGTAAAGATTCTACTAGTAAAATTGTTTTGTGAATTGCAAAAAATCGTAAACAATACTTGAAAGTGTACGTTTACTTTTGTGAATTAGGCCTCAAATAGGGAACTACCTTCCTTTATTGGAAAAAGTATTAATAAGAAGGGTTACAAAAGAAGGAGGCAACAACCTTGATGTCTACTGCTCGAAATTAGATGTGTAAAATGTAAATCTGCATAATCTGTAAACTTTATTACATTTTGTAATATGCAATTGCACGTATTTGTAGGTGCAGGAGAGTGGTTTGAAAAAAGAAAGTTTCACCAAGAGTTATTTTTCTCTTGGACCGGTTCCTCAAGTTTTAATGTGTAAGGAAATGCCTCCTTGGCATGGTTACCCCCTGACTTTTTGCCTTTGCTGATGTTAAGTTATGATTTGAAAGTGTGCTGGGACCCTGCTAACCAGGCCCTAGCACCAGTGTACTTTCCCTAAACTGTACCTTTGTCTCCACAATTGGCACAATCCTGGCACTCAGGTAAGTCCCTTGTAACTGGTACCCCTGGTACCAAGGGCCCTGATGCCAGGGAAGGTCTATAAGAGCTGCAGCATGTCTTATGCCACCCTAGGGACCCCTCATTCAGCACATACACACTGCTTCACAGCTTGTGTGTGCTGGTGGGGAGGAAATGACTAAGTCAACATGGCACTCCCCTCAGAGTGCCATGCCAACCTCACACTGCCTGTGGCATAGGTAAGTCACCCCTCTATCAGGCCTTACAGCCCTAAGGAAGGGTGCACTATACCACAGGTGAGGGCATAAGTACATGAGCACTATGCCCTTACAGTGTCTAAGCAAAACTTAGACATTGTAAGTGCAGGGTAGCCATAAGAGTATATGGTCTGGGAGTTTGTCAAAAACGAACTCCACAGCACCATAATGGCTACACTGAAAACTGGGAAGTTTGGTATCAAACTTCTCAGCACAATAAATGCACACTGATGCCAGTGTTCAATTTATTGTAAAATACACCCAGAGGGCATCTTAGAGATGCCCCCTGAAAACATACCCGACTTCCAGTGTAGGCTGACTAGTTTTTGCCAGCCTGCCACACACCAGACATGTTGCTGGCCACATGGGGAGAGTGCCTTTGTCACTCTGTGGCCAGGAACAAAGCCTGTACTGAGTGGAGGTGCTTCTCACCTCTCCCTGCAGGAACTGTAACACCTGGCGGTGAGCCTCAAAGGCTCACCTCTTTTGTTACAGCGCCCCAGGGCATCCCAGCTAGTGGAGATGCCCGCCCCTCCGGCCACTGCCCCCACTTTTGGCTGCAAGGCTGGAGGAGATAATGAGAAAAACAAGGAGGAGTCACCCCCCAGTCAGGACAGCCCCTAAGGTGTCCTGAACTGAGGTGACTCTTACTTTTAGAAATCCTCCATCTTGTGGATGGAGGATTCCCCCAATAGGATTAGGGATGTGCCCCCCCTCCCCACAGGGAGGAGGCACAAAGAGGGTGTAGCCACCCTCAAGGACAGTAGCCATTGGCTACTGCCCTCCCAGACCTAAACACCCAATTCAGTATTTAGGGGCCCCCAGAAACTAGGAAACTAGATTTCTGCAACCTAAAGAAGAAGAAGGACTGCTAACCTGAAGCCCTGTAGTGAAGACGGAGACGACAACTGCTTTGGCCCCAGCCCTACCGACCTGTCTCCCAACTTTGAAGAAAACTTCAACAGCGACACATCCAACAGGGACCAGCAACCTCTGAAGCCTCAGAGGACTGCCCTGCACCCAAGGACCAAGAAACTTCCGTGAACAGCAGTTCTGTTCAACCATCTGCAACTCACATTTCCCGCCGGAAGCGTGAGACTTTCTACTCTGCACTGACCCCCCCGGCTCGACCTCAGGAAAACCAACACTACAGGGAGGACTCCCTGGTGACTGCGAGTTCATGAGTAGCCAGTTGTCCCCCCTGAACCCCCACAGCGACGCCTGCAGAGGAAATCCAGAGGCTCCCCTGACTGCGACTGCCTGTAACAAGGAACCAAACGCCTGGAACCAACACTGCACCCGCAGCCCCCAGGACCGGAGGGAACCAAACTCCAGTGCAGGAACGACCCCCAGGTGACCCTCTGCCTAGCTCAGGTGGTGGCTACCCCGAGGAGCCACTCCTGTGCCTGCCTGCATCGTTGAAGAGACCCCCGGGTCTCCCAATTACTTTCAATACAAAACCTGACACCTGTTTGCCCTCTGCACCCGGCCGCCCCTGTGCCGCTGAGGGTGTACTTTCTGTGCCTGCTTGTGTCCCCCCCGGTGCTCTACAAAACCCCCCTGGTCTGCCCTCCGAGGACGTGGGTACTTACCTGCTGGCAGACTGGAACCGGGGCACCCCTGTTCTCCATTGAAGCCTAAGTGTTTTGGGCACCTCTTTGACCTCTGCACCTGACCGGCCCTGAGCTGCTGGTGTGGTAACTTTGGGGTTGCCTTCAACCCCCAACTGTGGGCTACCTTTGACCCAACTTTGAACCCTATAAGTGTTCTACTTACCTGTGAACTTAACAATGACTTACCTCCCCCAGGAACTGTTGATTTTTGCAGTGTCCACTTTTAAAATAGCTTATTGCCATTTTTGGCAAAGCTGTACATGCTATTGTGATTATTCAAAGTTCCTATAATACCTGAGTGAAATAGCTTTCATTTGAAGTATTACTTGTAAATCTTGAACCTGTGGTTCTTAAAATAAACTATGAAAATATATTGTTCTATTTAAAAAACTATTGGCCTGGAGTAAGTCTTTGAGTGTGTGTTCCTCATTTATTGCCTGTGTGTGTACAACAAATGCTTAAAACTACCCTCTGATAAGCCTACTGCTCAACCACACTACCACAAAATAGAGCATTAGAATGATCTCTTTTTGCCTCTATCTTACCTCTAAGAGGAACCCTTGGACTCTGTGCACACTATTTCTTACTTTGAAATAGTATATACAGAGCCAACTTCCTACATAATGCATACCTTTTTTGTGAGGTATACCCTCACATGACAAGTTCATATATGTTAGCAGCAAAGCACATTTCACATCACCCATTACATTTTCTGTCATTTTTTAAGTTTTGCGTTGTTTTCCACACCCCACTCAAATAGTTGCCCTAATATGTTCAGTGAAATAATAAATATGAGTGAGTTTGTTGATTCCATCAGCCTAATTGGCACACACTGAAAGGTAAGCCCCTTAAGTTTTGCTTCCTTAGTCCAGCCCAGAGTGAAAGCGAGAAAGAAAAGAAAGATAGTATGAGGAGAGGAATATTCTGTATTCTCTAGTCTATCAGGTAAACATACACATGGGCTGAGCTCGAAGCACACAACATAGTGTTAACGCGTCCGTCTATGTTAATTTATACACATCAGGACTCGTTTTAGGTCGATGAATCTTTGGACCCAGTGGTGAGACACCATAAGACGAGACAACTGATCAATACATCAAACCATATGTCAAAAATATTGTTAACATATATCACCACAATATATTTCACTTTAGACATTAATAATTCTTCGATGCAACCATGACCTTTCAGTCATGAATAACCACACCTTATTTAAGTTTTTGTGAATTTTATTCCCTATTGATTACAATCTAATAGCAAATGTATTAATCTTAAAACCAAGAAGCAAAGAACATTATCACAAAGCGGCAACTATGGTAAGTTTTCATAAATGCAAAGATCACAAATACAAGATAATCATATGAAGATAGCAAATCAGAATACAGAGAACCTCCTAAAGGTATTAGTTCAGCATAGCACCATGTCAGTCACGTCAGTTACGTCAGTCAAGATGAATTGCCTCATCTAACCACAATTAGCATCAGCATGTTGGGCTTCATGCAAAACAATTTAGAACATCAATTTGGAAAACATCTAACTAAGGTCTCTAATCAAAACACACACAGCAGTTGGTACTTAGAAAGGAAAGGCAGAATAAATGAATTTCATTAGCAACAATATAATTACCCTCCTCAGAATAGGTCAGCATACAGGGTCAGTCTTCGTCTTCAGGACATCAGTTAGATCGCCGTCAGTCTACCTAAGCTAAGGGCAGGGGACACCTCCCTCATAAGGAAGAAAGTGTAATGGGGCAGTCTATGGGCGAGGATGGTTTTGTCTAGGTCTCAAATCACCAAATACAGTGACAGAGTTTCTGGATGCAATCGGTATCATTCCCTACCTAATGCTCTTTGTCTCTTGTGTCATGAGTTTTTATCCCTTTTTCGAAATACATTCCCCCAAAATCTTATTGGTCATTCACTACACCCCACTATCTGTAACCTATCAAATTATACATTAAGTAATGCATTTGTCATTTTGTGATATCTCGTAACACTTTGATTGGTCTTCATAATTGACGTTTTTTTGTAGGTGGCATATCCGGGGTTACTTCATTTTCTGGCACACACTTCGGGTCAAGAGTTCTCTTCTCCGTGATTTAATGTCCTTGAGAGTGTCCATGTTTGTTGCGAAGTCCATAAATTTTATAATAAAGCTACTAGCATGCGGATGAGAGAATTTAGCATTGTTGCAAATAGGTGAAGAAAAGAACAATTGCTGGTTCATGGCCTTTGCTAATCAGTACACTGGAGAAACAGAAAAATCCGCTTTAATATGAAATCTACACAGCCAGTTTTCGACTCACGCTAACTTAAGGCTTATGGATTCTAATAAATGCAGTCTTCGTACGTGTTAACATATTCAATTAATCATAATACAGACAATTATTGCTTACAGTCGACATTAGTTTATGCATGTGAAAAAGTCTCACGTTTAAAATACGTTTCAATGAATAATATTATTAGTGCAGCATTGTTAATTATAAGCATTTCACATCTAGAATAGGTAATATTTAAACTACGCTCTCTCAGTCCCTCCTCTGATGACGCTCGTCATCACACAATCTTTTGATCTTAATTTTTCACCTTGCGCATAATACGCATTTCAACATCTTGCCCTTTATGTGAACTTTCCCATATTTCATTTAACATTTTCTCTCTTTCACTTTCTTCATTTCTTTTGGTTCTTTTAGTCCAATTTCTTTTTACCTTGTCATTGATTCTACATGCTCCCCATATTCCCAATAAACAAATTAAAACAATTAATAGACCCATCATAATTTTTGCAAGTACCCCATTCCAAATGTTGGTAAACCAGCTTCCCACTCGGGCAATTCCTTTTCCAAATTTTTCCCAAACACCAAGTTCTTTGAGATCCTTCAAATCTGCACTATCTCTGGTAAGGTTAGTAAGCATGTTTCTAATTTTCTTACTGTTATCTGGTATAAATGAACAACAATGACGCTCATTAAGCATTTTACAAACACCTCCACTCTTTGCTAAAAGAATGTCTAAAGCAAGGCGATTTTGAAGAGTCATAGCTCTTTCTGCAGCAAGTTCAGTATCCATCAGGAGTATAGCTCCTGTAAAATTTGTCAGCATGTTATCCACAATAGTAGACAACTTTTGAATTTTCATGGAATTCAAGATAACCCCTACTGATGGGATTATGGCTCCAAATATATCACCAATGACAGCCGCCACTGATTCTCGTTTTTGTCTTGAATGTTGTAATTCAGATGTTTTAGGTATTTGTTTTAAGTCATCAATCTGGTATATCTTTGGAAATACTAACATGTCCCATACCATCCCTTAGGAAGACGGTAATATGCATTTAACCCACAGATGTAATAGATTCCAGGAATCGCTGGGTCTTGTCCATTTAACATAAAGGTCCATTTACTCTGAAACAAAAACACATGTCTGCATTCACTCGTTCCCACAAACAAATTATCCTGTTCAGATTTTGGCCTATATATACAAAGTCTACCTACGTGTAATGCATCTATAGCTAATTTGCCTGGTGTTTTAGTTGCAGTATAAGCATAATCATTTGCATAAGTACGTTTTTCTAAGCCTTTTTCTAACCTTTCTTTCAGTGCTTTGCGTCTATCATCTGTGTGATCTAAAAAGCTTTTCTCTACAGGAGACAATAAGCAAGTCAAATTATTGCGATGTGCATAAGCAGTTCCAAATGTAAGTGTTGGCTCAAAGAATCCTCTAACTATTTTAATATTATGCTCTTTAGCTAATTCATTCAGGAATTCAATCACAGGCACAAAAGAAAACACAACATCCAAATTTGAATAAAAGTATTGCACATGCTCTTGATTATAAAATCTTGTTAATAGCAAGCTGCAACTAATTCCATAAGTAAGAGGGAGGCTATGATAAGTAACTCCCTCCTGCACAGACGAAGGAATTTTAGTACATACATAACAATCTTTCGCATCCATAGTTTCCACATACTCATTTAGCAAGTGATAGAAGACGTTAGTAGAAAGTTCCCCTTTTGCATTAGTTCCCTCATGCATATGCCTTGCGTCTTGCTCAAATCTCTCCCAAGGTGATAGTTTAGTAGTGGTAGTTTCAGGTTTCAAAGTTGCATTAATAGTTTCTCTCTCTCTCCATGGCATTCCCACAATCACTCCCACAATCATTACTGCACATACAACACCTATTATAAGACCTAACCAACCACACACCTTACTTCCTTTGCTACTGTAAGCCATGTTTGTATAGAATCAGAATAGTAGATCAACAATGAACTCTGAGAAGCAAACTCTTTTTTTTTTTTCTTCGTATATTACAGCGTCTTCACTCACTCCACGACCTTGTCGTCAATTCAGGTTAGCAGCTTGTCACAATCAGGTTTCTTTTAAAGTCAAATCCAGGTTTAGTGTCACTTTCCGGTAGTTTCTAAAGACTCTTTCTCTTTTCAGCTTTCACGATTCAATTTTATCCGAACTTTTCCTTTGAATATCTTCAGGTACCGTAGTATTGGCCTGGAATTTCTCGATCGAAGCAGAAAGCTAAAAATTCTTGTGGCCATTCAGAGGTTGTAGCATATGCCCATTCAGGACCTGTATATCTTCTGTTTGCTATTCTCTTCCTTTTTAGCCTTCGTTCACCTTGTTGTTCTCCTTCACTCAGATCATCTGCTTGTGAAGTATCACTTTCTTCCGTTATTGTCTCGTTTGATACCTCTCTTATTTTAGGATGTGATTTGTCTGGCCGATTATCGCCTCTGTGTGTCTTGGTTCGATGTTTCCTTCAGGACGTTGGACAGCACCCTCCTCTTGTGATATGGTGTTTTCTCTTGACGGACCTGCAACTGGTTCAGGAGATTCTGAGTCGTTTTGATTTGTATCCACAATTTCTCCGTCTCTTTCGTCTTCCTGTTCTATGCTGAGTTCGGGCTCTAAATCGTATTCGTCTACTTCTGGGAGAACCTCTCCTTGACTTAGTTCTCCTGCTGCCTCAACTGAGATTGGCACTCTGTCACCTCTCTCGAACTCATTGACAGTTTAAGGGATAAGGCTGTTCTCGGTGGGCTCTCTGGTAGTCTCAGTTTCTTCTTGACTGATCTCTGACTCCGAGAGTTCTCTTCCTGAAGTTGGTGTACCAGAGACTTCAATTTCCTCTTCAACAGGACTCGTTACCTTTTTCGTGTGACTGGCATGTATCCAGTTGGGAACCCCGGCACACTTCACAGCAGTGGTGGTCGTCAATATTACTTGATACGGCCCCTTCCAGCGCGGCTCAAGACACAATTTTCTCACGTGCTTCTTGACAACCACCCAATCTCCAGCTTGCAGAGAGTGTCCTGGTTCGCCGATTGGTGGCAACGTGTTAGCTTCCACCTGGTGAGAGAAAGAGCGGATCACGTCAGCCAAACCTTTGCAGTAATCCAACACCATATCATCTGTAATATTCACTAGCGCATTTCCAGGTACCGCTGGTAACCTCATTGCTCTGCCCATGAGGATTTCATGGGGGGACAGTCCCGTTTTCTTAACTGGGGTGTTTCTCATGGACATCAGTACTAGAGGTAAAGCATCTGGCCACTTCATGTTTGTTGCAGCACACATTTTTGCTATCCTTGATTTTAAGGTACCATTCATCTGTTCAACTAGTCCTGATGCTTCAGGGCGATAGCTACAATGCAGCTTTTGTTCAATGCTGAATGCGGCACACAGAAGTTTAATCACCTCATTGTCGAAGTGTCTCCCCCTATCTGATTCTATAGAAACCGGAAACCCGAACCTTGGTATTAGTTCTCTGAGTAATAGTTTTGCAACTGTAAGACTGTCATTCCTACGTGTGGGATATGCCTCAATCCAATGACTGAAAACACACACAATCACCGACACGTACTTCAATCCTCCACAAACAGGCATTTCGATAAAATCCATTTGCATTTTGTTGAATGGACCTCCAGCTCTCCCAATGTGGCTCAAAGTGACCACAGTTCCTTTTCCAGCATTCATCTGTTGACAGATGACGCACCTGTGGCAAGTGATTTCTGCGGCATGTCTGAATTTTGGATTGAACCAAACAATCTTAAAGGATCTGATCATGGCATCTCTTCCTAAATGGGCCTGCCCATGGTATAACCGTGCAAACTGAGACAAAAGACTATTTGGCAGAACCAGTTTTCCCTCTTCTGAAACCCACAGATCATCTGCCCTTTGTACACACTGCATTTTCTGCCAGGAACGTTTTTCTTCTTTGCTAGCACGAATTTGTAATGTCTTTAGTTCATCTAAGGTATCAACCACTCGTAATGCTAGACTTAAACTCGTGTCGTTTTCAGCTTGTGGTAATAATTCCCACTGCTCCTTAAATGATATACAGTTTAATGCACAAAATCTTGCAACTTGATCTGCATAGCCGTTTCCCATTGACACAAAGTCTTGTGATCTGGTGTGAGCACGGCACTTTACCACAGCAATTTCAAGAGGTAACTGAATCGCATGTAACAAATCTCTTATTTGTTCACCATTTTTCACAGGAGAACCAGAGGAGGTCATGAAACCCCTCTGTGACCAAAGTCGGCCAAAATCATGCACAATTCCAAATCCATATCTGCTGTCAGTATAGATAGTGACTTTCAAATTTACAGCTGTGTGGCATGCTTTTGTAAGAGCTATTAATTCTGCCACCTGTGCAGAAAACACTTTCTCGAGCCAGGAGGCTTCGACAATGCCAGTTATGGTACATACTGCGTAACCGGCTCTCAATGTTCCTGCTGAATCTCTTAGACAGGACCCATCAACAAACATGATGCAATCATTTTCTTTTAACTGGGTATCCTGCATGTCTGGGCGAGGTTTGGTACAGAGCTCAGTCACCTCAAGACAATCATGCTCAAATTCTTCCCCATCTTTGATTTCTGTATTTTCAATGGGAAGTAAAGTTGCTGGGTTCAGCACAGTGCATCTCTTTAGTGTGACATTTGGTGACCCCAGTATAATTGTCTCATATTTAGTGAGTCGTGCATTTGTCATGTGTTGTGTCTTAGTTTGAGTCAACATAATTTCAACTGAATGTGGAACCATTACTGTCAGGGGGTATCCCATGACTATGCCTTCACATTGAGAAAGGCTTTGACCAACTGCTGCAACTGCTCGCAAACAACCCAGTAAGGCTGCTGCGACTGGGTCCAAAGTAGCTGAAAAATATGCTACAGGGCGATTTGCATCTTCGTGGACCTGTGTTAAAACAGACAAAGAACAAGCATCACGTTCATGACAGAACAACAGAAAATGTTTTTCATAATCAGGCATTCCTAATGCTGGAGCCCTGCACATGCATTCCTTCAATTCTAGAAATGATTCGAGCTCCTCTTTTGTCAAAGTGATTGTGTATGGTTCGTCCTTGACTTCCTTTCCTGTCAATTTTATCAAAGGTTTTGAGATGATCGAGAAGTTGGGTATCCACTGGCGACAGTAGCCCACCATTCCCAAAAACATTCTGACATCTCTTTTTGTTGTTGGGGGATTCATCTGCAAAACAGCTGTTATTCTTTCCTTTGATATTCTTCGGGACCCTTTCTCAATCAGATGTCCCAAGTATTTCACTTCTTTTTGAAAGTATTGCAACTTTCTGGGTGACACCTTGTGTCCATTTTTTCCCGGATGATTTAACAAGGCAATGGTATCGTATTTACAACTGTCTCTGGTTTTGGAAGCAATCAGCAAATCGTCAATGTACTGCACAAGAGTCGAATTAAAAGGCAGCACAAGAGGTTCCAAATCCTTCTTTAATATCTGATTAAAGATGGACGGTGACTCAGAAAACCCCTGAGGAATTCTGCACCAACTGTACACCTTAACCAGGAATTTGAAACTGAACAAAAATTGACTGTCTTCACGAAGAGGTATCGAGAAGAATGCTTGGGATAGGTCTACTACAGTAAACCATTCAGCATCACATGGAACCTGGAACATTATTACTGCTGGGTTAGGTACCACAGGGCAGCATTTTATCACAATTTTGTTTATTTTTCTCAAATCCTGCACAATTCGAACTTTTCCACAGGGCTTCTTCAAACCCATAATGGGAGAGTTGCACGGACTGCTCAAAACTTCTTTCAGGACTCCCTGTCTGAGAAAATCTGCAATTATTTGTGATACCTCAATGAGGACATCTTGGGTCATGTGGTATTGCGGCACTTGTGGGAACACTGCATTCGGCTTTATCTGTACCTTGATTGGTTCTACTCCCTTGATTAATCCTACTTCTTTCCCAGTCAAATCCCACACTTTCTCTGTTAAAGTTCTTTGTAAATCGACAGGTAAGTCGATCAAAGTATGCATTGGGAATAAAGTAATCAAAGGGTAATCTTCATTTGTCTCTCCTCCTTCCTCTATGAATTGATTCTCATCTCCTTCATTGTCACTGTTTGTCTGTACCTCTATTCCATCATTGGAACAGGTAATCGAGCATTTTGTCTTACATAGTAAATCTCTTCCTAGTAGGGATACTGGGCTTGAATCGCATACAACGAATCTATGCAAGCCTTGGAAACTACCAATTTCAACCTGCACTGGGTCAGTAATCGGATTAGTCAGATATTGGTTTGCCACACCAACCACTCGTATGGTACGCCCTGAAAGAGGTAATCTTGGTACTTCTGCACTTCGAACTGTAGAGCGTGTAGCTCCTGTGTCGACCAAAAATGAAACCCTATAGCCCATTACTTTTCCCTCTACATATGGGCCTCTCTGATCCACCTCTAAAGATGCTGCAAGCCTGCACTCTTCACTATCTGAACTGTCATCTGACCAATCTCCATTCATGTCACTTTCACCTCGCAATGGGAATTGTTGTACAGTGTTGTTTTGGTTGGTTACCTGACCTGCTGAGGAAGCATCACCTGATGCTGTCCCATCGGAGCCATGGGTAATTGCATTTGCTGTCTAGGCACCATTGGAATCTGCTGCTGCATTGGTTGCACTGATACTGACTGGAAACGCGGCATTTGCATCTGCTGCATGGGTTGTACCCCTGGCATTTGTACCAAATTATTCTGAAAATTCGGGTTTTGATGTCTCATTTTTGGACCTCGTGGATTTTGTAATGTACCGACATTAATGCTCTGCTGAACTGCACCATCCTGCACCATATTCGGACAATCCCGTTTCCAATGCCCCATGCCCCCGCATGCATGACATGGTGACATCTTTTTCACTGCCTGACCGTCGTTTTGAATAATAACATTATTCATGTCCGAACCACGGTTCACAAACCCTCGACCTCTGCCTCTCGGCTGTGCCTGAAACACACCATTCATTTGCGGTTGTTGCTGTATCATTTGCTGACCTCCATTCCCCTGTATTCCAGCTTGCGCAGCCCTTATCTGCATCACCATCACTTTCTCCTTCAACTTTTTCTGCTTCAACTCAATCTCATCACTACAGTATTTCGCATACTGTAATACTTCATCAATCGGTTTAGCTTGCCAACAAATCAAATGATTCTTAATCATCTGGCTGACCTCCGGTCTCAGCCCTTCAACGAATCTAAACACAAGATGATTCATGTCCTTCGGTTCGATAGTCTCAGTACCACTGTAATGTTTGAACGCTTTTAACAATCTCTCGTAATACGCATGTATTGACTCTTTAACCTCTTGAGAGGTCCGGTCGATTTTCTGCCAATCAGTCACCTTCGGCGACACCTTTTGTTTCAAAAACTCAATTACTTTATGATAATATTTCATCACCTCTTCTGAAGGTGCTCCAGTCACCTTATCTCTTGCCGGCTCCTTCGTGGGCCAATCTACCCCTCTTTTGCACTCAAGCCACAAATCTGGCGGAACAATGATTTCAAACAAAGTATTCAAGTCTTCCCAGAGACACTTTGCAAGCTTCACAAACCTACCGGTCTGTTGATACCACTCGATCGGTTTTTCTCTTAACCTAGGGTAATCATTCGTAAAGGATAAAATGTCTCCTCTAGTCCATGGCACATGCACTAAAACACCACCAGCTGTCTCTCTCATAGGTAAGATTTTCACTGTATCTAGATCAGGTGTGATCCCAACTTTATTTGACCCTGGGCTATCTCCTTTTCCCTTATCTCTTTTCTTTGCCCATCGGCCTTCCCATTTCTCTAATGCACCCCAAATCTGCGCACTTTGCAACAGCTCTTTCAGGTGTGCCTTCATGCCTGCAGATCTCATGTGTTCAAAATCTTTAGAATCAAAATCTAATCTGTAGCTTCTTTTTAAATGTTTAGTGTTTCCGATATCGATATTGTACTTGTCTGCCAAATTCACTAATTTCTGATGTACTTTGCTCACCTCTTTAGTAATCTTGGGGCACAAGTACCGTAATTCTGCATCAGTGTATGATTCCAACCTATTTACTTCTATTGTTCCTTCCACTAACTCGGCAGCTTCTGCCCCTAGTCGTACAAAATTCAAGTACTCATTTTGTTTTTCTTTCCCAGGTTCAACTGTGGTCACTGTAGTCTTCTGTGAGGTGCAAGTTTTCTCTAACCACTCATTTAGCTGTTGTACTGAAAAACCCTGCAGTGAAATGTTTCCTGCATGTATCATTGGAGAATGTGAGGTATTTGTACTCATAGTCTGGGGAGTCAGGACTCCCAACCCTGCTTGACGCATCGCTTCGAGAGATGCTCCTACTGGACTAAGGTCCATCAAGGGTCTCGATTGTTCATATAGTTGTTCTCCCGGGGCCATTATCTGTGGAGTTCTCATGGGCCCTCCTCTTATCGCTTCCTGAGTCATAACTCCCTGTTCACATGTCCCTGTTTTATCCTGTGCATACAACGGCACCGGGGAAACAACAGTAATAGGTAGTGATATAGCGGCAGGTGTCTGACCTGACCCTAAGCTTCTTGGAGCTGCAACACCATAGGTCTGCTCCAGTGTACCTGGTACAGGTACTAACGGTGGTCCTGCTACAGGGTTATACCCAGGTATCAGCTGTGGCGGTTGCGACACTAGCTTCGGAGTCGACTCAATCTGTATTAACCTTGGCTTTGTATATATCGGGTCTGGCGGCACTACCAAGTTCGTAGTAGTCTCCAGCACTGGGACATCAGGGTAAATTCTTTTTATCTGAGGTGGAGGCTGCAACTGTATCGGCAAGTCTGGTGCTGTGGGTACACTGACACCATTCTGTATCGAGGTTGTATCGCTAGTCTGTACCGTATCAGTAACTCCCTTCTCCTGCGTCTGGTTCCCTGGATCCAAGCTAGTACTTGGAGCACTGTCACTCACCGCATACGGTGGCGGACGATCATGTAACAATCTATCCATGAATTCCTCATTATCTGAATCATCTTCCTCTTCCCAGGACCTTTTATTTTCTTTAGTTTTGCCTGAATCTTTGTCGGTTTTGCAGGAGGCTTTCCTCCCCTGTGTCTCTTCTCCCTGTGTTATTGCTGGGAATAACTTCAACCCATCTACAATTCCCTGTCTCCACATTTTGCTCTCATTGTCCCAACTAGCTTCTGCATAGGATTTTTCCGCCCTTTTCAGTCTTCTCTGAAACCTTTCTTGTCTATGTTTAATAGCCATCAAGTCCCAGATTGCCAAAGCCTCGTATTGTGCCGGTCTCAGAAGTGGTTTCTGCGTACTTAACATCCACCTCAAATTTTCTAGCACCTTTGGATTAAATGTCCCATGTTCTGGAAACGCTAGACACCCCTCTTTCTCTGTTAATTTGCGCCATTGTTTCATCCACAAACAAGGTGCAACACCCTTTTCTTCCATAACTGTATAAGCTGGAGTACCCTCAGGTGGTGTAGGTTCCCCATCGGTTGAAACAATATATACGTCTCCCTTTAAAGCGCTTTTGAATGCCTTGACAAAATTCATTTTTGCAATTCTTTATTTCGTATTTAATAAAAAAAAATGACTTAGTTCCCAGGACGCTCTTCACCTGCCCTTTCTCAACCTATTGCCTCTCACGGACCGCAACCAATCCGTGCGCGACCCCTCTCGAAATCTGACCTATCTCAGCGCGGCACCACTGACGTCACACTCACACGCACTGCAGCTGACAAAGTCTTGCGGCTCATCCGCTCTTCACTGACCACTTACAACTCATACAAACTAATGCGAATTATTGCGAGCACCTTAAAATGACAATACAAATCTGTCGGTTTACTACAGGAAGGGTAACACATTCGCTTCAGAACTTTACAGAGATTTCACTTGAAGCCTCGGCCGCTACTCTCTCCTTCTCAGTTCCCGCATACGCAAGCAGAATTCGACCTGCAAATCCTACTCTCGACTTGTCAATGACTCCTTCTAGTGCACTTTAGAATTTGTCAAATCTCCATCGAAGGTTTCACAAATACATCTTAACTCAAACTCGACTTGTCAACCACGCCCGATTGACTTATGAAACCGCACAGATCACAACATAAACCACATTTATCATCATACTCCGGAGTCTTAGAACTCAACAGGTCCGTTCACAACAACCAACCACGTGGATAATTTTGAGCAATAAGCGCCACATTCATATGAAGTACGCCGACTTCCCTACTCCCATACTGTGGAGCACGCCCACTCCTGCTAAACAACACTTAATTTTGGGCTAAATACACGCAAATTTTCACAACCACCTGCAAGATGCATAAGCTTAGGTAAGCGCAAAGACCCTAACCACACATACTATGGCGCCGAGAACATTCCCAACTCATTTAGGCAGGCTCTGAGATCCCGGGAAAGCCATGTCGAACCTAGCAACTCATCATCTCTCCAAATTGCATTATCACAGAAAAACAAATTAAACAATGAAACTCCGTCCTAGGGCCCCCAAGGGCCAAACCATCGCTCTGCTACCAGAACTGTTAACGCGTCCGTCTATGTTAATTTATACACATCAGGACTCGTTTTAGGTCGATGAATCTTTGGACCCAGTGGTGAGACACCATAAGACGAGACAACTGATCAATACATCAAACCATATGTCAAAAATATTGTTAACATATATCACCACAATATATTTCACTTTAGACATTAATAATTCTTTGACGCAACCATGACCTTTCAGTCATGAATAACCACACCTTATTTAAGTTTTTGTGAATTTTATTCCCTATTGATTACAATCTAATAGCAAATGTATTAATCTTAAAACCAAGAAGCAAAGAACATTATCGCAAAGCGGCAACTATGGTAAGTTTTCATAAATGCAAAGATCACAAATACAAGATAATCATATGAAGATAGCAAATCAGAATACAGAGAACCTCCTAAAGGTATTAGTTCAGCATAGCACCATGTCAGTCACGTCAGTTACGTCAGTCAAGATGAATTGCCTCATCTAACCACAATTAGCATCAGCATGTTGGGCTTCATGCAAAACAATTTAGAACATCAATTTGGAAAACGTCTAACTAAGGTCTCTAATCAAAACACACACAGCAGTTGGTACTTAGAAAGGAAAGGCAGAATAAATGAATTTCATTAGCAACGATATAATTACCCTCCTCAGAATAGGTCAGCATACAGGGTCAGTCTTCGTCTTCAGGACATCAGTTAGATCGCCGTCAGTCTATCTAAGCTAAGGGCAGGGGACACCTCCCTCATAAGGAAGAAAGTGTAATGGGGCAGTCTATGGGCGAGGATAGTTTTGTCTAGGTCTCAAATCACCAATTAGAGTGACAGATTTTCTGGATGCAATCGGTATCATTCCCTACCTAATGCTCTTTGTCTCTTGTGTCATGAGTTTTTATCCCTTTTTCAAAATACATTCCCCCAAAATCTTATTGGTCAGTCACTACACCCCACTATCTGTAACCTATCAAATTATACATTAAGTAATGCATTTGTCATTTTGTGATATCTCGTAACACTTTGATTGGTCTTCATAATTGAAGTTTTTTTGTAGGTGGCATATCCGGGGTTACTTCATTTTCTGGCACACACTTCGGGTCAAGAGTTCTCTTCTCCGCGATTTAATGTCCTTGAGAGTGTCCATGTTTGTTGCGAAGTCCATAAATTTTATAATAAAGCTACTAGCATGCGGATGAGAGAATTTAGCATTGTTGCAAATAGGTGAAGAAAAGAACAATTGCTGGTTCATGGCCTTTGTTAATCAGTACACTGGAGAAACAGAAAAATACGCTTTAATATGAGATCTACACAGCCAGTTTTCGACTCACGCTAACTTAAGGCTTATGGATTCTAATAAATGCAGTCTTCGTACGTGTTAACATATTCAATTAATCATAATACAGACAATTATTGCTTACAGTCGACATTAGTTTATGCATGTGAAAAAGTCTCACGTTTAAAATACGTTTCAATGAATAATATTATTAGTGCAGCATTGTTAATTATAAGCATTTCACATCTAGAATAGGTAATATTTAAACTACGCTCTCTCAATAGCAATTTATTTTAACAACCGTTGATACAATTGATTACAAGTATTTTAATGCAGCTTTTACATATAATCTTTTAACAGGCTCTTAAAAGAAAGAAGGCGAACCAGGATATACATTTAGATGTGGCCTACAGTCCTTCACCTCTCGCTCAAACAAAACAGGATAATATCAAATAAAAACATCAAGAAACAATATTAAAGATCACTTGGAAGAGCTCTAGGTGAGGATTGATTTCATATATACTCCAATAAACCAGACAATGGTCCTCCACATAGAGCTGCATATTATAGAAACATTAATAGCTTACTTTTTTATATCTTTTGTTTGAGAAATAACTTAATTCAAAGTCACCTTTTTAAAAAATACTTTTATGTTCGTTAGACTAATTCATACAAATATCAATAAAACTTTCTCTACATGTACATTGTGTTTGTCATGACAAGGTTGACCTAAAGAATAATATTCATTTTTTTCATCGTGCCAACTTAGATTGCAAAGGAGACAGAATTAATGAAATGTGTATTATAGCTGCCAGGGTACGAAATCCAGTTTTAATAGAAAAACGTCCCTATTAGTTTGAAATCTAAAGGGCATTCTTCCCATTTATCACGCTGAAATCCATTTTACTAATGTCTTGCACAGCATAGTTCAACACTATTAGGAAAAAAGCTATTTCGTTAACAAGTAAATGGAAGAAAGGCACACATTGTTTCCCATGACTTGCAGCTAATATGCTTTGTGATGAGCAATGCTGGTTTCAGGTTAAACTCCCAAGTACCAAGATCCATTATAAAAACTGCAAAAGACTAAAAATGTTGAATGTATATACCGCTTTACCTTTATAAGACAAAATTTTATCACACATTTCGTACTTTGCTTTTTTTGTCATACTTATAAACGTAGTTTACGTGAAACTTACATGTGGGTATATAGGAGCTTTAATTTTATTAAAGATATTTGTCAAACAGTATTATCTGACTCCACCACCTTATGAAAATATCTGTTGATTTCTGGCATTTCCCGCAGAGTGAACAAAACAGACAATGGTTAATGAATATTATGTATAGCACTCTTTATTGATTTAATTGATTTAACACGTTCATCAATTTAAAGAAATTATATTTACTATGAGCACCATATTCACGTTGCAGCATATGTACATGGTTTGCATTAGTCATGCAACCGTCAAACATTATTATTTACAGAATAGCAATCAGCTTAGACGTTTTGTTATTTCTCTGGCCGCCCCCTAGTCTTTTAAAGTAACTGAGCTGCTTGGCCCAGTAGTCCATCCCTCGAGTAAATTCTTCCACTGAGGGAGCCAGTTCTGAACTCCAGTGCTGTGCATTGCCTCTTTTGGCAATAACAAGTCCCATGACTACCATCAATCTGATATTTCCCCTACCTTCCCATTCCTCCATCAACCCCAGCAACACCATTTTGGGCACTGGCACAATCTGCCTACTGACATCCTTGTATGAAATGTCAGATATAGTGCTCCAGTATCTTTATATGATCAAGCACTCCCACATTGTGTGGAAGAATATTCCCAGTTCGGCCTTACATCGTAAGCAATGTGGGTCTAGGCCTCACTTTGTTTTACTTAATCTCATAGGTCTGTAGTATGCCATGTGCAAAGATCTAATCTGGATCAACCTCAATGTCAAGGAGACTGCCAATACCCTTGGGGCCATTTCAGGTTCTACCCAGTTCTCCTTTTCCAGGGTACTCACTCCTTTAATGTCAGCATGGGGTCTTGAGTATTATTTACAAGGGTGCAGTAAATATTTGAGATCCTTTTCCCACCTAGCCTGGCCATTGTGGTGTGTGCCTCCATGAGGCTATACTGTGGGAGGACCTGTAGATTTATTTGCTAGTAGTATTTAATTTACAGGTCCTGGGTATGTGTAGTGCCATTAATGAGAGACCTACAAATAAATTAAATGTGCCAATTAGGTGTGGGCCAATGTTACCAAGTTTAAAGGAGAGAGTTCAAGAACTTTTGCACTGGTCAACTGTGGTAAAATGCACTGAGTCCTAATGTCAACAAAAATAAAATCAGCAAAACCGGAAGATTGAAGGCGAAAGGTTTGGGGGGGACACCATGTCACACACCCCTGGTCTAACAGCTACTTACACTCCAAAGCACACACAAAGAAACAAAGAAATCTGACACCAGGCCTGTCCTACAGTTGTCACCCCATACAGGTTGAAGCCTTTATAGGGGAAGGGGAAAAACTTTCAAGAACCAAATGTGGGGGTAGTACATGGATTCCTCCCACCATAGATTGGCACCAGGTATAAATGTTGGGCTCACAGAGCCATTCATCAGAACACTCTTGGGCCTGTTTAACGTACAGAAAAATGAATACCCTGCCACCAGAGGGATAACCACAGGTCAATTTGGGGACTTTTGTGGTTCACCCTGACAAGGATTGTCGCTGTTGTCTCGATCATGCCGAAACGTAGGTCTGCCTGCATAATTGGATATGCACTCACTCTAGAGGCAGGTATTTCAGTCCTACTTCCCCCTTTACTGGGGTTCCAAAGCACGGGTGCTAAAAAATCTGCTTTCATGAGTGTTATTATTGGATAGTCACTGTGTACAGTGGTAGCACAAGGGAGTATTTATGCTGCTATTCTTGTAGCAGTTTGGTTACAGCGCAACTAGATCTACCAGCTTTTAGTTGCTGGGCACCTCTTGAGTGCACCCACTGTTTATCAATCAGGGTCAGTCGAGCCATGCACCTTACCATGGTCATCCATCTCATCTTACTACTCTGCCTACAGAAGCGGATATAACTATTCTCTGCTGCCTCATCTATATCAGTTTCTCCATGCCTTCAGTGCCAGGATGATTCAGGTTTGTCCCTGAAACCAGGGCCACAACAGCTCTGCCAGTGATGACCCTTCTTCCGAGGATCTGTGTACTCTGTCCACCTGGTCGGCAGCCTCTGGGCCCAGCATGCACAGGGCTGATGCACTCAGCTGACTATGAATCTGCTGCTGCTGTTAGATCCATCAGTCAGCTGCCTGGCCCAACAGTCACCACACAGAGGTTCCTTTCTTGCCCTAGCCTGGTTGTCCACCCAGGGCCCTTGAATCTAGGGTGCTCCTTGCCTCTGCAGCATTGGCGGTTAGGCCGCGATGTCAACTTCTCACCTGCTCAGGCAGTCTCATTTCTGAAGTGCCTATGAGCCCGATTTTCAGGCTTTCTTTGCGATCGGGGTTTACCACAGTCTAATGGGAGCTTCCCATTGTTCCTCAGTCAGCTGTATATCATAAGATTATTAGACACTGGAGGAGTGATTCTAAAGAGCGACTCCCGTTATGAGCAGCTGGCCACCCTCACCCACAGATAATAAATATTTAAAATATGTTCAAAATAACATGTTGAGTGGGGATAACAATAGCTTCTTCCAGCAAGTTGTCCCACAAGCAATTTATGATCTCCCCACTGAGAGTTGATCTTGTTTTAAATGCAGCTACTCATAGTACCCATAACTGTCAAGAAAATGCAAGACCTGATCAGCATTGTCACTGTGATCTGAAGAATAGGATCGGGATTCAACCCAACAGATAGAGCAACACTAATGTACAAAAAATGTGAAAAATACTGCTAAGAACTCCTTCAGTCTGTCCCAGAATTAGACGACTCAATGGGTCATATTTTTTTAAGCGCAAATTGCAAGTGCTGATTTAAGACATTGGCCCTCGTTATGACATTGGCAGTAAATCCTGCTTTCTGCCGCGGTGACAGCTGCAAATATACCGTCGCGTAGGCGAACATCCATTTGCCATATGATGACACACACACACTAAACCGAGAGAATACTGCCACAAACACATATCCGCCAGGCCAGAGGTAAGTGTTAAACTGTCAGTACGAACACCCATACCGCTACATCAACAAAACAGTGCCCTCCACATTATGACCCACAAATCAACACAGCGGACATTCAACAGCGGTAAACCATTGGCGGTTGACACAGGCGTGGTCAGAACGGCCATCCAAATACAAAACAACACAACATTGCCCAAAACTAAAATCACACACCTGACACTGATAAACACACCACACCCACAGCACTAAAAAACACACACCCACATTACCCACAACCCTTTACGAACATGAAAAATAGCCAAGAGTTAGCCACTGCACAACACACACCACACAACACCCATGTCCTCTCAAAGGCACCCCCGTTTCACTGATGAGGAGTTGCGGCTCATGGTGGAGGGAATACTCAGGGTAGAGCCACAGCTGTTTGGAGCACAGGTACAGCAAATCTCCATTGGAAGGAAGATGGAACTATGGTAGAGAATCGTGGACCGGGTGAACACTGTGGGACAGCATCCAAAAACAAGGGATGACATAAGGAAGAGGTGGAACGACCAACAGGGAAGGTATATTTCATGGCAGCAAGTCACCAGCTCACCATCCAGGACTGGAGATAGGGCCCCATCCTCTCCCCCACAGCTGACAGCACGGGAGGAGCAAGTCTTGGCAATACTGCATCCTGAGGGACTCACTGGAGTTGCAGGAGGACTGGACAGGGGTGAATCAATATTTACTACCTATCCCCCCACATACCTGCATGCCACCACCACCCCTCACCCCGACACCCATCACTCCACTCTATTCCCCCTCACAGTGCACCACCACAATATACTAACCTGAATGCCAAGCCCTGCATGCCATACCCACTGCATGAACATCCCCCAACCCCTGCATGCACACCCACCACCAATGCATGCGCAACGTGTAGAACTAACAATCCCACAATACATCACCATACACAAACAAAGATGGCAGGGCAACAGCAATGATATAGGGGAAGCTAGGGAGGTAGAATATGTCACAGACATGTTGTATAATACACCACGTACATCCCCACAGGTGCCCCAGCCAATCCCAGTGGCGAGGAGGTGCCACGGATACCCAGTCCCCAGAAGATGCCCCCAGTGATGACAGTAACTCTGGACTTCTGGATCTGGATGAACTCTTTGGCCCACCAGGGACTACTGGTAAGTCAGATATCCCAGCCCCCACCCACTCTACCACAGAGCCTCCCCCATCAGTATCCAACACCACAGCAGCCACCCAACATCCCCACACCTCTGTTCCCAGGACACATCAATCAGCAGTGTGCCCACCTGTACAGGGATTTCATTCCACACCTCGCAACCAAGACAATAAGGGTCCTGGGGTCAGTGGCAGTGGGTAAACTGTTCAGGGGGCACAGGCACAGGGGGCCAGGGACATTCGGAGGACAGCTGTGGGCCAGACGGAGGACAGGCCCAGGGAACCGACTGCCCAGGAGACACTCACTAATGTCCTGGGGGCTTACCAACAATCCCAGGACAAGATGGGTCAGATGTTAAACATCATGCAGGAGAACCAGCGGCTGCAGGAGGAACACCAGGAGATTAGGAAAGAATTGCTGACCCTCAACACCACCATGGTCTCCATAGCAGGGGTGCGTGGGTGATATGGTCAACATCATGAGGCACTACACAGCACACCAGCAGGCCCATTTCACTAGCCATTCAACTGAACGGACTTCTACATCTGCTGCAGCTAGTGGGCGGGTGGCTCTGCCACAGGGCTCGCTGGCCACCAGCACCCCTCCCCCTGCAGAAGGTGAACCACCCAGCAAATGTTCCCTGCGACCCAGACAGACGCCAGAGACACTTGCCAAGACCAAGACCACCTCCAGGAAATGAGACCCTCATGAATGCCCCCCTTGTTTTCCACTGTGTCACCGTGTCCACTTTGAACTGTCATTGCTCCTCTTCCTACGGCCCCTTGGACCTATGCTACAAACAAACTGGACCAATAACCTGGACTTTCCTCTACCATCACTAAATTCCATTGCACTATTCCTCCTATATTTTTCACTTCAATAAACACCCTTGAACATGATTTGAGGGATAGTGTTTTATGTGACAAAAACGTGCAATACTTTTAATAGTTTCATCTTGTGCAATTGTCCAGAACTTTGTGATTCCACACAAAAATGGCCTTCAATCTGTCTGTAGTCATCACATCAGTACGCATTTGTAACCACACCAACATCTGCAAAATGGGAAAGCATAGGTGACAGGCAGTCGGGATGCTAAGGAAGTGACTGCCATCATGCTACAGCCACACAGAAAAGAAAAATAATCAGAGGAATGGTGATTTGCACTGTCTTACCTGTGTGTCATTGGAGGTACTGCTGTATAACTGATGTCCTGTTGTCCACATTCTCATCCTCTGCCTCCTCATCCTCACTGTCCTCAGGGTCCACTGCTGCCACAGAAGCATTTCCATCCTCCTCCTCCTGCAGATAGGGCACATGTCATCTGATGTCTAGGTTTTGCAACATGCAGCATACAACTACTATCTGGTAGACCTTCTCAGGGAGTAGCAGAGGGATCCACCTGTCAGATGGAAGCATCTGAATCTGGCCTTCGGGAGGCCGAAGGTCCTCTCAATTATTCTTCTGGTTTGCCCATGAGCATCATTATACCTATTCTCAGCCCTTGTCCTGGCATTCCTTACAGGGTTCAAGAGCCACAACAGGTTTGGGTAGCCAGAGTCACCTCCAAGAAGTGAGGGACAAACATTAGCATTGCACAATGGTATGGGGGATGACTCCTGAAACCATACACTGACATGCATTGGGTAGGGACACAGGCTCACCTACTAGCCACATCCTGTGCCTCTGTAGTTGTACCATCACATGTGGAATGCTGCTATTCCTCAAAACGAAGGCGTCATGCACTGACCCAGGATACTTGGCAGTGACGTGGGAGATGTACTGGTCAGCCAGGCACACCATTTGCACATTGAGTGAGTGGAAACTCTTACGATTCCTGAGCACCTGTTCATTGTGCTGGGGAGACACATGCTATATGTGTTCCATCAAGGGCCCCAATAACATTTGGAATATGCCCCATTGCATAGAAACCAGCCTTCACATTGGAAAAATCATCCACTTGGGGGAAAGCAATGTAGCCGCACGTGTTGGAGCAGGGTAGCCAAAACCCTTGCCATCACTATTGAGAACATTGGCTGTGACATTCCTACAGCCAAGCCCACTGTTACTTGGAAAGAGCCAGTTGCCAGGAAATGGAGCACTGATGGGACCTGCACAAGAGGGGTAATCCCAGCGGGTTGACGGATATCAGATCAGGCTCCAATTGAGCACACAGCTCTGTGATTGTGGCCCTGTCCATTCTACAGGTTAGTATTCTGTGCCAATCCTCCAGTGTAGCCAAGTCCACAAGGGGTCTATACACAGGGGCTTGCCTTCTCCTCCTATTCCTCTGCAGTGGTAGGTACCTAAGGGACAGAAGAGTGAGAAAAGAGTGACAAACTGAACAATGGAACCACCACTTCAGTGTACATTGACCATGTATGTTACTGGACTATGTAAATGGCAATGTATGTACAATTGACAGCAATGATGCAGTTTTCAATTTAAGAATGTCGACCTGCACCATAAAATGGTGATCGCCTGTCCTCTAAGTATGGACAGGTGGAAGTGATGTTACTCCGCTTGCATTGGGCATCATGGCGGAAGGCAGTCTTGCACCGTCGTGCTATTCCTCATTGGCTTTCATGGGGCTCTATGGAGTACGGTGTCCAATGAGGATCACCGGCGGCAGTGACGGTGTACACCTCCATGGACTTGACCGCCATTTTCCGAATATAACCTTACCTGATTCCTGACTTTCCACAGGACAACACCTTCACTGAGTGTGCTGCTGTGACCTGAGTCTGGAACTCACCATGGTCTGTGTGACAGGGCTGAGGGCCCCTGCCTTTACTTCAGAGGAATTTGAGCACCTGGTGGATGGGGTCCTGTATGGACAGCTGTATCGGCCTCCACACCATGGGGACGATGCAAGTGACAAGGTTGCATGGAGATGTGTGTGTGCTGGCAGTGTGTCATTTGGGTGGATGGTATGGCTGGTGGTAGTGTACATGCAGGTTCCAGGTGATGTGTGTGCCATTTGAGAGAAAATGGTATTTGTAGGCCATATGTGTGACAGATTAGATTGTATGGTTAATGGTGTCCTCCTGTCTGTGTTTCCTCTGCTGGTCAGCGCCCATCAGAAGAAGGGATTGTAGCTGCCATCGCTAAGGATGTGCTGCCCCTTGGGGTCTATAGAAGGTGGATCACCCACTGCAGGAAACAGTGGGAGGACCTGAGATGCTTGGCCCGGAAGACCGTGGAGGCTCTGCTGGGGATGGCCTTTCAACGAGGGACGGGGGCCCGTTGGAACTTGACCCCACCCGGTGGCCCACACACTGGCGGTGGACTACCCAGAGCTGAATGGGTGCTTGAGGGCAGCACAGCAGCCACAAGGGGGTGAGTACAGTGTGTGTAACACCCATCTTTTTTGCCTGGCATAGGATGCTGGTGGTGGGTTTCAGTAAGTGGGTGCCCCGTCATGGCAGCTCATACATTGCTGCGTGGTCCAGCTCAGGGTAAATGGGTGAATGGCAAATTCTTGTTAGCTAGCTAGGTGCCATTCCATGTCAGACAGGGCTTAGTAGGTCCCAGGAGGGGTGCAGATGGCGGTGGTTGGCTCTCATCTTGCTGTGGTACCTAGCCAATGGCATGCCAGTGCGGTGCATAGTGCTCAATCTTGTTCCCTGTGTGTGATGGTAATGTGTATGCCATCTGTGGTGTTGGTGCTCTAATTGACCCAGTGCTCCCTTTCTCTCTCTCCACCTATTTTCTTCCATCATCCTGTCCATGTGTGCATTAGCATCATCTGGCGGAGGAGCATGGGCACAAGCAAGTGAGGGAGCTACAGCCCACAGGACCCAGGAGGCAGAGTCCACTGATGCTGAGGGGACCAGTGGGATGGAGGGCAAGGGGAGCACCGTGGCGGGGACAGGAGGTGACAACACTGATTCTGATTCCTCCTCCGATGGGAGCTCTCTAGTGGTGGTGGGCACCTCTAGAACCACCTGTAGCAACAGGTACAGCCACCACCCCCTGTACTAGCGCTGCCCTCCCAGTAGCCCCCCACTGAGTTGACCATGCTTGCTCACCCAGGAGGATGGGAATCTCCTTTACCCAGGTACCTCAGGACCTGTCCCAGTTAGCCCTTCTGCCCTAAATGAGGAGGCTATTGACCTCCTGAGATCCATCTCTGTAGGGCAATCAACCATAGTGAATGCCATCCAGGGGCTGGCATCCCAGATGCAGCAATGCATTGCCTACCTGGAGGGCATCCACAGTGGTTTGGCAGCCCTACACAGATTGTTTCAGGCTCTGGCCTCCTGTCTGATGGCAGCCAGTGTCCCTGGTCCTACCATCCCCCCTCCAACTACCACTTCCCAGTCCCAGTCCCCTCAACCCCAACCCATCCCATGCACACATACAAACAAGCTTGCACACAAAACATCACACAAGAGTGGCACAGACTAACACAGGCACCAAACTTCAATCCACAAGCACTCCCACAAACAACAAACAGTTGCACACACAACAACATCCACTGCCTCCACTGTCTCCCTACCTCCTCCTCCCAGTCACATCTGCACTCACACCTGCATGCACTGCATCAATAACCACCACCAACATCACCACATCATGCAGCACACCCGTCTCACTTGCAGACACCTCCACAACATACATCCACACGTCCTGTTTGTCCTCTCCCACTCTGTCTGCTCCCCCTCCTGAGAGACACAAACGGTTGCATTCAGACCCCCAACAGCCATCCACCTCACACACGCACACTGTCCATACACCTGCACCCAAGTCCAGCAGATGTACACCTCCTACAACCACTCCCTCTTCCTCCACTCCAATCCCTCCTCTCACATCCCGCCCCAATGTCCCTAAGAAGTTTTTCCTTGCCCAACTTGACCTTCCTTCCCCCTCCAGCCCCCATCCTGCTTGTAAGAGCAGGGTCCTAAAGACCCAGCCCAGCACCTCAGCTAAACAGTCTGCCACTGCTCCCACCAAAACATCAGCTGCGGGCACAAATGGGCCCCTGAGTGTGACAGCAGCCACTCTTAGTAAGTCCACACCTCCACCTCAGAAAGGGAGGACTAGCGAGGCAAAATCTAAGGGACAGAGGAGGGGGTCAGTGGAGGCACCTCCTAGACCTGCAGGCAAGGACACAAGTCACATGACAAAGGCCAAAGGGGCCCATCACAAGAGGGAACACAAGGATCCCCCTCCACCACCAAAGAAGGCCAAGGGTACCACTTCACCACCAAAGAAAGCCGAGGACCCCAGCCCAGCAGTAGAGGGCAAGTAGCCCCCACAACCACCAGAGGAACCCAAGGAGCCCCCACAACCAG
This sequence comes from Pleurodeles waltl, assembly GCF_031143425.1. Lineage (NCBI taxonomy): Eukaryota > Metazoa > Chordata > Amphibia > Caudata > Salamandridae > Pleurodeles > Pleurodeles waltl. The sequence goes on from NC_090442.1 coordinate 350,152,346, forward strand.
CAGTGGAACCCAAAGAACTACCTCCACTAGCTGAGGGCATGGAGCCCCCACAACCAGCAGTGGAACCCAAAGAACCCCCTCCACCAGCTGAGGGCAAGGAGCACCCACAACCAGCAGAAGAACCTAAGGAGCCCCCACAAACAGCAGTGGAACACAAAGAACCCTCTCCAGTAGCTGAGGGCATGTAGTCCACCCTCCAGAGACTGTTGGGCAAAGAGCTACCTCCAGAACCAGTGGGCATGTTACCCACTCCAGAGACTGTGGCCTTTCACTCCCCTCCAGAGACTGTTGGGCAAGGAGCCCCCTCGAGAACCAGTGGTCATGTTACCCACTCCAGAGACTGTGGCCTTTCACTCCCTTCCAGAGACTGTTGGGGAAGAAGCCCCCTCCAGAATCAGTGGGCATGTTACCCACTCCAGAGACTGTGGCCTTTCACTCCCCTCCAGTGCCAATTGGGCAAGGGCCCCCTCCAGAACGAGTGGGCATGTTACCCACCAAAGCTGAGGTGCCCCCCCAACCACCTCTTCCCCCTGAGGTTCCTGCCCATTTCCAACATGATGCCCCTGAACAGTACAGTCCGGAAGTCGTCAGGAGTCAAGTTGGGCCTTGGACCATGCCCTGTGGCCATGTGGCCCTTTGGAACTTTGGAATGGCCATTGGCCCAATCTGGATATTGGTGCCTGCATTTTCATGTCCTTTTTCTTTATGGTGGGTGTTGGCAGCAAAAACATTGTTCGTACTTCAGAATTTTAGTCCTTGCATTATTTGCTTGTGGGCCCTGTGACAGTCATTTTACTCTGCAGGTGGTTCTGTGATGGTGTGTGTGTGTGAATGGTGTGTGTTGTGTGTGTGTGTCACTCTCCTCTTCCTCCATCCCTCCCTTGTGTGCTATGCAGCTGTACTCACAGTCATCGTCTTCATCAGCGTTGGTGCTCCAGGACGGCCATGGCGTGGTAGAGCATAGTGAAGACTTGGAGTTCCGATTCCGTGGCGGCCGCGGAATCCTCTCTGTCCCTGATGGTGAGTCTTTTGTTTTCTGTGAAATGCTTCCCCCAGGCTTTTGATGGTGTTAGTACCACCCTGGAAATTCTGCCAGTTTGCTATGTCTAAATATGGTGGGCAGTACCTTGAATTCTGCTTGGATGTAGGTGGCTACCACCATGGTCAGTGGTGTTAACGCCCTGGCGGTTGGTGTGGTACATTGGCTGTCTAGGGGAGGTTTCACCGCCATGGTCATAATTTGGCGGTAATTACCGCCAGGCTGTTGTCGGTATTACTGCTACTTTAGCAATGACCGACAATGTCATAATGACCGCCATAGTCTCTGCAACATTTTCAGGCTGACTGGTGTCTTAAATAGTCGAGGAGCTGAAGTAGCACTATCTTACTACTTTAGAAAGTGGTATGATGTCTCTCACTGTAACTTTAAAAGCATGTTCTGTTGAAAATTTTGTGACATCATTTTACATAAGTAAAATAACAAAATATAACACAAAATTTTAGAAAGCAACTAAAACACAATTTCAACATAGCCAAATACAACATCAACAAAACAGTCAAAACAGAACACAACAAAACAACCAAAGCACAACATGTCACACTACAAAAATAAAGAATGAAAACACAGCAGCAAAAAAAAGGACCTATCACTAACACAACAAAATGCCACAAACCAGATAAGCACAGACATTCCTGTTACACATTACCACCATAAAACAACGCGTTTTTCGAATATCATAATAAAAAATGTTTGCAACATCCTCTGCCTAAATTACCACCAAAGCATAATATAGGGGCCAGTCACAAACCGTTGGTATAAATCCCATTGTTTCAAACTTAGGGGGTGATTCTAACTTCGGCGGGCGGCGGAGGCCGCCCGCCGAAGTTCCCCCACCAAAATACCGCTCCGCGGTCGAAGGACCTCTGAGGGTATTTTGGGATTTGCCCTGGGCTGGCGGGCGGCCGCCAAAAGGCCGCCCGCCAGCCCAGGGCAAATCAGCCTTCCCACGAGAGCGCCGGCTCAGAATTGAGCCGGCGTAGTGGGAAGGTGCGACGGGTGCAGTGGCACCCGTCGCGTATTTCAGTGTCTGCATAGCAGACACTGAAATACTTTGTGGGGCCCTTTACGGGGGCCCCTGAAGTGCCCATGCCATTGGCATGGGCACTGCAGGGGCCCCCAGGGGCCCCGCGGCACCCCCTACCGCCATCCTGTTCCTGGCGGGAGTCCCGCCAGGAACAGGATGGCGGTAGGGGGTGTCAGAATCCCCATGGCGGCGGAGCGCGCTCCGCCGCCATGGAGGATTCTGCAGGGCAGCGGGAAACTGGCGGGAGACCGCCGGTTTCCCGCATCTGACCGCGGCCGAACCGCCGCGGTCAGAATGCCCTGCGGGGCACCGCCGGTCTGTCGGCGGTGCTCCCGCCGACCCTGGCCCCGGCGGTCTCAGACCGCCGGGGTCAGAATGACCCCCTTAGTCATCTAGAAATGTAGAAGAATAACATTTTCCACCCACATGAGGTCATTTTAAAAAGTCGTAGATTAATTATTCAGGCCCTCATTATGACATTGGCAGTAAGTGCCGCTTACCGCCATGCTGACTGCCGCCAACATACCGCGACGGCTGCGATATACCGCTACGCGTATTATGACCCACACATAGAAATCCGCCACTATACAGACACACACACAAGTCCGCCACACTAAAGGTAAGTGATAAAATGGCAGTACCAAAACCCACACCATTACGTAAACAGAACTATGCCCACAGAATTATGACCCACGAATCACCGTGGCGGACATTCAACCGCGGTAAACCACTGGCGATACAGACCGCTGCGCTCAAAATACACACACACATACAAAACACCACCACATTGGACAATTCAAAATACACACATCTGACACATATACACACACCACACCCACATACCCACACCAATATAAAACACACACACTACCAACAACCCTTTACGGGAAAAAAATTGCCAACTGAGAGAGAGACAAACCAGGATCACCCACTGAATCGGAGCCACAAAACATCATTACCCATACACCATCCACGCACCTCACAGCACACACCCCTACACTTCACCCCACACACCCTCACACACAGCACTCACACTACACCAATGGCACCACAAAGACCCCCTAGGTTCTCAGAGGAGGAGCTAAGTGTCATGGTGGAGGAAATAATCTGGGTAGAGCCACAGCTATTCGGATCACAGGTGCAGCAGTCATCTATTGCTAGGAAGGTGGAGCTATGGCGGAGAGTCGTGGACTGGGTCAACGCTGTGGGACAGCACCCAAGAACAAGGGGTGGCATCAGGAAGAGGTGGAACGACCTATGGGGGAAGGTGCATTCCATAGTAGCAAGACACCAGATAGCTGTACAGTGCACTGGCGGTGGACTCCCCCCTCCTCCCCACAACTAACAACATGGGAGGAGCAAGTCTTGGCGATCATGCATCCTGAGGGCCTGACAGGAGTAGCAGGAGGTCTGGACTCTGGTAAGTCAAATCTTCATTACTATATCCCCCTCACCGGCATGCCATCACAAACACCTACCCCTACCCTCACCCCCATCGCACCACCATCTCACATATACCCCACAATCACAACCCACCCATCCCAATACCAAGCCCTTCATGCAGCACCAATGCATGGACCCCCATCACAGACCTGCATGGACACCCATCACCACAGTATGCACACGAGTGACAATCACTTAGCCAACCAAATCACAACTTACACAAGCCAAAGCTGCCTTGGTAATAACAGCCATAGGGGGAAACATACCCATGCACAAGATATCACATGCAGAAACAATAACACTGCATTTACATTCCCACAGGACCCCCACACAATGTAACCAGAGAGAAGGTGTCAGCAACATCTAGTCCCCCCACAGAAGAGGCCCACAGTGATTACAGCAGCTCTGCACACCTGGATCAGGATGATCAACCTGGCCCATCAGGGACCTCTGGACAGTCGGTGACCCAGCCACATTCCAAACCACCACTGAGCCTCCCCCCTCAGGAAACACCACCACAGCACCCAGCCTGCGGACCCATCCATCTGTCCCCAGGACACTTCAATCAGCAGTGTGTCTACCACTACAGGGACCCCAGGCAACCCCACAAACACAGGACGATCAGGGACTTGGGGTCAGTGGCAGTGGCAGTGGGCACAAGGTTCAGGGGACAGAGGCACAGGACAACAGGGAAGCTGGGAGGACTGCTGTGCAACAGGGGGAGGACAGGCCCAGGGAACCCACTCTCCACGAGGCACTCACCAATATCCTGGGAGCATACCACCATTCCCAGGAGACCATGGGCCAGACACTGGTGAAGCTGCAGGAGACCAAGTGGCTGCAGGAGGGACAGTACTTGGGGATCAGGGAGGACCTGAGAGACATCCACACTGCCCTGGTCACCATTGCAGGGGTGCTGGCAGACACGTCCAACAACATGAGGGAGGCAGTGGCACACCAACAGGCCCCTGACACTAGCAACACTGATGAACAGCCCTCCAACTCCGCTGACGCTAGTGGACAGAAGGCCCCGCCACTGGAACAACAGGCCACCAGCACCCACCCCCTGCAGAAGGAGAACCACAAAAAGGGCCCTGCGATCCAGGCAGAAGCCAGAGAACATTGCCAAGACCCCGGCCAGGAAATAAGACTCCCTGAATGTCCCTCTTGTGTCCCACTCTGTCACCCTCTCCACCTTGAACTGCCATTGCTCTACTTCCTATGCCTCCTTGGACAATGCACCTGTGATACAAATAGACTGTACTCTATCCCGGACATTCCTCCACCATCAACACAGCCCATTGCAATACCCCCTACACTTACTATGACAGGAACTAATATAAGTATAGAGTCTGTCAAATGATTGAAAAATGTATTAGATTAACAAGCTGTAAACATTGCAATTCAAGGGGACCAGATATCTGAAAAGAGAGATGCCAAAGGGTACAGCAAGTGGCCATAGGAATAGGAAAATCAGGCTGCCATGTACAATATACAATATCCAACTAAAAACTGCAATGGAAGGTGGGCTTACAGTGTCTTACCTGTGTGTCACTGGAAGTACTGTTGAATTTTAGTAGTTCTGTTGTCCACATCCTCTTCCTCTGCCATCTCCAGTCTCATCCTTCTGCAGAAAAGGCATCTGGCATCTCAAGGCCAGGTTGTCCAACATGCAACATGAAACGATGATCTGGCACGCCTTCTTGGGTGAATAGTACAGGGATCCACCTGTCAGATGGAGGCACTGGAATCTGGCCTTCAGGAGGCCAAAGGTGCACTCAATGATCCTCCTTGTTCGCCCATGTGCCTCATTGTAACATTCCTCTGCCCTTGCCCTGGCATTCCTCACTGGGGTCAGTAGCCATGAAAGGTTGGGGTAACCAGAGTCACCTCCAAATATCGAGGGATACCTGTTAACCAGACACTCACCCTTAGGGCCAACCCCACACCCATATACCTACATCAACTGTGTGGGGTCCATGGGCTCACCTATTAGCCACACCCTGTGCCTCTGGATTTGAGACATCACATACGGGATGCTGGGCATCATGCACAGAGCCACGATACTTTGCATTGACATGGGAGATGTACTGGTCCGTCAAACACACCATCTTCACATTCAGAGAGTGAAAGCTCTGAACACCTGTTCATTTCTCCTGGGGGGGGGGGACAAAGGCAATATGTGCACCATCAATAGCATCAATGATGTTGGGGATATGTCCCATTGCAAAGAAGTCAGCCTTCACTGTGGCCAAATCCTCCACCTGGGGGAATACAATGTAGCTGTGCGTGTGTTTTATCAGGGCAGACAACACTATGGTCAGCATGTTTGTGTTTGAGAACATAGGCTGTGACATCCCTGATGCCATGGCCACTGTTGCTTGGAAAGAACCACTTCCCAAGAAATGGAGCGCTGACAGGACCTGCACTAGAGGGGGGATACCTGTGGGGTGGCGGACAGCTGAAATCAGGTCTGGCTCCAATTGGGCACACAGCTCTTGGATTGTGGCCCTATCAAGTCTGTAGGTTAGAATAATGTGCCTTTCCTCCATTGTAGCCAGGTCCACCACAAGTCTGTACACAGGGATATGTCTCCATCTCCTATTCATCCTCAGCGGTTGAACTCTAGGGTGAAAAACGGTGAGCAGATGGTCAGTTTCAAACATACACTCAGATTAATATGCTTTTCTTTTTTTCCAGAAACAGTATGTGAACATGTAGGTCCGGTGATGTGCCTATGTCTGCTGTGACGCAGTTAGGTGTCATGGCCTGTGCCCCCCTGAAATGGCGTCCGCCTGACCTGTGAGGAGGCACAAGTGGAAAAGAGGTAATTCCTCTGCCGTTGTGCCCCGTTGCGGGAGGTGGTCGATGACCGCCTTGCAACACCGCATTGGTTATCATTGATTCCAAGGGTTCCAGGAACCAATGGTAATGTACGCCGGTGGTGATGATACGCACCGTTGCGGACGTGACCGCCATTTTCTATCAGATTCACTCACTTGCTACCTGACCTTCAACAGGAGAGGACCTGCACTGCAAGTGCTGCTGTGACCTGTGTCTGGAAGCGACCATGGCACGAGTGTCTGGGGGAAGGGCCCCTGCCTTCACTTCGGAGGAGTTGGAGAGACTGGTGGATGGTGTCCTACCCCAGTACCATTTACTTTATGGTCCTCCAGACCAACAGGTGAGTACACTGTGAGCACGAAGAGTGGGCCATGAATGTATGGAGAGCTGTGTGTGTAAGCCTCGTGTGGGGGCGGCTGAGGGGTCCTGGGCAGTGCGCTGCGTGTATGATGGTCAATGTATGTGTGTAAAGCAGAGGTCTTCAATCTGGGGGGCGGGCCCCCCTTGGGGGGCCTCAAGTGACCGCAGGGGGGGCGTCAAACTCTGGCCAAAAGAAATATTATACAGATAACATTCCTTTGTTTTAAGCAAAAGCATGTTATTGCAGTTTTAAGAAGGTAACAATACTTAACTGCAATGTTTAAATAGGTTTAGACCTATTTAAACATTGCCTCCTTTCTAAAATAATTGTGAATAATTCTGAGGGGGGCCCAATGATTTTTATTTTTCAATTGGGGGGGCGCGGTATTAAAAAGTTTGAAGACCACTGGTGTAAAGGGATGGGAGGGATATGTTGGGCCATGAGTATAACAGTCCAGACGGTATGAATAATACCTTTTCTGCTGTATCTTTTTCTGCAGGCCCATCAGAAAAAGGGTATTTGGCGTGCCATCAGCAAGGAGGTGCGTACCCTGGGGTCTTAGACAGGCGGAGCACCCATTGTCGCAAACGGTGGGAGGACCTGCACTGCTGGGCAAGGAAGACCACGGAGGCCCAGCTGGGGCTGGCCTCCCAATGAGAAAAGGGTGCCCGTCGTACCCTGACCCCCCTGATGTTCCGCATCCTGGCAGTGGCCTATCCGGAGTTGGATGGGCGCTTGAAGGCATCACAGCAGCCACAAGGAGGTGAGTACAGATTCAGATTCTTGACTTTGCACACATTAAGGTGTTCCCTGGGTGGGGGATGTGGGCTGTGGGTGCCCCTAGGCCGGGCGAACATGGCAGGGTAGGTTCCATGATGGGCAAGCTCAGATGCACTCCAACCCCAATAATGTTAGTGGGCATCTACTACTGGGCAGGGTCCTGTGGGTTTCAGGAGTGCAGCTAATGGTGTTAGGCATTGTACCCCATGGCCTTTTGACTAGCATTGTAACTGGTAGTGCATGGTCTAGTGCATAGTGCTGTTTCCTGTAAGTTGTGTATGCCAACGTTAGTGTTATTGCTGGCATTGACCAAGTGTATCCTCTGTCTCTTTCCCCCCTTTTTGTTTTGTCACCCTGTCCTTGTGTGCATCAGCATCATCTGGCGGAAGAGCAGAGGCACCAGCGACAGAGGGAGCTGCATCCCACATGGGCCTGGAGGCCGAATCCACCGACGGTGAGGGCACCAGTGGGACGGAGGGTGAGGGGAGCACCACGACGGAGACAGGAGGGGACAGTACCGGCAGCGACACCTCCTCCGATGGAGGTTCCCTGGCGGTGGCAGACACCTCTGTGCCCCCCCCAACTACAGGTACAGTCACCACTCCCATACCAGCACCGCCCTCCCAGCAGCCCCTCAGCGAGTTTCCCATGCCCACTCACCCAGGAGGGTGGGCATCTCCTTCACCCCAGGCACCTCATGCCCTGCCCCAGTCAGCTCTGCTGCCCTCAGTGCGGAGGCTATTGCCCTCCTGAGATCCCTCTCTGTTGGGCTATCAACCATACTGAATTCCATCCAGGGGATAGCAGGGCATTTACAACAAACAAATGCATACCTGGAGGGCATTCACTCTGGCATGGCGGCACAACAGAGAGCATTCCAGGCTCTGGCCAACTCACTGACGGCAGCCATTGTCCCTGTCTCCAGCCTCCCCCCTCCAATTTCCTCTACCCAGTCCCAATCCTCTCAACCCCAGCCTATCCCAAGCACAGCTTCAGACCTGCATGTACCCAAATCAATACACAGAAGTGGCTCAGGCAAACACAAGCACCACATTTCATCCCACAGGCACTCACGCAAGCACCATCCAGATGCAGACACACCAACATCCACTGCCTCCACTGTGTCTCCCTCCTCCTCATTGTTCATCTCCCTCCCAGTAGCATCTCCACTCACACCTGCATGCACTACATCCTCATCCACTACCACCATCACCAGCACACCTATCACAATAAGCCCGTCACTGTCAGTCACCACCCCCACATCCATGCACACATCCCCTGTGTCCTCTCCCACTGTGTCTGTGCCCCCTCCTCCCAAAGTACACAAATACAAGCACTCAGACACCCAACAGCCTTTCACCTCACAACAGCATCCAGCCCATGCACCTGCCCCCAAACACAGCAGACAGACACCTCCTACAACCACTCCCTCTTCCTCCACTCCCAAACTTTCACCCTCTTCCCACCACAGTGTCCCTAAGAAGCTTTTCCTTGCCGCCCTTGACCCATTCCCTGCCCCTCCCCCACGTCCTTCACTTCAGCCCGGGTGGCCAGAACCCAGGCCAGCACCTCAGTCACCCAGTCTACAGCCACTGTAGTTTCTGCAGCTACTGCAGGTGTGAGAGGCTCCAAGGAGACACCCATCAGCACAGTCAGTGTGCCTGCACCACCTGCCAAGGACAAGAAGGAGCCGCTAGCTAGCAAGGGCAAGAAGGGGACACCAGCCAGCAAGGGGAATTATTCACCACATGCCGGCATGGGGAAGGAGGCACCACCAGCAAGCAAGGAGAAGGAGGCACCACCAGCCAGCAAGGGGAGGAAGGGAACACCAGCTGGCAGAAGCAAGGAGGCACTACCATCTGCCAAGGGCAGGAAGGGGACAACAGCTACCAAGGCCAATGTGAAAGGGACTGATGCCGCAGGCAGGATGGATGTGGTACCTGGGGCTGAAGCGGCATCTGGACAAACAACACCAGCCAGGGCACTGCAGCCGTCCCAAGCTGCAGGGGAAGGGCTGGAGCATCCCCCAACCAATGACAGCACTGCCACCTGCACCACCGGCAGCACTGCCACCTGCACTGCCAGCAGCACCAATACCAGCAGCAGCAGGCCCAGTGGGCAGCTGTCCAAGGCTGCGGGGGAAGGGCTGGAGCCTCCCCCGACCACTGTCAACACCGCTGCCAGCCCCGCAAATGCAATCCACTGAGCAGCCGTCACCGCCGGCGAGCAGTGTGTAGTCGTGACTACATGGGCTGTAGTGCGTCCTGGCCCCTGCAACACCTGTAGGTGTGACACCTAGGTGAGAGACTGTGACCTTCCACCATCCAGAATGAAGTACACTGGGCACAAGGCCCCCTCCAGAACCAGTGGAAGAAGGCATCCACTCACCCCTTCCTTGCCAGGATGAGACACACTGGGCACAAGGCCCCCTCCAGAACCAGTGGAAGAAGGCATCCACTCACCCTCTCCTTGCCAGGATGAAGCACACTAGGCACAAACCCCCTCCAGAACCAGTGGAAGAAGGCATCCACTCAACCCCTCCTTGCCAGGATGAAGCATACTGGACTCAAGGCCCCTCCAGAACCAGTGGAAGAAGGCATCCACTCACCCCCTCCTTGCCAGGATGAAACACACTGGGCACAAGGCCCCCTTCAGAACCAGTGGAAGAAGGCATCCACTCACCCCCTCCTTGCCAGGATGAAGCACACTGGGCACAAGGCCCCCTCTAGAACCAGTGGGAAAACCACCCACTTGAGAGACAGTGGCTTTTCACTCCCTAGGACCAAGCAGTGGGCAAACCACCCACTTGAGAGACTGTGGCTTTGCACTCCTCAGGACCAAGCAGTGGACAAACCACCCACTTGAGAGACTGTGGCTTTGCACTCCCCGGGACCAAGCAGTGGGCAAACCACCCACTTGAGAGACTGTTGCCTTGCACTCCCCAGGACATCGCAGAGGGCGTGTAGCCCCCTCCAGGATCAGTGGCGTTTTACCATCTTCCAGCTGAGGTGCCCCCCCCCATTCCTCGTCCCCCTGAGGTGCCTGTGTGTTTTCAACCTGATGCCCCTGCAGTGTTCTTTCCGTATTGAGGCAGGAGTCAAGTGTGGCCTTGGCCTATGTGTTATGGCCCGTGGGCCACGGATATTTTGGAGTGGGCATTGTCCCTCCATTTGCACATATTGTACATACTGTTTATTGCTTTAAGGACATATTTATCTAGATTTGTAATATTACACTCAGTTTAATCAATTCCTTTTGTCCTTCCAGGGTACAGGGTGTATATGTAATGTTGTTGCATCTGTTTGTGTGTATGGTTTTAGGGGGTGGGGTTGTTGTGTGTTGCGTGTATGTGTCACTCTCTTTTTCCACCCCCCTCCCTTGTGTGCTAGGTGCGGTACTCACCGTGGTCGTCTTCGCCGGCGTGCGTGTAGGAGGAGGTATATCAGCATAGGGAAGATCTGCAGTTCAGGCTCCATGGCGTCATGGTTCTTCCTTGAGTGTTGAGATGTGAGTCGTTTCCCTTCTGTGTACTGTTTCCGCCGTGCTTTTGATGGTGTTGGTACCGCCCCGGAAAAGCTGCCAGATTGGCTTGTTGTAATAATGTGGGCAGTACATTGTCTTCCTCCTGGCTGTTGGCGGTTACCGCTGTGGTGTTTGTTGCTACCGCCGTGGTGGTCGGAGCGTTAAAGTGGCTGTATGTGTTGGCCGTTTCCGCCGTGGTCATAATTCCATATTTCTTACTGCCAGCCTGTTGACGGCATTACCGCTGCTTTATCACCGACCACCAGGGTTGTAATGAGGGCCTCAGTGTGTTTCCACATCTTGAGCTCTTACTTCATCATTTAATATAGTGAGGAATTCAGTTTTGTTATTTTTATAGAGGCTCTCTCAGTACGCAAGACAAAGATCCCCGTCTGTTCCTAGCGCCTGATATCAGCAGAAAGAAAGTTTTTGGCAGAGAGGTCCCTCTTGCAGAAATCCTCAAATCCTCTCAAAAAAGGGAAAGGAGTATGTGCTAGTGAATGGAAGTAGTTCAGATTACTGTTTCGTAACTAAAGTCATTGTAGCACCTTTGCAGTTCTCACTGTTCCACACTTCCCCTGTGAGATTTAGGGCCTCATTACAAGTTTGACGGTTGGACTGCCAGACTTCCATGTTGGCAGTCCTAAAAAGACCACTAGCTTGGCGGTCTTACAGACTGCCCTATTACAAGTTTCACAGGCAGGACCGCCAACCATAAAAGGCAAAATGTACATGGGTGACAGCATGAGCTGCATATGCATGTTATATGTGAACAATGTGTATAGTGCTGCAGACATTTCAGACCACATCTACCCTTGCTAAACTTTTGTTTGGAAGGCATATCATGACTCTCTGTGCCCTTCAGGTTGTCACACACACCACGTGACAAATTGCTGTTGGGTGCATGATGTACTGTCATGCATGGAAGTGATGGAAACGGAGTGTCATGTAGGTTCTGTCAGCGCAGCCTGCAGAGATCATCTCCCATTATGGCACCTAGTCCAGGCTGTGGGAGAGTCACTGTGGCTATGCAACTGTGGCACTGTGCCGACTCCTTTCGCCCTGCAGATCCTGTCATGTGGCCAATATGAGGCTCTGGTTTAAAAATCAGCCCTGAATGAATCATTCCTTAGACTAGATTAAAAATGTGTAGAGAGGAAAAGATTAATCTAGTCCATATGTGACTTAGCATTATTGGCAGTGTGTGCCTTACACTCATGACAGGTCCCTTACTCCCATGGTACTGTTGTCACCTTCCCATAGATCATATTTGTCCTGTGCAAGTTTATTACATAACTTCCAGCCCCACACTGCAGACAATGTGTTGATTCCTGGTAGGCCATGGTATGTGACTCAATAGCTTGGTCACATAACAGAAACTGTACAATGCATGCCTTTGTTTTTTGGATGTCATCTCTATAGGATGGACACATATGTCAAAAGAAGTGTTCTGTGGTACAGGTATATACCACAGAACTCCACCCCATGAAGTGGCATGAGTCTTATTTGTTATTCCACTTGTCCACACATGGGCAGGAAATAAACGTTCTGTACCCATTGTGCCTGCCTCTTCATTGTTACTCATGTGTACTGTTTTGAGTTTGTACTCTTGCAGTTGGTTGTAGGGACTGCAGGCAGTGAGTCATTCTCACAGAGTATGAATGTATTGGTCCATTCATGCCTAAGAAGTTTACCCTCCAGAGGCCACAGGTGTGTAGTGTTTCATAGTGGCTCACATGACAGTCCAGGTTGCTAGAGCATGGATTACCTGATATCAGTAAGCTTGCTTAGTCATTGTAAGCCATGAGCAGCGAAGTCGGATAGTCTGCAGATGGAAATATATATGTGTGTAGTCATCACCCTGTACTTATTGGCTTGTGTGTATCGCACATAGTGAGTATTGACAAAGAGAAAAGTCCTAGCCTGATGTTACTGACATATATGTGACTCAACCATTTGTGATGAAACCTGTGATCATGAACTCTTGATTTGTCTTTTGCATTAATGCAGGTGAATGCCCATCAAAAGAAGGCACTATTGAGAGCCATCACCCAGAAAGCGCGGACCCTGAGGGTCCATAGCCGGCAGAGTGCACATTGCAGGAAAAGGTGTAAGGACCTGAGACGCTGGGCCAGGAAAATCACTGAGGTCCAGCTGGGCATGTGCTTCCAATGTGCCTGTCAGACCATGACCCCCCTAATGGCCCGCATTCTGATGGTGACCTCTGCATAGCTTGTTGGGTGCTTGAGGGCAGCACAGAGGCCCCAAATGGGTGAGTACAGGGCATATTCCTGCTCGTCGTAACGCAAAGTGACAATTAGGGTTGAGTCATGTGTCACACAGTAGATGACTGATCATGTGTAGCCATGTCATGTGTTGTATATTGATGTGCCTTGCCTATTGACTCAGGGGTCTGGGACACAACTCTGTACAGTCCACAAACCACTTGCTTTCCAGGGACAACATACGCTATGTACAGTGATAATTCAAGTACTGTTTCTTGTTGTAGTGAGTGTAAATTCTATGCACCAGACCACTACTCTTCAATGTTACAGGCCAAAGGTTTGTAATTGATGCATCACTGTTCTCAGCCATGTGTCTGGGTAAATGAGTATATTGGCATCTGCCACCCACAGGCTAGTTGTCGTCAGTGTATGATGTGTGCTGGTGCCTCACTGCAGTCTGTAATGTGAAGATGGCCATTACACCTGTGACAGAGCGTACATTGTACTTTGGGTGCAGCTCTAGACCACTGCTTTCCCTTGGTAAGCAGGGAATGTCCACTGACATGATTTACGTGCCATCACTGTTTCCAACAGTCCTTGTGCCTCCATGTCAGCATGTGTCCCTTTCTGTTTTAAAAAAAACATTTGTAAGCTGCTGTTTCATGCACGGTCTACCTGTGTTGATTGGATGATGTCTGTATTCTCTCACATATATGTCCATGGCAAACTGTGCGTGGAATAAGCCATTTATAATGGGAGTTACATTTCATGTTGTGCCACATACAGGAGTGTGTCACCATTTTTTATTGGCTGACACATTCCCTCATGCATCATAGCATGTCATTTGTCATGTACAACTGCCGTAGCAATGAGGGACAACAAGTAGGCCTAGAGTTTACTGTATTTATATGCCCTTGATGTTTGCAGCATATAGCAAAGTGCACTGCACATATGCAATGGGTAAGGTTTGTGATCTGACTATTGTTATGCATCATGAAGTGACTTTTAGTTAAGTTGAAATCACATGTTCTTGGCTACAAGCATTCATCCACAGACAGACATCTGGGTCTGCATGACCTTAATGAAGACAATGACGTAGCTTCCAAATGGGCAACATTTTGAAGGCCTTCAACAAGTACTTGCAAATCTCTGGGCCTCCCCAACATCTAAGGGACTAATGGCATCTACTGATGCACTCAGAGTATGTCATTGTAAGGGGTACCAGACATTACTGGTGGTTATCCTGGGGCTTGCTGGTTCATTGTGTTGTTGATTTTGGGGACATCTCTCCCTGACATATTGCACATGATGTCTACGGTGTCCATTTCCATGCCACATGTGTGGCCTATCAGAGCAACATTAGTACAAACTCTATGAATCTACTGGGACAAATGTAACTTGGTGAAGTGTGCATTGTTGATATGTTTCCAGAGTGACATGCGTATTTCCATGTCACCTTCTCCAGGTGGTTGTACTTTTGTCATCAACATGGCAGGATTTTTGAGCATCATTTCTTATTGTTGGATCATTATGTATGTGACAAATAGATGTGTGCATGGCATTGTGTGGGATCTGTGTGAATGCATTTGACATTGGCCTACTATTGTTTGACAACAGGTAATTGAGGTCTGCTCCATGGAGGAAAGCTTTGAGGGTGATGAGGTTTCCACCTTGTTGAATGGTTACTGTAATTGCATAACGTCAGCCATGCAATTGTAGTTTGCTGAGATCCTGATTTTCCTGTTGGCAACTGTTGACAGTTCAGATGGCATGCATGCTTATGGTATGGCAAATGTATGGACCACTTAGGTGGAGTTTGTTGCTGGGGCCTGTTTGATATCATAGAAATGTTTGCTAATCAGAGCTGTTGTTTAGGTGTGATCATGGACATGTGATGACCCTATTTCTCTTTGTATTTGCAGCATCAGCACTGGCAAGCGAAGGAGATGGGGCACAGCTGAGTGGGAAAGCATCTGACCGTGGGACCTTGGGTCTGGACACCACTGACACTGAGTGACCCAGTGACCCAAAGGGTGAGGGGAGTGCCACAGGGAAGACTAAAACATCCTCTTCATCATCAGATTCTTTCTCCAGTGGACATTCCATAGCGGTGGTAGACCTATTGGGGCATCCCCTGTACCATCTTTGTCCACCCCCTTCTATCACCACCCTCCCTGTTACTCCCCACCTCCTGAGAAGTATCTCTGTTAGTTAGTCAGCCATTGTGAATGCCATCCTAGGATTGGCAACCCAACTGCAGCAGACAAATGCATTCCTGGGAGGCATTCATGGTGCACTATATGGCCCACAGACATCTTTTCAGGATCTGGTCTCCACATTGATGGCAGCCAGTCATCCCCCACCTTCCACACCCCCAGCCCCACCTTCCCAATCTAAATACCCCTTCCTCTATCTACCCAAATCACACAGACTGATCTGCAAGCTTCCACCTCAACTTACAAGAGTAGCACACACAAACTCAAGCACCACAAAAACAAAACACACCGGCATAACAAACAACTGACACCCACAGCCACAACAAGAGTCACAACTTCCCCAGGCACCCCTACAACTCCCAGCAAAACACACACAAAATAAAACATACCCACAGACACCACCTCAACAGTCAGGGACACCCAGCATACCCTCAGGCACCACATCAACAGACACCCAAACATCCACCACAAGCACCATACCCACATACACCACCCAAACAGACACACAGATATTTAGCACTACATGCATACATGCAGACACTACCCCAACAGACACACACACACATCTGCCACTCCATTCACCAGCATCTCTACATCCCAGGCCCTCAAGACACACAAACCCACTCACTCACCGACACAACAGACACCAACTAAACACAAGCATACCTCCCAAAAGCACGCACCCACAACATCCACATCGACACAGCAGACAAGCACTCCCTTAACTTCCAAATTCCGACTCCCTTCTGATGACTGTCCCTGTATCCCTTTTTATGTTGGACCTTGATTTTTCTCTTGTTCTCTCCTCCCCTGTCCCAAACCTAAGAGGTTCAAACTCCTCCCTTCCACCTCCAAGGCCTCCCTTGCCCCCCGCCTCCCCTTGCAAACACCCATACCGCCCCCCCCAAAAAAGAAGCCCACCCCTCCCAAAAAGCAGTGCACTCCTCCCAAACTCAAGACCAAACCCGTTCTCCCAAATCTGACCCCCAACCAAAGATGACAACTGAGGTGCCTGCCTGCCCACTTGATGCCCCTTCCTGTGGAGGTTCCCTGGCAGTTAGGAGTCATGTAACAACACCATGATGTGCCTGTATCAAAACATATAGGCCCTCATTCTGACCTTGGCGGGCGGCGGAGGCCGCCCGCCAAAGTCCCGCCGTCAGGTTACCGTTCCGCGGTCGAAAGACCGCGGCGGTAATTCTGACTTTCCCGCTGGGCTGGCGGGCGGTCTCCTTCAGACCGCCAGCTAGCCCAGCGGGAAAGAGGCTTCCACGATGAAGCCGGCTCGGAATCGAGCCGGCGGAGTGGAAGCTGTGCGACGGGTGCAGTTGCACCCGTCGCGTATTTCACTGTCTGCACAGCAGACAGTGAAATACATGTAGGGGCCCTCTTACGGGGGCCCCTGCAATGCCCATGCCAGTGGCATGGGCACTGCAGGGGCCCCCAGGGGCCCCGCGACCCCCCCTACCGCCATCCGGATCTCGGCGGTCCGACCGCCGGGATCTGGATGGCGGTAGGGGGGGTCGGAATCCCCGCGGCGGTGCAGCAAGCTGCGCCGCCGCGGAGGATTCAATGGGGCCGCGGTACACTGGCGGGACCCCGCCAGTGGTGCCGGTCCGACCGCGGCTTTACCGCCGCGGTCGGAATCCCCATTGGAGCACCGCCGGCCTGTCAGCGGTGCTCCCGCGGTCCTCCGCCCTGGCGGTCAAAGACCGCCAGGGTCAGAATGACCACCATAGACTGGCCAATGGCTTTGGACTATTGAAAGTTGTTTTAAAGTAAACCCAAACAGTTGTGTTTTGGGGTATACATTTGTCCTGCAATTCCTTTTCTACCGTTATGTTGTTCCTGGGTGACTTGTGTGGTGTGCCTACAGTTCTGCGTGTTTCAGCCTGCTTGCTGATCCATTTGCTGTTGTTTGCAGTGTCTGACTTTGTGGCAGTGCTGGTGTCCCCCCAGACAAGGGTATATATTGACTGTATGGATATGTGTGTGTAAATGCAATGGTGGTGTCATGGCATTGTATACTCTTTGCTATGGTAAGTATTTCATCTAGTGTTGTCCAATATGAGCATGTATGGCATTAGAGTTGTCCCTCTGATATGGCTTTTGAATTCATATAATGTGTGGCAGCTTGAGTTTAGTTTGTGCAGTCATGGAGTGTGTTCCGTTGTGCTTCTTTTGTTTGCATTTGACTGTGCATGTGTCCATTTAGCTATGCGTACCTTGCAGCTACTTCATGTAGTGGTATACCCCCGTGCAGTTGGAGGTGTATGTTCTTTGTTGACATGCACTTCCAGGCATGTTATTTGGTTCTAGAATTGTTTGTCTCTGAGATACATGTAGGGACAGTTCCTGTGCAAATGTTGTTTAAGGGGCATGTGCAAAGTGATATGTGTATCATTGCAGCCTCCTTCCCTGAGTATTTCTGATGGCCCCATCCCTATTGTGCAGGTGTTGTATGCATAGTGAGCTTGGGATAGTTGTCTCTCTGTCTATTGTGCATCCCATTGTCCTTGCATTGTGTTGCATTGTGGGTGATGTGTGTGTCCATTGCAGACATTGGAGTGGTGTTTGTGTTCCATGCAACATCCATACATAAAAAACAACAAGAGGCACTCGTTGTATCCACACAATGAAACAAATAGTACCAAGATATCTGACATAGTCACTGTCTATGTCCAATGTCGCAAGATAGCATCCCATGCATCTCTGGAGGTATGAAATGTACATACACACATTCAAATGTACAATGAACTTCAAGTATAGTGCCAATTTTTCCTGTGCTTTAATAAAAATGTCCAAATTCAGTTCAGTTGGTATTATCGAAGGTTGTCATACGTAAAATTCCAATCTGTTCAATGGCCAAAAGTAAATGTCCCGAACCGTTCAATCCTTTATTCAACGGCACTTGCCATGCGTGATGTTCCAATTTTGACCCCACAGCCAACACTTGTTTCGTCCGGGGATTACCCCGTTGACTTCGTCAGGGCTGCAATTTTGTCAGAGGTACACATATTAAGTGAATACACACAATCATCAAGTTCCAAGATGATATATAAATCCGCCACCAATTTTCCAAATAGTGAGATGGATAATTGTGAGTTACGGGAAGGAACATGCATCATAGAAAACACAAACTCGATGTGACAGGTTGTAGATAGTAACCTCAATTAAGTCTGTGTGTGGAAATTCCCAATATAAGCCTAGTTGCATAGTTTGGTGATGAGAGTTAGTGATATTGTGACGCATGCGTGCAAATCAAAATGTAGCTAATGCAGGGATTCTTCATCCCTGTAAAGTATAATCTCAAAGCATCCAGCGCGAATTGAAAAAGTAAACTCTTATACAATGAAAAACCACTACTACATGTGCAGAATATTAAAGAAACCAGTACCAGAATTACCTGTATGCTAGGTCTGCCGTATATCACAGAAATCATCTGCTAATGTGCCCAAAAGTATTCTGCTTAATAGACGCCCTAGTTTTGAGGTCAATGACCATCTGCCAAATAGTAAATGAACAGTAAAAATTCAGCAGCACTGCCACTTCAATTCACATTAGCTCTATCCTTAATATACTGCTAAGTAAACATTCTTAGTTACCGGTTAAACGACAAATCAATCCTAAAATGCTTGTAAATATTAAGCTCAGTAGCACTGACACTCTGAGTCCGATAAGCTTAGTCAATGGAAAACTATATACAAATTTAAATATACACTTAAGAGATATATTAATCAAATTAGTAGACCTAATGCCACTATCATTCCTACTACAGTAACTTACCTAATTGTAAGAAACAGTAAAGTACACACTTGAGTTCCGGCGTCCCGAACGTGAGTACGCGTCGGAATGTCTTCCCGCCTCTATCGTATCTCCAAGACCCACAATATAAGAAGGACTAAAAACCTCATCTTGACGGGTTCAAATGTCACGTACTCGGGGATACACGTACCACCACCACGAAAAAAGGACTAATTCAAGGCAGCCATCTTGGGAGGAAATAACGAAATCAAAGAACCAACCCAGTGTTATCACGTAATGGGGCTTACAGCGCCCTTATCGTATATACATAAAACAAATATACAAAACGACCGTTCCTACACCAAGAAACTAATAATGTATGAATATAATTGTTGTATGACATTTAAATCGTAAAAGTCAATACATAATCTAGAGAAAAAAGACCACCATTGATATATTAGTTTCTCGAAAAAAAAGGGCAAAAGTAAAGAAAAAGATAAGAGAATATCCCTCATAAGGGTGGGTGTTGAATATTAATATTTACATACTTCAAAGTTAGTAGTGAAGAGTGAGCATTCGGAACCAGAATACTAAGGCAGTTTTTATCATTAGTATAAATGCAAATAGATTCTTATTTCAAACCTTAACACAATCATATATATAATATAATTAAGAGAAATAATAAGAGCACCATAACTATCATGTACACTACATACGTCATTTAACATTTATACAAAGCTTCAATGTACAAAGATTTTTATAAACAACAGATTAGTGTCATGTGCCAATTATTTATGTTCATCCAATTCTTGTCAACATAATTCTAATATCTCTCCTACTAAAATCCGATCATGTCGCACATATTAACATATTAGAAACAACAGAAAGCACTCTTATGCGTGTCAACTGGTATGCATATGTGGCCTAACAGTAGAAACCACATGTGTACTAACAGACACCCAGTGTTAGTATATTACATTCGTTAAGATACCTAATATCATATGCAGCTCATCCTAGTCCCCTAAGAAATATTCTAGTTCTCTACTCGTGTTAAGACCTGCTTCTATTGTTCTGAGGCGTAATATCCATAATGCCTCTTTTCTTCTAGAGGCAGTTCTCTATTGCCCCCTCTGGGGTCCATTCCGATATGTTTGATACCAAAAAATTCAAAGGTTTTATGAGGGCCATGCAATTCACATGACATAGGGGGTCATTCTGACCCTCGCGGTCTTGGACCGCCAGGGCCAACGACTGCGGAAGCACCGCCAACAGGCTGGCGGTGCTTCCTGGGCCATTCTGACCGCGGCGGTAAAGCCGTGGTCAGAAAAGGGGAACCGGCGGTTTCCCGCCGGTTTACCCCTGGCCCAGGGAATCCTCCATGGCGGCGCTGCTTGCAGCGCCGCCATGGGGATTCCGACCCCCTTCCCGCCATCCCGTTCCTGGCGGTTTTTACCGCCAGGAACTGGATGGCGGGAACGGGTGTCGTGGGGCCCCTGGGGGCCCCTGCACTGCCCATGCCACTGGCATGGGCCGTGCATGGGCCCCCTAACAGGGCCCCATAATGAATTTCAGTGTCTGCAAAGCAGACACTGAAAATCGCGACGGGTGCCACTGCACCCGTCGCACCCCAGCAACTCCGCCGGCTCCATTCGGAGCCGGCTTCATCGTTGCTGGGTCTTTCCCGCTGGGCGGGCGGGCGGCCTTTTGGCGGTCGCCTGCCCGCCCAGCGGGAAAGTCAGAATGACCGCCGCGGTCATTTGACCGCGGTGCGGTCTTTTGGCGGTCTCCGGTCGGAATGACCCCCATAATGTGTGCTACCAGTGGGTATCTATAGTCTTCATGTAGAAGTGCCCTAGCATGTTCTCCAATCCTCACTCTTAGCGGACGAATTGTACTCCCCACATAAAAACGATTACATTTGCAAGAAACAATGTAAACCACAAATGTGGTACTACAATTGATATTTGATCTAATCTTATAGGTCTGGCCTGAGTTGTCTGTAAATTCTGTCCTTTTTCGACAGGCCCATTTACACAATCCACAATGTCCACAACTATGAAAGCCCATTGTATGGGCAGAAAGCCAATCCTCTTTAGTGTGCTTTATGGGGTAACTGGGAGTAAGAAGACTTCTGAGGGATTTTCCCCTCCGATACGTAATTTCAGGTTTATTATTCATAATACCTCTCAGGGTATCATCTTGTAACAAAATGTGCCAATGTTTATTAACAAATTTTCGCAACAGTTTTGAATTTTCTGTATAGTCTGTAACTAATCTTACTTTGTCTTGCTTACTCCGTGCATTGAATTCCTTAGATTTGAGTGTATCCTCCCTGTGGATATATTTAATTCTGCGCTGTGCCTTCCTAATGATGTGCCTCTGGTATCCTCGTTGTTTGAACCGCTGACACATTTCATCTAAACATGTTTCAAACTCATCATTTTTACTACAATTACGTCTTGCCCGAATCATTTCACCATAAGGTATTGAAGAGATTTAGGGGGTCATTCCGACCGTGGCGGTCGGCGGTGAAGCGGCGATAAGACCGCCAACAGGCTGGCGGTCTTTTTTCATGTATTCTGACCATGGCTGTTACCGCCATGGTCAGCCGCCGCTTCACTGTTCCGACCGCCACGGCGGTAACTACCGCCGGGCTGGAGACCTGGGTCTCCAGCCCGGCGGTCGTCACATACCGCCGGCGGTATTCCAACCCGCCTGACCCCGGCTTACCGCCATGGATTTCATGCGGTTGGGGACCGCCATGCAATCCATGGCGGTAAGCACTATCAGTGCCAGGGAATCTCTTCCCTGGCACTGATAGGGGTCTCCCCCACCCCCAACCCCCACCCGACTCACTCCCCTACCCCCCCAACACCCCTGCCACCCCCAAAAGGTTGCAGGACCCCGTCCCCCACCCCGATCCCCAACATATACACACACATACACACATACAGGCACGCATTCATGCACAGACACACACCCCCCGCATTCATGCACGCATTCATGCACATACACACACCCCCCGCATTCATGCACGCATTCATGCACATACACACACCCCCCCGCATTCATGCACAAAATTCACACGCCCCCTCAATATACACACACGCAGACCCCCATGCACGCACACAACTCACAACACCCCCCACCCCCCTTCCCTAGCGGACGATCACCTTACCTGTTCCTGGTGATCCTCCGGGAGGGAACGGGCAGCTCCGCCGACACCGCCACGCCAACAGAACACCGCCACAGCGAATCACAGGTCGTGATTCGCTGGGCGGTGTTCTGTTGGCGTGGCGGTGGAGCTACCTCCACTTCCCCGCCTGCCGCCAGTATGGCTGTTGGCGGCTCTTCGTCCGGAAACGGGCGGAGCGCTGCCAACAGTCAGAATGGCCCATGCGGAAGACCGCCAGCACTGGCGGTCTTCCGTACGGCGGTCCCTCGGCGGTCTATTGAAAAGACCGCCGAGGTCGGAATGACCCCCTTAATGTTGTGGGTGGGCACTTTCAGCATGTAGGATCGAATTGCATGCAGTAGATTTCCTGTATAGTCTGCTGTGAATCTATGAATAATACATTTGTTACTGTATTGGTAAGTAAACCTCACATTCATATCATTCAAATTAAGAAATTCACAAAATTCAATTAGTTGCTCTACACTGCCCGTCCAGATCATAAGGCAGTCGTCAATGAAGCGACCCCAGTGTAGTATGTCCGTATGCCATTTGGCGGCATCAGGGCCCCAGACCCACCTCTCCTCAAACCAACCCATGAAGAGGTTGGCGTAAGAAGGGGAAAATCTTGAGCCCATCGCCACCCCCTGCTTCTGTCTGTACCAGTGTTTTTTTTAAAGAAAAAAGTTGTTGTTGAGAATTAGATCTATCATGTCCAATATCATCCTTGTATGTTCCCATAAGGTAACTGATTTTCTATTGAGGAACAATTCAATAGCTTTCAAACCCAAGTCATGTCTTCTACATGTGTACAGGGAAACAATATCCAAAGTAACTAACAACATATTAGTATCCCATTCAAAGTCACTTAATATACTTAAAATATGTGTAGTGTTTTTAATATATGAGGGAAGGTTATTGACCATTGGTTGAAGGAACACATCAACATATTCTGATATTTTTTTAGTGGGTCCAGATATTCCTGAAATAATGGGTCTCCTTGGTGGGAACGGTAGTTTCTTGTGTATTTTTGGCAGAGTATATAGACATGGATACCTGGGATGATCCAGCAAAAGATATTGATATTCATCCTTATTAAGTAATTGTTGCTCATGCCAATTTTTTAATTTTCTCTGAATGATATTAGTTCGGCCCGGAATCGGGTTGTACATGAGTTTTTCAGAACATCGAACATCATACAATTGTGTGAGAATTTCATTTTCATAATCACACTTATTCATTATCACCACATTGCCTCCTTTGTCTGCTTGCCTAATCATGATTTGATCATTATGTTGAAGTTCTCTTAGAGCCTTCCTCTCAGCGTAACTTAAATTGGAGGTTGTGTGGTGTGACCTTACTTTGTCTAAGTCTCTTCACACTAAATCAAAAAACATATCCAAATTGTTGTTGCTCATAAACTTAGGGACCCATCTCGACTTTTTTCTCAGACCACTGCTAATACTGATATTATGTGCTATATTCAGATCATCTAAAACCTGCGAAAAGATAATTGGGATCTCTTCATGTTCAGAGATGGATAATAATATGGCAGTATCATGAATGTCTTTAATTGATAATTCATTTAAATTTAAGCCTTGTACCCGGTTGTCCCTACTCTCTATATAAGTTGTATTTAATGAAAATATTTTCTCAATTTGAGTCTGAGTACAAACTTGAAAAGGTCTATTTTTGATTTACATGTGTCCCCTTGGTCCGTAGGACAAAAATTCAGTCCTTTTTCTAAGAGTGATTTCATGTCAATTGAGAGATTCATATCCAATAAATTGACAAAATTTATTGAGTCAGTTCTGTTTGGCTTCAAACTCGTTTGTCCCAGGATCTTGTTTTCATGCCTGTTTTTGGTGTTGTGTTTTCCCCCTCTCCTGCCCCTTCTTGTCTTACAGTATTTAGTCTCATCTTGTTTTGGTCGCGATTGCTCTGCTTGGTTCTCATGAGTTCTTGTAAAAAACCTCCCCTATTGTTAGAAAGACATTGTGATGCCATGCCCACACTACCCTCAGTATCACTATCACTAGGTACCTGTGCACTTGTGGAAGCAGAACCAGAAGTAATAGAAGACTGTGATTCCTGCCTGCTTAAATTTGACTCATTTGCTTACATTTCTTTCATCTCTTTTTAGCTTCCTTGCCTTACACTGTGTGATTTAATTGGGAAAGAATCTCATCCAGAATTTTATAGTTCTTCTCTGTAGCCTCAGGAAGATTTAACTCTTTGATTTCTGCCTCAAGTGTAGCAATTTCTGATTGCAATCTGGAAACCTTTCTTTCCGAATTAATAATGAAAATCTCCATGAGTTTTGGTGAACTGGAAGTTAATTCCTTATCCCAAAGAGTCAGTAGATCTGTGTCAAGATCGTCATAGGTTGGAAAAATTTGGGATCTTAGACCCCGTGGTATACGATTAAGTTTTACGTATTGTTTAAGTGTCGCCCCATCCCACCTTTTTGAAAGTTCATTCTTTTTAAGTCTTTCCAGTCTTATGAATTTGCTTCTTAAGCCCGCTTTGCGAGAATGATTGGTATTCATTATTGAATCTGATATTGTACTGCCTCGTGCCAGATTACCAAACAGTTCTTCTGCTAGTTTTACCCTGTCCATATTGACTACCTTGCCCTAGCAGCCTCTCCCTTTTTTTTTAACCTGAATTCTTACTCGAGACGGGTGTAGTCTAATGGGAGAGCTTTGGCGCTCCAGGCAAAGAGGTATAAATCGAATTGTACCACAATTAACACATGGTGCACCCTTGGAGGACCACACCCCTAAGTCCCAACTGTGTGGCAAACCATACAGCTGATAAACAAAAAACAAGAGGCACTCGTTGTATCCACACAATTAAACAAATAGTACCAAGATGTCTGACACAGACACTGTCTATGTCTAATGTCGCAAGATGGCATCCCATGCATCTCTGGAGGTATGAAATGTACATAAACACATTCAAATGTACAATGAACTTCAGGTATAGTGCCAAGTTTTCCTGTGCTTTAATAACAATGTCCAAATTCAATTCAGTTGGTATCATCGAAGGTTGTCATACGTAAAATTCCAATCTGTTCCATGGCCAAAAGTAAATGTCCAGAACCGTTCAATCCTTTATTCAACGACTATGTCAGATATCTTGGTACTATTTGTTTAATTGTGTGGATACAATCAGTGCCTCTTGTTGTTTTTTTGTTTATGAGCTGTGTGGTTTGCCACACAGTTGGGGATTAGAGGTGTGGTCCTCCAAGGGTGCACTGTGTGTTAATTGTGGTACATCCATGCATATGTGTGTTGAGTGTGATGACAGTCCATGGCATGTGAGGAATGTGAGTGTGTGAGTTGTAATTGTAGATGTGATGTAGGTGTGTTGTTGGTGTTATGTGAGACAATGTTGTGTATATTTCACTGTCCTTGTGCATGAGATGAGCAGACATGTCTTTGTGTAGTGTTGTGATGCAGTGTGAGTGGCCTGCGCAAAGGGGGTGAATTTTGACTGTGCATGGGTCCTTCTTTGTGTCTGATTCTGATGCAGCACACAATGACAGGTGTACTTGGTGTCCGTAGCATGATCCCCATTTGATGTGGCAGCCAGCGTCACGATCTGATGTTACATTTAATAACAAAAGTAGGTGTGTGTGTACTTACGGTCTATGGCACCCATGGCGGCCTGCATTTTGAGCAGCTTTGATGCGCAGCAGCAGATGCAGGAAGTTTGCGATGGGCTTCATGGCAGCATTTGAGGCTGCCTGCAGGTGAGTGTTTCCCTTTATATTGTCAGTTTCCCCCTGCTGAGTTGTGATAGTTGGGCGCCACGGTCACACTGGCGTGTGCAACCTCATAATGTGTCCTGTGGAAACAATGTCTCAGCCGGCCTGTTTGTGCTGCCTCATGACTGTAGCAGTCTGTGCTGCCTAGCGGTGCCGGTGGGACCATGGCGGTCTTTGCTCCATAGGCCCTCATGACTCATAATACAGCAATCCGACCGCCAACCCAAGGGCAGTCGGACCACCAACACCAGCATAGCAGTCCATGAACCGCAAAACACGTGATGAGGCCCTTAGACTGTGAATTCATAAGCTGCATGATATCTCTGTGGACAATACGGCAGCCTGTGCTTCCTGCTGATACTTCAAATGTGCACTTTCTCATTTCTCAAGGTGGCTTTGAAAAGGAGATCTCTGGGAAGGCCCTGAACACCAGGGGTTGTTGGACAACATATAAATACAGCTAGCTAAATAGATACATGATAGATAGATAGATAGATAGATAGATAGATAGATAGATAGATAGATAGATAGATAAAAAGATAGATAGATATACATAATGGACTTTTTATTTAGTACTAAGTTTAAGATTTAAACATGAAACCATGTAATGTACAATAAATATTTTTTATAATTTTGTAAAATTATATATTGACACACACATATATACAAATGTGTTTATATACACACACACACACACACACACTGGTGGTTGCCTGTGGGTAGATATAGTTAGGACCTAGTTTCCATTGAAAAAGCATTTTTTGACGTTTCTATATCTTTGGCGCCGTTTGATGAATCTTCATGACATTTTCCAACAAAGGGTGCCTAATAGTCTTGTTGGCCCTGGAAAGTATCAGGGTGATCTGTTAAGCAGGGGACAAGAAAAAAAGGGGTCAAAAAAGTGTGTTTCCCATGTTAATTCCTAAAGACTCTTTAGGAATGACTGCAGCCCAAACCGCTGGACAAAATTACACCAAGTTCAGCAAAACTGTAGCTTTCGGTCCACAGATCACCCATTTATTCATTTGGTGTAAATCTGTTCAGTAGTTTAGGAAAAATTCAAGGAGATCCAAATTTGTATATATATAGGGTCACAACAACTTCACAAATACTGCTGATCTCGTGCAGAGATCTGATTGGCTGCCAACACTTCAACCAGGAAGTGTTGGCAGTCATTTTGAGACTTAGCTTCGGCCGAGTCTAAAAAAAGAAAATTAAAAAAATTAAGAAAAGGGGACAGGGTATGTTTATCCTAGCCTTGCTGCAGGGGTACCCCTGGTACCTAATCAGGGGAAAAAAGCAATTTCTTTTTAATTCACAAATATTTTTGAATTTTGCTATGAATTAAAAAAAAAGTGGTCTTCTCCTTTTAAAAATGCTTTGGCCCCCAGGTTACCCAGGTCCCGGGGTTATAAAAGGATTGAGGTGCACAAGTCCCCCCTACTAGGGCTTTTACAAGCCCTGGAGGCCACCACCTCCTGAGGGGGGTGATACTTTATAAACATGCAGGTGGCCTGCAGCCCCCTCCTGCCCTGGTGACCACCACCTCCCCAGCGCAAAATATAAAATGGTGTAATGGAGGGTCCTGCCAACCCCCGGGGCCCTGGGGACCACCACCTCCTGGAGGTAAGTTTTGAAAATTTGCAGGGGGTTGTGTGCCACCGTGACCACCTCATCCCCTAGGCAACATAATATATAAATAATAGTGAGGTCCTCCCCCCTCCCTGTGCTGTGTTCAAATTATGTGGGGGGAATGCGTAGCCCTTTGTGCCCCGGGATCCACCTCTCGGGGGCAACATCTATGTTTAATGGAGGGTCCTGTGGACCCCCACCTGGCCCTGGGGACTGCCACCTCCCCAAGGTAATGTATTGCAAATATGCAGGGGGGCTGGACGGACTCTCCGGGCACCGTCACTTCCAGAGGGCACTACCTGACTAAAAAAATAGGGGGGTCCTGTGGCCTTCGACTAGGCCCCAGGGAATACTAACTTCTCAGGGAGAAAAATACATTAAAGAAGGGGGGGTGTTGGCCCCAGGGAACCACACCCCTCCCCTGGAGAAGTTGGAAAGAAGGAGGGTGACCATGTGCCCCCCTCCTGAGCCATATATGGTAAAAAATGTTGTTGCTGCAGCAGTGTCTTAACTATAATAAGTTTCATTATATCCATGATGGAGACTTTGTAAGTCAAGTGCTGTTATGAATGGCATTCAAAAGTATCTATAAATAAGTAGGGTATATGCAATAGATGGGTCAGAAATTCAAATAAGTGTAGCCTGGTCCCAGAATTACCACCAATTGACATTGTTAAGAGCAGCCCAGATGTATAGGGCTTGCCTGTGACCAGTGAGGTAATTTCAATGGCTAAATATCATGGTCTAATTAAATACCATTCCTCCTTTATCAGAACATTTTTTTAGAAAGGAGATGGTTTGGACCTAGTTTGTAATTTGCATGTCTGCTTGGTACACAACTTTGTGAAATGTATAGGGGCAACATGGTCAGACAGCAGGGCCATCCTGACAGACAGTGAGTATGATTTTAGACATGTCCTAGAGACATTGGAGCAATGCCTAAATGGACATTGGTTAAAAGAGAAACATTTATCATTATAAAAAAGGCAACCCAGCTAGTCACTATGGAGCTCATTTCAAATTATCACTTGGTTAGTAGATCTACATTGTCAGATGTAGTGAACATCATGAATAAGACATTGGATTGGAAAATACAAGTGCACATTTACCTCACTGTATCTTTATTGTTAGTGTACAATTAAAATAGCATTTAGGGACACCTCAGATTTGGTAGGGATAGCTCAGAGTAGAAAAGCATTAAATAGTTTTGTGAAACACAAGTGGTGTAACTCTGCACAAGCAAGATCCTGAATGGTTAACTGTATTATTAGGAATCCAAGGTATGATTCGGAAGTGAAGTAGGAAGCAAGGCAGAGATGTACCTAAGAATGAGTAGCCAATATTCTTTAGATGTAACCTCTGCAACAGGGCTAGCCATAAAGAAGGGTTCAGGTTGATGACAGTAAAGCTTCACAGAGTGTGAGCATGTAGGCCTCTAATCACATGGTTTTTTGACTAGAGATGGTTTTGAGAAACTATTCTTCCAGCCTGTTATAAGGGCCAAAAAGGCAGACTGCGTGTAAATTTGAAAAGTACTTTCATGGACACATGGTGCACAGCGAAGGACCTACATGTTTATTGTGAGAAATTACATTATTAGTTGAATAGGAGGTGACTCCTGTTTAAGCAACAGCCACAATCTCTGTCAGGTTGACTACAGAAGTCACTAAATTAGCTTGTGCTTAACCCTTGGAAGCTTGGCACAAAAAGAAGGCTTAACTCAGAGAAAATGGCCCTCATTACAACATTGCCGGTAAATCCCACTTACCGCCATGCAGAAGACCGCCAACACACCGCTGCTGTGGAGGAATTCCGCTACAGCTATAACGACCCACAGGCTGGAATCTGCCAAAATTCAGACACCCACACAAGTCCGCCACACCAAAGGTCAGTGATAAAGTGGCGATAACAAAACCTCCACCGTCACGCCAGAAGGAATACACCCACACTATCACGACCCACAAATCCACGCGGCTGTCTTTCAACCGCAGTATTCCATTGGCAGTGCACATTACCGCACTCAAAATACACACACATATACAAAACACAACCACATTGGACAATTCAAAATACACACACATACATACATACACAACTCCCACACACCCAATACAATATAAAACACACACCTCATCACCCACAAAACCCTACAACAGAAATTGAGAAAGAAGCACAGAGAGAGACACCACCATCAACAATACTAGCATCCACAGGCACACAACACCATCACTCACACAACATCCACGCACCTCAGGCACCACAAACAAACACATCCCCTCACACATCACAACACACACCACCCTACACATCACCCACACCACACCATGGCCACACAAAGACACCCCAGGTTCTCTAAGAAGGAGCTCAAGGTCATGGTGGAGGAAATCATCCGGGTAGAGCCACAGCTATTCGGTTCACAGGTGCAGCACACCTCCATAGCTAGGAAGATGGAGCTATGGTACAGAATCGTCGACAGGGTCAACGCAGTGGGACAGCTTCCAAGAACACGAGATGACAGCAGGAAGAGATGGAACAACCTACGGGGGAAGGTGCATTCTGTGCTCACAAGACACCAGATTACAGTTCAGTGGACTGGCGGCGGACCCCCACCGCCTCCCCCACAAC
The DNA here is from genome assembly GCF_031143425.1 of Pleurodeles waltl. NCBI lineage: Eukaryota > Metazoa > Chordata > Amphibia > Caudata > Salamandridae > Pleurodeles > Pleurodeles waltl. The sequence goes on from NC_090442.1 coordinate 350,182,766, forward strand.
TAACAACATGGGAGGAGCAGGTCTTGGCTATACTGCACCCTGAGGGCCTCGCAGGAGTAGCAGGAGGAATGGACTCTGGTAAGTCAAATCTTAACTATTACATCCCCCACCCTACCTGCGTTCTATCACATACCCCACCCTCAACCTCACCCCCATCACTCCAACACCTCACATATGCCCCACTATCACAACCCACACATCCCAATACCAAGCCATGCATGCAACAACAAAGCATGGACACCCTTCACCAAAGCATGTCCACTACAGATACCCACACAGACCCCAAACCAATTATCACACAAGGTCCTACACAAGAATGCAAGCACTGGAGTAGAAGGTCACGCACCCATTGCACACTATGGCTCACACAGATGCAATAATCATGCCTTTACACCTCTGCAGGACCCCTACCCAACGTCACAGGACAGGATGTTCCAGACAAGTCCACTCCCCCCACAGAAGAGGCCCACAGTGATGACAGCAGCTCTGTCCAACTGGATCAAGATGACCAGCCCGGCCCATCTGGGACCCCGGGACAGTCAGTTCCCCTGACACTGGCACATGCCACCACAGAGCCTCCCCCCTCAGCAAACACCAGCCCAGCACCCACCCAGCGGGCCCATCCCTTGTGCCCAGGACACGTCAAGCAGCAGTGTGTCCACCACTACAGGGAACCCAGGCAAACCCACCACCCCAAGAAAATCAGGGACTTGGGGGCAGTGGCAGTGGGCACACGGTTCAGGGGACAGAGGAACAGGAAAACAGGCGAACTGGGAGGACTGCTGTGCGACAGGGGGACGACAGGCCCAGGGAAACCACTCTCCACGAGGCCCTTTCCAACATCATGGGAGCATACCATCATTCCCAGGAGACAATGGTAACGGTACTGGCCAAATTTCAGGAGACCCAGCGGCTGCAGGAGGAACAGTATTTGGGGATCAGGGAGGAACTGAAGTCCATCATAACTACCCTGGTCACCATTGTAGGGGTGCTGAAGGACCTTGTGAATACCAGGAGGGACACTGTGGCACAACAAGGGGCCCCTGACACTAGCCTGGATGATGAACAGCCCACCACCTCTGCCAGCACTTGTGGACAGGAGGCACCGCCACAGGACCACGACACCAGCACCCCACCCCTGCAGATGGAGAACCACCCCGCAAACATTCCCTGAGATCCATGACAAAGACAGAGAACAATGCCAAGACCCCACCAGGAAATGAGACCACCCTGAATGTCATGCTTCTGTCCCACTTTGTCACCCTGTCCATCCTGAAACTGCCCTAGCTCCACTTCCTATGCCCCTTTGGACAATGCACCTGTGAAACAAATAGACTGGATTCTGCCATGGACATTCCTCCACCATCACCCCTGCCCATTTTACAACCCACTCCACTATTTTGCACTGAAATAAATACCCTTGAATCACAAAACAATCTGGAGTCAGTCTGTGCTTTCACAAATGTGTATTTGCAATAACTAAGGAAAATAGCAATGTCGATTGTATTGTCAACATACCTATATCACACAGATCTAGTCCATGAGGTAATATAGCAGAGGTCACACAGTGGTGAAATAGAAAGGCAAAGTGGCAAGTCAGGGTCCATACACTGGGTGAAAGTGACAGACATATGATAGGTCTAACAATTGTATGACATGTGTGAGCCAGTGACATCTTCTTACCTGTGTCTCACTGGAAGTATTGCTGGATAACGTTGTTTCTGTTGTCGATATCCTCTTCTTCTGCCTCCTCTTCTTCACTGTCCACAGGCTCCACAGCTGCCACAAGACCTCCTTCTGGACCATCCCCCTGCAGAAAAGGCACCTGTTATCGCAAAGCCAGGTTGTGCAGCATACAGCAGGCCACGATGATCTGGCACACCTTCTTTGGTGAGTAGTAAAGAGATCCACCTGTCATATGGAGGCAATGGAACCTAGCCTTCAGGAGGCCGAAGGTCCTTTCAATCACTCTCCTAGCTCGCCCATGTGCCTCATTGTAGTGTTCCTCTGCCCTTGTCCTGGGATTTCTCACTGGGGTCAGTAGCCATGACAGGTTGGGGTACCCAGAGTCACCTGCAAATGTCGAGGGACAATTGTTAGACACACACTAACTCTTAGGGACAACCCCAGACCCAGACAACTATTCACACGGTATAGGGTCCTTGTCCTCACCTATTAGCCACACACAGTGCCTCCGAAATTGCCCCATCACATAAGGGATGCTGCTATTCCTTAAAATGTAAGCGTCATGCACTGAGCCTGGACACTTGGCATTTACATGGGAGATGTACTGGTCTGCCAAACACATCATCTGCACATTCATTGAATGGTAGCTCTTCCGGTTTCTGTACACCTGTTCACTCCTGCGGGACGATACCAATGCCACATGTGTCCCATCAATGGCACCTATGATGTTGGGGATATGTCCCAGGGCATAGAAGTCATCCTTCACTGTGTGCAAATTCTCCACCTGAGGGAAAATGATGTAGCTGCGCATGTGTTTCAGCAGGGCAGACAACACTCTGGACAACATGTTACAGAACATTGTTTGGGACATCCCTGATGCAATGGCCACTGTAGTTTGAAAAGACCCACTTGCCAGGAAATGGAGTACTAACAGGACCTGCACTAGATGGGGTATTCCTGTGGGATGGCGGATAGCTGACATCAGGTCAGGCTCCAACTGGGCACACAGTTCATGGATTGTTGCACGATCAGGTCTGTAGGTGACTATTACGTGTCTCTCTTCCATTGTCGACAGGTCAACCAGCGATCTGTACACCGGAGGATACCGCCATTTTCTCACCTGCCCCAGCGGATGTGCCCTATGGACGAGAACAGCGAGCAGACAGTCAGCCATCACTGAGGTATTAAAAAAATAATTATTGCACACATTTGTCAATCCGCAATGTGTCTGTCACTGTGTGTATGCAACGCCTAGATAGGTGTAATGCATTTAAAAATAATGCCATCTGGCCTCCTGAAATGGCGGCTGCCTGACCTGTAAGGTGGGACAAGGGGATATGAGGTAACTGTGCTGGCATTGTACACCGTCGCGGTAGGTGGTCGAAGACCGAGGCGCAATCCTGCATTGGTTAACATTGGACTCTATGGGTTCCAGGAGCCAATGACGATGTACGCCGGCGGTGACGGTACGCACCGCCGTGGACGTGACCGCCATTTTCTGTCTGTTCACTCACTTGATACCTGACCTTCAACAGGAGAGGACCTACACTGCAAGTGCTGCTGTGACCTTAGTCTGGAAGCGACGATGGCTCATGTGTCTGGGGAAAGGGCCCCTGCCTTCACTTCAGAGGAGTTGGAGAAGTTAGTGGATGGGATCCTCCTCAGTACACGCTACTCTACGGTCCTCCAGACAAACAGGTGAGTCCACTGTGAGAATGCTGTATGGGCAATGCCTGTTTGGAGTGGTGTGGATGGAAGATACAGTGGGGGGGAACTGAGGCCTGCATGAGCGGACGGTGAGTGTATGTGCGTCAGGGCAAGGGTGGGAACGTGGGTCAATGACTGTGAAGGTCCAGATGGTTAAAGATTTTCCTTTTCCCCTGTACCATTCCTCTAGGTCAGCGCCCACCAGAAGAAGGATATTTGGTGTGCCATCGCCAAGGACGTCCGGACCATGGGGGTCCACCAGAGACGGAGCACCCACTCCCAAAAAAGATGGGAGGACATTCGCCGCTGGAGCAAGAAGACAGCGGAGGCCCAGCTGGTGTTCCGGATCCTGGCGATGGCCTTTCCGGAGTTCGATGGGCACTTGAGGGCATCACAGCAGCCACAAGGGGGTGAGTACACTCTCATTCAGCTGACTCTGCGCGCATTACGAGGTTTCTGGGTGGGGGAGGTGGGCTGTGTGTTCCCCTAGGCCAGGGCGAGTTTTGTAGGCTAGGTCCCTTCGTGAGGCAGGCTATGTGGCACCCCAACCCCACCAGTGGTAAGAGCCAACTACACCTAGTCAGGCTCCTGTGAGTTCCATGTGTGCAGCAAACGGGCATAGGCCTTGTACCCCATGTCCCTGTGATTAATTAGGGAACTCTAAGTGCATGGCGTAATGCAGAGGGCTGCTGTGTCTGTAGTGTCCGCCAACGGTAGTGGTATTGCATGCACTGAACATGTCTTTCTTCTGTCTTTCCCTCCCCCATTTTGTGGTCTCCCTGTTCTTGTGTGGATTAGCATCATCAGGCAGAGGAGCAGTGGCACCGGAGCAGGAGTGAGCTGCATCCCACATGGCCCTGAAGAGCGAGACAACAGAATCTGAAGCCACCAGTGGGACGGAGGGCGAGGGGAGCTCCACGATGGGGACAGGAGGTGACATCAGCAACAGCGACTCTTCCTCTGATGGGAGCTCCCTTGCGGTGGCGGGCCCCTCTGTGCCCACCGCATCAACAGGTACAGCCGCCACCCCCCTACCAGCACCGCCCTCCCAGCAGCCCCTCATTGTGTGTCCCATGACCGCTCGCCCAGGAGGGTGGGCATCTCCTTAGCCCCAGGCACCTCAGGCCCTGCCCCAGTCAGCCCTGCTGCCCTCAGTGAGGAGACTATTGACCTCCTGAGATCCCGCACTGTTGGGGAGTCTACCATTCTGAATACCATCCCGGGTGTAGAGAGGCATTTGCAACAAACAAATGCATACCTGGAGGGCATTCATTCTGGCCAGGCAGCCCAACAGAGAGCATTTCAGGCCCTGGCCTCAGCACGGATGGCAGCCATTGTCCCTGTGTCCAGCCTCCCCGTCTCAAACTTCCTCCACCCATACCCAATCCCCTGTCCCTCAGCCTATCCAAAGCACACCATCAGACCAGCATGCACACACCTCAACACACAAGGGTGGCTCTGGCAAACATAAGCACCACGCATCCCACAGGCACTCACACAAGCACCATGCGCACATACCATCATCCACTGCCTCCACTGTGTCCCCCTCCTCCACGTCTCCCTCCTCCCTCCCTGTCTCGTCTCCACTCACACCTGCATGCACTACTCTTCAGCCACTACCTCCATCACCAGCACGCCCATCACCACACACCACTCACGTGCACTCACCACCCCCACTACCATTCACACATCCCCTGTGTCCTCTACCAGTGTGTCTGTGAGCCCTCCTCTCAAACTACACAAACACAGCCACACACCCACCCAACAGCCATTCACCTCACAACAGCCTCCAGCCCATGCACCTTCACCCAAAGTCAGCAAACGTACACCTCCTACAACCACTACCTCTTCCTCCACTCCCAAACCCCCTCCATCTACCTGTCCCAGTGTGTCTAAAAAGCTTTTCCTGTCTAATATTGACCTCTTCCCTACACCTCCCCCCCGTCTGTCCCCTGGGGCCCGCCTTTCCAGGTCCCAAACCCAGCACCTCAGCCACCACGTCACCAGACACAGTGGTGCCAGCAACTATGGGCTTTTGGAGTGCGCCAAGCAACAGGGCAGCCAGTGTTCAACGGAGCGAGTGCAAGGACATTCCACCACCTCCAAAAGTAAAAAAGTTGCCCACATCCTGGAGGGAGAAGGCTAAAACACCTGCCACCAAGGGCTCAGGCAAAACAAAAGTGGATAGTGGCAAGACAGCTGCGCCACCATCCAAGGTGGGGAAGGGCCAGAAAATCAAGGGCAGGGCCACGTCAAAGCCAAACTGCACTAAGCCCGCCACCAGCACTGCCACCTGCACTGCCACCAGCACCGCAGTCACTGAGCCCGCCACCAGCACCGCTGTCACTGAGCCCGCTGCCAGCACCGCAGTCACTGAGCCCGCCACCAGCACTGCCGCCACAGAGCCTGCCACCAGCACCGCAGTCACTGACCCCTTCACCAGAACCGCCGCCACAAAGACCGCCACCAGCACCACCGCCACAGAGCCCCCGCCAGCACCAATGCCACAGAGCCCACCACCAGCACCGATGCCACAGAGGCCGCCGCCAGCACCAATGCCACAGAGGCCGCCGCCAGCACTGATGCCACAGAGTCCACCGCAATCAGTGATGCCACTGACACCGCCGCCAGCACCTCCAGCGGCCCGCAACATCCTGAGCCAGTGGCACCACCGCAGGCACGGCTGCCATCCCCAGTGGTCAGTCGTATGAGGCTGGTGGTCAGTTCCAGGAGCCTGGGCAGCTTGCTTGTTGCACCACCATCAGTGGAGTATCACATCCACTACCTCTGTCATTGGCAGAATGAAGCTCTCTGGGCACAAAGCCCCTGCCAGAACCAGTGGAGAAAGGCATCCACTACCTCAATCCTTGGCAGGATGAAACAGTCTGGGCACCAAGCCCCCTCCAGAACCAGTGGAGAAAGGTATCCACTACCACAGTCCTTGGCAGGATGAAGCACTCAGGGCACCAAGCCCCCTCTAGAACCAGTGGAGACTGTTATCCACTTGAGAGACTGTGGCTTTGCACTTCCCAGGATAATGCAGTGGGCAACCCACCCACTGGAGAGACTTGAGATACTGTGGCTTTGCACTCCCCAGGATAATGCAGTGGGCAAACCACCCACTGGAGAGACTTGAGAGGCTGTGGCTTTGCACTCCCCAGGATAATGTAGTGGGTAACCCACCCACTGGAGAGACTTGAGAGACTGTGGCTTTGCATTCCCCAGGATAATGCTGTGGGCAACCCACCCACTGGAGAGACTTGAGAGACTGTGGCTTTGCACTCCCCAGGATAATGCAGTGGGCAACCCACCCACTGGAGAGACTTGAGAGACTGTGGCTTTGCACTCCCCAGGATAATGCAGTGGGCAGCCCACCCACTGGAGAGACTTGAGAGACTGTGGCTTTGCACTCTTCAGGCTACAGCAGTGGGCATGGGGCCCCCTCGTGGAGCTGGCGTCGTGCACTCATCCGGCTGAGGTGCCCCGCCTTCCCTTCCCCCTGAGGTGCCTGTTTCATTTCGATCTGATGTCCCTGTAGTGTTCTCTCCGTTTGAAGTCTGGTATTGAGTGTGGGCCTCGCCCATGCATTTTGGGCCCAGTGGTCCATGGACTGTGAATGGTGCACTAACCAGACTTGTGTAGTTGGTGTACATAATTGTTTATACTGTATTTCAAGTTTGGACTAATAGATTTTTATTTATTACAATTGTTCAACTCATTTCCTTTTGTCCTTGCATTCTTCCAGGGGGGTGGGGAGGTATAAATGTAATGTTGCAGCATGTATTTGTGTGTATGGTGTTGTGGGTGAGGGTGGGGGTGGGGGTGTTGCGTGTTGCGTGGGGGTGTCACTCTCTTTTCCCCCCCCCCCCTGTGTTGTAGGTGCAGTACTCACTGTGGTCGTCGCCGCCGTCTTTCATGCTCCTGGTAGAGGAGCAGGAATACCATCGCAGGGAGTATATGGAGTTCTGGCTCCATGGTGTCCTGGTTCCTCGTGGAATGTGTAGAGGTGAGTGTGTTCCCTTCCAAGTCCTGTTTCCGCAGTGTTTTTGTTCGCGTTGGTCCTGCCCCGGAAAAGGTGGCGGATTGGCCTCTCATAATAGTGTGGGTGGTACATTGTCTTCCGCCTGTCTGTTGGCGGTGACCGCCGCAGTGTTTGTACCGCCGTGGTGGTCAGCGTGTTAAAGTGGCTGTCTATGTTGGCGGTTTCTGCCATGGTCGTGATTGCATTTTTTTTCCCGCCGGCATGTTGGCGGTCTTACCGCCGCTTTAACATCGACCGCCAGGGTTGTAAGGAGGGCCAATGTGTAAAATGTTTATGCAGCACACAAGCAGCAATAAAGTGAAAACATAGGATGAAAAGTTGCACATCAATTTAGAAAGATAGTGTAAAATGTAGTGAACCACTTGACACCAAAATGACAATCCAGCCAATAGAGTCAGAATTATGAATTTTTAAAATATGTAGTAAAATCTAGCGCCTAAGAGATTAAGGCGCCAACTGCAGACATGTAGGCGTGTGAAACTGGGTCAAAGTAAAAAAATAAGGACGACCACGATGGAGTGAGGGTCAGATACAATAAGTGGATTGGGCCCAGTCAGCGCTTACCTTCGGACTTAGAAAAAGTTTTATAGAAAAAGTACTGGGAAGGTAAAGTTCTGTGGGACAAGGCTGCAGGTGCTATCCTGGGGAGAGTGTCATCACTGGGGAGCCACTGAACGAAGTTGTGATAAAGAATTCTACGTTCAGACTCATTCACTTTTTCCGATATCAAAAATCTTCAGAGGGATGAAGCTGGAGGCAGTAGCAAACAGGAGTTCCAGGAGGCCATATATGCCTTTGCAGAGGGACCACTGGACAGAATTTTCTGTTGCAGAGAAGAATGTATTGGGAGCTACCATGAAGTCAGACTAACTCGCAATGCACATTGGATGGATAGATGAGCAGATTGGTCCAGGTCTTCCCTTAGCATAGCACTTCTGCTGGCATCATCCTGGAATGCAGTGCATTGTTACCGAGATGCAGCCGTGCTGACCATGACCTTCATCCTGCAAAGGACGATAGCCTGCACTACACCAGACTGTCTTACTGTCTTTGGCTTCCAAGTACATCTTACCCAGGTATGGTGAGTTTGGCCATCCCAGTTGATCTGGAAGAGGGTACTCCCACTATGCTCTTGTTAGAGTATGTAGTAATAGATAGGAGTGTACAGACACAGTAACATTATCATGGTTGAACTGTTTATCTTTTTTACCATTTTCGCAATGTTGGTCACCATGCTTTGTTTCAGCTGCCTAATAAGTGTAGCTCTTGCTTTTTATACAGGAATAAGATTTTTGAAATAATGTTTGATTCTCTTATCTGTCTTGTGACTCATCGTGGGTACGCCGAGTGACAACGAAAGGGTGGATCTGTTTCCACAATTTCCTTGGGAATCCGACTAGTCATGTTCGAGATTGCAATACCATCTAATTCCCTGGTAGGTTTAGGGTTTCAGATGGGACACAGTGAGCTAGCTGGGAATTGTGTCAACATTTCCTGATGATGTAGGCGGACTGAGTCCTCATAATCTGAAATTTATGTTGACCAAATAAATAGTCCTTCTTAATTCATAGAAACCATAAAACGTGAATAATGTATAGCACATTTTATAAGTCTCAAGTTTTGGATTATGGCTATCTGGGCTCATTTAACACTACAACCAAGGGTCCAGGACTTAAGAGACACTACTTGGGGGTTGAAGACTGACTCAGCCTGGGGCCAGGTGCTCTTTCAAGATGGTGGGAGCCTGCCATATCCATGTGGCTCTAATCAGGAAGCCAGCAAACTAGTTCTTGGCCTAACTCTGGTAGACCTGGGTGCAAGTGATGAAGCAGGGTTCAAGCAGCAGGGAAGCATGCTGAGGTTTGAAGGCAAGCTCTAGGCAGCAAAGCAGTCTTTCCAGGTGAAGCAAGGCAGTCTTGTGGAGCACACTGTGGGCCAGTCATGTGACCTTGGACAGTCTGCAGATACCAAATAGCAATGGGCAGGAACATGGCAACTTTCTAAAAGTGGCATTTTCAAAATTGTAATTTAATATCTGACTTTACCGTTAAAGATGATTTTTAGTTACAATTTCCTAGATGCCAAACATGTAAATAAGTAAAAATGTATTGTTTTTTGTTATTAAAGCTGTAACAATATGCCTTAAAACACCATATATGCAACAAACAATATAAAATCAAGTAAAATAAGTTAAACAAAACATCCTTGTTACCGATAAGTCCATTCGTATTAGAGGGTGTGTGGTATCCTTAGATGCACAGGGACTGTGGCCCTGCAGCCCTGTGCAACTATAGAGGGCATGATAGGCAAGCAGTCCAAGCTCTCATTTCAGATCAAATTACAGGAAGTGCAGAAAAAGAGTTGCCAGTCACATCCAAACCTCGAAAACCCTGTCATGGGTGCAAAACCCCAACTGCACAGTGAGGGCTGACAGCAGCTATGGTTCAAGGTTATGTCTGCAACTCTGTTATTTCACCTAGAACTTGAATTCAGTATCCTCAGTGCTTCCCTCAAAAGTATTATGCATCTAGCTGAAAGCTGAACACCAATGCCTCTCAGTCAATCAGTAACTGCTTTGTTGCATTAAGTGATGCCCAGGTGCCTGATTACCACTTTTAGTCAGTAACACCTTAGGCTCTTGAGAACATGGCAGAGGCAGATGATGTGCAGCAGCAACTCCATTCTGAAATTACACAGGCAACAGTTGTACTCTAATGAGCCTTTTGAACGCCCACATTTATAGTCTTTTAGTGGGTTTAAGCCAAACCGCAGATTCATGCGATCTTTTTTAAGTTTTGTTAGACCTGGCATCTTTGGTGTGGTCTCCCCTGTCTTTTTTGCCTTTGCTTCCTATGTTTTGACTGTGTGCTGGACTTTGTTTTTGTTAGTTTTGGTACTCTGGGCACTTTACCACTGCTAACCAGTGCTAAATTGCAAGTGCTCCCTGTGTACTTTGTATGTGTAATTGGCTTCTCCATGATTGGCATACTTGATTTACTATTAAGTCCTTTGTAAAATGCACTAGAGGTGCTCATGGCCTGTAAATCAAATGCTACAAGTGGGCCTCCAGCACCTATTGTGTAACCCACATGAGTAGCCCTGTAAACATGTCTCAGACCCGCCACTGCAGTGTCTTTTTTTTGTAGTGTCTGTGTGTGCAGTTTTAAACTGCCAATTTGACCTGGCAAGTGTATCCACTTGCCAGGCCCAAACCTTCCCTTTTCATGCATGTAAGGCACACTTAAGGCAGGCACTGGGTAGCCCCATGTGTTTTCATGTCCAAACAGAGAAATACTGCCAAATTTGTTTTTCACTGCTGCAAGGCCTATCTCCCTCATAGGTTGACATGGGGGCTGCCTTTATATATCTTTTAAGTGCTGTTTCCCTTTGGGAACTGATAAAGATGTGGAGTTGGGAGTTTCTGAAATCACAATTTAAAAATACATCATTTGGTAAATGTAAGGAAATGCCTCTTTGGCATGGTTACCCCCTGACTTTTCGCCTTTGCTGATGCCAAGTTATGATTTGAAAGTGTGCTGAGGCCTGCTAATCAGGTCCCACCACCAGTGTTCTTTCCCTAAGCTGTACTTTTGTTTCCACATTTGGCACACCCTGGCATCCAGGTAAGTCCCTTGTAACTGGTACCTCTGGTACCAAGGGCCCTGATGCCAAGGAAGGTCTCTAAGGGCTGCAGCATGTCTTGCCAGCTTGTGTGTGCTAGTGGGGATAAAATGACTAAGTCGACATGGCACTCCCCTCAGGGTGCCATGCCAACCATTCACTGCCTATAGGTATAGATAAGTCACCCCTCTAGCAGGCCTTACAGCCCTAAGGCAGGGTGCACTATACCATAGGTGAGGGCATAAGTGCATGAGCACTATGCCCCTACAGTGTCTAAGCAAAACCTTAGACATTGTAAGTGCAGGGTAGCCATAAGAGCATATGGTCTGGGAGTCTGTCATGCACGAACTCCACAGCATCATAATGGCTACACTGAAAACTGTGAAGTTTGGTATCAAACTTCTCAGCACAATAAATGCACACTGATGCCAGTGTACATTTTATTGTAACATACACCCCAGAGGGCACCTTAGAGGTGGCCCCTGAAACCTTTACTGACTGCCAGTGTGGGCTGACTAGTTTTAGTAGCCTGCCACACACCAGACATGTTGCTGGCCACATGGGGAGAGTGCCTTTGTCACACTGTGGCTAGTAACAAAGCCTGTATTGGGTGGAGGTGCTTCTCACCTCCCCCTGCAGGAACTGTAACACCTGGCGGTGAGCCTCAAAGGCTCACCCCTTTTGTTACAGCACCCCAGGGCACTCCAGCTAGTGGAGTTGCCTGCCCCCTCCGGCCACGTCCCCACTTTTGGCGGCAAGGCAGGAGGAGATAATGAGAAAAACAAGGAGGAGTCACTGGCCAGTCAGGACAGCCCCTAAGGTGTCTTGAGCTGAGGTGACTCTGACTTTTAGAAATCCTCGATCTTGTAGATGGAGGATTCCCCCAATTGGATTAGGGATGTGCCCCCCTCCCCTCAGGGAGGAGGCACAAAGAGGGTGTAGCCACCTTCAGGGCTAGTAGCCATTGGCTACTAACCCCCCAGACCTAAACACACCCCTAAATTGAGTATTTAGGGGCTCCCAGAACACAGCAAGATAGATTCTGGCAACCTAAGATGAAGAAGGACTGCTGAGCTGAAAACCTGCAGAGAAGACAGAGACACCAACTGCTTTGGCCCCAGCTCTACCGGCCTGTCTCCCCACTTCTAAAAACACTGCTCCAGCGACGCGTTCCACAGGGTCCAGCGACCTCTGAAGCCTCAGAGGACTACCCTGCATCTAGAAGGACCAAGAACTCCCGAGGACAGCGGCTCTGTTCCACAAAGACTGCAACTTTGCAAGAAAGAAGCAACTTTGAAACAACACACGTTTCCCGCCGGAAGCGTGAGAATTTGCACTCTGCACCCGATGCCCCCGGCTCGACTTGTGGAGAACAAACACCACAGGGAGGACTCCCCGGCGACTACGAGACTGTGAGTAGCCAGAGCTGACCCCCTTGGGCCCCCACAGCAACGCCTGCAGAGGGAATCCCGAGGCTCCCCCTGACCGCGACTGCCTGCTTCAAAGACCACCCCGACGAGCCCGCCCCCCTTGCCTACCTGCATCGCTGAAGAGACCCACTTGGTCTCCCATTGAAACCTATTGCGAACACGACGCCTGTTTGCACACTGCACCCGGCCGCCCGAGCCGCTGAGGGTGTACTTTTTTGTGCTGACCTGTGTCCCCCCCCGGTGCCCTACAAAACCCCCCTGGTCTGCCCTCCGAAGACGCAGGTACTTACCTGCTGGCAGACTGGAACCGGGGCACCCCCTTCTCCATTGAAGCCTATGCGTTTTGGGCACCACTTTGACCTCTGCACCTGACCGGCCCTGAGCTGCTGGTGTGGTAACTTTGGGGTTGCGCTGAACCCCCAATGGTGGGCTACCTTGGACCAAATTGTGAACCCCGTAGGTGGTTTACTTACCTGCAAAACTAACAAACACTCACCTCCCCCAGGAACTGTTGAAAATTGCACAGTGTCTAGTTTTAAAATAGCTATTTGCCATTTGTGTGAAAACTGTATATGCTATTTTGCTAATTCAAAGTTCCTAAAGTTCCTAAGTGAAATACCTTTCATTTAAAGTATTACTTGTAAGTCTTGAACCTGTGGTTCTTAAAATAAACTAAGAAAATATATTTTTCTATACAAAAACCTATTGGCCTGGAATTGTCTCTGAGTGTGTGTTCCTCGTTTATTGCCTGTGTGTATGTACAACAAATGCTTAACACTGCCCTCTGATAAGACTACTGCTCAACCACACTACCACAAAATAGAGCATTAGAATTATTTCTTTTTGCCGCTATCTTACCTCTAAGGGGAACCCTTGGACTCTGTGCATACTATTCCTTACTTTGAAATAGTGCATAAAGAGCCAACTTCCTACATTAAAGTTGTTTTTTAAATTGTCAGTTTTAAAATGCCAGTTTTAGAAAGTGGCCACTTTCTTACTTAAACCATTCTGTGACTCTGCCTGCTTGTGTATTCCCTGTCTGGGTCAGACTGACAGTTGGGCTATTTTTGAATCTGCACTAGACAGTGACAAAGGGAGCTGGGTTCTAGCCTGCATATCCTGATGGACCATCTGGGCTAAAGTGGAGGGAGGAGTTGACACTTATACCTAAAAAGGCAGTGCCTGCCCTTACACAATATAGTGGGTCATTACGACCTTGGTGACTGCCGGGCGGCCGCCAATGCAGCCGCACTCGGGCCACGGCCATTATGAGATCACCGCTGGGCCGGCAGGCAGAAACCTAGTTTCCGCCCGCTGGCCCAGCAGGGATCTCAGCCACAACACAGGAGCTGCCTCCAAATGCACCCATCGCGCTTTTCACTGTCTGCACAGCAGACAGTGAAAAGCTGCACATGGCCGTGGCAGGGGGCCAGCGACTCCCCTTTCCGCCAGCCTTTTCATGGCAGTGCAAACCACCCTGAAAAGGCTGGCGGGAGGGGGACTCGTAATCCCCTGGGACTAAAGTGGCGGGAAAACGCCAGTCCCAGCGGTGCGCCCGCGGTCGTAATACCAAGGATTTCACCGCCAGCCTGCTGGTGCTGAAATCCGCCAAAACAACCCTGTAATGACCCCCATAGTCTCCAACCCCCTGGTGTGAGTGTGGAGCCAGGCCTGGGCATGGCAGGATCTTGTGAACAACAGTGTAGGAAGGTACCCTCTTTTTCGCATTTTACCCCCAATATCTGCCTGATGTCAGTGTGTTTTACTGTGTCACTGGGATCAAGCTAACCAGGACCCCAGTGTTTATGCTCTCTCTCCTCTATATTTTGTCACTGCATACTGGTAACCCAGTATTTCATCCCAGATTGGCACACTGGTCACCCCTTATAAGTCTCTAATACTGTATATGGAATATATGGTACCTAGGTACCCAGGGCATTGAGGTTCCAGGGGATCCCTATGGGCTGTACCATTTATTTTGCCAACCATAGGGAGCCCATGTGAAGGTTTCTACATGACTGCCATTGCAGCCTGTGTGAAATGGTGCATGCACCTTTTCACAGTCATATACACTGCACCAGGTCACTTTAAGTCACCTATGTAACAGTCCTTCCAACCCTAAAGGCTGGGTGCAATGTAACTGTATGTGAGGGTACCCCTGCACTACAGGGCCAGGGTCATTCAGGACCATTTTTTCAGACTTTGTGAGTGAGGGGAAGCGCACTAAACATAGGTCACTAGCTATGTACAGCCTCACAATGGTAACTTCAAATATGGCCATGTTTGGTATCAAACATGTTTGAATCATACCCCAAGGCTTTTGCAAGCACTGGGTGTATGGTTCCATGTACTCTGGGGGCTCTGTAGTGGACCCCCAGTACTGCCATTACAGCCTTCTGAGGGTTTCCAGGCAGTCCCAGCTGCTGCCACCTCACAGACAGGTTTCTGCTCTCCTGTTGCTAGAGCAACTCAAGCCCAGGAAGGCAGAACAAAGGATTTCCTTTGTGAGAGGGATGTTACACCCTCTCTGTAGGAGGCTGGCTGTTTTTTACTGGGTACCTTGGGTACTTACACCTTATACCAGGTCCAGTTATCCCTTATTAGTGAAGTAATAGTGTTCTAGCAGATTAGGCTGATAGAGGTAGCTATAGCACAGCAGCTTAGGCTGAACTAGGAGATATGCAAAGCTCATGCATTACCACTTGTAGTTACTCAGCACTTATGCACAAGTAAAGACATACTCAGTGTTACCAAAATAAAGGTAGTTTATTTGGGTGACACAGTACCAAAAATATCTTAAAGGCAATACTCCTTCTGGGGGTAAGTATTATACACAACATATAGACCTGACACCAAAATAAGGTAAGTAATTAGACATAGGATTGTGCAAACAATGGGAAATGCTATAGGATGCAATGGGAGAAAGTAGGTCTAGGGGCAACATAAACCATATACTAAGAAAGTGGAATGCGAATGACAAATTACCCCCTAGACAAGTGTAGTGTGTGCAGAATCGCTGGGAGAGTAAGAATACAGTAACGGTAAGTAAATCACCCCACCCTAGTACTGCAAGTTTCCTTAAGATAAACTTCACCTCGTGATTGGGACTTTGCAGTAACCAACCAAGTCTGCAAACAACAACTGCTGGATTCCTGGACCCGAAGACCTGCAAAAGAAGGGGGCCAAGCCCAGAAGTCGAAAGAAGTTCCAGGAAGGGCAGGAGCCTTTGCCAAACCAGAAGAGGGTGCAAAAGAAGTGTCCCCGGTTGGACAAAGACTGCAGGAATGTACCCTCGGAAGATGCCAGCGGGTTCCTGCATGATGCAAAGGATGTCCCACGATGTGCAGATGGATGCAGATGTGATTTCGAGTTGGAAGTCGCCAACAAGCCTTATTTACAACAAAAGTGTGTTTTGCATCAAAATAGCACTGGCTACACCCAGGACAGAGCAGGGGGCCTCAACTCTGTGTGAGTAGGAAGAGGAGGCTCTCAGCACTTTAGGGAGCCCTCAGAATGCCAGACAACACTCACAGAAGTCCCAGGACATGGGGACAAAGGAGGTGCAAAACGCGGTTAGTGTAGCACAACAAAGGAAGCGCAGGAGAACAACTCAGTGAGTTTAGCGTCACAGGATGGAGTGCTGGGGACCTGGGGAAGGCTGTGCATGAAGTAATTTTGCAAATAGTGCACAGAGGCCTCAGGGGGTGAAGAAGACGCAGTACACAGGGGTACCATCGCTCTCAGGGAAGGCAAGGTCTTACCTCCTCCAAATTGCGTCAGCAGGACAGTCTATGTCGATGGGCCCACCCTCTGTATCCTTAGGAGCACCCTTAGCACTGTGAGAGGAGTCCAAGGGTATCGGTTGTCGTCTTAGAAGGTGCCTGTGTGAGCAGGGGAGTGACTCTGTCACCCCACAGTAGATTTCTTCGGTCCTTCTTGTGCAGGATGAAGACAGGGAGTACTTAGAGCGTGCACACTGTGGAAACTGTTGCAGTTGCTGACGTTTCAGAGGAAAAGTATCCCTTGTGAATACTTTGTTGCTGTTACAGCAGTTCCTGGAGAAGGCTGTGGTTGATCGGAGGTCAGAAGATGAAGTAGTAGTTGCAGTGGACTCCTGAAGGAAACTTGCAAGCAGAATCTAAAGAGAACACACAGGAGAGACCCTAAATAGCCCTGAGAGGGGGATTGGGACCTTATCAGGTAAGGACCTATCAGGAGGGGTCTCTGATGCTAGCTGCTAGCACTGGTCACTCAGAGCCCTCCTGAGTGCCCCCACACCTGGCAAAGCAAGATGGCTGAAGTCTGGGACACACTGGAGGAGGTCTGGGCACCACCCCTAGAGTGGGGATGGACATGGGAGTGTTCACTCCCCTTTCCTTTGTCCAGTTTCATGCCAGAGCAGGGGAGAAGGGGTACCTGAACTGGTGTAGACTGGCTTATTAAAGGAGGGCACCATCTGTGCTCTTCAAAGCATTTCCAGCGGCTGGGGAAGGTTTCCCCTCCCCAGCCTGTAATACCTATTTCCAAAGGGAGAGGGTGTAACACCCTGCTACCAAAGGACATGCTTTGATCTGCCTTCCGGGGACTGAGGTGCTCAGACCCCAGGGGGGCAGAACCCTGTCTTTGAGGTGGCAGCAGCTATAGCTGAATTGCAAGCCTCGAAGAGCTGGTTTGGCAGTACTGGGGGTCAATAGTGAAGCCCCCAAGATGCATTGAATTGGCTCCCCAATACCAGATTTGGAATGGGGGGACCATTCCATAATCTTAGACACCTTACATGGCCTTATTCGGAGTCACCATTGTGAAGATACATATAGGTATTGACCTATAAGTATTGGACGCGTGTAATGGCGTCCCTGCACTCACAAAGTCCCGGGAAATGGCCCTGAACTATGTGGGGACACCTTTGCTAGTGCAAGGGTTTCCTCACACTTAGTAACTTTGCACCTAACCTTCAGCAAGTGAAGGTTAGACATATAGGTGACTCATAAGTTACTTAAGTGCAGTGAAAATGGATGTGAGATAGTGTGTGCACTATTTCACACAGGCTGCAATGGCAGGCCTGTGGAAGAATTTGTCTGAGTTCCTTATGGGTGGCAAAAGAAATGCTGCAGCCCATATGGATCTCCTGGAAGCCCAATGCCCTGGGTACATAGTGTAGGTACCATATACTAGGGACTTATAAGGGGGTCCAGTTTGCCAATTGAAATTGGTAAACTAAGTCACTAGCCTACAGTGACAAATTTAAGAGCAGAGAGAGCATAAGTACTGAGGTTCTGGTTAGCAGAGCCTCAGTGACACAGTCAAGCACTACTGACAACACATACATTAGGCCACAAACTATGAACCTGGGGTCCTGGCTAGCAGGACCCCAGTGAGACAGGCAAAACACACTGACATATAGGTTTTTATCTATGAGCACTGGGGTCCTGGCTAGCAGGATCACAGTGACACAGTAAAATCATACTGACACACACTCACAAACAGGGCAAAAGTAGGGGTAACCATGCTAGAGAGAGGCTACTTTCTCACCCCCTCCAAACGAAGGACAATGAGAATAACCTTGGCCAGTTGAGACTGTATTGTCTAAGTAGTGATAGGTGGAGAGTAGATCTGCAATAGAGTGGTTACTCTCCTTATCATCCACAATATGGTTATTTCCCTGCAGGGATGTGAGCCACCCTGTTTGGAGATGTATACCTAACCATCAGTGTGAATCTAAATTCTCAGAGTTTGTTTTAAAGTTGGGCAGTGGGATTGGTCCACTGGGCCTATGTCAAATGCAGGAAAAGCTAGACAGGGATGCTGTCTTAATAAAGGCATAGTTGAGCAAAAACTTTGTCCATATGGCTGTAAGAGAGGACAGGGTTGCTGTTTCTCTTGAGTTGGAGCAGGGCAGGGCTGCTGTCCTACAAGCTCCATACTAGGACAGGGCTACTGTCCTAAGTATTTAGAGGCAGTGCAGGCCTGCTGCACTAAGGTTTCTCTGGGAGGGCTGGAGGGATACTCCATATTTACTAAAATGGTGTAATTTTGCACATCTGGTTTAGTAGTTCCACAGAGAGGTACTTTTACCTCTGTGAGTCCAGCTGTGGTAGCTGTAGACTCCCTTGGTACATGTTCCACCCCAGGAGAGGTTTCTCCCACTAGAGGAATGGTATCCTTATTGGCAGGGTGGGGAAGGGATACTTTGATATACTTCTTACCTGTTGGTGGTGAGGGATCCGGAGATTTCAGGCCTTTTTCTCTCCTTTGCTTTTTTATTTCACCAGAAATGAGAGGAAGCAATTCCTCAGGGATACTGAGCATGGATCCTAATCTCTACCTCAGCCCACCCTGAGGCCTCTAGGTCATTCCCTAAGAGACAATCTACAGGTAAGCTAGGTGATACCACCACCTGCTTAGGGCCAGTAACCCCACCCCAACTAAGTTGAACTACAGATAAGGGGAGAGACTGAGTGGAGTTATCGACATCAGTAACTTGGTACTTCTGTCCAAGGATGTGTTGTGCAGGTGACACCAGGTTTTCAGTCACCAAAGTGATACTGGAACCTGTGTCCCTGTAGGCCTGGGCATCAACACTATTTATTAAGTTTGACTGCCTGTAATTATCCATGTTAAGGGGACTAGCAGCCAAGGTGGCAAGGACAATGGCACCAGGTGTGACACAAACTATTTTGGGTATGTCTACCCCAGTTTCTATTAGGGTCCCAAAAGTGAACCCAACTACACCTTTAGTTTGACTATTGCCAGTGGTCCCACCACTATTACCACTACTGCTAGGGGCACTAGAGCCTGATGTCTTGGTGGTAGTAGGCTCAGGGGCTTTACATGAGGAGGACGTATCCCCTGGCCAATGGCTTTACCTCTACACACATAGTACCAAGGCTTTTTCTGACTGTGTGAAGAGTTTGAAGAAGATGAAGAAGTTTTATCCCGATCCCCAGAGGAGTGTTTTGGACCTGAAGAAGGATCTTTGTGTTTACTTTTATCCCCATGCTTGTCCTGAGATTTTTCACCATCTTTCTTTTTGCCATCCTTGTCTCCCCCGTATGAAATTTTCTTTTCACCCTTGTTC
This sequence comes from Pleurodeles waltl, assembly GCF_031143425.1. Classification (NCBI taxonomy): domain Eukaryota; kingdom Metazoa; phylum Chordata; class Amphibia; order Caudata; family Salamandridae; genus Pleurodeles; species Pleurodeles waltl. Next base: position 350,202,330 of record NC_090442.1, read on the forward strand.
TGACCCATTAGTCTGCCTTCTTTCCCAATTCTTGTGGAGAGGTCAGATCTTAGTCCACAAGATACCGATGTAACAAGTCAGACATACAATTATTCAAAATATGCTCTCTCAGAATTAAGGTATATAGGCTTTCATAGTCAGTCACCTTACTGCCATTTAACAAACCTTCTAGGGCCTTCACAGAACAGTCTACAAAGTCTGTTCAGTCCTGTGATGACTCCTTTCTGGTCATTCTGAACTTATGTCTGTACTGTTCAGCGGTTAAGTCCAGACCATCCAAGAATGCATTTTTCAGAATTTGATAGCTGTCTGCATCATCCTCTCTGACAATAAGAAGTCTGTCTCTCCCCTTACCAGAGGAGGATAACCAAAGGATAGCAGCCCACTGTACATGGGGGACCCTCTGAACTTTACAGGCCCTCTCAGGTGCAGCAATCCACTTGTAGATGTCATCACCCATCCTTGGAAGGAGGGACAACTGTGTGCAGATTTCTAGAGTCAAATGAAGGTTCCCTAACATTTGAGTTTCTAAAACTGCTGCTGCCACCATGGGGAACTAACCCCAAACCCTGCCTCTCTTTCTCCACAGCCAGGGATTCCCTGTCTAAGGCCTACTGTTGCTCCATTAGCCTCAGTCTGGCCTCCTCTAACCTCAGCTTTCTGAGTTCCCTATCTAGGGATTGGTCCTCAGGGTTCGAATTGTGGATGCCTCTGAAACAGAGGTAGCATGAGAGTGTGCAGAGGTAAATCTATCTCTAAGAGGGGCCACTGTTGTGACCTGGCCTCTAGGGGTGAAGGGAGCCCTACTTATGTGTGAACACCTCCCACTACCAGTTATACTTGGGGGCTTATTGACAGATAGATCTGGATTGTCAGTTTGCTCCTCTGAGCCTTCCTGGTTGGAGTCATCCTCTGCCTCTTGTCCTGTCTGATCTGGACCAGTGCTGAGTCACTGGTCATCTTGAAGGAGTAGATTTAAGAGGAACTCCACATTGGGGTTCTTCTCAACCACTCAAACTTTTAAAGTTAAGATTGTCATATGTTGTTTTCACAACTCTAGGGGTAGCTTCTGCAGAAGACATATTGAAAGAGAAAAAAAAGTTTGGGAAAGTGAGTAAAAAGTAAGTAGAATAACAGAGCTAACTTTTTAGAGAAGAGAAGAAAACTTTTCAGAACTTTGTAAAATCTTTTGCAAAGTTAAACAGAACTTTTAGAAAGCTAGAAAATTACTTCTAGGTATATATTATATATGCTCTAAGTATTGGAGCAAGATTTTCTTGTGAAAAGCACAGGTAACAAAGTGGTAAAGCAATTGCAAGTACTTATCCCACCACTGCCACCAATGTAGGAGGCTGGCCTGGTTTGTAGTAGGTTCCTTGGGTACTTACACCTTATACAAGGTCCAGTTATCCCTCATTAGTGAAGTAGTAGTGTTCTAGCAGCTTAGGCTGATAGAGGTAGCTATCGCAGAGCAGTTTAGGCTGAGCTAGGAGACATGCAATGCTCATGCAATACCACTTGTAGTTACACAGTACTTATGCACAAGTAAACACAATACTCAGTGTTACCAAAAATAAAGGTAGTTTATTTGGGTGACACAGTACCAAAAATATCTTAGAGGCAATACTCCTTCTGGGGGTAAGTATTATACACAATATATAGACTAGACACCGAAATAAGGTAAGTAATTAGACATAGGATAGTGCAAACAATAGGAAATGCTATAGAATACAATGGGAGAAAATAGGTCTAGGGACAACACAAACCAAATACTAAGATAGTGGGAATGCGAATCACAAATTGCCCCCTAGACAAGTGTAGTGTGTGCAGAATCACTGGGAGAGTAAGAATACAGTAAAGGTAAGTAAATTACCGCACCCCAGAGCGCAGGAAAGCAGGAGTAAACTACTGCAAGTTTCCTTAGTACACACTACACCTCGTGATTGGGATTTTGCAGTAACCAACCAAGTCTGCAAACAACTACTGCTGGATTCCTGGACCTGAAGACCTGCAAAAGAAGGGGACCAAGTCCAGAAGTCGAAAGAAGTTCCAGGAAGGGCAGGAGAGGGTGCAAAAGAAGAGTCCCCGGTTGGACGAAGACTGCAAGAATGCACCCTAGGAAGATGCCAGCAGGTTCTTGCATGATGCAAATTATGTCCCACGACGTGAAGATGAATGCAGACGTGATTTCATGTTAGAAGTCACCAACAAGCCTTGGTTACAACAAAAGTGTGTTTTGCGTCAAAATGTCGCTGGTTGGATCCAGGAGGGGCCTGTGGTCCTCAACTCTGTGTGAGGAGGAAGAGGGGGCTCTCAGCACTTTATAGAGCCCTCAGGATGCCAGACAACACCCACGGGAGTCCCAGGACACAGGGACAAAGGAGGTGCAAAACGCGGTTGGTGCAGCACAACAAAGGAAGGTCCCACGCCGCCAGAGGACAGCTCAGCAAGTTGAGTGTCACAGTATAGATTGTTGGGGACCTGGTCCAGGCTGTGCACAAAGGAATTTTGCAAATAGTGCACAGAGGCCTCAGGAGGTGAAGAAGACGCAGTACATAGGGGTACCATCGCTCTCAAGGAAGGCTAGGTCTTACCTCCTCCAAATTGTGTTAGCAGGATCTTAGGACAGTTTATGTCAATGGGGTCCACCCTCTGTCTCCTTAGGAGCATGCTCGCCGCAGTGAGAGGAGTCCAAGGATACTGGTCGTCGTCCTAGAAGGTGCCTGCGTGAGCAGGGGAGTGACTGGGTCACCCCACAGGAGATTTCTTTGGTCCTTCTGGTGCAGCATGAAGACAGGGAGTCCTCAGAGCGTGCACACCATGGAAACTGTTGCAGTTGCTGGCTGAAGTTGCAGAGTAAAAGTATCCCTTGTGGATAATTTGTTGCTGTTACAGCAGTTCCTGGAGCATGCTGCTGTTGATTCGAGGTCAGAGGATGAAGTAGTAGTTGCAGAGGATTCCTGAAGGAAACTTACAAGCAGAATCTGAAGAGAACCCACAGGAAAGACCCTAAATAGCCCTGAGAGGGGGATTGGCTACCTTATCAGGTAAGGACCTATCAGGAGGGGTCTCTCACATCACCTCCTGGCACTGGCCACTCAGAGCCGTCCTAAGTGCCCCCACACCTTGCAAAGCAAGATTGCTGAAGTCTGAGACACACTGAAGGAGCTCTGAGCACCACCCCTAGGGTGGTGATGGACAGGGGAGTGGTCACTCTCCTTTCCTTTGTCCAGTTTCATGCCAGAGCAGCGGACAAGGGGTCCCTGAACCGGTGTAGACTGGCTTATGCATGGAGGGCACCATTTATGCCCTTCAAAGCATTTCCAGAGGCTGGGGAAGGCTACCCCTCCCCAGCCTGTAACACTTATTTCCAAAGGGAGAGGGTTTAACAACACCCTGCTCCCAAAGGAAATGCTTTGTTCTGCTTTCCTGGGACTGAGGTGCTCAGACCCCAGGGGGGCAGAACCCTGTCTGTGAGGTGGCACAGCCTCAGAGAGCTGGTTTGGCAGTACTGGGGGTTCATAGTGGAGCCCCCAGGATGCATGGAAGTGGCTCCCCAATACCAGATTTGGAATGGGGGGATCAATTCCATCATCTTAGACACCTTCGCCGGCCCTATTCGGAGTTACCATTGTGAAGCTACGTATTGCCCTATATGTATTGCATGTGTGTAATGGCGTCCCCACACTCACAAAGTCCCAGGAAATGGCCCTGAACTACGTGGGGGCAACCTTTCCTAGTGCAAGGGTGACCTCACACGTAGTAACTTTGCACCTAACCTTCAGCAAGTGAATGTTAGACATATAGGTGACTTATAAGTTACTTAAGTGCAGTGAAAATGGATGTGAAATAGTGTGTGCACTATTTCACACAGGCTGCAATGGCAGGCCTGTGGAAGAATTTGTCTGAGCTCCTTATGGGTGGCAAAAGAAATGCTGCAGCCCATATGGATCTCCTGGAAGCCCAATGCTCTGGGTACATAGGTACCATATACTAGGGACTTATAAGGGGTCCAGTGTGCCAATTGAAATTGGTAAATGAAGTCACTAGCCTACAGTGACAAATGTAAGAGCAGACAGAGCATAAGCACTGAGACTCTGGTTGGCAGAGCCTCAGTGACACAATCAAGCACTATCAACAACACATACATTAGGCCACAAACTATGAGCTCTGGGGTCCTGGCTAGCAGGATCCCAGTGAGACAGGCAAAACACACTGACATATAGGTTTTTATCTATGAGCACTGGGGTCTGGGCCCCAGCACTGTTTCCTGTGATGCACAGCCTCCTGTGTGGTTTTCCGGCGGCGTGGGATCCCTTTGTGTAGTGCTGTGTGGGCCTAATTTGCACCTCCTTTGTCCCCGTACTGTGTGACTTCTGTGCCCACTGCCTGGTCTGCTGAGGGCTCTCTGAGCCATCAAACATTTCCTCTGCCAGCTCCTGGACTCTCTACTGAGACTCCTAACCTGCAAAGTGATGCCCTAACAAGTCCCTGGGCCCTTGAAAGGTGAAGCTGGTCGAACTAAGGCAGACATCCACTCACAGGAGCCGTGCAGGGAAAATTTTGATGCACCACCTGCAACACAGCTGGGAAATGTATACATTACCTGCATCGTGGCTGGAAAAATGACTCGACACCCGTTTGCAGCTGCTGAAATGGGCACAACCCCCACACAGCGTGGTTCCTCATTACTGTGCAGCTGGTCCCGGGAAATGGCTCTGAACTATGTGGGGGCACCTTTGCTAGTGCAAGGGTTTCCTCACACTTAGTAACTTTGCACCTAACCTTCAGCAAGTGAAGGTTAGACATATAGGTGACTTATAAGTTACTTAAGTGCAGTGAAAATGGCTGTAAAATAGTGTGTGCACTATTTCATGCAACCTGCAATGGCAGGACTGTGGAAGGGTTTGTCTGAGCTCCTTATGGGTGGCAAAAGAAGTGATGCAGCCCAAATGGATCTCCTAGAACCCCGATGCCCTGGATACCTAGGTACCTTATACTAGGGACTTATAAGGGGGGTCCAGTGTGCCAATTGAAATTGGTAAACTAAGTCACTAACCTACAGTGACAAATTTAAGAGCAGAGAGAGCATAAGTACTGAGGTTCTGGTTAGCAGAGCCTCAGTGACACAGTCAAGCACTACTGACAACACATATATTAGGCCACAAACTATGAGCACTGGGGTCCTGGCTAGCAGGATCCCAGTGACACAGTAGAAACATACTGACACACTCACAAACAGGCCAAAAGTAGGGGTAACCAAGCTAGAGAAAGGCTACTTTCTCACCCCTCCAAACGAAGGACAATGAGACTAACCTTGGCCAGTTGAGACTTTAGTGTCTAAGTGGTGATAAGTGGAGAGTAGATCTGCAAAAGAGTGGTTATTCCCTTTATCATCCACTATATGGCTACTTCCCTGCAGGGATGTGAGCCACCCTGTTTGGAGATTTTTACCTAACCAACAGTGTGAGTGTAAATTCTCAGAGTTCCTTTGAGTATGTTTTAAAGTTGGGCAGTGGGATTGGTGCATTGGGCCTATGTCAAATGCAGGAAAAGATAGACCGGGATGCTGTCTTCATAAAGCCATAGCTGGGCAAATACTTTGTCCATATGGCTGTAAGAGAGAACAGGGTTGCTGTTTCTTTTGAGTTGGAGCAGGGCAGGGCTGCTGTCCTATAAGGTCCACACCAGGACAGGGCTGTTGTCCTAAGTGGTTAGATGCAGTGCAGGGCTGGTGCACTAAAGTTTCTCTGGGAGGGCTGGAGGGATGCTCCATATTTATTAAAATGGTGCAATTTTGCACATCTGGTTTAGTAGTTCCACAGAGAGGTACTTTTACCTCTGTGAGTCCAGCTGTGGTAGCTGTTGACTCCCTTGGTACATGTTCCACCCCAGGAGAGGTTTCTCCCACCAGAGGAATGGTATCCTTAGTGGCAGGGTGGGGAAGGGATACTTTGATACCCATCTTACCTGTTGGTGGTAAAGGATCCGGAGATTTCAGGCCTTTTTCTCCCTCCTTTGCTTTTTCATTTCACCAGAAATGAGAGGAAGCAATTCCTCAGGGATACCCAGCATGGATGCATGGGTCCTACACTCTACCGCAGCACAACCTGAGGCCTCTAGGTCATTTCCTAATAGACAATCAACAGGTAAGCTAGGTGATACCACCACCTGCTTTGAGCCAGTAATCCCACCCCAACTAAGTTGAACTACAGCTAAGGAGAGAGACTGAGTGGAATTATTGACATCAGTAACTTGGTACTTCTGTTCAATGAGGTGTTGTGCAGGTGACACCAGGTTTTCAGTCACCAAAGTGATACTGGCACCTGTGTCCCTGAAGGCCTGGGCATCAACACCATTTATTAAGTTTGACTGCCTGTAATTATCACTAGAGGACATGCAGCAACGGTGGCTAGGCCAATGCCACCAGGTGTGACAGAAACTATCTTGGGACTGTCTACCCCAGATTCTATTAGGGTCCCAAAAGTAAACCCAACTACACCTTTAGTTTGACTATTGTCAGTAGTCCCACCACTATTACCACTACTGCTAGGGGCACTAGAGTCTGATGTCTTAGTGGTGGTAGGCTCAGTGGCTTTACATGAGCAGGATGTATCCCCTGGCCAATGGCCTTTACCTCTACACACATAGCACCAAGGCCTTTTCTGATTGTATGAAGAGTTTGAAGAAGATGAAGAAGTTTTATCCCCATCCCCAGAGGAGTGTTTTGGACCTGAAGAAGGATCTTTGTGTTTACTTTTATCGCCATGCTTGTCCAGAGATTTTTCACCATCTTTCTTTTTGCCATCCTTGTCACCCCGTATGAACTTTTCTGTTCACCCTTGTCTGCCTTTTTTCCCAATTCTTGGGGAGAGGTCAGATCTGAGTCCACAAGATACCGATGTAACAAGTCAGACACACAATTATTCAAAATATGCTTTCTCAGAATCAAGGTATGTAGGCTTTCATAGTCAGTCACCTTACTGACATTTAACCAACCTTCTTGGACCTTCACAGAACAGTCTACAATGTATGTTCAGTCCTGTGATGACTCCTTTCTGGTCTCTCTGAACGTATGTCTGTACTGTTCAATGGTTAAGCCCAGACCATCCAAGAGTGATTTTTCAGAATTTGATAGTTATCTGCATCATCCTCTCTGACAATAAGAAGTCTGTCTCTCCCCTCACCAGAGAAGGATGACCAAAGGATAGCAGCCCACTGTACATGAGGGACCCTCTGAACTTTACAGGCTCTCTCAAGTGCAGCAAACCACTTGTAGATGTCATCACCATCCTTGGAAGGAGGGACAACTTTGTGCAGATTTCTAGAGTCAAATGAAGGTTCCCTAACATTTGAGTTTCTAAAACTGCTGCTGCCACCATGGGGAACTAACCCCAAACCCTACCTCTCTTTCTCCACAGCCAGGGATTCCCTGTCTAAGGCCAACTGTTGCTGCATTAGCCTCAGTCTGGCCTCCTCTAACCTCAGCTTTCTGAGTTCCCTATCTAAGGATTGGTCCTCAGGGTTCGAATTGTGGATGCCTCTGAAACAGAGGTAACATGAGAGCGTGCAGAGGTAGATCTATCTCTAAGAGGGGCCACTGTAGTGACCTGGCTTCTAGGGGTGAAGAGAGCCCTACTTATGTGTGAACACTTCCAACTACCAGTTATACTTGGGGGCTTATTGACAGATAGATCTGTGGAAGGACCCTCCCCAGGATTGTCAGTTTGCTCCTCTGAGCCTTCCTGGTTGAAGTCATCCTCTGCCTCTTCCCCTGTCTGATCTGGACCAGTGCTGAGTCCCTGGTCATCTTAGAGGAGTAGATTCAAGAGGAACTCCTCATTAGGGTTCTTCCCAACCTCTCAAACTTTTAAAGTTAAGATTTTCATATGTTGTTTTCATAACTCTAGTGGTAGCTTCTGCAGAAGACATATTGAAAGAGAAAAAAACGTTTGGGAAATTGAGTAAAAAGTAAGTAGAATAACAGAGCTAGCTTTTAGAGAAGAGAACTTTTCAGAACTTTGTAAAAACGTTTGCAAAGTTAAAGAGAACTTTTAGAAAGCTAGCAAATTACTTTTAGCTACATATTATATATGCTTTATGTATTGGAGCAAGGTTTTCTTGTGAAAAGCACAGGTAACAAAGTGGTAAAGCAATTGCAAGTACTTATCCCACCTCTGCCACCAATGTAGACTGAATATGAATAACATGAATTAAGCACGGGGAAAGAATCGTGCGTCTTGCCGATTCGAATGCCACCATAGAACTGCCAAGGAATGGTAGCGCACAATGAATAACATGAATTTAACATGAGGAAAGAATCGCACATCTTGCCAATTCAAATGCCACCATGTAACTGCCAAGGAATGGTAGCGCACAATGAATATCATGAATTAAATACGAGGAAAGAATTGCGCGTATGGGCGATTCAAATGCCACCATGTAACTGCCAAGGAATGGTAGCGCACAATGAATAACATTAATTAAACACGAGGAAAGAATCGCGCGTCTTGCCGATTCGAATGCCACCATATAACTGTCAAGGAATGGTAGCGCACAATGAATATCAAGGGCTAAATCTCTAGAAAGTGAATCGCACGTCTTGCCGATTCGAATGCCACCATGTAACTGCCAACGAATGGTAGCGCACAATGAATATCAAGGGTTAAATCACTAGAAAGCAAATTGCGCGTCTTGCCGATTCGAAGGCCACCATGTAACTGTCAAGGAATGGTAGCGCACAATGAATATCAAGGGTTGAATCACTAGAAAGCGAATTGCACGTCTTGCCCATTCGAGTAACAGTATGCAAACATGAATTTAACATGAGGAAAGAATAGCACATCTTGCCAATTCGAATGCCACCATGTAACTGCCAAGGAATGGTAGCGCACAATGAATATCATGAATTAAATACGAGGAAAGAATTGCGCGTATGGGCGATTCAAATGCCACCATGTAACTGCCAAGGAATGGTAGCGCACAATGAATAACATTAATTAAACACGAGGAAAGAATCGCGCGTCTTGCCGATTCGAATGCCACCATATAACTGCCAAGGAATGGTAGCGCTCAATGAATAACATGACTTATACACGAGGAAAGAATTGCGCGTCTTGCCGATTCGAATGCCACCATGTAACTGCCAAGGAATGGTAGCGCACAATGAATATCAAGGGCTAAACCTCTAGAAAGTGAATCGCACGTCTTGCCGATTCGAATGCCACCATGTAACTGCCAACGAATGGTAGTGCACAATGAATATCAAGGGTTAAATCACTAGAAAGCAAATTGCGCGTCTTGCCGATTCGAAGGCCACCATGTAACTGTCAAGGAATGGTAGCGCACAATGAATATCAAGGGTTGAATCACTAGAAAGCGAATCGCACGTCTTGCCCATTCGAGTAACAGTATGCAAATGCCACGAAACACCAAAGCGACATTCACACGTGCATGAGTAATTGTTTGTCATGTAAAAATGAAGGCCCAAGAATTCGAGGGCACTCGATAACGGGGGTCGGGGGCCCAGCCCAACCTCCGTCTTACCGCCCTGCTTATGATCACCAATGTAGAATGAAAGGCAGTGGCCTGGAAGATCAGAATAGGCCACCGGAACAGGAGCTCAGGAAGTTGCTGCTGCTCTGCACCGGGACCTCTGAATAGTGAGCAAGTGGAGCTGAGCTGGCTCCCTTTTATGGAGTCTTGGCCCAGCCCACAACCACACCCAGGCATGCTGCAGGGAAAGCTTCTAGAAGGCCCTGGGAAGGGACCACACCCTGACACACTCTGAAAGTCTGCAGCAATACATTGCAAATGAACAGTATTTATAAGCACCTTAAAAATAAGTCTTCAGGGTGGAACTCTGCAATGCAAAAGGTTAAACAACAACATAGCAGCACAATGCATAAATTACACTGTCTTGAGAGTGCTGGCTTTTTGTATTCTAGTCGCCCATAGAGCGCGCACTGCCCTGGTGTTGACATATACCACTTATATCATATAGCACTATATCATAAGAAAACACAATACTCAGAGTTACTAAAAATAAAGGTACTTTATTTTAGTGACAATATGCCAAAAGTATATCAGAAGATATACTCCCTTAGGAGGTAAGTAATATACACAAAATATATTAACACAAACCAAAATCAGGTAAGTAACAGTTAGAAAAGTAGTGCAAACAATGTAGAATACAATAGAATGCAATAGGGAGAAATAGGCCTAGGGGCAACACAAACCATATACTCCAAAAGTGGAATGCGAACCACAAAGGGACCCCAGGCCTAGTGTAGTGTGTAGAGGGTTGCTGGGAGTGTAAGAAAACACTAAGGGTGTCCAAGATACCCCACCCCAAGACCCTGAAAAGTAGGAGTAAAATTACCCTACCACTCCAGAAAGACAGTAAAGTCCAGATAGGGGATTCTGCAAGGACAACAACTGACTGCAAAACACTGAAGACAGATTCCTGGACCTGAGGACCTGTAAAGGAAGGGGACCAAGTTCAACAGTCACTCAAGTCGCCAGGGGGGGCAGGAGCCTACTAAACCCCGGATGCAGGTGCAAAAGGGCTGCCTCTGGGTGGAAGAAGCCAAAGATTCTGCAACAACGGAAGGTGCCAGGGACTTCTCCTTTGGTCAGAAGATGTGACGCGGCGTGCTGGAGAATGCAGAGTTCTTTCCACGCAGGAAGACCACAAACAAGCCTTGCTAGCTGCAAGATTGACAGTTGAGGATTTTGGGTGCTGCCAGGGCCCAGGAAGGACCAGGTGGTCGCCTCTTGGAGGAGAAGACAAAGGGGGCGCTCAGCAACACAGAGAGCCCATGCAGAAGTAGGCAGCGCCTGCAGAAGCACCTGAATAGGCACTTAGAAGATCTGAGGACAGCGGTCGACTCAGAGTCACAAAAGAGGGTCCCACGATGTCGGAGTCCAACTCAGCGAGTTGGGCAATGCAGGATGGAGTGCTGGGGACCTGGGCTTGGATGTGCATGAAGGAAGTCTTGCAAAAGTGCATAGAAGCCCGAGCAGCTGCAGTTCCACAGCACACAGGATTTCTGTCTAGAGTGGGGATGCAAGGACTTACCTCCACCAAATTTGGACAGAAGGGCCACTGGACTGTCCAAGACACTTGGACCCAGCTCCTGTGTTCCAAGGAATAGCTCGTCAGGATGAAAGGGGACCCAGATGACTGGTGATGCAGAGGTTTGGTGCCTGCATTGGCAGGGGGAAGATTCTGTCGACCCACGGGAGATTTCTTCTTCGATTCCAGTGCAGGGTGAAGGCAGACAGCCCTCAGAGCATGCACCACCAGGAAACAGTTGAGAAAGCCGGCAGGATGAGGCGCTACAAATTTGCTGGTAGTCTTCTTGCCACTTTTTTGCGGTTATGCAGGCATCCTGGAGCAGTCAGCGGTCGATCCTTGGCAGAAGTCGAAGAGGGAAGTGCAGAGGAACTCTGGCGAGCTCTTGCATTCGTTATCTGGTGAGATGCCCACAGGAGAGACCCTAAATAGCCTACAGAGGAGGATTGGCTAATGAGAAAGGTAAGCACCTATCAGGAGGGGTCTCTGACGTCACCTGCTGGCACTGGCTACTCAGAGCTGTCCATTGTGCCCTCACACCTCTACATCCAAGATGGCATAGGTCTGGGACACACTGGATGAGATCTGGGCACCTCCCCTGGGAGGTGCTGGTCGAGGGGGGGTGATCACTCCCCTTTCTTTTGTCCAGTTTAGCGCCAGAGCAGGGCTGGGGGGATCCCTGAACCAGTGTAGACTGGCTTATGCAAGGAGGGCACCATCTGTGCCCTTCAAAGCATTTCCAGAGGCCAGGAGAGGCTACCCCTCCCAGGCCCTTCACACCTATTTCCAAAGGGAGAGGGAGTAACACCCTCTCTCAGAGGAAATCCTTTGTTATGCCTTCCTGAGACTAGGCTGGCCAGGCCCCAGGGGGGCAGAAACCTGTCTGAGGGGTTGGCAGCAGCAGTAGCTGCAATGGAGACCCCGGAAAGTTAGTTTGGCAGTACCCGGGCTCTATGCTGGAGACCCGGGGATGCATGGAATTTTCTCCCCAATACCAGAATGGTATTGGGGTGACAATTCCATGATCTTAGACATGTTACATGGTCATGTTCGCAGTTACCATGGTGACGCTACATATAGGTATTGACCTATATGTAGTGCACACGTGTAATGGTGTCCCCGCACTCACAAAGTCAGGGGAATTGGCCCTGAACAATGTGGGAGCACCTTGGCTAGTGCCAGGGCACCCACACACTAAGTAACTAAGCAATCTACACTAAGTAACTTTGCACCTAACCTCCACCAAGTGAGGGTTAGACATATAGGTGACTTATAAGTTACTTAAGTGCAGTGTAAAATGGTTGTGAAATAACATGGACGTTATTTCACTCAGGCTGCAGTGGTAGTCCTGTCTAATAATTGTCTGAGCTCCCTATGGGTGGCAAAAATAAATGCTGCAGCCCATAGGGATCTCCTGGAACCCCAATACCCTGGGTACCTAGGTACCATATACAAGGGAATTATAAGGGTGTTCCAGTGCGCCAATGAGAATTGGTAAAATTAGTCACTAGCCTGCAGTGACAATTTTAAAAGCCGAGAGAGCATAAACACTGAGGTTCTGGTTAGCAGAGCCTCAGTGATACAGTTAGGCACCACACAGGGAACACATACAGGGCATACTTTATGAGCACTGGGGTCCTGACTAGCAGAATCCCAGTGACACATAGGCAAAAACAAACATACATACAGTAAAAATGGGGGTAACATGCCAGGCAAGATGGTACTTTCCTACACACACACACCCCCCCAAACAAGGGAAAATAAGGCTAACCTTGCCCAGATGAGACTTCATGGTCTAAGTGGAAATATCTGGAGAGTCCATCTGCATTGGAGTGGGTACTCCCAGGTCTATGTTCCACTGTATAGTCCATTCCCTGTAGGGATATGCACCACCTCAACAATTTAGGGTTTTCTCCTTTCATTTGTTTTAGCCAAAGTAGAGGTTTGTGGTCTGTCTGAACAATAAAGTGAGTACCAAACAGGTATAGTGTCAACTTTTCTAGTGCCCAGACCACAGCAAAGGCCTCCCTCTCTATGGCAGACCAACACTTTTATCTAGGGGTCAACCTCCTGCTGATAAAAGCAACAGGTTGATCCTGGCCCTCAGTATTCAGCTGTGATAGCACTGCCTCAACCCCTAATTCAGAAGCATCAGTCTGGACTATGAATTTCTTGGAGTAGCAAGGGCTTTTTAGGACAGGTGCAGAGCACATGGCCTGTTTGAGCTCATCAAAAGCTTTTTGACAGCTAGCTGTCCACAATACCTTTTTAGGCATCTTTTTGCTAGTGAGATCATTAAGAGGAGCTGCTATGGAGCTATAATTCTTGATGAATCTCCTATAGTACCCTGTAAGGCCTAAAAAAGGCTCTCACCTGGGTTTGAGTTGTAGGGGGAGTCCATTCCATAATGGTCTGGATCTTCCCCTGCAGTGGTGCAATCTGTTCCCCACCTACCAGGTGGCCCAGATAAACCACTTTCCCCTGCCCTATCTGGCACTTTGAGGCCTTGATAGTGAGGCCTGCCTTTTGCAGGGCCTCCAAAATCTTCCATAGGTGGACCAAGTGATCATCCCAGGTTGAGCTAAAGACAGCTATATCATCTAGATTTGCTGCACTAAAAGCTTCCAACCCTTGCAGAACTGTGTTCACCAACCTTTGAAAAGTGGCAGGTGCATTTTTCAGACCAAAGGGCATTACTGTGAATTGATAGTGCCCTCCAATGGTTGAAAATTCAGTCTTTGGTTTAGCATCTTCTGATAACTTAATCTGTCAATACCCTGCAGTTAGATCAAAAGTGCTCAGATACTTGGCAGAAGCCAGTGTATCTATGAGCTCATCTGCCCTTGGTATAGGGTGAGCATCTGTCTTGGTTACTTGGTTGAGCCCTCTATAGTCAACACAAAACCTCATCTCTCTTTTTCCATCTTTATTGTGAGGTTTAGGGACAAGCACCACTGGGCTAGCCCATGGGCTTTCTGAAGGCTCAATCACTCCTAAGTCTAGCATTTTCTCAACCTCTTGTTTAATGTAGTCCCTAGCATGGCCAGGCTGCCTATACATCTTACTTTTGACAGGTAAACTGTCTCCAGTATCAATTGTATGCTCACACCAAGTAGTGGTACCTGGTATCAGTGAGAAGAGTTCGGAAAACTGACTTGAAAGATTTATACAGTTATCTTTCTGCTCAGTGGTTAAGCCAAATCCAAACAAGAGTACATCCTTCAAAACTTTGTAGTTATTAGCATCACTTTCTCTGACAGTAAGGAGCCAATCCCTACCCTTACCAGTGAAAGATAGCCACAAGTTAGCAGCCCACTGCCTTTGAGGGACCAACTGTACCATAAAGGCCCTCTCAAGTGCAGCAAACCACTTGGTAACTATCTTATGCAGGTTTCTAGAATCTTGCTCTCTAACAGGATTGCTATCAAAAGCACTGCTGCTGCCACCATGGGGAACTAACCCCAATCTTTGCCTTTCCCTCACTTCATCCAGAGATTCCATGTCTAAGGCCAGCTGCTGCTGTTTAAGCTTCAGCCTGGCCTCTTCCCACATCAGCTTTATGAGTTCCCTTTCCATTATGTTATCCTCAGGGTGGGAGGCTTGGGAATGGTGAGATACAGAGGAAATTTGGGAATTGGCAGAGAGAGACCTGTCCCTAACTGGCTGGACTCTAGTAACCTGGCCTCTAGGAGTGAAAGGTGCACTACTAATGTGTGACCTCTCTCACTACCAGTGTCACTAGGTGGCCTGCTAGGTGGCAGGTCTTTGGAAGAACCCTCCCCAGTCTCCTCAGGCAACTCCTCTGAGTCTGACTGGGCACCCTCCCCTCCTACCTCCTGTCCCTGACATGGGCGAGACTGGTTCTGGTCATTTTCTAGGAGAAGGTTAAAGAGAAAGTCTTTGGTAGGATTCTTGCCAATGCTTAAACCTCTTTCTATGCAGAGACCCCTCAAACATTTAAAGTTTAAACTCTCATAGGTTGCCTGAACAATTTTGGGAATGAGCTCTACTGCAGACATGATAGAAAAGGTTTAAGACAGAGAGAGAAAAAGTTTAGAACTTTTGAAAGCACAGAGAAAAAAACGTTTTCAAACTTTTTAAAAGGTTTCAGAATTTTTCAGAAACTTTGTAGAAAGTTTTAGAGCAGAACAGTAAACTGTTTAGGTTCAATGGGTATATATTGAAATATTTGGTATATGTTTTTCTCATGAACTTATCCCACTGCTGCACCACCAATATAGGAGGCTGGCCTGGCTTATAGTGGGTACCTTGTGGTACGTACACCTTGTGCCAGGTCCAGTTAGAGGTGTTCTAGCAGCTTAGGCTGATAGAGGTAGCTATAGCAGAGCAGCTTAGGCTGAACTAGGAGACATGCAAAGCTCCTACTATACCACTTATCATATAGTACTATATCATAAGAAAACACAATATTCAGAGTTACTAAAAATAAAGGTACTTTTTTTTAGTGACAATATGCCAAAAGTATCTCAGAGGATATACTTCCTTAGGAGCTAAGTAATATACACAAAATATATGCACACAAACCAAAATCAGGTAAGTAACAGTTAGAAAAGTAGTGTAAACAATGTAGAACACAACAGAATGCAATAGGGAGATAGAGGCCTAGGGGCAACACAAACCATATACTCCAAAAGTGGAATGCGAGCCACAAAGGGACCCCAGGCCCAGTGTAGCGTGTAGAGGGTCCCTGGGAGTGTAAGAAAACACTAAGGGTGTCCAAGATACCCAACCCCAAGACCCTGAAAAGTAGGAGTAAAATTACCCTACTACCTCAGAAAGACAGTAAAGTCGAGATAGGGGATTCTGCAAGGACAACAACTGACTGCAAAACACTGAAGACGTATTCCTGGATCTGAGGACCCGTAAAGGAAGGGGGTGAAGGTGCAAAAGGGCTGCCTCCGGGTGGAAGAAGCCAAAGATTCTGCAACAATAGAAGGTGCCAGAGACTTCTCCTTTGGTCAGAAGATGTCCCACGGCGTGCTGAAGGATGCAGAGTTGTTTCCACGCAGAAAGACCGCAAACAAGCCTTGCTAGCTGCAAGGTTTGCGGTTGAGGATTTTGGGTGCTGCCAGGGCCCAGGAGGGACCAGGTGGTCGCCCCTTGGAGGAGAAGACACAGCAACACAGAGAGCCCATGCAAAAGTAGGCAGCACCCGCAGAAGCACCTGAACATGTACTTAAAATATCTGAGGACAGAGGTCGACTGAGAGTCACAAAAGAGGGTCACGATGTCGGAGTCCAACTCAGCGAGTTGGGCAATGGAGGACGGAGTGCTGGGGACCTGGGCAAGGCTGTGCATGAAGGAAGTCTTGCAAAAGTGCACAGAAGCCCGAGCAGCTGCAGTTCACGCAGTGTACAGGATTACTGTCTGGCGTGGGGGGCAAGGACTTATCTCCACCAAATTTGGACAGAAGGGCCACTGGACTGTCAAAGTCACTTGGACCCAGCTCCTGTGTTCCAGGGACCATGCTCGTCAGGATGAGAGGGGACCCGGAGCACCGGTGATGCAGAGGTTTGGTGCCTGCGTTGGCAGGGGGAAGATTCCGTCGACCCACGGGAGATTTCTTCTTGGCTTCCAGTGCAGGGTGAAGGCAGACAGCCCTCAGAGCATGCACCACCAGGGAACAGTTGAGAAAGCCGACAGGATAAGGCGTTACATTGTTGCTGGTAGTCTTCTTGCTACTTTGTTGCGGTTATGCAGGCGTCCTGGAGCAGTCAGCGGTCGATCCTTGGCAGAAGTCGAAGAGGGAAGGGCAGAGGACGTCTGGTGAGCTCTTGCATTCGTTATCTGGTGAGATGCCCACAGGAGAGACCCTAAATAGCCCACAGAGGAGGATTGGCTACTGAGAAAGGTAAGCACCTATCAGGAGGGGTCTCTGACGTCACCTTCTGGCACTGGCTACTCAGAGCTGTCCATTGTGCCCTCACACCTCTGCATCCAAGATGGCAGAGGTCTGGGACACACTGGAGGAATTCTGGGCACCTCCCCTGGGAGGTGCTGGTCAGGGGAGTGGTCACTCCCCTTTCCTTTGTCCAGTTTCATGCGAGAGTAGGGCTGGGGGATCCCTGAACCAGTGTAGACTGGCTTATGCAAGAAGGGCACCATCTGTGCCCTTCCAAGCATTTCCAGAGGCCAGGGGGGCTACCCCTCCCAGGCCCTTCACACCTATTTCCAAAGGGAGAGGGTGTAACACCCTCTCTCAGAGGAAATCCTTTGTTCTGCCTTCCTGGGACCAGGCTGCCCAGGCCCCAGGGGGGCAGAAACCTGTCTGAGGAGTTGGCAGCAGCAATAGCTCCAGTGGAGACCCCAGACAGTTAGTTTGGCAGTACCCGGGGTCTATGCTGGAGACCCAGGGATGCATGGAATTGTCTCCCCAATACCAGACTTAGGGGGTCATTCTGACCCCGGCGGTCTCAGACCGCCGGGGCCAGGGTCGGCGGGAGCACCGCCGACAGACCGGCGGTGCCCCGCAGGGCATTCTGACCGCGGCGCTTTGGCCGCGGTCAGTGCAGGAAAACCGGCGGTCTGCCGCCGGTTTTCCGCTGCCCGTCAGAATCCTCCAAGGCGGCGCAGCATGCTGTGCCGCCTTGGGGATTCTGACACCCCCTACCGCCATCCTGTTCCTGGTGGTTCGCCTGCCAGGAACAGGATGGCGGTAGGGGGTGTCGCGGGGCCCCTGGGGGCCCCTGCAGTGCCCATGCCAATGGCATGGGCACTGCAGGGGCCCCCGTAAGAGGGCCCCGCTTGTATTTCACTGTCTGCATAGCAGACAGTGAAATACGCGACGGGTGCAGTAGCACCCGTCGCACCTTCCCACTCCACCGGCTCGATTACGAGCCGGCTTCATGGTGGGAAGGTCGTTTTCCCCTGGGCTGGCGGGCGGCCTTTTGGAGGCCGCCCGCCAACCCAGGGGAAAACTCAAAATACCCGCCGCGGTCTTCCGACCGCGGTACGGTATTTTGGCGGCGGGTTATTGTTTAGAATTCTCACAAAGTGTTTGCCCTCATGATCAAGAACAGCAATTAATCTGAAATTGGTGGGCTGATCCAATGCACCCATTTTATGAATTTATGCTCTTGGATTGCACCTTTCCAACTATTGGGTACTTCATTCAGCAAGATGCAATTCTTGAAAAGGGGGCTCAGCACAGAGGCCCATTCCTCAGGGACTGATTTAAGCATTTTGGTTGGCAGCAGCTGAGTGAAATGATGCCAAGGTTCATGCAATCTTGCTTTTGTCAGCCAGTGCTTTGCTCTAGTGCTCCAGCTTTTCTTTGCAGTGGCCCCACATGCCATCCAAAGGGTTGACTGAATCAGAATCATCATCCACTGAATTGTAGAGATTCATGATATATTCAGACCACTTGAGAGCAGTGATTGAGGGAGAAGCCTTATGGTAATTTTCGCTGGATCTTTAATGTAGTGATTTTCAGAATTTAGCAGAGTTTTTATCTTTTCAAGCCTCTTATAGTTCAAACCCTACAGCCAGTGTTGGGTTCTCTGCTATGGCGGAGGAGCGTCGCCCCCCGGCAGCAGCAACCACTGCAAATCCTTTAACAAGGAAAGGATAATAAACTAAGGGACAGATTTATGAAAAGTGCCGCTGCACCTAGTGTAGCGCCACTTTTTCCATGCCCCTTAGCGCCCCCTAACTCCACCATGGTAGAGCCCTATTTGAAATATGGTGCACCATGGCGGTAGTTAGGGTGTCTAGCATCATACCTTTTTACGCTAGTTTGGCGCTTTGCAGGATTAGCATCAAAAAGTTCGACAGTAATCGTACAAAGTACCCAGAGGCCCATTGTAATCAATGTGAGCCTCTTTTTAATGTCTGCACTTAGCTGGCATTAAAAAATGCCAATAAAAATGGCGCAAAGGAATTTTGCAGATTCCTTTGCACCATTTTTATGGCCCCCTTAGCGCCAGACTGCCCACCCTTGCATACATTATGCCTGGTGCAAGCATAATGTGGCACAAGGATTTACTAAGCGGTGCAATGCAAGCATTGCGCCGCTTTGTAAATATAGTGCAGTGTATTCCCCTTTCCAATGCCATATTAGCATCAAAAGAATGACATTAATGTGGCATTGGAACGGCACAAGGCCAGCCTAAATCTGGCCCTAAGATTATTATCCGTTTCTTGTTAAAGGGTCGGGGCAAGTGGGATGACAAGCATTGAGGGGAGTGCACTGTGCACTTCCCTCTGGGCGCATGTGGGTTTGGTTGGCTTTCTCAGGCCGGCCAAACACACATGCGAAGTGTGCTCTCTCCAGCCTGGCACTGTGTTGCCGGGCTGGAGAGAGCAGGCGTAGGCTCCACGTCGGCCTGGGAGCACTCTTGTTGGGCGTTCCCAGCCAATCCTTATCAGGAATGGCCACAGGGCAGGCTGGGGGGCTGTGCCTGTCTGGCCTGGTGCGGAGAAGACGGAGAATCAGTGTTGCGTAGGTACGTTTTTTTTTTTTGGGTTTTACTTTTTTTATGTGATTAATGTCCCCCCGACCAAACCCCACCCATGTGCGCCATCCTGCCCCCTGTAACACCTGCAAGCCACAACTCCAAACAGCACCCTCTTCTTCAGCTCCTTTGATTTTGCTCGATAGGATCTCCCAGCATTCCTGATCATCTCATTGGGACTCATCATCATCATCAAATCTTCTTTATTCGATAAAAAAATCATAAAAGACAGTACAACATTGAAAGAGATAAAAAAAAAACAATTAGTGCAGTACGAAACAAAAATATGCAAGGAATGCAAATGCATATTAAAAAACGTTAAAAGACCGGCTCCAAGACTGCATCATAAAACACACACACTAGCCCTGCAAGTCCTCAATTAAAAATATCATGTGCAAGCATGCAAAGAATAATCACAATTATTTCCCTACCAAGCCTCTAAGTTTTACTGCAACTGAAATTAATTTATAAATATTAGGTACACATATTCAGTCAGTAGAAACTGAAGAAAAAACAGCACAGGTCTGCACCACCTAATATTCAAACCTTTTAGCAACAGGATTAGGAACTTCCTTCTTGGTTCAATGGTAAATATGCAAAAGAATACAAAGTGTGTAATAGACCGAGTAGTGCAAGAATCGCAAAGACAAGGATCAAGTGCAGAATCAGAATATGCGTTGCTTGCATAAGTTACTAAAAATGAGAAATACCAAACCTGAATCTCACCAAATAAAACCTTTGATGGGGCTCTATTGATAATTGCAAGTTTGTTTGATGCCACCTGTAGTCACTAGGGAGAGATACTCCTCCACTCCCCTCATACCTTTCTTGGCAGTCTCTCTGCACAATGCAAGTAGCCCAAGTAAACCCTGTTTCAGCTGTCTAGAAACCAAGACCATATTTTGGGGGCATTCAAAGCAATCTAATCTGCCCAGTGTGACAAGGTGTTCCATCACAAAACTAAGCCACGGGATTTTTCATGCATGATCTAACAACAAGCAATCACAAATGATCTCACGATTAAGGGATCTCTCTTGCTTAGTCCACACAGCATGCCAGAGCATAATAGGGGCCAGCCTTATATGATCTTCCAGGGGGCATTAACCTAACTCCATCTAACACAGGTAACCTGCAAGGCTATTGGGGACTGACAGAAGCCTTCTCAAAAATACTTTCTTTCAATTGTAAATTTAAAATATCCCCATGGCCCCACACACCAGCCCCATAGATAACAGTGGACTGACAGTGTGCCTTATAATTAGCAATTAGAGTATCCAGAGGCTTAGAACCTAGCTTCCCTTAGAATCAAAAAAAGGGCCTCAGTAGTGTGTACAAATCATAAGCGCCTAATATTGATAAGATGGCATCAATTACTTTTACGGTCAAAGGAAAGACCTATATATGCATAGGTCTGGACCTCAGAGATTTTTTTTCTCAATGATATGATACATCCTCAGACCTGGTCAAACATTACCCATGACCATCACATTGATCTTAGCTGAGTTGGTCCTTAAACCCACATCATCCATGAAACAAATTTGTTTAGCAGCTTTTGGAGGCAAACTCTTTTCCTTGACATTAGCACACAATCATCTACATAAAGGAGAACAAGTAACTTCTTTGTGCCCACCCTAGGTGAGTCTGCTTCTTCCTCTTTCAACCAGTTGTCTCAGTCATTAAAATAAAGGCAGAATAAAAATTGTGCCAGTGCACAGTCTTGCCTCACACCGCATGTCATCTTAAAAGGGTCTGTGCATTTCCCTTGAGCACCCTATCTGATATGACCAGTAACACCCTCATGCAACTCTACAAGGTAAAAAACCAAAGCCTAATCAATACTGATAGCTTGAATTTTATTCCAGAGCTTTCCCCATTTACCCAATTAAAAGTTGAGGTGAGGTCCATAAAGGCAAGATAGAAATTACCTTTCTTAGCTAGAATGTATTTGCTGGTGATTAAATGAAGATTGAGGCACTGGTCAGCAATGCCCATGCCTTTTCTGAAACCATATTGTACTTCTGAGAAACAACCTGGCTCTGCCACCAAGATTTCCAGGTGGCTCGACATAATCCTTCCCAGAATTTTACTTGTGTAGCTGGAATCTGCACTGTCACCTTTTTTGCATATCAACAGAATTATAGGGTTGGACTATGACTTGGGGGGACCAATAAAAACTGCAGGGCTTAATACGTTTGTTAATATGGGAGCCCACAAACCAAGATTATCAAGAAAAATGTCAACGGGTACAGAATCAGGTTCCAGTGCTTTATTTTTTTCATTCTGCTCCAAAGCACAAATAACTTCATCTGACGAGGAACACAATAACTCATTATTTACCTGAATAGGGGCTAGTTGGGGGGAGTCTAGAGAACTTTAATCAGCAGAGCCACTTCCATAAAGCTTTGAAAAATGCCTCACCCATTTCAACAGGGCGATGATATGTTAAGAGTTTCCAGAAGATCCGGGTATCTTTTCTTTTAGTTGCATCATTTAATTTTTCCCAAGCTTCTCTCGTAATCAGGTCTTTCCCGTTAGCGATTGCTAATTTATAATTCACCCTGCAGGCTTTCATGATCCCCCTATTTCTAGGCACATGTTTAAAGGCAGAGATGAGATCCCTTTTGGACTTTTGAACACCCGGTATCAAACCATCTGTGTGGCTTTATGTCCTGTGTCCGACCCTTAGATGTTAAAAGACCTGGAACGCTATTACAGATCCCTTCAAAGGCCCACAAGACAAGTTTAGGATCTAATTCGGAGTCTAAGCACATCATAAACTCTTACCTGTTCCCTTTATTCGCTCTCTCAAGGATCCCCTTATTTCGATGAAAGGAAAGAAGGCAAACACTGGTGACACTGGTGTGCCTCTCATTGCTAAGGTCAAGGGAAATAAATAATGGATGATGGGCACTTAAACAATTTGGTATTATGGATAAGCCAGAGGCCATAAGACTATAATATAGTGGTAAAACAATAAATTCAGTTAGACTACCACTACCCCAAAATAGATAATTTTGCCACTAGTATTTAGTTCTACTAGAGCACTTACAATGAACAACAAATACCTATTCAAAATAAAGTTAAAAGTGTCTCAACAGTGTGTGTGCTCGAAATGTGTGTAGTCCACTGAATTGCAACATAGAGCCCCACATATAACATCCTTAGAGATGGGGCATAATTGAATTCCCCGCCCCAAATTATTACATAATCCATATTAAATTCACACAGAATTATTTTGAGTGCATGCTCAAGGGAAGCAGCTACTTCTGTCATGGTAGTAACAAAATTAAGATGATAAAAATTAGTTATAACCAAAGTTTTGCTAGAATTAGCTCGTAGAATTACAATCTGAAAATCAGGAGAGTTGAGAAATGTTTTAAGTACAGTCAACCCTAAAGAGGTTGAAATCAAAGTCAATAGCCCCCTTTGTGATGGGCTCCTCATGGCAGCATGGCCGGGGTGTGAAAAGGAGAAAACCCATTAATAAGCACAGACTTACAGGACTTACGAACACATTTTCCCATAGACACAAAATGGGTAAAACCCTTTGCTACATCTGGCCCCAGGTATCCTTTAAACATACAATGCTATGGTTTATAAAAGTATCAAACCATTAAGCATTGTCCAATTTCCGAGAGAGTCCATCCACATTCCAGAATATACAATTGCATCTGATTCTGGGAACAGTTGGACAAGGAGCAAATAAAGGCCATGGCATCACAAGATTATCCACAACAGAGTCCACCTGGAAGTTGTCAGAATTATATCAGATGGCCTCTCGCAGAGGCAGATTCCTTCATCAATGGAAGGGGAGGGCTCTGTTTTCAGGGCTGACACTCGTGGGGACAGACCTCGATCATCCATATCCAAAAGGGGCTCTGAAAACCTGTCATAAATTGGACAAATAGTTATACCGCACTTTAAGGGAGTTAAATCCACAGCAGAATTTCCTCCTGCAGTATTAATGGCTGCATCAATCTCCTCTGGCCGGCCAGGGTCTACAGACCTCCCTTCCGACAGGTCTACATTATAGAGTCAATCAACATGTGCTAAAGAGGAGAATCAATTGTATGTTGGAATTTCAAAGGTGCTACAAGCACGGGAGACCCTGGGATGAGGCTTGAATATATTTGTACCTGAACGCTTGTAAAAGTACCTCAATGAAACAGCCATGATGGAGCCATGCCGGGAACAGATTGTGCACAACCTTTCCATCAAGGTCCTAACCACCCATTCAGCCCTAAAGGGGATGACTATACAGTTCTCTTGTTCTCTTTTGAAAGAAGGGCCAACCTAATAGACCCCAACATTATAATACTGGCTATGGTCTCAAGGTTAAGAAAATATGTTGTCCTTGTCAGCCAGTGCATCACCTTCTCCTTTAGCTGGAACATTTCTCATGAGTTCTTGGGGCCCAATAAAGGAACATTCTTCAAAACTATCACTAAAGGAGCAGCCTCTAGGGTCAGGTGTAGTGTCCTGCTGGATGTCATCCAATCCAGACTCCGAGCTGTGGAAGGGATTTCCCCCCTACCCTGCAAAGATAAAATGGCTGGTTGCTGGTGATCCTTGAGTTGAGAAAAAGCTGTGGATTGACCTTCCTCCTATGCACTGTGCTTTCAAAATATAATCAGTGTCACCATAGACCTGGTTTTCCTGGGTCTCCCGTTCACCATCCAGTTGTAAGGCAAAAGCCTTCACCCTAAGGGCTGCCATATGGGCTGCTTCATGGGATTGCATAGAATCTGTGGCCAAAACATTCCTTCCAATGTTTTCTTGGTTAATCCGATTTTTTATTGAGACGTCAGCGCTTCTGAGTGTATAAAATGAAGGTGCAAAAAGCTTTGACAGAACAGTCTTAGAGGCAGCAGGGGGAGAGGCAAGAATTGCATTTTCCCCGCTACCTACCATCTGCGTGCACCCAGTAGCGATCTTTACCAGATCAGAAGTATTAGCTTTTCTTGCATTCACTAAACTTTTAGTGTTAGCAATTGTTTTCTTTCCGAGATTTTTGGCTTTTTTGAAGGAGGAGGATTTGCTAAGCTGTTCTGCTCAAGTTGATTGCTACTAGTGCCAATAACAAGCTCATCATTGTAGATGCATTGGTTAGTAGCTGAGATAGCGTTGGTATTTGCCATTGAGCTAGATAATTGAGTGCCAATGGCATTCATAGTGCCCTGGGCAATTGAAAGTGCTTTCTTAGTGGCTCCCAATTGTTGCTCCACACTTTTGATCTGACTATTAATGGCCCCATAGCGCTGGTTAAAATATTTGTGATGGATGTGGATAAATTATTTAGAGGGCAACATTGTGGTTTTCCTTTTCTCTGTTGCTCTCACCTTTCAAAGCGCTCTAATACGTGGCAGGGAGTGGATAAGATGCAGGGCCAAGAGGGGTGGCCCAGCCACGTTCGGCCGCGGATGGGCACAGACGGTCCCACTCTTGGGCCAGTCTTCACTAGGGTACATGCCCGGGCGCGTCCCATATTGTGGGAGAGTGCAAATGTTGCAGACCAGCCTTGAGCTTTTGGTCGCTGTAGTCCTTCTTGTGCCCGGCCCTGCTCCAGCCCTTCTGACTGCTTCCAAGTGTCCCACACTGCAGGAGAGTGTGAATGCTTAAAAGGCAGGCGAATCTGGGTGTCTGCACTGGCAGGCAGACCGGCCTTGGGCTGCTGGTCACTGTAGTCCTTCTCGCGTCTGGCCCCGCTCTGGCCCATCTGACTGCTGCCAAGTGTACTGTGCTGTGGATGAGCATAAATGTTTAAAAGGCAGGCACCTCTGGTCCGGGTGTCTGCTATAGGAGATGGACCAGCCTTGGGCTGCTAGTCGCTGTAGCCTTGGGCTGTTGCGCTGTGATTCATTACCAGGGCAAAGTTCGGGGTCAATACCCAAATGTAGTCAATCAGCGAGGAACTCAAACTTGTTATATGAGTGCAGGATGAGGATTGGTCCAGAGCACTTCTCCCATTAAGGGCTCTTCGGCCCAGAACATTAATAATGGTGGCAAACTTTTCTTATGCCTTATGCTCTTTTTTCCCCCCAGCATAGTTTCATAGATATACCCCACAGTGTCTTTCTCTTGTTGCCACAAGGGAGTTTCTGCCAGGCCAAGTAAAAACATGTTAAAGTCTCTAGATATTACCCATCGGTCTGCAGGAAATTGCTGCTGTAGGTTCTTGATGGTACTTGCATTTTCCTTAGTGTTTTTTTTCTTAGATTATTTGTGGTTTATGTGGATACTTTTGATAACCTTTTCTGCCCTGCTTTTTGTTTGAAGCTTAAGATGTAAGCACCATACCACTTGCTAACACTTTTACTTTGAGATCCGTAGCTTTGTATATGAGTATGCTGATACCACCCGATGGGTGTCCTCCTTTGACTGAAGGCTTGGCTGCTGATGAAAATTCAAAGTGATCCTGCCAATTAGTGGAGCCCAGTTGCCAAGTTTCTTGCAGGCAGAATATTTTTTTATTTTGCAGATTTCCTCCATTGCATCATTATCAGACAGCAGATTGTTTATTCCCTGAATGTTTCAAGACCACAGTTGCAGGTCCAAGTTGTGGAAAGGAGGAGACCTGTGTGCTGAAGCAAGTTCTTGCTGTTTAGCAAACTAGGCTACTAATGTTCACTGGGCACTAAAGGACAGTCTGAAAGCTCTTTTGTTGGTAGCAAGTTCCATTGAGATAGGTTTCACTGGAATTTTCGGATTTTAATAGCCTATGGCATAACAAAGGACAGAGTCCCACTGATGATACTGATGACTAATCTTAGCCAGGAGCCATGGGTATTTTGGTTTTTGCACACTTTGTTAATGCCCCAATCCATCAATTCATTTGACTGGCCTTCCACTCACCTTGCTATCTCTTCAACACGGAACAGCACTTTAGTTGTGCCCTCTAAGTGGCCCTTTCTCCCATGGACAAATGCGATGTAAACCAGGTCTGTAGGTGACAAATTTTCCAGTCTGGGGAGAGCTGAGAGGGGTTTAGGAAGATTCCCTCTGTTCAGGATGTCTTCCCTCCTCCAGGAGTTGTATTCTGAATGAAAGATGACGGTTGCCTCCGGGACTTTGACTGATGATTGCACTGGGATGTACATTGGTGGGCCCAGCAGTACCTCCTTGGTTAAATTGCTTGACCACGTGCCTTCACCCCTTGTTGATGCATGGGGACCCGATGTTCCCATTTGCTGAGCAGGGTACTGAGATGCATTCATGTGATGGAGGGTTGAATTCAATCTATTGGACCAACCATCACCCCTCCACCAGACAAGATATACCCAGGACGGAGGTCAATGGCGTGGATCTTGGCTAGTGATGTCTCAAAAAATGCGAAGGAGTCTCTTATTTGAAAGTTATAAGTGGTGATGGCCATTTTGATTTGTGGAGTCTGATGGACGTAGTGTGACAGCTGATCCTTTCTGTTCGTTTACAGAATACTTTGCTAGGAGGAGGTCTCATCACCAGCCCTTTTGGTAGTATTCTCTCTACTTATGAGATTGTTTTACACTCCAGGACTGGGGTGTCTGGACAGCTGATATTTCCCTATGCCTGTGCTGCAACAGTTGCCAAAGACTATGTCGCACTTGGTGCAAACACTGTATGTCGCTGCCCCTGCCTTGTCTTGGCATTACGGTCTCCCGGAGTGACTGTTTACCCTCAGGGGGAGGCGATAAACCCCTAGGGAAGAGGTTGCCGGTGACCAAGAAATTCTCATTCACTGGGGAAGTATTCTTTAACTTAGTTTATATTTAAAAATGTTCAGGTGCTTTCAATTCTTTTTAGAAAGTTTATTTGTGTGCAAGTCACCGCTTCCTGGGCCAGATAGGTCCGTGGCTCGCACGTCTGCACAGCCTTGGGCAAGAGATTTGTTGTTTCCAAGGTTTGGTCTCAGATGACAATTTGGGTGAAAAGACAATGCACAGAACGGATAATACCCAGGCATTTGTGTTCAGGAATTCAGGAGCAAGTTTTGGGTAGCTAGTTGCCTTACTTGCATTACAAAGATTGTTGCTCTAGGCACCCAATAGTTTGCTGCCTCATAGATTTGTTATGCATATATAAATTGGCTTGGGATCCTGGGGGTTGGTAGTGTCCAAAGTCTGATCATCATGCAACTGTTCAGGTGAAAGGTTGGTGCACGGGCATGATGGTGTTCCTTCTTTAATGTTCAGTGTTTCAGGGGCATATCTTGGACCGATAAAGGTCTTGAAGAGATGGGATTGTTTCTAAAAAAAGTTGGCAGTAACACTTTGGATTACTTGTCCACCATTTGTTGGGCTTTCATGATTAGAGAGTTCAAATTATTCAGACAGGTATCAATAGTTTTGACATGGTCTGCTACAGTTTGAACAAATATTTGTTTGACTAGTCTGTAAGCGTGCATTATGACTGCCTGGCTCATAGTTGTGAGGGTACTGTCTGTGGCTGATCATCAACATGGGCCCATCTCTCCTGCAGTGGTTTTTGAGTGTGTTACAAATGTATTGTTTGAATCAGGATTTGGGTTGTCTAGGTGAAAGTCCTCACTTGGTAAGTACTGCAAAGGCAACAGTTCACCCTTGTGAGTTACTGGGCTGGCGTCTTGGAGCAGCTGATGACTCTTGGTGGCATCCAAGGGGGTCCTTCTGGGTTTGATCTGAGAGCTCACAGCTCACGACTCCTGACTTCGATGCTCTCAATGACCACCATCCTCTGACACGCTTGAAACAGGGTAGGTGCTGCCAACACCTTCTCCTCCCCTCTGCAGTTCCCAGGCCACTACTCTGGCTGGGTGGTGTTAGTTTGTGCTGAATACGGCACACAGCAGCACTCACCACTCATGTCCGCAGCCTGCACAGCCCCTCGGCCCCCACTTGGAAATGGCACCGGCAGGAGACAACTGAGGACAGACAACGGGCGGCAGCTTGGCGCAATGGCCCAGGTACACAGCACACAGCCGAAGTCAGAGCAGTGACTCCTCCCTCCTTCCTGCTTCCTCTTTCCTCACAGACTTCCCGGGAACTAGACATGCAATCACTTCTACTTCAGTAGCACCTCAGTATTAAACATGAAATGCTTATGTCACCTATCAAAGCACTTAGTAAAGTTAATAAGCCCACCCAATGATTTTCTATGGGGGAGCTAGACCTCACAGAATTGAAAAATGAAGTTTTCACTATCACAACACATGAAACTTAAAAATGCATGTCCCACCTGTTAATTGCAGTGTATCATATCCTAAAGGCTACCTAGGGCCTACCTTAGAGGTGGTTATATGCAATAATAGGGGAATTCATATCTTGGCAAGGGAGTTATATTGCCAAGTTGAATTGGCTGGTTAAATCTGCATTCAGGCTGCAATGACAGGCCTGGAACATGTTTTAAGGTGCTACTTAGGTGGGTGGCACATTAAATGCTGCAGG
Organism: Pleurodeles waltl; assembly: GCF_031143425.1. NCBI lineage: Eukaryota > Metazoa > Chordata > Amphibia > Caudata > Salamandridae > Pleurodeles > Pleurodeles waltl. The sequence goes on from NC_090442.1 coordinate 350,231,282, forward strand.
CTCACTAGTACTATCTAATTTACAGGCCCTGGGAATAGAGTATACCACTCTACAAAGGACTCACAAGCAGTCTCTGTTCGTTATGCGCGGAGGGGGTGGGGCGCACTCCTCTGTCTCCTCTTCTGCTGCTGACAGATACAGGCTCCCAGCCTGCCCTATGGCCAATCCTGATGCTGCTCAGAGCAGCGTTAGGATTGGCTGGGAGTGCCCTGGCTGGGAGCCTGTGCATGCTCTCTTCAGTCCGGCAACTGTGCTGCTGGGCTGGAGAGAGCCTTCTGCACATGTGTGTTTGGCCAGGACAAGCCAGCCAGCCAAACATACATGCTTAGTGAGGGGGAGTGTGGTGCACTCCCCCTCACTGCTCGTCACCCCCATGGCCCCGCCCCGTTACCAGAAAACAATGATAACCACAGTTTATTATTGTTTGCTTGTAAAGGTTTTGCAGCTGCCGCTGCTGGCGATGGAGGGGAGGCAACACTTCTCCGCCTAACAGAGGAGCCAACCCTGCTTATAAGTAAATTAAATATACCAATCAGGTATAAGACAATTTTAGCATGTTTAGGAGAGTGAGCACTAGCACGTTTTCACTGATTAGCAGTGTTGAAATGCACAGTCATCTTTCTTTCTGTTCTAGATTGTCCCTTGGAGCTACTGTACCATTGATTCAGGTACGCTCAAACTATATATATGCTAATTTGCTGGTGAGTTACCACCTTATTCTTTGTAACTTGCTAAAGTCATCTTGTTCTTTCTTTCAGGTGTTTGAAGACTGCAGAATGCACATATGGAGTGGTTCTGATTCTGGTGAGACAAGGAGATGCAACTTGTGAGTTTTTCAATACGGCAGGCTGCTCCTAGAAGCAGCCATTGCTTTACATAGCAGCCGTGCCTGAGACAGCTGCTTGCTCTTGTGAGAATTCTGAATCTCACAAGAGTTAAAGTGGTTTCTCTCAAATGGTTTTCGTACAACTACATGCATTCTAGTCCTCAAGGGTTCTTTTGCAACCTGCATTTTTGGGGACATTATCACTAGGGCTTCCAGTCTGAATTAGTCCTGATCCTTTCTTTCCGAGTCATGCAGAACGGTGTTTTGGCAGGCCCAACATAAAAAAAAATAAAAAAAATATATATATTTATTTATGTATATATATATATATATATATATATATATATATATATATATATATATTTATGTTTCTACCTGCCTAATTTTAGAATATACTAAATTCATGCTAAAACCTCTTGCCCAGCTATTATGTAACGTCTCTCTCAAAAGGACTCTGTATCTTGACTTTAAAATTCCACATGCTGTTTCTAGGTTATATTAATTTCTTAGTAACAGACACACACCAAGTCATTATCTCTTATGTTAGAATTGGGGTATTTGGTTGGCAGTCAGGTAACCCCCTGTCCAAGAAAGGAGCCTCCCTCTAGTCAGGGTAAGTCACACACATTACAAATTATCCTGTGCCTGCCCTCTGGTATATTGGCACTGAGCAGTCAGGCTTAACTTAGAAGACGATGTGTAAAGTATTTGTGCAATAAATCATGCAATAACACAGTAGACCACCATAAATATACATCACACAGTGTTTAGAAAAATGCAGGTCAAAACTATTAAGATGCAATAAGTATATGTTGAAGTATCACTGTAAAAATGATATAAAGTGTCTTTAGTCTCCTAAAAGCAACAAATGTCTCTTGCAAGCACAAAGTACCTGGTTTGCGTTCAAATTCTCTGCAAGGAGCCACAGATGAGGAGATGCGTGGAAAACGGGGAGGTGTGCGTCGATTATTCCAGCGTGCACAGGTGATGCGTCGTCGAGTTTTCACGCAGGGCAGGATTTGAGTTGATTTCCCACATGTAGACTGGGATCCTCTTCGGGTTGAGAGGTTCTCGGGTGCCCCCGTGACAATGAGGTGAAATCCGGTGCTTGCAGGATGAAGTCACAGGGGCTGCGTCGATATGGTGGGCATTGCGTGAAAGTTTCTACAACACAGCAGGCACTGCGTCGATTCCTCTCAGGAAGTTGGGCTGCATCGTTCCAGCTCAGCTTTGCGTTGATCCAGTGGGCCGTGCATCGAATTTCCATTTGCTACTCTGGCACTGCATCTATCTTCTCCTTGCGAAGTTGGGCTGCGTCGTTCTGGTTCGGCATGCAGTGATTTTCTCACCGCAGTGCTGGCTGTGCATCGTTTCTTGCAGGCTGTGCGTTGATTTTTACCACACAAGGAATTCTCTTGCAGGAATTAAGTATTTTTGGTCCTGCTACTTCAGGGAACAGGACACAAGCTCTATCCAAGCCCTTGGAGAGCACTTCTCAGCACAGTCAGAGAGCAGCAAGGCAGCAGGGCAACAGCAAGGCAGCAGTCCTTCTCAGAAATGCAGTTAGGTGAGTCCTTTGGGAAGCCAGGCAGTTCTTCTTGGCAGGTTGCAGGTTCTGGTTCAGAGTTTCTTCTCCAGTGGTAGGAGTGTCTGAGTTGGTAGGGTCAGAGACCCTGCTGAAAAACCCAAATGTGCCTTTAAAGTGGGGGAGACTTCAAAGAGTGGCTTAGAAGTACCCAAGGTCCCCTTTCAGTTCTATCCTGTCTGTCAGGGTCCCAGGGTGTGGCAGTCCTTTGTGTGGGGGCAGGGTACTGTCCTTTGACATGTGTCAGGCACTCCACCCTCACAGCCCAGGAAGACCCTTTCAATATGCAGATGTATGGAAGTGTGGCTGAGCATCCTGTGTTTGGGGTTGTCTGAGTGAATGCACAAGGGAGCTGTCAACTGGACTTAGCCAGAAGTGGATTGTAAGGCACAGAAGGATTTAAGTGCAGAGAAATGCTCACTTTCTAAAAGTGGCATTTCTAAAATAGTAATATTAAATCCAACTTTCCCAGTCAGCAGGATTTTGTATTACAATTCTGGCCATACTAGATATGACCTTGTTACTCCTTTCAGATCACGAGCTACCACTCAAACAGCATATGAGGGTAACCCTAATGTTAGCCTATGAAAGGAGCAGGCCTCACAACAGCGTAAAATGAATTTAGGAGTTCTACACTACCAGGACATGTAAACTACACAGGTACATGTCCTGCCTTTTGTCTACACAGCACCCTGCCCTATGGGTTACCTAGGGCCTACCATAGGGGTGACATATGTAGAAAAAGGGGAGTGTTAGGCTTGGCAAGTACTTTTAAATGCCAAGTCAATTGGCAGTGAGACTGTACACACAGGCCTTGCAATGGCAGGCATGAGGCATGGTTAAGGGGCTACTTAAGTGAGTGACACAATCAGTGCTGCAGGCCCACTAGTAGCCTTTAATCTACAGGCCCTGGGCACATACAGTGCACTTTACTAGGGACTTATAAGTAAATTAAATAAGCCAATTGGGTATGATCCAATGTCATCAAGTTTTAAGGGAGAGAGCATATGCACTTTAGCACTGGTTAGCAGTGGTAAAGTGCACAGAGTCCTAAAACCAGCAAAAACAGTGTCCAAAAAGTGGAGGGAGGCAGGCAAAAAGTTAGGGATGACCACCATAAGGCTGTCAGGTCTAACATGTGTCCCCCCAGCTGAAAGTGGGGAAAGCCACCCAACCTCCTGGGAGCTCCCATCGCTGAGGCGGAAGTATCTGGAGAGACATGGTCAATCCCCGGGCAATGTTCCACCGTAAAGTCCGTCCCCTGTAGGGAAATGGACCACCTCAAGAGTTTAGAATTCTCGCCCCTCATCTGCATGAATCATCTGAGGGGCCTGTGGTCTGTGTGAACCCGGAAGTGAGTCCCAAACTGGTATGGTCTCAGCTTCTTCAGTGCCCAGACCACAGCAAATGCTTCTCTCTCAATAGCACTCCGCCTCTGTTCCTGTGGTAATAGTCTTCTGCTAATAAAGACTACTGGTTGGTCTAGGCCCTCCTCAGTTAGCTGTGCTGGAACAGCCCCTATGCCATGCTCTGAAATGTCTATCTGCACAATAAATTCCTGGGAGTAGTCAGGGGCCTTGAGCACGGGGGCCATGCAACTGGCTTCCTTCAGGGAGTCAAAGGCTTTCTGACAAGCCTCTGTCCAATTCACCAGCCTAGGTTGCTTTTTGAAAGTAAGTTCTGACAAGAGTGACACAATGGTTCCGTAGACATCTACGGTAATATCCTGTGAGGCCTACGAAGGCTCTCACGTCTGTCTGGGTTCTAAGTGGTTGCCAGGCCTTAATAGTTTCAATCTTGTCCTGGAGGGGCTGCACCTTGCCACCACCTACTAGGTGTCCCAAGTACACCACAGAACCCTGCCAAACCTGGCACTTGCTGGCCTTGATGGTCAGGCCTGCCTGTTGCAGGGCCTGGAGTACCTCCTTGAGATGGAGCAGGTATTCCTTCCAGCTGGAACTGTAGAGGGCTATGTCATCTAGGTAGGCTGCACAGAAGGCATTCTTGCCAGCAAGGACCCCGTTAACCAACCATTGGAAGGTAGCGGGGGCATTTTTCAGCCCAAAGGGCATTACTTTGAACTGGTAATGTCCCTCAAAACTGCCAGTACCCTGACGTGAGGTCAAAGGTACTAAGGAACTTAGAAGCGCCGAGCCTGTCTACGAGCTCATCAGTTCTGGGAATGGGGTGAGCATCTGTCTTCGTGACAAAGTTGAGACCCCGGTAGTCCACGCAGAACCTAAGTTCTGGCTTGGCACCGGGAGCAGCAGCCTTGGGAGCCAACACCACTGGGCTGGACCAGGGACTGCTGGACTTCTCCATCACCCCAAGAGCCAGCATCTTAGAAACCTCATCCTTGATAATGGTCCTCACTTTGTGTAACACCCTGTAAATTTTATTCTTCACAGGTGGACTGTCTCCTGTGTCAACATCGTGGATACACAAGTGTGTGAGTTCAGGAGTGAAGGAGAACAGGGAAGAGAACTCTTCCAACAACTCATAGCAGTCTCCTCTCTGATCTAGAGTCAGGGAGTCAGAGAGCTTGACACCCTCCACTGACCCATCACCTTCTTTAGTAGAGAGGAGGTCAGGGAGAGGCTCACTCTTCTCTTCCATGCCCTCAACCTCAGACCTCTCAAAATGAGGTTGTAGTCGGTTGTGGTGGAGAACCCTTAGGGGGTGTCTAGGGGTCTTGAGGTCCACTAGGTAAGTGGCCTCCCCCTTATGTTCCTTGATTTCAAATGGGCCAGTCCATCGGTCCTGGAGAGCTCTAGTCTCTAGTGGCTCCATCACCAAAGCTTTGTCACCAGGTGAGAATTCAACCAGAGTGGCTTTCCGGTCATACCACTCATTCATCACCTCCTGACTGGCTTCAAGGTTACTCTTGGCCTGCTTCCAGAAGCGCTGTGTCTGGTTGTGGAGGGCCAGCATGTAACTGACCACATGCTGGGGAGGTTTCTTGGGAGCTTTCTCCCATCCCTCTTTCACTATGCTTAGTGGTCCCCTGACAGGGTGACCATAGAGAAGTTCAAAGGAGTTGAACCCCACCCCTTTCTTGGGCACCTCCCTATAAGCAAAGAGAAGGCATGGCAAGAGGACATCCCACTTACACCTCATGGCCTCAGTTAGGCCAGTGATCATGCCTTTTAGGGTCTTATGAATCTCTCAACAAGCCCATTGCATTGAGGATTGTAAGGGGTGGTAAACCGGTAGGTTGCCCCACACTCATCCAACATGGACTTCATGTACGCTGACATGAAGTTTGTGCCTCTGTCAGACACAACCTCCTTTGGGAACCCACATGGGTAAATACTCCCATCAGAGCTCTGGTCACCCGGTGCAGTCACTGTTCTTAGAGGAATTGCCTCTGGATGGCGGGTGGCATGGTCCACCAAAACCAGGATAAACATGTTGCCTAAGGTGGTTTTGGGGTCCAAGGGACCAATGATATTGATGTCCAACCATTCAAAGGGGGTGGCAACGACGGGGAGTGGGATCAGGGAGCCTTAAGCCTTTTTCTCTGTATTCCCACTAGCTTCGCACGTGGGGGCAGGCCCTGCAGAAATTATCTGAGGCTACCTGCATTCTAGGCCAATGGGAGTGGGTGACAAGCCTGGCAAAGGTCTTTGTCTTGGCCTAAATGTCCTGCCAGAGGGATGTCATGAGCCAGGCCCAGTAGGAAGGCCCAGTGACACTGGGGGACCACCAGCACACATGCTGCCCCAATCGCCGGAGCCTTAGGCTCACTGTAGAGGAGATCATTCTCCCAGTATGTATGGTGATGGTCAGAGGCTTCACCAGCTGCTTGGGCTGAGGCCTTTTTCCTCAGACCCTCAAGAGTGGGGCACTCCTTCTGCGCTTTGCAGAATTCCTCCCAGGTGGGCCTACCCTCTACTTGCCAGCCAGCAAGTTCAGGCAGGTTACCCAGGTCGGCAATATCCTCCCCAGTTGGCTCAGAGGCCTCCTCCTCTGGAACCCTGTCCACCACCGTGGGAATATCTGAGGCAGGTTTCCCGCGCTCCTTGCCCTTCCTCCGTGCAGCTGTCTGGGCCATTGTTCCAGGCTCCAGATACCCTTGACTCCCTTTCAGGGCAGCCATGGACCTTGTGGTCATGCACACCCTCTCAGGCAACCTAACATCCCCAGGTGGGATCAGAGCTCTACCTCCTTCCAGGCAGTATGTTCAAGATCATTGCCTAACAGACAATCTACAGGCATGGCAGGACTCACAGGTACCTTTAGAATACCAGAGACCTCCCCCCCACTTAAAGGGAACCAGAGCCACCGGTAGGTGACTCTTGCAATTGTCAGCAACTATGACCTAGTGGAATGTATTTGGGATGATTTGCTCTTCTGACACCAGCTGACCCTTGACAGTAGTCATACTGGCTCCTGTGTCACGCAGAGCCTCCACCCTTTGTCCATCAATGGTGACCCACTGCCTATACTTGGAAGTATTGGCAGGCATGTGGGCTTTTGGCACCATTTCCTTATCTCCCAGGGATACTAGGGACACCTCTATCTGCTCCCCAAAACTAATTGGGACTGTCTCCCCCCATAGCGCTACACTAGCCAACCCGGGTGTCTACCCTCCAGTTGGGACACTGGGAGTCGCCCTTAGAGTGTCCATGCTTCAAGCACTCTAAGCATTTGGAGATACATTTCCGTTGCATCGTATTAAAGTATCCTGGCTTTTTCTCAAACGCAGGTTGGGACTGGGTACCCCCCAGCCCCCTGGGAATTGTTTTGGGGACCTTTGGAGAATTCCTCATGTTTAAGTTCCCCGCTCTTTTTTCTGTTGGGAACCCTGACCACCTCCGTGGGTGTCCCCCCAAGGTACCTTTTTGGACACTCTGGTGCTAACCCAGAGGTCTGCCTCCTCAGCAAGTTTCCAAGCATCAGACAGCTCACTGTCTACTAAGTGCTGGCGCAACTCTGTAAAACAAATACTGAGCATATGCTCTCTCAGAATCAAATCATATAATCCTGTGTAATCATCTACTTTGCTGCCCCGCACCCATCAATTGAGTGCCTTATTGGAGAAATCAAAACAGTCTACCCAAGTTTTTGTGGAGAGTTTGGTGCTGTCCCTGAACCTCTGATAGTATTTCTCAGGACTCAGCCCAAACTTGGCATGTAAATCGGCTTTCATGGGTGCATATACATTTTGATCTTTTGGATCTAGTGTAAGAAGTGTGTCCCTCCCCACTACTGGTACATAAAACCACAAGGCTGCACCCCATTGCTCCTCAGAGACCCCATGAACCCTTAGTGCAACTTCATAAGCAGCCAACCACTTATCAATGTCATCTCCCACCACATAACTTGGCACTACACTTTTGGGTATACAAACCTTTTTTCTCCCCACAGTTTTTTTTTCAGTGAAGGCTCTCTCAGCTCCTTTCGCTTCTCTCTTTGCCCTCCTCTTCTCCTGTTGAGCTTCAATTTTTAACCTTGTCATTTGTAATTGGAATTCTCTCTCCTCTCACCTTTCCTCTGCGGTCAGGCTATGGTGAGAGACACTGCTCCCTGGTTTGGCAGGGGGCATTATCACAGTGGTAACATCCTAATGGCAAAAAGTCCTCTGAGGGGCCATCCTGTGGACCCTCCACTTCAACATTCTCATCAGAATGGGCTTCTGCCCAGGCCCTCAGCTCCACTTGGAATTCCTCTTTTCTGGAGGCCTTTTGGGTAGGTACTCCCATAGCCTTGCAGAACCCCTTCAGCTGCTTAACAGTATGGCCCTCATTATGACACTGGTGGTAAATCCCGCTTCGCGCCACGCTGACGGCTGCCAACTTACTGCCCCGGTGGCAGATATCCGTTCACCATATTATGACACACACACACACCAATGCAACAGAATACAGCCACAGACACAAATCTGCCAGACCAAAGGTCAGTGATAAACTGGCGGTATCAAAAACCACACAGTTAAGCCAACAGAACAACGCCCATCACACTATGACCCACGAATCACCACAGTGGACAGTCAATGCCAGTAGACCGTTGGCAGTACAAACCGTAGCCCTCACAATGGACACCCACAGACAAAACACTACATTGAACAATTCAAGCAATACACACCTGACACCCAAACACACACCACACCCACACCACTATAAAACACACACCCACATTATCGACAACCCTTTACGATTACAATTCATTGGCACGAGACAAACACCAAGACCACCTAGCCAACTAGAGCCACTCACACCCATACACCACTCACACACTCCATATCACACACCCCAAAACATTACCCAACACACCCTCACCAACATACCTCACAAAACGCCCATGGCACCACAAAGACACCCCCGTTTCACAGGGGAGGAGGTAAGGGTCATGGTGGAGGAAATTTTCAGGGTAGACCCACAGCTATTTGGAGCACAGGTTCAGCAAATATCTATAGCTAGGAAGATGGAGCTATGGCGAAGAATTGCAGACAGGGTCAACGCCATGGGACAGCACCCCAGAACAAGGGATGACATCAGGAAGAGGTGGAATGACCTACAGGGGAATGTATGTTCCATAGCAGCAAGACACCAGCTTGTTATCCAGAGGACTGGCTGTGGACCTCCACATACTCCCCTACAACTCACAGCATGGGAGGAGCAAGTCTTGGCAATACTGCATCCTGAGGGCCTGGCCGGAGTCAGAGGAGGACTGGACTCTGGTAAGTCAACTCTCTACTATTATCACTCCCCTACCTGCATGCCATCACATACCCTCACTCCCATCACTCCACTACATCCCACACACTCCACCATCACATCTCACTAATCCCAATGCCAAGCCCTGCATGCTGTATTAATGCATGGACACCCCTCACAGCCCTGCATGGTCACTCTTCACTAAAGCATGCACAGCACAGAGAACTAGCAATCCCATCATACACCAACATACACAAGTGAAAGCTGGCAGGGCAACACCAACCATAGAGGGTAAGCCAGGGATGTACAATATGTCATACACATTAACCATAACACACCATTTACATCCCCACAGGTACCCCTGCCAATGTGACTAGAGATGAGGTGCCAGCACTATCCAGTCCCCCAACTGAAGAGGCCCACAGTGATGACAGTAACTCTGGTCTTCAGGATCTGAATGATTTACCTGGCCCGTCAGGGACCAGTGGGCAGCCCGTCACCCAAGCCCAGTCACAGACCACCACAGAGCCTCCCCCATCAGGAAACACCACCACAGCACCCACCCAGCGTACCCACACTTCTGTCCCCAGGACACGTCAATCAGCAGTGTGTCCACCAGTACAGGGACCGCAGGTCACACGTCATACCCAAGACAATCAGGAACCTGGGGGTCAGTGGCAGTAGGCACATGGTTCAGGGGACAGAGGCACAGGCCACCAGGGACACTGGGAGGACTGCTGTGGATCAGGAGGGAGGACTGGTGCAGGGAACCGACTCTCCAGGAGGAACTCTCCTAGATCCAGGGAGCCTACCAACATTCCCAGGACACAATGGGCAGATCCTGGACAATGTGCAGGAGAACAGGCGGCTGCAGGAGGGACAGTACCAGGGGATCAGGGAGGACTTGCAAGCCATCTACAACATCCTGATCTCCATAGCAGGGGTGCTGGCAGACATGGCCAACATTATGAGGGAGGCAATCTCACACCAGCTGGCCCCTGCCACTAGCCAGTCATCTGAACAGCCTTCTACTTCTGCTGCTGCTAGTGGCCAGGAGACCCCACCACAGAACTCACAGTCCACCAGCACCCCTCCCCCTGCAGAAGGTGAACCACCCCACAAACGTTCCCTGCGATTCAGACAGAAGCCAGAGACACTTGCCAAGTCCCCCACCAGGAAATGAGACTCTCGTGATTGTCCCCCATGTCTCGCACACAGGCACCCTGTCCACCTTGAACTGCCATTGCTCCCCTTCCTATGCCCCCTTGGACAATGCACCTGTGCTACAGACTGGAACAATACCTTGGACTTTCCTCCATCATCACCCCATTTCATTGCACTTTCCCCCTATATGTTGGCACTTCAATAAACACCCTTTGAAAAAAATTGATTTAGAGTATGTCATGTATATCAAATATGTATTGTTTGAAACAGGTACAACCATTGCAAATGAACTGTATATAGAATGAGCATAGAATAATGACCTGTAGCTGGCTGTAGTGATCCCACCAGGAGTATTTGTCACATCACCGACATCTGCAAAATGAATTGACAGAGGGAACAGTAAGTGGGCACTGAATTGGGAATTGCCAGCATGCAAAAGTCACACAAATTACAACCAAAGTCATTGAAATGTAAAGTTACACTGTCTTACCTGTGTGTTATTGCAAGTACTAATGGATCACAGATGTTCTGTTGTCCACATCCTCATCTTCTGCCTCCTCATCCTCACTGTCCACAAGGTCAACTGCTGCCACAGGGGCATCTCCAGTCTCCTTCTCCTACAGAAATGGTACATGATGTGTGAAGGCCAGGTTGTGCAACATACAGCATGCCACTACTATCTGGCAGACCCCGTTGGGTGAGTAGCACAGGGATCCACCTGTTAAATGGAGGAACCGAAAACTGGCCTTTCAGGAGGCCAAAAGTTCTCTCAATTATCATTCTGGTTCGGCCATGTCCCTCACTAAACCGTTCTTCTGCCCTTGTCCTGGCATTCCTCACAGAGGTCAGCAGCCATGATAGGTTTGGGTAACCAGAGTCACCTGCAATTATTGAGGGACAACATTTAGCCATACACCATCCTCTAAAGCCTACACCATACACATACACCAACATATACTGGGTGGGTACCAGGGCTCACCTATTAGCCAGTTATCCGTAGTTTGGACATCCTATTTGGGATACTGCTATTCCTCAGGACAAAGGCATCATGCACCAACCCAGAATACTTAGCATTGACGTGGGAGATATACTGGTCCGCCAAGCACACCATCTGCACATTCATGGAGTGGAAACTCTTACGATTCCTGAAAACCTGTTCATTCTAGTGGGGGGTACAAATGCAATATGTGTTCCATCAATCGCCCCAATTATATTGGGGTTATGTCGCATTGCATAAAACTCGGCCTTCACAGTGGCCAAATCCTCAACCGGGGAGAAAGCAAAGTAGCTGCACCTGTGTTTCATCAGGGCAGATAATACTCTTGTTAGCACTATTGAGAACTTTGGCTGTGACATTCCTGCTGCCAAGCCCACTGTCACTTGGAAAAAAACAGTTGCCAGGAAATGCAGTACCGATAGCACTTGCACAAGAGGGGGGAACCCAGTGGGGTGACGGATAGCAGATATCAGGTCAGGCTCCAATTGGGCCATAGCTCTGTGATTGTGGCCATGTCCAGTCTATAAGTGTGTACTATGTGCCTGTCCTTCAGTTTAGACAAGTCCACCAAGGGTCTGTTCACTGGTGTATGTCTCCATCTCATATTCATCCAAAGCAGTAGGAATCTATGGGACAAAAGAGTGAGGAGCCTATCACAAACTGAACAATGGAGCCACAACACTAGTTTGCATTCTGTAAACATGTTATGGGTCAGTGTGATTTGTCCAGTATGTGCCTATTTCTCCTGTGATGCAGCATTATTCCACAGGGCTGCTCCCCCCTCCCAAAATGGCATCCGCCTGTCCAGGTGGAAGGGAGGTAATTCCGCTGACGTTTGCGCCGTGGTGGAAGGCGGTCAGGAAACGCCGTGCACATCCTCATAGTTTATTATTGGGCCCTATAGAGTACTGTGGCCAATGGTGATCTACGCTGGCGGTGACGGTATGCACCACTGCAGACATAGACCGCCATCTGATTCCTCACTTGTTACCTGACCTTCCATAGGGAAGGACCTACACTGCATGTGCTGATGTGACCTATGTCTGGGACCTACCATGGCCCATGTGACCGGGGAAAGGGCCCCAGCCTTCATTTCGGAGGAGTTGGAGAGACTGGTGGATGGGGTCTTACCCCAATATGGACTGCTGTATGGGTCTCCAGATCAACAGGTGAGTACACCGTGGGCACAATGCATGTGGCATGCATGTATGGATGTGTGTGTGAAGGCATTGTGTAAGGGGGGAGGGATGTCCCCCTGGCTGGTTACACTTTGAGTGCTGGGCTATGTGTGTACCAATAGTGCTGTAAACAGGTATGGTGGGCCATATGTGTAACTGGCTGGACTGTTTGTCTAATGGTGTTCTCCTGTCTGTATTGCCTCTGTAGGTCAGCTCCCATCAAAAGAAGGGTATAAGGCATGCCATTGCCAAGGACTTGCGGACCCTGGGGGTCTGCGGCAGACGGAGCACCCACTGTCACAAACGGTGGGAGGACCTGAGACACTGGGCACGTAAGACCGTGGAGGCCCAGCTGTGGAGCGCCTCCCAATGAGGAAGGGGTGCCCGTCGAACCCTGACCCCCCTGATGGCCCGCATCCAGAGCTGGATGGGTGTTTGAGGGCAACACAGCAGCCACAAGGGGGTGAGAACAGTGGCTATCATTACAACTTCTGCCTGGTGGGGTGGTATCTGGGTGGTGGTTGTGTGCCTTTGGGTGCCCCTAGGCCAGGCCAGACATAGCAGCGTAGGTCCTCTGGTGGCTAGGGGTCTGAAGGGAAAATAATATTTACCTAGCTTGTTAGCATCCACTACTGGCCATGGCTGCGTGTGTCCCAGGTGTGCTGCAGTTGACGGTGTGTGTCCCTCTTCATGCCTTGGTGGCTAGCAATATTACTGGTAGTGCAATGCATAGTGCGTAGGCCTGTTCCCTGTGTCTGAAGGGTGCTGTGTACGCCAACAGTGGTGTTGGAGCAGTCATTGACCCAGTGTATCCTTTGTCTCTCTCTCCCCTTTCTTGTTTTGCCATCCTATCCTTATGTGCATTAGCATCATCTGGTGGAGGAGCAGAGGCACCGGCGACGGAGGGAGCTGCATCCCACGGGACTCTGAAGGCAGAGTCCACCAATGTTGTGGGCACCAGTGGGACCGAGTGGGAGGGGAGCACCACGGCGGATACTGGAGGGGACAATACAGACTCAGATACCTCCTCCAATGGGAGCTCCCTGGTGGTGGCGGACACCTCTGTGATCACCACAGCTACAGCCGCCACCCCGTACCAGCACCACCCTTCCAGCAGCCCCTCAACGAGTTGCCCATGCCCGCTCACCCAGGAAGATTGGCATCTCCTTCACCACCGGCACCTCAGGCCCTGCCCCAGTGAGCCCTGCTGCCCTGAGTAAGGAGGCTATTGACCTCCTGAGATCCATCTCTGTAGGGCAGTCAACCATTGTGAATGTAATCCAGGGGCTGGAAGCCCAGATGCAACAATCTAATGCATTCCTGGAGGGCATTAACTCTGGATGGGCGGCCCAACAGAGATTGATCCAGGCTCTGGCCTCCTCTTTGATGGCAGCCATTGTCCCTGTTTCTACCATCCCCCCCAACTTCCACTTCCTAGTCCCATTCTCCTCAACCCCAACCCATCCCAAGCACACAGCCAGACGAGCATGCATGCAGGACCATACCCAAGAGTGGCACAGGCAAACACAAGCACCACACTTCATCCCACAGGCACTAACACAAACACCATTCATTTGCAGACACACCAACATCCACTATTTTCCCTGTTTCCTCTTTTTCCTCCTCCTCCAGCTCCCACCCAGTTACGTCCACACTCACACCTGCATGCACTATGTCATCATCCAATACCTGCATCATCACCTCACCAATTAGAACACACGCCTCACCTGCAGACACCTTCACAACTTCCATGCGCATGTCCCCTGTGTCCTCTCCCACTGTGTCCATTCCCCCTAAAGTACACAAATGCAAGCACTCAGACACCCAACAGTCATCCACCTCACAACAGTATACAACCCATGCACCTGCACCCAAATCCAGTGGACAGACACCTCCAACAACCACTCCCTCATCCTCCACTCCCATTACATCTCCCTCTTCCCGCCCCATTGTCCCTTAAAAGCTTTTCCTTTACACCATTGACCTCTTCCCTACCTCTCCCCCCGTCCTGCATACATGGCCAGGTTATCAAGAACCCAGCCAAGCACCTCAGCCACACAATCCACGGGCCCAGTTCCATCCGCACCTACTAGTGGTGGAAAGGATTCCAGGTGACAAATACTGAAGGGGAAGGAGCCTGCACCAGCCATCAAACAGGGAAAGGAGCCTGCATCAGCCAGCAGAAAAGGGAAGGAGCATGCATCAGCCAGCAGAAAAGGGAAGGAACCTGCACCAGCAAGCAAGAAGGGGAAGGAGCCTGCACCAGCCATCAAACAGGGAAAGGAGTCTGCACCAGCCAGCAGAAAGGGGAATGAGTGTGCATCAGCCAGCAGAAAGGGGAAGGAGCCTGCACCAGCAAGCAAGAAGGGGAAGGAGCCTGCACCAGCAAGCAAGAAGGTGAAGGAGCCTGCACCAGCCAGCAAGAAGGGGAAGAAGCATACACCAGCAAGCAAGAAAGAGAAGGAACCTACACCAGCAAACAAGAAGGGGAAGGACCCTGCACAAGCCAACAGAAAGAGGAAGGAGCCTGCACCAGCAAGCAAGAAGGGGAAGGAGCCTGCACCAGCAGCTGTAACAGAGCCCCCACCACCAACTGTGGTTGTGCAGCCATCAGTGAGTGCAGGGGCTGACAGGCGCCTCCCACTACCACCACCACAGTGCAGCCATCACAGGGTGCAGGGGATGAGAAGGAGCCTCCCACTACCACCACCACCACCATCACCACAGTGCATCCATCGCAGGGTGCAGGGGCTGAGCAGGAGCCTCCCACTACCACCACCGCCACCACAGTGCAGCCGTCACCACCGGCAGACGCAATACGATTCAGCCTCCATGGGCTGCTGTGTGGCCTGTCCCCTCCAGAACCAGTGGGAAGGATGCCCACTCTAGAGCCTGTGGCATTCCACTCCGCAGGACCAAGGACAGGGCTTGTTGCCCCCTCCAGAACCAGTGAGCAAGTCACCCACTCGTTAGACTATGGCCTTGCACTGCCCAGGACAAAGGGCACATGGCATGTTGCCCTCTCCAGAACCAGGGGGCAAGTCACCCACTTGAGAGACTGTGGCCTTGCACTCCCTAGGATAAAGAGCACCGGGCATGTTGCTCCCTCCAGAATTAGAGGGAAAGTCACCCACTCAAGAGAGTGTGGCCTTGCACTCCCCAGGACAAAGAGCACAGGGCATGTTGACCCCTCCAGAACAAGTGGGCAAGACACCCACTCGAGAGACTGTGGCATTGAACTCCCCAGGACCAAGCACAGGGCATGTTGCCCCCTCCAGACCAGTGGTCTTGTTTCCGAATCTGGCTGAGGTGTACCCCTCTCCTATTTGCCTATCTGCCTATTTGCCAACTGATGTCCTTGCAGTGTTCTCTCCGTATTGATGCAGGTAACAAGAGGGGCCTTGGACTTTGCCCTGTGGCCATGTCGCCCCCGGGAACTGAGGACTGGCAGTGTCCCTTTTTTCTACATTTGTACATATCTTTTGTATTGGGAAAATTATTATTAATGTTGTGTTCATCTTATTACAATCACTTTAGTAAATTCCTGTAGTCCTTGCATTATTCGGCTGATTTACTGGGATAAATTGTTTTCTTGTGCAGCTGTATGTGTGTATGTTGTGTGTGTTTGGTGTGTGTGTGTCACTCTCATTTTCCTCCCCCCCTCCCTTGTGTGCTAGGCAGCTGTACTCACCGTCATCGTCTTCGCCAACATTGGTGTTCGTGGGGAGCATAATGTAAAATATCATCGGAAATACTTGCAGTTCTGGTTCCAGGGTGGCATGGTTCTTCCCTGTGTCTCCAATGGTGAGTCCTTTCACTTCTGTAAAGTGTTTCTGCCAGGCTTTTGATGGTGTTGGTACTACTGTGGAAAAGGTGGCAATTGTGTTGTCATAATTTAGTGGGCAGAACTTTGACTTCTGCCTGGCTGTAGGCAGCTACCGGTGTGGTGACTGGTGTTTCCACCCTGGCAGTCTGTGTGGTACATTGGCTGACTTTCGGAGATATTTCCGCCATGGCCATAATTGGCGGTAGTTACAGTGAGACTGTTGATGGTATTACTGCAACTTTATCACCGACCGGTAGGGTCGTAATGAGGGCCTATATGTCTCCAGCATGGCTAGGTCAAAATCTTCATCTCCTGCCCCAGACCCAGCCAGAGACATGATGAGTGAGGATTTTAGTTAAAAAATGTCAGGTAGAAAATGAAATTGCAGAAAAAGATAAAAAATCAAGTTGACCTTCAACAGTGGGTAGGTAGTGAACACTTAGCTATTGTATGTCACTGCACAAATACATGTCTTATCCTCACCGCTGATCACCAATGTTAGAAATGGGATCTTTGGTTGGCAGTCAGGTTACCCCATGTCCAAGCAAGGGCCCTCACTCTAGTCAGGGTAAGTCACACACAATCCAAACTATCATGTGGCCACCCTCTGGTAGCTTGGCACTGAGCAGTCAGGCTTTACCTAAAAGGCAAAGTGTAAAGTATTTGTGCAATAAATCATGCAATAACACAGTAGACCACCACAAATATACATCACACAGTGTTTAGTGAAATATATAATATTTATCTGATAAGATGCAGGTCAAAATGATTAAGATGCGATAAGTATAAGTTGAAATATATAGGTCCTGAGCTCGCCCCCCACGACCGCAGCACCAACCTGCTGCCTTCTGCCTCTGTCCCACGAGCACGCTGCCGTTTGCGTGTTCGAGGCCCTCCTCCACCCGCAGGCATCCTCCTGCGCCTCATCCCTGGTGGCTAGTGGGCTCACTTGACCCGTGTGCCGCTTCCGCCGTCCTGTAAGTGTTTTTTGGCTTTTTCGTTTTTTCAGCGCCTCGCCGCCGGCGCTTCTGCCCCCTTTGTGCCCCCCTGATTGCTGTCTCCCCGATCGTGTATTGTGCCATTATTGTATTTCTGATTGTATTTTCTCATTGTAACTGCTTGTAGTTTTGCTCGTTTTCAGTGTTTTTTGCCCCTTGTGCGCTCCCCGTTCCCTGCCGCTGCCTCCCTGCGGCCCCGCCCCCCTCGTGCCCCCATTTGCCGCTCCCTCCCGCCTCCCGCCTCCCAGCTGCTCCTCCCTCCCCCCTCCCCCCTCCCTTCTTAATGGCTGGCGCTGCGCGTCCGCGCAGCGGGCGCGCCGGAGGCGCGCCAGAGGCAAGCCCGTCTGCGCCCGTCCGTGCCTGGACCGCGCCCAGCGCCACACCCCCTGGCCCTCGCGCCCCCCGCATCCGCTACTCGATCAACGAACTCCGCGCCTTCAACCCCGGCCCCTCCACTGAATGCTGCCGGGCATCCCCGAAGCACACTAAAGGACCTTTTTCCTGCCGTACCTGCAACTTCTCCTGCATCAGAACGACCAATCCAACTACTGAAACATTCAACCCCAACCACCTGAACTGCATCCTCATCAACACCCGCTCCGCACGAAAACACGCCATCGAGCTCTGGGATTTGCTCGACACCACTGCTCCTGACGTGGCTTTCCTGACCGAAACCTGGTGGAACGACTCCTCGTCTCCAGACATCGCCATCGCCATACCGGACGGCTACAAAATCACCAGAAGAGACCGAACCAACGGAATCGGCGGCGGAATAGCCATCGCTCACAAAGCTACCCTCAAAATCCACACCCACTCGGACGACACCCTCAGGACAGCCGAACACCTCCAATTCCAGATCCACACGGACCCCAACACGACCCTCAGAGGAACCCTCATATACCGCCCTCCAGGACCAAGAGCCCCCTTCAGCGACACCATCGCCGACCTTGCAAGCACCCACGCCCTCGCTTCCCCGGATTACATCCTCCTGGGAGATCTGAACTACCATCTGGAAAATGCCAACGACGTCAACACCGCATCACTGACCTCCAACCTCCTCAACCTCGGACTCCGCCAGCTAGTCAACACGCCCACCCACATCGCCGGACACACCCTTGACCCCCTCTTCACCTCAAGCAACCACGTTTCCTTCAGCCACACCTCCGAACTCCACTGGACCGACCATCACTGCGTCCATTTCACCTATAAGAAAACCACAGAGCAACACTGCATCCAGCTACCTCCCCACCGCCGCTGGGGCAAAGTCACCCAAGACCAACTGACCAGCACCCTCATCAACAACCTTCCACCCGACGCAACCGACCCGAGCACAGCCGCCATCAACCTCCATCAATGGATCCTCGACTGCGCCAACACCCTTGCCCCTCTCAAGAAACCCACCGCCATCCAAGGAAAGAAAAAACCAGCCTGGTTCACAGATGATCTAACCACCTCCAAAAGCATCTGCCAGAAGCTCAAAAAGAAATGGATCCAAGAACGCACACCCGACAACCTCGTCGCCCTCAAAAACGCCAACCGCGAACACCACCAACGGATCCGCATCGCCAAGCGCGCCCACTTCACCGAACGCATCAACAACAATGCCCACGACTGCAAAGAACTCTTCGGCATCGTGAAGGAACTCTCCAATCCAAAAGCCAACTCCAATGACATCCCGCCCTCCCAGAAACTCTGCGACGACCTCTCCACCTTCTTCCACCAGAAAATCGCTCCCATCCACGACAGCTTCAACACCGGTCCACCGCCAGACCCCACCCCCGACGTCTCCTCCCGCGACTGCCGCCTCACCGCCTGGACCCACGTGGACGAGGCAGAAACCATAACAACCATGAACACCATCCACTCAGGCTCCCCCACGGACCCCTGCCCCCATCATGTTTTCAACTCAGCCAACGCCACCATCGCCCCCGAACTACGCAAGATCATCAACCTCTCCTTCACTTCTGCCACCTTCCCGGACAGCTGGAAACACGCAGAAATCCAACCCCTCCTCAAAAAACCCAAGGCCGACCCCAACGATCTCAAAAACTTCCGTCCGATCTCTCTCCTCCCTTTTCCAGCGAAAGTCATCAAGAAGATCGTCAACACTCAGCTCACCCACTTCCTCGAAGACAATTCCATCCTGGACCCCTCACAATCCGGATTCAGACAAAACCACAGCACTGAGACTGCTCTCCTCGCCGCCACAGATGACATCAGACATCAAATGGACAACGGCGAAACCTCAGCCCTCATCCTCCTCGACCTATCAGCCGCCTTTGACACCGTCTGCCACCGCACCCTACTGACCCGCCTCCAGGAAGCCGGCATCCAAGACAAAGCCCTCCCCTGGATCTCATCCTTCCTCTCCGACAGAACGCAGAGAGTCCGTCTCTCCCCTTTCCGCTCCAAAGCCACCAACCTCATCTGCGGCGTCCCCCAAGGATCCTCCCTCAGCCCTACGTTGTTCAACGTCTACATGGCCCCCCTCGCTCAACTGGCCCGCCAACATCATCTCAGCATCATCTCCTATGCCGACGACACCCAGCTCGTCCTCTCCCTGACCAAAGACCCGCTCACCGCCAAAACAAACCTCCACGAGGGACTAAAATCCATCGCCGATTGGATGAACAACAGTCGCCTGAAACTCAACTCCGACAAGACGGAAGTCCTCATCCTCGGGCGCACTCCCTCGGCCTGGAACGACTCATGGTGGCCCTCCGTCCTCGGACCCCCGCCCACCCCTGCCAGCCACGCAAGAAACCTCGGCTTCATCCTGGACTCCGCCCTCACCATGTCCAAACAGGTCAGCGCCGTCTCCTCCTCCTGTTTCAACACCCTTCGAATGCTCCGCAGAATCTTCAAGTGGATTCCAACAGAAACCAGAAAGACGGTGACCCTGGCCCTCGTCAGCAGCAGACTTGACTACGGCAACGCACTCTACACAGGCATCCCAACCAAAGACATCAAACGACTCCAACGTATCCAAAATGCCTCCGCCCGACTGATCCTCGACATACCCCGCCGAAGTCACATCTCCCCTCACCTAAAGGAACTCCACTGGCTCCCGGTAGACAAGAGGATCACCTTTAAACTCCTGACCCACGCTCACAAGGCACTTCACAACACCGGACCCTCCTACCTCAACACCAGACTTAACTTCTACACTCCAACACGTCAACTCCGATCCGCCAACCTCGCCCTCGCCATCGTACCCTGAATCCAGCGCAAGACATCCGGCGGCAGATCCTTCTCCTTCCTCGCCGCCAAGACCTGGAACTCTCTCCCCACATCTCTTCGCCAGACCCAGGACCTCCTCGCATTCAGAAGGCTCCTCAAGACCTGGCTCTTCGACCGCTAAATCAGCAGCGCTCCCCCCCCCCTCAGCGCCTCGAAACCCTGACGGGTACATAGCGCGCTTTATAAATACTATGATTGATTGATTGATTGATTGAAATATCACTGTAAAAGTGATATAAAGTGTTTTTAGTCTCTTAAAAGCAACAAATGTCTCTTGCAAGCACAAAGTACCTGGTTTGCGTTCAAATTCTCTGCAAGAGACCGCAGAGGAGGAGATGTGTGGAAAACGGGGAGGTATGCATCGATTTTTGCAGCGCACACAGGCGATGCATCATTGAGTTTTCACACAGGGAAGGCTTTGCATCGATTCCGGCATGTAGACTGGGATCCTCTTCAGGTTGCGGGGTTTTCGGATGCCCGGGGGATGATGCATTGAAATCCAGTGCTTGCAGGACGAAGTCACAAGGGGCTGCGTCGATCATGTGGGCGTTGCATGGAAATTTCTGCCGCACGGCAGGCACTGCGTCAGTTCCTCTCAGGAAGTCATGCTGCGTCATTCTGGCTCGGCTTTGATTCGATCCAGTGGGCCGTGCGTTGAATTTCCAGTTGCGATGTTGGCGCTGCGTCAATCTTCTCCTTGCAAAGTTGGGCTTCGTCATTCTGGTTCAGCGTGTGGTGCTTTTCTTACTGCAATACAGGCTGTGCGTCGTTTCTTGCAGGCTGTGCATTGATTTTCACCGCACAGGGAGTTGTCTTGCAGGAATGAAGTCTTTTTGGCCCTGAGGCTTCAGGGAACAGGAGGCAAGCCCTATCTAAGCCCTTGGAGAGTATGTCTCAGTACAGCCAGAGAGCAGCAAGGCAGCAGGGCAAAAGCAAGGAGGCAGTCCTTCTCAGAAAAGCAATCAGGTGAGTTATTTGGTCAGCCAGGCAGTTCTTCTTGGCAGGTTCTGGTTGAGGGTTTCCTCTCCAGTGGTAGAAGTGTCTGAGTTAGTAGGGTCAGAGACCCTGCTTGGATACCCAAAGGTGCCTTTGAAGTGGGAGAGACTTCAAAGAGTGGCTTAGAAGTGCACACGGTCCCCTTTCAGTTCTATCTTGTCTGCCAGGGTCCCAGTAGGGGTGTGGCAGTCCTTTGTATGAGGGCAGGCTACTGTACTTTGACATGTAAGTGTCAAGCCCTCCACCCTCCCAGCCCAGGAAGACTCATTCAATATGCAGATGTATGCAAGTGTGGCTGAGAATCCTGTGTTTGGGGTTGTCTGAGGGAATGCACAAGGGAGCTGTCAATTGAACCTAGCCAGGCATGGATTGTAAGGCACAGGAGGATTTAAGTGCTTTCTAAAAGTGGCATTTCTAAAATGGTAATATTAAATCCAACTTCACCAGTCAGCAGCGTTATGTATTACCATTCTTGCCATACTAAGTATGACCTTGTTACTCCTTTTGGATCAGGAGCTACCACTCAAACAGCATATGAGGGTAGTCGTAATGTTAGCCTATGAAAGGAGCAGGCCTCACAGCAGTGTAAAATGAATTTAGGAGTTTTACACTACTAAGACATGCAAACTACACAGGTACGTGTCCTGCCTTTTGTCTACACAGCACCCTGCCCTATGGGTTACCTAGGGCCTACCTTAGGGCGACTTATATGTAGAAAAAGGGGAGGTTTAGGCTTGACAAGTACTTTTAAATGCCAAGTCGAATTGCCAGTGAAACTGCACACACAGGCCTTGCAATGGCAGGCCTGAGATATGGTTAAGGGGCTACTTAAGTGGGTGGCACAATCAGTGCTGAAGGCCCACTAGTAGCATTTAATCTACAGGCCCTGGGCACATATAGTGCACTTTACAAGGGACTTATAAGTAAATTAAAGCCAATTGGGTATGATCCAATTTCAAGTTTTAAGGGAGAGAGCATATGCACTTTAGCACTGGTTAGCAGTAGTAAAGTGCACAGAGTCCTAAAACCAGCAAAAACAGCGTCCAAAAAGTGGAGGGAGGCAGGCAAAAAGTTAGGGGTGACCCCCCTAATGCTGTCAGGTCTAACATCTTACCTACAGGGTGCATAGTGAGTGTACAGGCTCTTTCATATCAAAGGAAGTTGTGATGCAGGGCTTCATCCGGGCCATGTCTTCCTATTTTGATGTGTCAAGATTCTTTTTGTAGGATTAAAGCATGGGTCTGAAAAAATCTCCAAGGTAGGAGGCAGCTATGTCCTCTTTCTCCTTTATGCAGATGATACATTTTTGCCTCCTAATAATAAATAGATTGCAACATGATTATGGCCCTCATTACAACCCTGGCGGTCGGTGTTAAAGCGGCGGTAATACCGCCAACAGGCCGGTGAAAATAAAATGGGATCACGACCATGGTGGAAACCGCCAACACAGACAGCCACTTTAACACTCCGACCGCCACAGCGGTAAAAACAAACACCGCAACGGTAACCACCAACAGACAGGCGGCAGACAATGTACTGCCCATTGTATTACAAGGCACCAATCCGCCATCTACTCCGGGGCGGTACCAATGCCATCAAAAGCACAGCGGAAACAGTGCACAGAAGGGAAACCACTCACCTCTCGACACCCTACGAGGAACCAGGACGCCATGGAGCCCGAGTTACAGGTGCTACCAATGTTGGTTTCCCTCCTCTTCTACCAGGAGCAGCAAAGACGGCGGCGACGACCACGGTGAGTACTGCACCTAGCACACAGGGGAGGGGGGAGGGGGGAGGGGGGAGGAAAAAGAGAGTGACACACACACGCAAAACACAACACCCCCACCCCATCCTCACACACAACACCATACACACAAATACATGTAACAACATTACATATACACCTCGTAACCCTCTGGAAGAACGCAAGGACAAAAGGAAATGATTGTAATGAGTGTAATCCTCGACAAATCAGATATGGAAACAGGTCTGTAACAGATCATTATATACAAATATGTACAACAACTACACAAGTCCGGATAGTGTTCCAATCATTGCCCGTGGACCAGTGATCCCAAAATGCATGGGCGAAGCCCACACATGATACCTGCCTCTAAGCAGAGAGAACAGTGATGGGGCATCAGGTCGAAAATAAACAGACACCTCAGGGGGAAGGGGAGGGGTGGCACCTCAGCCGGATGAAGGGACGATACCACTGGTCCATGAGGGGGCTCCATGCCCACAGAATGGTCCTGGTGAGTGCAAAGCCACAGTCTCACAAGTCTCTCAAGTGGGTGGGATGCCCACTGATAGGTCCTGGGGAGTGAAAAGCCACAGTCTCTAGTGGATGCTTTTCTCCACTGGTTCTGGAGGGGGCTTTTTGCCCAGTGTGCTTCATCCTGCCAAGGACTATGTGAGTGGATGTATCGCTCTACTGGTTCTGGAGGGGGCATGGTGCCCAGAGTGCTTCATCCTGCCAAGGACTGAGGTTCTGGATTCTGTTCTCCACTGGCTCTGGAGGGGGCTTTGTGCCCAGAGTACTTCATCCTGCCATGGACTGAGGTTGTGAATGCTGCTCTCCACTGGTTCTGGAGGGGGCTTTGTGCCCAGAGTGCTTCATCCTTTCAAGGACTGGGTGAGTGGATGCATCTCTCCACTGGTTCTGGAGGGGCTTCGTGCCCAGAGTGCTTCATCCTGCCAAGGACTGGGTGAGTGGATGTATCGATCTACTGGTTCTGGAGGGGGCATGGTGCCCAGAGTGCTTCATCCTGCCAAGGACTGAGGTTCTGGATTCTGTTCTCCACTGGCTCTGGAGGGGGCTTTGTGCCCAGTGCTTCATCCTGCCAAGGACTGAGGTTGTGAATGCTGCTCTCCACTGGTTCTGGAGGGGGCTTTGTGCCCAGAGTGCTTCATCCTGCCAAGGACTGGGTGAGTGGATGTATCTCTCCACTGGTTCTGGAGGGGGCATGGTGCCCAGAGTGCTTCATCCTGCCAAGGACTGAGGTTGTGGGTGCTGTTCTCCAGTGGTTCTGGAGGGGGCTTTGTGCCCAGTGTGCTTCATCCTGCCAAGGATAGGGTGAGTGGATGTATCTCTCCATTGGTTCTGGAGGGAGCATGGTACCCAGAGTGCTTCAGCCTGCCAAGGACTGGGTGAGTGGATGTATCTCTCCACTGGTTCTGGAGGGGGCTTTGTGCCCAGAGTGCTTCATCCTGCCAAGGACTGAGGTTGCGGATACTGTTCTGGGCTGGTTCTGGAGGGGGCTTTGTGCCCAGAGTGCTTCATCCTGCCAAGGACTGAGGTTGTGGATGATGTTCTCCACTGGTTCTGGAGGGGCCTTTGTGCTTCATCCTGCCAAGGTTAGGGTGAGTGGATGTATCTCTCCACTGGTTCTGGAGGGAGCTTTGTGCCCAGAGTGCTTCGTCCTGCCAAGGACTGGGGTAGTGGATGTATCTCTCCACTGGTTCTGTAGGGGGCTTTGTGCCCAGAGTGCTTCATCCTGCCAAGGACTGAGGTTGTGGATACTGTTCTGGACTGGTTCTGGAGGGGCTTTGTGCCCAGAGTTCTTCATCCTGCCAAGGACTGAGGTTGTGGATACTGTTCTGGCCTGGTTCTGGATGGCGCTTTGTGCCCAGAGTGCATCGTCCTGCCCAGGACTGAGGTTGTGGATGCTGTTCTCCACTGGTTCTGGAGGGGGCTTTGTGCCCAGTGTGCTTCATCCTGCCAAGGATAGGTTGAGTGGATGTATCTCACCACTGGTTCTGGAGGGGGCTTTGCGCCCAGAGTGCTTCATCCTGCCAAGGACTGGGGTAGTGGATGTGTCTCTCCACTGGTTCTGGAGGGCGCATAGTGCCGAGTGCTTCATCCTGCCCAGGACTGGGGGAATGGATGTATCTCGCCACTGGTTCTGGAGGGGGCTTTGTGCCCAGTGTGCTTCATTCTGCCAAGGAAAGGTTGTGTGGATTTATCTTTCCACTGGTTCTGGAGGGGGCTTTGTACCCAGAGTGCTTCATCCTGCCAAGGAATTGGGTAGTGGATGCTGTTTTCCACTGGTTCTGGAGGGGGCTTTGTGCCCAGAGTGCTTCATCCTGCCAAGGACTGAGGTTATGGATGCTGTTCTCCACTGGTTCTGGAGGGGGCTTTGTGCCCAGTGTGCTTCATCCTGCCAAGGACTGGGTGAGTTGATGTATCGCTCTACAGGTTCTGGAGGGGGCATGGTGCCCAGAGTGCTTCATCCTGCCAAGGACTGAGGTTCTGGATTCTGTTCTCCACTGGCTCTGGAGGGGGCTTTGTGCCCAGAGTGCTTCATCCTTTCAAGGACTGGGTGAGTGGATGCATCTCTCCACTGGTTCTGGAGGGGCTTCGTGCCCAGAGTGCTTCATCCTGCCAAGGACTGGGTGAGTGGATGTATCGATATACTGGTTCTGGAGGGGGCATGGTGCCCAGAGTGCTTCATCCTGCCAAGGACTGAGGTTCTGGATTCTGTTCTCCACTGGCTCTGGAGGGGGCTTTGTGCCCAGTGCTTCATCCTGCCAAGGACTGAGGTTGTGAATGCTGCTCTCCACTGGTTCTGGAGGGGGCTTTGTGCCCAGAGTGCTTCATCCTGCCAAGGACTGGGTGAGTGGATGTATCTCTCCACTGGTTCTGTAGGGGGCATGGTGCCGAGAGTGCTTCATCCTGCCAAGGACTGAGGTTGTGGGTGCTGTTCTCCAGTGGTTCTGGAGGGGGCTTTGTGCCCAGAGTGCTTCATGCTCCCAAGGACTGAGGTTGTGGATGCTGTTCTCCACTGGTTCTGGAGGGGGCTTTGTGCCCAGTGTGCTTCATCCTGCCAAGGATAGGGTGAGTGGATGTATCTCTCTATTGGTTCTGGAGGGGGCATGGTGCCCAGAGTGCTTCACCCTGCCAAGGACTGAGGTTGTGGGTGCTGTTCTCCAGTGGTTCTGGAGGGGGCTTTGTGCCCAGAGTGCTTCATCCTCCCAAGGACTGAGGTTGTGGGTGCTGTTCTCCACTGGTTCTGGAGGGGGCTTTGTGCCCAGTGTGCTTCATCCTTCCAAGGACTGAGGTTGTGGATGATGTTCTCCACTGGTTCTGGAGGGGCTTTTGTGCTTCATCCTGCCAAGGTTAGGGTGAGTGGATGTATCTCTCCACTGGTTCTGGAGGGGGCTTTGTTCCCAGAGTGCTTCATCCTGCCAAGGACTGGGGTAGTGGACGTATTTCTCCACTGCTTCTGGAGGGGGCTTTGTGCCCAGAGTGCTTCATCCTGCCAAGGACTGAGGTTGTGGATACTGTTCTGGACAGGTTCTGGAGGGGGCTTTGTGTCGAGAGTTCTTCATCCTGTCAAGGACTGAGGTTGTGGATACTGTTCTGGACTGGTTCTGGATGGGGCTTTGTGCCCAGAGTGCATCGTCCTGCCCAGGACTGAGGTTGTGGATGCTGTTCTCCACTGGTTCTGGAGGGGGCTTTGTGCCCAGTGTGCTTCATCCTGCCAAGGATAGGTTGAGTGGATGTATCTCACCACTGGTTCTGGAGGGGGCTTTGTGCCCAGAGTGCTTCATCTTGCCAAGGACTGGGGTAGTGGATGTGTCTCTCCACTGGTTCTGGAGGGGGCATAGTGCAGAGTGCTTCATCCTGCCCAGGACTGGGGGAGTGGATGTATCTCGCCACTGGTTCTGGAGGGGGCTTTGTGCCCAGTGTGCTTCATTCTGCCAAGGAAAGGTTGTGTGGATGTATCTTTCCACTGGTTCTGGAGGGGGCTTTGTACCCAGAGTGCTTCATCCTGCCAAGGAATGGGGTAGTGGATGCTGTTTTCCACTGGTTCTGGAGGGGGCTTTGTGCCCAGAGTGCTTCATCCTGCCAAGGACTGAGGTTCTGGATGCTGTTCTCCACTGGTTCTGGAGGGGGCTTTGTGCCCAGTGTGCTTCATCCTGCCAAGGACTGGGTGAGTGGATGTATCGCTCTACAGGTTCTGGAGGGGGCATGGTGCCCAGAGTGCTTCATCCTGCCAAGGACTGAGGTTCTGGATTCTGTTCTCCACTGGCTCTGGAGGGGGCTTTGTGCCCAGAGTGCTTCATCCTGCCATGGACTGAGGTTGTGAATGCTGCTCTCCACTGGTTCTGGAGGGGGCTTTGTTCCCAAAGTGCTTCATCCTTTCAAGGACTGGGTGAGTGGATGCATTTCTCCACTGGTTCTGGAGGGGCTTCGTGCCCAGAGTGCTTCATCCTGCCAAGGACTGGGTGAGTGAATGTATCGATCTACTGGTTCTGGAGGGGGCATGGTGCCCAGAGTGCTTCATCCTGCCAAGGACTGAGGTTCTGGATTCTGTTCTCCACTGGCTCTGGAGGGGGCTTTGTGCCCAGTGCTTCATCCTGCCAAGGACTGAGGTTGTGAGTGGTGCTCTCCACTGGTTCTGGAGGGGGCTTTGTGCAAAGAGTGCTTCATCCTGCCAAGGACTGGGTGAGTGGATGTATCTCTCCACTGGTTCTGGAGGGGGCATGGTGCCCAGAGTGATTCATCCTGCCAAGGACTGAGGTTGTGGATGCTGTTCTCCACTGGTTCTGGAGGGGGCTTTGTGCCCAGTATGCTTCATCCTCCCAAGGATAGGGTGAGTGGATGTATCTCTCCATTGGTTCTGGAGGGAGCATGGTACCCAGAGTGCTTCATCCTGCCAAGGACTGGGTGAGTGGATGTATCTCTCCACTGGTTCTGGAGGGAGCATGGTACCCAGAGTGCTTCATCCTGCCAAGGACTGGGTGAGTGGATGTATCTCTCCACTGGTTCTGGAGGGGGCTTTGTGCCCAGAGTGCTTCATCCTGCCAAGGACTGAGGTTGTGGATACTGTTCTGGACTGGTTCTGGAGGGGGCTTTGTGCCCAGAGTGCTTCATCCTGCCAAGGACTGAGGTTGTGGATGATGTTCTCCACTCGTTCTGGAGGGGCCTTTGTGCTTCATCCTGCCAATGTTAGGGTGAGTGGATGTATCTCTCCACTGGTTCTGGAGGGGGCTTTGTGCCCAGAGTGCTTCATCCTGCCAAGGACTGGGGTAGTGGATGTATCTCTCCACTGGTTCTGGAGGGGGCTTTGTGCCCAGAGTGCTTCATCCTGCCAAGGACTGAGGTTGTGGATACTGTTCTGGACTGGTTCCGGAGGGGGCTTTGTGTCCAGAGTTCTTCATCCTGCCAAGGACTGAGGTTGTGGATACTGTTCTGTACTGGTTCTGGATGGGGCTTTGTGCCCAGAGTACATCGTCCTGCCCAGGACCGAGGTTGTCGATGCTGTTCTCACTGGTTCTGGAGGGGGCTTTGTGCCCAGTGTACTTCATCCTGCCAAGGACTGGGTGAGTGGATGTATCTCACCACTGGTTCTGGTGTCCCTTCCCCACCCTGGAATTCACTGCAGGGACCTTGGCACTGTCCCCTTTTGTCTTGGAGGAGGCCTTGCTGGGTGGTTGGTGCAGCTTTTCCCTATGGCATGTGGGCCCCTTCTTCACCTTGGCAGGTGGCGGTGTCGCGTGGGCTCTCATTATCCTAAATGAGACTACTGGATTTCTAGGCAGCAGGATCGATAACGGTGTGGGGGACTGAGTCTGACCCACTTGTAAGGAACTCTGTCACCCTAAATCCGGTTGTTGCTCCGGCTAACTAGCAGTGCCTCATTTCTCCCATGGGGAAGAAATGATTGGGCAGCCGAGCGCATGACATCTTTGGAACTTCTCAGGGAAGTCGTGGTCACTCAGATCCAAACCAACTCTCTCATTCACTATATGGTCTCATATACAAATGACAAAGACAGTATAAGTTTTATATAATGTTTTAATAAAACGACTGTATTTTAGATATTAAGGCATGAGCCGCAATAACCAGAACAATACAACATAGTAGGATTGATATAGTAACCAGGAGAGTAAAACATAGAAATAAAGCTATCATAATTCCTAACCGTTTCTACTCTCCCTCTGCTTGTTCTATTTAGAGCACAGCATGTTAAGCTTTCAGCTTGCCTTTCTGTATCACTAGGGAGACGGACACACTCATACCTGAGCAAAGGCCTGTGATCTGGTTCAGCATCTGCAACGAGGCAGTCAGCGTCTAGTTGTGGTTCCCTGGTCGGAATCTCCCTCTTAATGTATTGGGACAAGGAAGTGATTTTATAACTAACATGTCATCGTGATCACAAAATGTTCCTGCGCAGGAATGGCAAGTCTAGACTCCTACCACGTCTATCGGCAATGTACCAGACTGTATCCTTGACTAAAGCACAGAGTGAATATGTTATGAAGAACTCCAGTGCTGAAGTAGGCAAAACAGTGTGATATGAATAAAAAACAACACCGTAGAACTGGCTATTCTGTAAAATAACAGTACGAAGCCTAATAGAAAGCATTTAGAGTAAAGTGCACAGAGGCTCTAAGCTGTTAGCAAATGAATAAAATATATTTAGGGCAAAGTGCACAGAGGCCTAAGGCCTGAAGCTAATGCGCAAAATATACGTAAAACTGACCACACTACACCCTCCCCTTGTCGGTAGCAAGTGGTTCTAACAACATTAAAAAAAAAAAAAACATGACCTAAATTTAAACCCAACATTTCGACAAGATGAGAAGACAGCAAAGTCATAAATTTAGGAAACATGTGACGAGAGAGCGAATTGCAATATAGTGTCAATTTAGTCGGGAGAGAGAGAAAAAAAATCCAATTGTCAGACAGAAGCAATAGAACGTAGAAGCTCCTCCACTTCGAGATATGTCAATATCGGAAGATCCACGCCACAAAGTACCATGGAGCAGGTGTGTTCCAAAGCCCCAAAACCATTCAGGGCGGCACCCCGTGTAGTGCCAAGGAAAGAGACAAAACCATCTTCCACCAGGAAGGGAATCTCATAATCCGCTTCACGAAGCAAACACAACCGTAGTGCACAAGTCTGGGAATGAGCCCTAATCGGGAACATCAACAGATCAAGATCAACCACTGGAGAGCGCTGCAGTGAGAGACAGAAAGCCAGTGCATGTTCAAACGAGCACCAAAGGCATCGAAACACGGGTTGCACACAATCCAAAACCGGTCGGAACGACAAAGACCAGTCACACTCCAAATGAGCCAGGAGTGTTGCTCCAAAACACTGCATCATGCGTTCACGACACAGCTGCGCTGACGGGAGCAGCAATACAGGATCTCGTTGCGGCAGGACAGCCAGTGCGAAAAAATAGCAACAATAGCAAAACTCCAGCCAATAAAGCCAAAGTAATTGGGAAACCCCCAAAAATGCTTCCGAAAATAGAGTGTATAGCCGAAGGTATCAAACCGAATATGGAAGAGAAGGTGTGAACGAAACCAACACCAACGGCTTTGAAAAAATTAGCAATACCAGCAGTGCTGGATGCATTAAATATACGTCCCACAAGTTCACCGAAGTGACTCGGAAAGTTAGTATTCAAAAGGGACTGTATCTCCGCCGATGACCTTGCCACTTGAAGTGCGTAGGTCTCGCTAGCAGATGTAAGGGCCACATGCTTTTGAAACAATAAAGCTTTCAGCCGACTCAACTTGTCGAAATCAACCTTGGAAGTAGCAATATGAGGCCAGATGTCCGCTACCTCCCTAAATTCAGTAGGGGGAAACAACACATTCCCGCAGCACGTAACGGCCTTGTTGACAACGACGATGTAAACTATTCCGGCACGCATGCCACAGCAGCGTTCGCTGTTAAGAACAATGTAACTGCCGTTAGAAAGCACCTGGAAAGTGTTTTTAATTACCGGGACCGGAACTCCCTTCAGATAACAAGCTAAGTTAGCAATCGAAGCATTACACGCTCCGTGCAAGGACAGCTGTTTACAAACCATGGAATGGCTAACAGAAGTTTCGCAGTCGCTACCGCTAAGAAAAACTTCCCGCAAACCATTAACACATCTGTACTGAAAAGGAAGCTCCCACACCTCGTGTATGTAACTGTCACCCAATAGTTCATATCTTCCCACCGGAATGTGCTTCAAACAAGAAGTAAATTGCAGAGTGGAGATAGGCAAATTAATAACCCCATGAATCAACCACTCAGCTGACGGAATCTCAGCCACCGTAAAAGGCAGTTTCTCCAACTTTTCAATATTTAACATAACATACGTTGCTTCCTTCTTAGCCATCAATTGTTGTTGACGAGTTAAATTAAAGGAGATAAAGATCTCTCTGGCACGAATGTGCTGCCATGGAACGCGACCCGCCTTCAAGGTCTGAAGAGTCCAACCCAGCTGCATGATAGATCGTGTCTTTCTCTGCCCATGATATAAAGAAGACATGTCTGATTTTATAATGTCAATAGCAGAAGAGACAATGCTGTCAATCGTGTAAACACAGTCAGAAAGGGTATGCATGCCATTATCAACAACAGACAAAGTCTGCAGCAGATTTTCTCGATCAATCTGTCTTAACCTGGCTGCAGCCTCCTGCTGGGAAAGTTTCCAAAACTCATTATACACTTTGTATAAGAACCTTTTTCTCCGGGGCACCTTGGGACCTGACAAGAAATCTTGTAAATCAGTACCATTAGACAGTAACTTGAGGTGTGACTTGACTGCACCCAGCGTGGAGTACTTCAACCATTGTTGACAAAGTTATCCCACACTGTATGTAGTTATTATATCTGCATGTTCTGGTGAAATGTAACGAGGGTCTGCCCTACTAGTCCTGAACCCCCCAGAAGAGGTAACAAAACGTTGATGACACTGATTAGTGTCTACAGGCCACAATAACCACCCGTCCGGATGTAACGATGAAGCGTTAAGCGTACCATTCTGGACCCAATGCGTAAATTCACTAAAAGTAGCATTCACATAGTGCTGCCAGTTATTTAATTTAGAAGGGACAGGTATGCTAGGCAAAGTCAATTCTCTAATCGACGCCAAGCCCAAACAACTAGTCTGTTGTACTGTGTCATTGAGGAAAATCATTTGCACAGGGATAATGCATGCTCGAAATAATGTATCTGTGCCTTGCATCTGCCAATTTTTCGTACCCCAAACACTTTTCAATTCAACAGTCTTCAACCAGTATTCATATCCTTCGACCGAAAGTTTAGATACAAACGAATTAGAATACAGTAATTTAGTATCGGTCAACAAAATCTGCTTATTAGAATACGGTGTCACTTTAAAATAGTAAGACTTAGCGCTTCGCTGATCATGCCCAGAAAAATATGCAAATTTATCATTATACGTTTTCGAACTCCCTTGTGGAGGAGTCGAGCAATGTTCCCATTGTACATAATTAAAGATGGACTTAGGGCTACTCGCTTTGTGAATAAAGTGGTGTCCATAATAGGTGTAGCAAAACATATCACCATGATTATCTTTAAATTGGTAAGCATCTTCATCGTCATAGACAGTATAATATTGCAAATCTTTTAGCATAGCATCTACTGTCTTCACATCCCAATCATCAGAAACAATGCCTGGAATAACAATATCATTCATTGATAACTTAAGAACATACGGTATTTGAATCAATTCAGTGGGACCATATATTTCAAACATTACTTTATCCCACACAATTCCATCCGGAATTGGTATTGCAGAAATGTTCACATTGGATAAGTCTCTTCGAACCATATGAGACGAAAAATGTGGTCTCAACACAGTCTCCACGTTCTCAATGTCTGATCGATCAGGAAGAAAATGACCATGTATTACCAAAAAAAAGGTAACCACAAATCCCAACCATAAAAAAATAGTCAGTACAGCCATAAAAAGCCACAAATAGTTCCAAGGAACAACAAAATATGTACGTTTAAGCCAACTTAGTAGTTTACGTGGACCTCGGATTGAAGACAGCGAAGACGAAGAGCTGGATACAGCTGCATCCGCGTCGTTGAAGCAGCCAGAGGCAGTTCTCGCAAAAGGTGCAACAGTGAACAAGGAAGCTGATGGAGGTTCTCTCCTAGGCACGCTATAAATCACATGTTCAGAAACATCAGTAGAACGTACAGCAACTTGAGAAAAAGAATCAATATCAATCGTTGACTGTGGAACAATCGCAAGATCATCTTCCACCCTCCCCAAGCTCGGAGAGGAAACATGGTCGGTGCTAATCACCTGCAGCGGGACTTCTTCCCCAGTAGTGAGAGGGATGCCGGAACTACTGGGTGTCCCTCTTGGTCTGCTGTGCAGAATCGGCCACATGTTGTAACTTGACATTATCAATGGAAACAAAACGATTTCCCTTGGCCCCTTGCAGCGGCGGCAAAATCACAGTTCTCGTGCCTCTCACCCCCAACACCGGGACAGGTGCTCGATAAGAAGGACAAAATTCTTTCTTTACTGCAACCTTTTCACGCACTAGATCCCCAATCCTGGGTATCCAACCAGTAGGTGTTACTGGCTCTTCCTTAATTCCAGAGGAGGCAGCACTCGCAGAAGAGTTATCTTCACGAAATTGTTGTAAATCCTGCAAAACAGTGACACGATCATTTATGTCAAAGGGCGTATCTGCCGCCTCCACACCAGGACCATCTAGATCAGGAACATACATTCGTGTTCCGAACAGGCACTCATATGAAGTACGACCCCCCAGTGACCTTCTAGGCAAGTTATTAAGTGCTCTCTGTACTCCATACAGGTGGGCTAGCCAACTACGACCCGTACCTATAACCCTGGCTGTTAAGGATTGCTTTAAATCACGATTTAAACGCTCCACGACAGAATTTCCCTCGGGATGAAATGGAGACGAGAATTGGAGTTGGACCCCCAACGAAGCCATGGTGTCCCTGAATGCCTTAGAGGTAAAAGCAGGGCCCTGGTCCGAATGAAAAGCCGCAACTGCAAATGTATCGACAAAGATACGCAAATCTTTAATAACAGTCCGAGCGTCAGCCGAGCGCTGTGGCCAGACCCACACAAATCTGGAGCACGAATCTACAGCAACCAATATGTATTTGTATGCACTATCTGGTGTCAGTGGACCACAATGGTCCAAGTACACACACTGTAATGGTCTATTTGATATCAGAAGAGGAGTCTGCTGCGGGCGTCTAGCCGACGATGCTTTAATTTGTTGACAGACGTCACAACAAAGGACATACTGCTTTGTCTCCTTATAGAGACCAGGCCACCAATAACGGGCCTGTAAAAGCGAAATCGTGGCAGCCACACCAGCATGCGCAGATGCCACCCCTTCATGCGCTGCAGAAATTAATCGAGGTCTCTCAATCTTATTCGGTAACTCACGTACACCAACGCCTGGAATATTAACAACGGCATTTAGTGCACCACTCAAGCAGTAACTATATTTATAAGGGAATCCTTTAGGAAATGGCGTGCCATCAGCCGTAGCTTTTATGGCAGCTGAAATCTCTATGTCTGGTTTTGAACTCGAACGAGTTACCGCGGCTACAGTGGCGATAGCCACTGCCGACTTTGCAGCCTCATCAGCCAAAGTATTCCCAGCAACGTGTATTCCAACGTGCTGGTGTCCAAGTGTATGTACAACATGGACTTTAGGAAGCGTCTCTTTCAGACCCGCAACCTTACCCCACAACAATTTATGTTTAATGGTGTTGCCTTTAGAATCTCTGAACCCATTCATCTTCCAATAATGCAGATATTCATTGAAGGATTGCACACAGTAGTAGGAGTCACAGACCAGCAAGGTCAATATCGCCGGCTCTGCATGCTCCAACGCTAACAAAAGAGCTTTGAGCTCAGCCAGCTGCGCCGTGCAATCTCCCAAGGTTTTAGTATAAGTATGTCGGGGGCAGAAAACTCCCCCCTCCATAGTCCCGCTCACCACCGCACAAGCAGCAGAATACTGTTGTTTAGTCCCAACCGCCGGTTGCGCAGAGCCATCGGTATACATGACCACTTCATATTGGTCAATAGGTAATGTGCCAGCAGGAACCGGGTACTCTATTTCATATTGAAGAAATTCTTGAGTCTGCAGCTTAGGGTCAAATATGTAATCCACATCAGTGGCCGTCAAAGACGTAGCCCATTGTATCCACCGCGGGTGTAAAGCTTTCGAATTAGGAACACTCGCTTTTGTAACAGCCTCAAAGGCCGGAATTGGGGAAACAACAATAATGCGTTGGCCCTGGGCTAGCGGTCTTTCTTTGATCACAGCCATCTGTACTGCAGTGAGAATTTTCTCAGTCTGTGCAAAACATTGTTCTGCAGCAGAATACAAGTGGGACTTGTATGCTATTGGGACTGTCTCCCCTTCATTAAAGGTGACATACGTAAATCCAACAGCCCCAGGAATCACCCTGATGACCAAATGAGTTTTATTGTCCCGCGTGTGTAAATGTTTAACTGCTAAGAGATCATTCTGCAGCTCTCGTAGTATGTGTGTATGCTCAATCGTCCAAAATCTACTTGAAAAATTCGGGCGAATCAGTTCATATAAGGGTTTTATACGTGTAGCATAATCAGGAATGTAAGTTCTGCCAAAATTCAGAAACCCCAACAAAGACTGGGGCTTCCGAACCGTATTAGGAGGCTGCAGTAAAGCACATTTCTCCAAAAAATGTGGCGCCAGGCTCTTGCCCTCACTCGATAACTCATATCCCAGGAAAATAACACTGAGGAAGGCAATCTTCGATTTCTTAAAATTAAACTTATAACCAATATCAGCAAAACCCACAACAATGCGCGATACGCGACTGAGATGTTGTAGAATCTCATCGTCCGTCAAATAAATGTCATCAACATATGATAACGCCTCAGGGTCCAACTCGTGCAGAAGTTCAGTCACACGAGCCGAGAACAGTCCTGGGCTATTCTTATACCCCTGAGGTAAACGACAAAACTTTTTCTGAGAGCCAAACGCACTGAAACCGGTATAGTCCCGACTTTCGGGTGCTATATTCTGGCAGAAAAATCCATTTGAGATATCCAAGGTTGTTTTGTATTTTTTACGCACTATATTATTCATAAGCGCAGCGCTATGTGAATTCTGTATAGCATATGTGCGTGTATGACTATTCAAATGTCTGTAATCCACCACTATCCTATAGGAATGGTCCGGTTTAGCAACCGGAAATAAGGGATTATTCATCGGCGAGACACAAGGCTCAATCACACCTTGGTACTCCAATTGTGTAAGAATTTTCCGAACCGATGCCCTTGCTTAAAATTTAATAGGATATTGCGGCTGTGGCTGAGGTTCTCCTTTAATGGGAATGACATGATAAGGTGATTGTTTATCCCACCCCACATTATTTCTATATAGGGCGGGGGCTTGTGCTAGAGCCCATGATTTACATATGACTCCGCTAGTTCTCTCGGAACAAGTGGTGAAAAGGAAGGCGCAATAACCTCCTCCCCAACTGGACAGTCGCGAACAAAGTCAGGTGGCCAATCTTGTTCGGCCAACAGGACATCATATGATTTCACCATATGGTCCCAAAAGATGGCGTGTACAACGCGGTCAATGTCCCCTTCTAATCGTAGAGTCACAAGATATACTTGATCAGGATCAGAGACTCGCATATCCGCCGTCTCGACTTGTATGAAGTCATCAGTTGCTTTCGCCTCCTGATGCTCTAGAAGACTCCGGCGAACTATTGTGACCTCTGCCGCGCTGTCTAACAGCGCTAACGCCCAATGTCTTGTTCGTCAAGAGAACTCTCTTCTTGAGCGGCATGTCTAACTGAGACTGCTGCCACTTTCTTCTTTTTAAACTGCTGTTTTGTTGCAGCGGTATCTCTTCTTGTTTAATAGAAACCTCCGCGGAGCGTTGTGAATCCTGTCTCGGTTTCACGTACTCCGTCCTCCGCTCTGACCGCCCACCTCTCTCACTTCTTTTCTCCGAGGAGTCCTGAAAGGAACGAGATTGGCGCGTATCAGTATATTGATATCTATCAGGCGTCTTCAAAGTATCCCTATTCCTGAGATTATACTTATTTTGTGGGGTCTCCGGTTGCGGAGACTGCCCACCATCTTTCTTAGGTGTTTGCTGTTTCTTATCCCAGCGCTTTTTCGCACCCTCAGGTTGCTGTTGCTTAGAATTATCCTTATTATTTTTACCCTGCAATTGTGGTTTCTGCGGTCGAGCCCCTAGGCTATCACGACCAATACTAGAATATGTTTCAGCTATTATTCTCGGAAGTTCCCGCTCCTGATTAATCTGCGGAACGTCCCGAAGACGCATTCGCACTGCTAGTGCTACAGCCTCCCCCTTGAGATTACTCAAAATAATAGAAGAAACCGCGTCAAAATTACCCATCAATTGCATGCCTAAATCCAAGGCAGGGGCAGCCCCATATTCATCCTGAATTTGTTTAAGCACCTCTGGCAAATTAGCCAAAGTCGGTGTACCGTGTGCTGTAGTATAGAGAGCGGCAAACACCGTGCCCCAAGTATTACAAAGATCCACCGTAGGAACCATCCCATACGGCAAACACATCGTCAAAATTCTATGCTTAT
This sequence comes from Pleurodeles waltl, assembly GCF_031143425.1. NCBI lineage: Eukaryota > Metazoa > Chordata > Amphibia > Caudata > Salamandridae > Pleurodeles > Pleurodeles waltl. The sequence goes on from NC_090442.1 coordinate 350,269,152, forward strand.
CCTGAGGTCCCGTATGGGGAAATACTGCTTCCAGCGTATTAATTTTTTGCGCCAGCCAAAATGGAGTCTCCTCACGTTTAGCCGGTACCTTGCCCATTACAGAGTGTACAGTGGCCGGATTTATTCCCGGCACCACCGCATGTGGATGAGCTGGAGCAGCACGCGCTGCATTAGTATTTAATGTCTGCATCACAAACTGAACTAATCGTCTGTACGTTGCAGTTAATTCCACATATAAACGACGCACTTCAGCCACTGCCACATTTGCCACTCCAGGATATGGTGTATAAGTAGCCAATAAAGGCCAGGTCGGACCATCATTACTCAACGGACCTAACCGTACTGGTGTTACTGAATGTGGGAGGGCGCCATCAAGCCAATTATGGTGTTCTTGATAAGATAAAGGTATTTCTAAGTATGCATAAGCCCTGTATTGTCCAGGGACATTCGCAACAGTATATTCGTGAAAAGTATTTGTACCCCCATCAGCTGCCGGAAATACGACCCAAGAATAAAAAAGTTCTGATCTATAGGCTGCATGGGCGTCCACCACAAAAGTGACCGGACCCCCCTGGACCGTCAGTCCATGTGCTATCAGATGACCCGTGAGCGGAAATCGCATATTAAGCGGTATATTTACTACAACTGGATTCGCCATTAGTATAACAATAATAGCTCTAGGGCAGAGAAGGCACACCAATATCGGGGTATTTCCTTTCAAAGTTCAAGCTTGAACAACCAACCACTAAGTAATAGGATGTACCCAACCTGTGGTGGCGGAAACCCTCAGCCCCACGGACGTCTCCGCATACGGAACCGAGGAGTCAAAATATATACGAGACCGAGAGAGTCAGTCGGACCCAAACATTAGAGCCAGACCAAACGTTGGCGGCGCCATGTCGCGTGGGCTCTCATTATCCTAAATGAGACTACTGGATTTCTAGGCCGCAGGATCGATAACGGTGTGGGGGACTGAGTCTGACCCACTTGTAAGGAACTCTGTCACCCTAAATCCGGTTGTTGCTCCGGCTAACTAGCAGTGCCTCATTTCTCCCACGGGGAAGAAATGATTGGGCAGCCGAGCGCATGACATCTTTGGAACTTCTCAGGGAAATCGTGGTCACTCAGATCCAAACCAACTCTCTCATTCACTATATGGTCTCATATACAAATGACAAAGACAGTATAAGTTTTATATAATGTTTTAATAAAACGACTGTATTTTAGATATTAAGGCGTGAGCCGCAATAACCAGAACAATACAACATAGTAGGATTGATATAGTAACCAGGAGAGTAAAACATAGAAATAAAGCTATCATAATTCCTAACCGTTTCTACTCTCCCTCTGCTTGTTCTATTTAGAGCACAGCATGTTAAGCTTTCAGCTTGCCTTTCTGTATCACTAGGGAGACGGACACACTCATACCTGAGCAAAGGCCTGTGATCTGGTTCAGCATCTGCAACGAGGCAGTCAGTGTCTAGTTGTGGTTCCTTGGTCGGAATCTCCCTCTTAATGTATTGGGACAAGGAAGTGATTTTATAACTAACATGTCATCGTGATCACAAAATGTTCCTGCGCAGGAATGGCAAGTCTAGACTCCTACCACGTCTATCGGCAATGTACCAGACTGTATCCTTGACTAAAGCACAGAGTGAATATGTTATGAAGAACTCCAGTGCTGAAGTAGGCAAAACAGTGTGATATGAATAAAAAACAACACCGTAGAACTGGCTATTCTGTAAAATAACAGTACGAAGCCTAATAGAAAGCATTTAGAGTAAAGTGCACAGAGGCTCTAAGCTGTTAGCAAATGAATAAAATATATTTAGGGCAAAGTGCACAGAGGCCTAAGGCCTGAAGCTAATGCACAAAATATACGTAAAACTGACCACACTACAGCGGAAGAGGGTGATCCTTGGCCTTGCTAGGTGGCATACTAGAAACACTGATGGGTGCCGCCCGCTATGTTACTGGACTTGCAGGGACCACAGTGCTGGAGGAATTGGTGGCTGAGGTGCTGGGCTGGGATCTGAACATCCTGGCCCTAGGGGAAGGACGGGGGGAGGTGTAGGGAAGAGGTCAATGTTAGCCAGGAAAAGTTTTTTAGACACACTGGGATGGGAAGATGGAGGGGGTTTGAGAGTGGAGGAAGAGGTAGTGGTTGTAAGAGATGTCCTCCTGCTGAGTTTTGGTGAAGGTGCATGGGCTGGAGGCTGTTGTGAAGTGGATGGCTGTTGAGTGGGTGTGTGCCTGCGTTTGTGTAGTTTGGGAGGAGGGCTCACAGACACACTGGGAGAGGACACAGGGGATGTGTGAATGGGAGTGGGGGTGGTGATTGCATGTGAGCGGGTAGTAGTGATGGGCGTGCTGGTGATGGAGGTAGTGGCTGAGGATGTAGTGCATGCAGGTGTGAGTGGAGACGAGACTGGGAGGGAGGAGGAGGACATGGAGGAGGGGGACACAGTGGAGGCAGTGGATGTTGGTGTGTCTGCATGTGTGTGATGCTTGTTTGAGTGCCAGTGGGATGTGTGGTGCTTATGTTTGCCATGTCCACTCTTGTGTGTTGATGAGTGTGCATGAGGGTCTGATGGTGTGCTTGGAATAGTCTGAGGTAGAGGGGATTGAGTCTGGGTACTGGAAGTTGGAGGGGGAGGCTGGACACAGGGACAATGGCTGCCATCAGTTCTGAGGCCAGAGCCTGAACTGCTGTCTTTTCGGCTGCCACGCCAGAATGAATGCTCTCCAGGTATGCATTTCCTTGCTGCAAATGCCTCTCGACACCCTGGATGGCATTCAAAATGGTTGATTGCCCAACAATGAGGGATCTCAGGAGGTCAATAGTCTCCTCATTGAGGGCAGCAGGACTGACTGAGGTAGGGCCTGAGGTGCCTGGGGCGAAGGAGATGCCCACCCTCCTGGGTGAGCGGGCACGGGAAACACGCTGAGGGGCTGTTGGGAGGGCGGTGCTGGTAGGGGGGGTGGCGGCTGTACCTGTTGATGCGGTGGGTACAGGGAGCTGCCCTCCCCGCAAGGGAGCTCCCATCAGAGGAGGAGTCGCTGTCGCTGGTGTCTCCTCCTGTCCCTTTCGTGGAGCTCCCCTCGTCCTCCGTCCCACTGGTGCCTTCAGATTCCCTAAATTCACCCTCCAGGGGAATGTGGGTTGCAGCTCTCTCCTGCTCCGGTGCCAATGCTCCCCCACCAGATGAGGCTAATGCACACAAGGACAGGGTGACAAAGCAAAAAGGGGATGAAAGACAGAAGAGACACATGGTCAGTGCCTGCAACACCACTACCGTTGGTGGACACAACATACAGGGAGCACCCCTAGGCGCTAGACCATGCACTAACAGTTCAGGGGAAAATCAGATGCCCATGGCGGACTCTGCCTAGACCCATTTGATGCACAGCTGGAACCCACAGTGTTGTGTAGAGGGCCACTACCACTTTTGGGTTTGGAGTGCCACTGAGCCTGCCAAACAATGGATCTGCCCTGGCCTAGGGGAACCCACAGCCCACTGCCCCCACCCAGAAACCTCATAAAGCGAGCAGAGTCAACTGAATGAGACTGTACTCACCCCGTTGTGGCAGCTGTGATGCCCTCAAGCGCCCATCCAACTCAGGATATGCCACCAACAGGATCCAGTACATCAGGGGGGTCATGGTGCGAAGGGCACCCCTTCCAGTTGGGAGGCCATCCTGAGCTGGGACTCTGCCGTCTTCTTTGTCCAGCGGTGCAGGTCCTCTCATTTTTTCCAGCAGTGGGTGCTCCATCTATGGTAGACCCCCAAAGTCCGCACTTCCTTGGCGATGGCACGCCAAATACCCTTCTTCTGGTGGGCGCTGACCTAGAGGAAAAGTGAAGTAAGAATAGATGTTACTCCCCCATCCGGTTCTTCTTACTCATTGGACACAAACCTCCCACCCTGGCCCAGAAAAATATACACTCACCATCCTCACATGCTGGCCTCTGCCCCCCGTATCTTCCATCCACGCCACTCCACACATTCATGTGCCATGCATCATGCTCACAGTGTACTCACCTGTTTGTCTGGAGGACCGTAGAGTAGCGTGTACTGGGGGAGGACCCCATTCATCAGCTTGTCCAACTCCTCCGCGGTGAAGGCAGGGGCCCTTTCCCCAGACACTGTAGCCATTGTCACTTCCAGACTCAGGTCACAGCAGCACTTGCAGTGTAGGTCCTCTCCTGTTGAAGGTCAGGTATCAAGTGAGTGAACAGATAGAAAATGGCGGTCACATCAGCAGCGGTGCATATCGTCATCGCAGGCGTACATCGTCATTGGCTCCTGGAACCCATAGGGCCCAATGTAATCAATGCTGATTTGCGCAGCGGTCTTCGACCGCCTACCGCGACACTGCACAACGCCAGTGCAGTTACCTCATTTCCCCTTGTCCCTCCTTACAGGTCAGGCAGACGCCATTTCAGCGGGGGCACATGGCAGGGCAACTAACTGCGTCACAGCACTTTTGGACAGGAATACAGACAGACAGCGCCACACACCGATTACATCACGATTGTTCTAAACACCCTTATGAAACCTATGTGGTGTATGACCCTCTGCTCACCCTTCTCCTCCGTAGGGCACTTCCGCTGGGGCAGGTGATGAGATGGCGTCATCCTCCAGTATACAGACCCCTGGTGGACCTGACGACAATGGAAGACAGACGCATCATTATCACCTACAGACTTGATCGTGCCACAATCCATGAACTGTGTGCCCAGTTGGAGCCAGACCTGATGTCAGCTATCCGCCATCCCACAGGTATCACCCCTCTTGTGCAGGTCCTGTCAGTACTCCATTTCCTTGCCAGTGGTTCCTTTCAAACAACAGTGGCCATGGCATCAGGGATGTCACAGCCAATGTTCTATCACGTGTTGTCCAGAGTGTTGTCTGCCCTGCTGAAACACATGCGCAGCTACATCGTTTTCCCTCAGCTAGAGGATTTGCCCACAGTGAAAGGTGACTTCTATGCCCTGGGACATATCCCTAACATCATTGGTGCCATTGATGGTACACATGTGGCATTTGTTCCCCCCGCAGGAATGAACAGGTGTACCGAAACCGCAAAAGCTACCATTCTATGTATGTGCAGATGGTGTGTTTGGCAGACCAGTACATCTCCCATGTGAATGCAAAGTATCCTGGCTCAGTGGATGATGCTTGCCTTTTGAGGAATAGCAGCATCCTTTATGTGATGGGGCAACTCCAGAGGCAGGTGACTCTGGTTACCCCAACCTGTCATGGCTACTGACCCCAGTGAGGAATCCCAGGACAAGGGCAGAGGGACGGTACAATGAGGCACATGGGTGAACTAGGAGGATAATAGAGCACACCTTCGGCCTCCTGAAGGCCAGATTCCGGTGCCTCCATCTGACAGGTGGCTCCCTATACTACTCACCAAAGAAGTTGTGCCAGATAATCTTGGCATGCTGTATGTTGCACACCCTGGCTTTGCGACGCCAGGTGCCTTTTCTGCAGGAGGATGGGCCTGATGTTGGTCTTGTGGCAGCTGTGGAGCCTGTGGACAGTGAAGAAGAGGAGGCAGAAGAAGAAGATATAGACAAGCGAAACAACATCATCATGCAATACTTCCAGTGGACACAGGTAAGAGACTGGCACTGCTCCTCTCATATCATACTACTGCTGGACATTGCCTGAATCTGCTTTTTTACCTCTGTGTATGGACCCTGACATGTCACTTTGGCTTTCCATTTCACAGATCTGGGTCACACTTTCTGGCTTCTGCTATGTTTACTGATGCCCAACAACTGTCGAACATTGGAATGTGAACATGAACATTGACATTGCTACATTTCTGAGAGGTTGCAATTACACATTTGTGAAAGTACAGACTGACTTTAGATTGATTTGTGATTCAAGGGTGTTTATTTCTATGCTAATAAGTGGAGGGGCTGTGCAATGGGCTGGGGTGATGGTGGAGGAATGTACATGGTAGAGTCCAGTTTCTTGGTATCACAGGTACATTGTCCAAGGGGGCATAGGAAGTGGAGTAACAGCAGTTCAAAGTTGTCAGGGTGACAAAGTGGGACAAAAGGGTGACAATCAGGAGAGTGTTATTTCCTGGGGGGGGGGGGGGGGGTTTCTTGGCAATGTTCTCTGTCTTGTTCCTGGATCTCAGGGACAGTTTGCGGGCTGGTTCTCCTTTAGCAGGGGCTGAGGTGCTGGTGGCCTGTTGGTCCTGTGGCGGGACCAACTGTCCACTAGCGCTGGCAGAGGTGGAGGGCTGTTCATCATTCAGGCTAGTGTCAGGGGACCGTTTGTGTGCCACTGTGTCCCTAACGATGTTGGCTTTGTCTTCTGGCACCCCTGCAATGGTGACCAGGGTGTTGTTGATGGACTTCAATTCCTCCCTGATCCCCAGGTAGTGTTCCACCTGCAGCCGCTGGGTCTCCTGAAACCTGGCCAGTACCATGCCAATGGTCTCCTGGGAATGATGGTATGCTCCCATGATGTTGGAGAGTGCCTCGTGGAGAGTGGGTTCTCTGGGCCTGTCCTCCCGTCACACAGCAGTCCTCCCAGTTTCCATGTTATCCTGTGCCTCTGTCCCCTGAACCGCGTGCTCACTGCCACTGACCCCAGGTCTCTGATTGTCTTGGGTTGGTGGGTTTGCCTGGGGTCCCTGTAGTGGTGGACACACTGCTGATTGACGTGTCCTGGGGACACAGGGATGCGCCGCTGGGTGGGTGCTGGTGTGGTGTTTCCTGAGGGGGGAGGTTCAGTGGTGGTTTGTGACTGTGGCAGGGGAACCAACTGTCCAGAGGTCCCTGATGGGACGGGTTGGTCATTTTGATCCAGGCGTGCAGAGCTGCTGTCATCACTGTGGTCCTCTTCTGTGGGGGGACTGGATATGTCTGGCACCTCCTGTCCGGTGATGTTGGGTATGGGTCCTGTTGGGGTGTAAATGCATAGTTATTGTAACTGTGTGTGCCATCCTGTGCAATGGGTGAGTTACCCTCTACTCCTGTGCTTGCATTAATGTGTTTGCCCTTGTGTGATTAGTGATTTTGGGGTCTGGGTGGGTATCTGTACTGGACATGCTTTGGTGATGGGGGTCCATGCATAGGTGTTGCATGCAGGGCTTGTTATTGGGATGGGTGGGTTGTGATGGTGGGGCATATGTGAGGTGTTGGAGTGACCTCACTCCAGTGATGGTGAGGGTGGGGGTATGTGATGGCATGCAGGTGGGGTGGGGGATGCAGTAGAAAAGATTTGACTTACCAGAGGCCAGTCCTCCTGCTACTCCTGCGAGGCCCTCAGGATGCATGATTGCTAAGACTTGCTCCTCCCATGTTGTTAGTTGTGGGGGAGGAGGTGGGGTTCCACCCCCAGTCCTCTTTACAGCTACCTGGTGTCTGGATACTATGGAATGCACCTACTCCTGTAGGTCATTCCACCTCTTCCTGATGTCATCCCGTGTTCTGGGGTGCTGTCCCACTGCATTGACTCTGTCAACGATTCTCCAACATAGCTCCATCTTCCTATCAATGGAGGTCTGCTGCACCTGTGATCCAAAAAGCTGTGGCTCTACCGGATGATTTCCTCCACCATGACCCTGAGCTCCTCCTCAGAGAACCTGGGGTGTCTTTGAGGTGCCACAATATGGTGTGGGTTATGTGTGAGGTGCTGTTTGTTGTGCTGTGTGATGTGTTGTGTTGGGGTGTGTTTTTTGAGGTGCGTGGATGTTGTATGAGTGAGTGTGCCTGTGGATGCTGGGGTTGTGTTTGCTATTCTCTCTCTCTGCTTTTTGAAAAAATGTTGTAAAGGTTTGTGGTTAATGTGGGTGTGTGTTTTATAGTGTTGTGAGTGTGAGGGTGTGTTTATGTGTGTCAGGTGTGTGTATTTTGAATTGTCCAATGTGGTTGTGTTTTGTAAATGTGTGTGTATTTTGAGCGCAGCGGTGTGTACCGCCAATGGATTACCGCGGTTGAATGACCACCGCGTTGATTCGTGGGTCGTGATAGTGTGGGCGTATTCCTGTTGGCGTGACGGTGTAGGTTTTGCTATCGCCAGTTTATCACTGACCTTTGCTGTGACGGACTTGTGTGGGTGTCTGTATTGTGGCGGATTAAGAGATGTGGGTCGTAATACCTGTAGTGGATTTCCACCACAGCCACGGTATGTTGGCGGCCTTCAGCACAGCGGAAAGAGGGATTTACCGCCAGGGTTGTAATGAGGGCCTATGCCTTTTGTGTGATCTCACTCATTCTAATGGCTAACCTCTCCACTTCAAAGGGTATGTTGTTTGTCCCATGCTATATTTGAATGTATGGCGACAAAAGAAAACAAACACAAATGATGGACGGAATGCGGAACCAATCAAACATTCACCCCCAGTCACAGATCTGGGTTTTATCAATCAACTCTTTTTCTCACCATGCCACTCTAGTTTGGACCCATCCATAGCAAATCAGTCTTGACCCTGTTCCCCATGGGAACAGTCCAGCCCGAACTGTCCTCCCGTGACCGAAAACAAGCATCCTGGGAACGGTTTCAGGGTATCACCCTTCATCAGGCAGGCTATCTTGAACTTGTGGCATAGTGAGCCCGGGACCCATGTCTGGGCATACACCTTCACACTTAAGGTAACAAAAGGAAACAAACACAAATGATGGATGGAATGCATAGCTAATCAAACATTCACCCCAGTTGCAGACCTGGGTTTAATCCATTAATTATTTTGCTCACCATGCCACCTCAGTTTGGACACAGCCATATGCAAATCGGTCTTGACCCTGTTCCCCACTGGAACAGTCAAGCCTGAACTGCAAGGCCATGTCCTACCTGGACCGGAAACAAGCATCCTGGCTGATGAAGGGTGACACCCTGAAACAGGTCCCAGGATGCTTGTTTCTACCGGAGGGTGAGTACAGGATAATTAAGGTTGTGTTGTGACTTATCTTGACTAGGATTATGGTCCCTACTTGGACAGGGTGCATACCTCTGCAAACTGGTGACCAAATTGCTAAGCTTGGTGATCAGCTGTGAGGATCAGACTTCTGTTTGTGCAGTGCCTTACAGTAACCTGGTGTACACTTCTATCTACATCTAAAGACAATCACAAGATGTTTTCTCTTTTTTCCTCTCTATTGGTCATTTTTTCCCAAATTTGATTCCTACCTCTGCTTCATAAACTTGGGACCTTTTGTGTTGGACCCATAATACCTTAACGGATTGGGAATTGATTCCAGCTTCCCAGCAGACTACAATGGGATGGATCTTGTCCCCATTGAAGCCCTCAGCAAGGCTAGGCTGCGGACGTTCTGCAAGGATAGAGAGCTGGCTTTGAAATAGTGGTCAACAAAGCAGGACCTGCAAGATGATATTTATGCTTTTGAGGAAGCACAATGGCTGAAGGCTGCAGCAGAGCATCTTGGATGATGACCCTGAGAAGGATAAAGAGGAGGAGGAGAATAATGACTTAGCAGTGGCTTCAGGGGAGAGAGGGGAGAGGGGGAGCCCACAGAGAGGGGGTCTCCTGCTGGATCATGTACAGGAAGCAGTGACTCTTCCCACACCCTTTCCTTTGAGGAATTGAAGGACAGACAGGCTTAGAGCATTCTGAGACTACAGCTGGCCAACTGGTTGCAGAGAAGAGGCTGACAAAGCCCTGGCGGAGGAGAGGAGAGCTGAGGCTGAAAGAGCCTTGGAAGAAAGAAAGATCTTGTTGGATCTAAAGGAGCTGGACTTTAAACCAAAGCAAGTAGAGACCAATGGTGGCAGCAAAACTACCAAGTCCAGTGCTAAAGAAAAGGTAAACAGACCCAGAGATTTGGTGCCTGACTTCAGGGAGGGGGATGACATAGAAGGATGGTTTGAGGTGTATGAGGTCTCGATAGTAACACAAAGGATCCCTGAGGAGGATTGGGGAGATAGGCTCAGGTATCCCACCATGAACGAGACCCTTGTCAAGAGATAAGGCTTCACCCAGAAGAGAGCAGGTTGAGATTTAGGGGCAGTAGACAACTTTCTCACCAGTCCTGGGTGAATTTTGTGGGATAATTTTGCAGGGCACTGGTTGGTTGGATGAAGGGTAGTATGGTTACAACTTTTGATGGGCTGTACAATTTGATTGCCAGAGAATACATGTTCAGTCACTGTTTTCCAGGGCTATGCCAATACCTGGTTGCTTGTAAGATGTCTGTTGTCTGTCACCCAGGGAGCTTGTAAAGGAGACAGACCTCTGGGTGAGTATCAGAGTGTCTGAAGAGACATTAGGGAGTGATCCTCAGTTGGGTGGTTCAGGTTCTCCTCAACAGAGTGAGAGGGAGGTACACAGTGACCCAGACAGGCCCCAGAGCTTTGACTGTTCCCACAGGGGCCCCAAGCAGGGTAACCTAGTCTGCATCGAGAGACCATCTATTAATGAGAGCTCCATAATCTCAGGAGAGCTGGGAGAGTGGCCACTACGGGTGCTCTACTAGTTCTGAATTCTGGGGGTGCTACTTCCAATCCAAGGGTACAAGGTCCCAGATGGAGGGGCGGGTTGATGAAGAACTCAACCTAACTTCAGTGGTACAGACCCTGGGTTGATTGGCCAGTGTCATGATACCACCCCTGAACTGCAAAGAGGTAAAGTGGAAGTAGGCTACCCTTTACTCTGAGATGCCTTGGAGGTCAGAGAAACCTCCGGAGCCCATAGGGAACTCCCTGGCAGCCCCAATGCTGGAAGAGAAGCTTACCCAATGGCCCCACTTACGGCCTCCACTTACCAGTGGATGGCCTGGGGCTTGGCTCTTGGCATTGACAGATGTCAGTGGCCTCTGTTGGGTACTGTTCTGGTGAACAGGGTTTTCCTTGGGTTGGGAACAGAAGTCAGACCCAAGCGGTGGAATAGGCCACACCATGTTGTTGGCCATGGTGGTACTGCCTGCTTACTGGGATGCATCTGTCAGCAGACTAAGGTTAGGTGCTTCACAGATGGGGTCCACTGATGAGGAGAGGGGTTCCCCATGGGTCGGTTCAGTGGCCCCAAAGAGCATAGACTCAGGGACTCAACTGAGTACAGAAAGGCATAGAACTAGCAAGTGCCCCTGCAATAGTGGGCCTTTGTCCATGTTCTATTGCCTTAAGCAGGGAAGTCCATCAAGGTATTGATTAGTCTACCCTGGCATTAGGCTGGAGGGGGGTTGTGTTGTAAAATAGCCTTCTCTGAAGGATCTCCCCAAACATTTTGACTTCCTCCTCCTCTTTTTCTGATTTGTTTTTGTTGGCTTTAAGGCCCTAATCACTTTACCACTGCTAAACTGTGCTAAAGTGCATGTGCTCTCTCCTTTAAACATGGTAACTTTGGCTTATACCCAATTAGCATATTTGATTTATTTGCACGTCCCTTGTAAAGTGCACTACATGTGCCCATAGCCTATAAATTAAATGGTACTAGTGGGCCAGCACCACTGATTGTGCCACCCACATGAGCAGCCCCTTAACCATGTCCTAAGCCTGCCATTGCAAGGCATGTGCTTGCAATTTTACTGGCACTTTGACTTGGTATTCAGAACTACTTGCCAAGCCTCACACTCGGCCCTGGGTAGCCCACAGGACAGAGTGCTATGTATGTAAAAGGCAGGCCATGTTCTTGGAAGTTATACATGTCCTGGCAGGGAAAAACGCAATTTATATATCTATATAGCTATATATCTAGCTATCTACATCTATATATATATATATATATATATATATATATATATATATATATATATATATATATATACACACACATGTATATATTAATTGAAAAAAACAAAGGTACAAAGGTTAAATTGACATTATAGCTATGAGTTGAAATAAAGTAAAACTAATGTTTAAAAACCAAAAAACACTGACATTCACCAGTTATACTTTCCTGAGTTAACTATAATGGGTGCCCCTGCCATAAACTGCTTATGACAGCAAACAATACATAACTCATAAAATGTTAAATGACATCGTTGATGACATTACTGAAGTTGGCAGGCACTGTGCCCAGCCATTGGCAGGCGACTAACCGTCACGGTCACCCAAAACATGCTAGTCACAGCCTTCAACCATGGGTAGCAGTGGGTTGACCCTATGCCAAATCCACAGCAGAGGCCAGTCCCCAATTCACAAGCCTACTTCTATGACTAGACCCTTCTAATTTTAATTTAAATATTTTTTGCTACATCAGATACCAGCCATCCCAAACAAAAAGATATCTATATATTTTCACTAAAGAAACCAAAGGTTACAGATATGTTATAGTTAGTTTCACATTTTACATGTACAAAACCATATAAATTCAGCTGTTACAGTTATTTCAAGTAACTATAACTCATGCCCTAAGGTAACTATAACTCGCACCCTTTCCATGCAGTTTTCTCATCAATAGTTTTACTGCAAATGTTACAGTGATATTAGCAATGATGCCAAAGAAGATATCTTTAATGATGTAATCTCTTGGGTAATTAGCAGTGCATTGTGAGGGCACGAGGTATACTTGAAATAACTCTTACAGCTACATTTCTATGGCTTTGTGCATTTAAAATCTGAGCCTAACTATAAAGTCCCTGTAACCTTTGTTTTGTTAGTGAATTTCCAGGTTTCTTACCTATGTTTCCTTACCATAACATCCCGTAAACATTTTTTTCAGTAAATTTCTAGGGATTTTTTAATATTAGCATTCCCATTGCAATGCATGGGGTTGGGGGTTGGCCGCAGGGCCTGGCTCACTAATTTTCATGTTTGCTGCAGTATCCTCAATAGAAAATATTTTTAGGTTTCCACTTTAATTCCATCAAGATGGCATTCAAATGTGGCACGCTTTTGGCATACATTCAGAATGTTAGCAATCTATGTTAGGACTCGCACTCACACACGCATGCTTCTTGCTGCACCCTCACAAAAGAAATCAGCATGTATGAAGAACAATGAAACATGTCATGAATGTGTTCACAGCACAGCACTTCCCTGTAACATGTAAGGAACACTACATTGCATCATTCTTTATACTGATAAAGCAAGTGTTGTTCCATGTGTGAACTGTGTGCCAAGTGGTTTATGGCGACATCAAATTCTTTCATATGAATCATAAGAAGTGTTTGATGACTCATCACCCGAATGTATCTGATAACTCATCACCAGAATTCCTTAATCTGAATCACCAGAAGTGATTGATGACTCATCACCAGCATGTGTCTGATGACTCATCACTAGTCTATAAATAGAACTCCTAACGTGTTTCCTGTGCTTGGCTTCGAGTCTTCCTTCGCTTGCAGGTGTTCCCAGTTCAGATGAAGTTTCCGTAATTCTTTCTGGAGTCATCATTTCAGTGCGAGGCTTCATCTGAGCTTCCTTCTCTGGAGTGGATTATTTTTGCAGCGGCTGAAGAATTTACGAACAGTATTCCATCTCCCTCAAATAATCAAAAACATTCCAGGAGAAGTTGGTTTGTGAGTAACCCCCCTCTCGTTCCCCTGTTTTCAACCTTCTTGAGGTTAGTAATCTTTTGGGGCATTAACATTTGTCCATGCTGAGAAAACTGTGATACAAGACTATTTTCCAAAGACAGCTTGAGAAGTATTTTTAAAGGCAGCATTGAAGTTGAATGTTGTGAACTCCTGAAAGTATTGCTCAATATCTATGCAAAAGTGATTATTTTTGGAGCGAGTTTATTCTGTGAAAACGAATCACAAAAGACAAATTCATAAGTTTGATTTTATAACAATTTTGTTGTGAGTTAAAAAAGCGTGTTTAATAGTTGAGCATTCAACTGCTAATAATTATTGTAAGTTTGCTGAAAAGCTCGGTAATTGCTCAATCACATGATAATCATTATTGTTATGTTGCTGAAAGACTCTGTGATATTTGTAGTTCTGTTGTTTTTGATTTGTTTTTGGTCTTAGAAATTCCTGCACCAAACCGTAAGGCAACTTTCTTAGAACAACAGTGACGCTCCTTTGTGAACCAGTGTTTTTGTTTCTCTTACCTTTCCAAGTCCCTGTTCCCTATCCCTTTACCCCAGAGACTATTTGCTCATTCCCCCTTCAGTTCAGATACAAGAGAATAGTGTTTAGGGGTGAGGGTTTTATTCTCTTCGCTCCCACAGAACCTGGAATTCAGGTGAGTGGACATGGTCTTGTCAATCTAGTTGCTCATTAGAACACTGTAAGATGCTGATCAACATGGAGTTACCTGGCAGTCTGCTTCTGGTGTTTAAAGTATTTGTTTCAGGGTGCATGTCAGAATGTTTTAAAGAAAGAGAAAAGAAAGATATCTGAGAACTCATTGAGAACTCACTTAAAACATGCTATTTTTTCTTTGACATAAGTAAAACTGTTAGTGTTCTAGTTGTTCTTTAGATCACTCTGGGCGGCTGCATTAAAACACAGGACTATAGCTCATGCCTTCACCATGCGCAGCTAATTACTCCACATATTATGTCATTAATGAGATCTTGTATGGCATCTTTGATATCGCTGAAACATTTGCAATAACATTATTGATAAGAAAACTGTGCATGGCAAGGGTGCGAGGTATAGTTACCTTAGGGCGCAAGTTATAGTTACTTGAAAGAACTCTAACTATAACTGCTGAATTGCTATGGTTTTGTAGGAGTAAATTCAGAACCTAACTATAACGTCCCTGTAATCTTTGTTTATTTCAGTTATATAAATATTTTCTTTTAATCGAATTTGAGATCTCCCCACATCGCCCTCTTGGGGTCATGAGCCTAATCTACTTCCTTATGTGGCAGTTTGTTTTATTTTTAGGACTCATGGACCAGGTACCCTAGTTCTAGAATGATGCCCACATTTTCTTTTGTGTTTGCAGTACCAATCAGATCATTTGGAACCCTGATACCAGCACCTGTACTGAAGTATCGAAATGACTGACAGGATAAAAGGCCTAGTCGGAATGACTCACTTTTTAATATGTTGATACCACCAGTCCAATTTTTTTTGAGGGGTAACCCTTTCATGTACATCAATTTCTCAAAACTGGCTAAATGGGTTTACACCAAATCATATAATGGACACATTTGGAGTACATTTTTAACTTTCTGCCAATTTTCTTTAAATATTTTTGCAGCTTTTTGATTCACTCATTCTTTTTGGAGAGCAACATTTTCTATAAGCATGGAAAGTGAAATTCTTTGGACTCCCCGTTTTCTTGCCTCCCCCCTGAAAGCCCACCAATGCCCTTCTGCTTTGGGTTTCCGCAAGTCTTTTCATGGTGGGGTCCCCGCCATAAAAAGGCTGGCAGAAACTGGACTTGTGATCAGCACGGCGGCGCTGAACTCAGCATCAACGTGACTGACCACGATTCCGACCGCCGTCAGCCCATTGAGAACCATGTTCCTGGCGGGGTCGGCAGTCCCCTGGTAGTCCGACAACCAGAGTCGTAACGGGCCAATTGGACCGCCTGAGTGAGTCATTCCAACCGCCAACAGAAGGCTGGTGGTCTCAAGGCTACCAGCCTCATAATGACGCCCTTAGAGAGGTACATACCTCTGCTTTCCTTTGTTTGGCTGATGTGGCTTTATGCTACACACATCTCTCTTGCAAGCACTTCTAATGAAGCTCTACTGAGGTTTATGTAGTGCTGACACTTTGCTTCTTTTCCAGTATTTCAAGCTAGATCATTTTAGGGTTTTCTGTAGCTTACTAGAGTAGTTAGACAATTATAGGCTCAATGATTAGACAGGAGAATCAAAACTTGAACTTGGAGCATCATGTGTTATTTCTTATTTTCCATATTGTTGCTAAAGACGTCTTGGTCTGTTTAATGGTGGTGTGTTTAATTTTTTTCCAAAGCTATAACTCAAGATAGGAATCTTGTATGGCAAGTTTTTGAGACGCTTTTACTTAAGTTTGGCCCTGAATTTGTAATAAATCTTTTTAACTTTAATTTTTACCTTGGAGATTTATTGTTTGACAAATGGGTTGCACTGTAATTCAGTGGCGGCTCCTCCTTTATAGCAGAGGTGCGTCGCCCTCCCACCAGCAGTGGCAGTTGCAAAACCTTTACCAGAAAACGATGATTTTCTCTGTAAACAGGCTGGGCCACGGGGTGACAAGCAGTGAGGGGGTATGCACAGAATTTCCTCTCACTGCGCATGTATGTTTGGCTTGCCGTCTCGGGCCAGCCCAACATACATGCGCAGTAGGCTTTCTCAAGCCCAGCAACACAGTATGCACAGGCTCCGAGTCTGCCTGGGAGTGCCCCGGCTGAGTCTGCTGATAGCAACAAGGATGGTTCTAGAAGAACTGGAACCATATTCCAGAGTAGTTAGTCCCCAGAGTCTACCCACTAGTTCCCATGCCCAGACCATGAAGGATCGGCAAAGTTGTGGAGTCCTGGAAAAGATCTTTGTTTGTGGGGGAGGTGTCAGCATTACCATGGCTGTGAATTGTGGCATCCCATGTTTAGCTTGCTGTGGTTGTGGGACTGGGTGGTGTCTAGCAGAGGTGTTCTGTATATTGTGTGAGTGTGGAGATTTGTAAGGAATTAGAAGGGACGTGCATAGACCCAGGAGTCAGAATTCCAATGTGCCCCAAGCTTTAGTGATGCAAATCCCACAACCTCTGGTGCCACCGCAGAATGCTTTTTGGGCCTCGACAAAATCTAAATTGGGGTTTGGAAACAAATGCAAATGTGACTCAAGATAATAATCCTTTTCAACAGTTTCCCTTGTGTGAACTGCACGAGAGTCATGGCTTTGGTCAATCAGCCTAACAGTGTCTGAGAGGGAAGCAAGATTCTGACCTTGGCGCAGCCTTGGAGGTTGACCAGAACAGACCATTCATAGATAGAAAGGGAGATGACTGTTCCGTGTCATTTTGGGTTGACAGTAGTGCTACCAGTTTTACTTTAATAATAGAAGTCCCAAATATACCCCTCTTGGCAGAACAGTCCAAGTTATTGGTGTAGGGAACAAACAGATGATAACTCAGGAAACTGCCCCAGTTTTAGTTAAAGTTAAGTTCTTCAAGGATTAACACACAAGTTTATAATATGTGATTCCAGATGATCATGATTTTGTTTTTACACTAATAAGAAATGGATCATATTGCACTTCACTGACTCTATTGACATTCGAATACTTACCCTCAGATTTGAAGGAAACAGTTAAACATGAAGCACAGGATTTTTCGGGAAGAGACATCAAGCATCTGTCAAACTAAATGCTCAATTCCTGAGAACACCCCAATACAATCTGACCCGTGAAGTGATTGCTGGGATAATTCCCGTAATCGAGTCCATGATTCAGCGGGGAATATTGAAGGAAATAATGGGTAGTCCTTGTAACTCTCCCATTATGGGCATTCAGAAACCGAGTGGCAAATAGAAGATCGTGCAGGATCATCGAAAGATAAATAACATTGTTGTTCCTTGTTGCCCCGTGGTACCGTATCCAGCTGTGATATTGTTTCAGATTCCATGTGAAGGGTGAGTGGTTTGCTGTTATCGATTTATGCCAAGCCTTCTGTTTGATACCATTGCATGAGGATAGCCAGTTCCTCTTCACATTTTGGTTAGGAAATCATGTTTTGGCATGGTGCCGAGTCCCACAAGGGTACACTGAGAGTCCTGCCATCTTCAATCAGATTTTAAAGAAAAACTCAGGAATCTCTGGTGATGCCCTGTAACTCAGTTATGATCCAATATATTGACCACCTAATGGGGGCATCCAACACTCAGGAAGCTTGTATGTTGAATCACTTTGCTGAAAATGTACATAAAATATCCCCATCAAAGTTGCAGCATTTTCAAAAAGAGGTTCAGTACCTTAGACATCACATTGAGAAAGAAGCAAGAAAAGTGTCACAAGAGAGAATATCAGCCCTTTTGAGAATGAGTCCACCAACCACACAGAGAGAAGTCAGGATGTTTCTGGGAATGGTGAGCTTCTGTTATCAGTAGATAGTCAATTTTTCCCCTAGAGGCCAATCCTATGCAGAGGCTGATACACAAAGATGTTTCTGATCCAGTACCACGGGATAGCAACTGTCTTGTTGCCTTCCTAGGGATAACGATTGTCTTGTTGCCTTACTAGAGCTGAGAGAAAGTCTCTGTCATGCTGTGGCACTGGGAATGCCTAATTATAAGAAGTAATTTGCACTTTTCTGCAGTGAGAGGGAGGCCTGCACTCTCTTAGTGCTTACACAAACATATGGGAATGCCAAGAGACCTGTGGCTTATTTCTCAGCCATGTTAGATCCTGCAGCTTCTGAGTTGCTTGGTTGGCCTGAAGCCATGGCAGCGGTCAGCATAGATATAGAGATGTGAAAACATTGTTATGACTCTTTCATTAACTGTGTACGTACCACATTCTATAGAGTTGTTATTGACAAGAACTAGAACCCAGCACCAGACAAGCTGCCATCTCACCAAATATGAACAGGTAATTTTGGCTGCTGAGGATGTGACTGTTAAACGCTAATGTTTTGAATCATTCAACTTTATTACCTCTACCTGGTCAGGAAAGTAATGATGAATATGAAGTGGACCATGATTGTCTCGATGTTACTGAATTATGCACCAAGCAAAAACCAGACATACGAGATGAATCATTACATAAATCTGATTTTGTCCTCTATGTTGATGGATCATGTCTGCTAGACGGTGTCAGAAGCCTGAGAGCAGCTTCTGCTGTCTGTACCCTTTCTGGAGATGTTGAAGCCTTCTGGGTCTAAGGAGTATTCTCTGCACCAGTGGCAAATTTGATTTGCTCTAACTAGAGCATGCTGTGTTCCTGATCAATTGAAGGTGAATATTTTTACTGATATTCAATATCGCTTTGGTGTCATTCATGACTTTGGACAATTGTGGTCCGTGAGGGGTTTATGATGTCCTTTGGATCTCCAATCCATAATGATAAATACATGGGAAACCTTCTTGATGTATTAGAGTTGCCTGAGCAAGTTGCAGTGGTTAAGTGCCTTGAACACCATTCTAGAGATAACCATGTGACATTAGACAGTAGGTATGCAGACAAAATCGCCAAGAATTGTGCACACAATGTTTGTACCTTTAATGGGGAACACACAGATGAGGGAATGGATGAGACTAACTACAATATTTTGTTGACAACATTTGATTCATTGGAAGAGGTGAAGAGGCTTCAAGACGAAGTATCTGAGGAGGAACAGCAGAGTTGGGTCACAGCCAGAAGTGTCAAGAGGGATGATGATATTTGCATTTAAATGAATGGAAGACCAGTGTTGCCAAATAGCTTGCTACCTTGTATGGCTAGACATTTCCGGTGTCCAGCTCATGTTGGCAGAGATGACACGGTGAGGTTGTTCAGACAGACCTGGTTTAAACCTAAATTCAGATTGATGGCAGAAGTGTTGTGTCATAGATGTTTTATGAGTCAACAAAACAATGTTGGGAGGAGAATTGCAGTCACACTGAGTCATATAGGAAGATCAGGGTGGCCTTTTAACAGAATGCAGCTGGAATTCATTTAGGTGCCTGTGTGCAATGTGTTGACAAATGTTTTGATCATTGTGTGCATATTTATTTTGCTGGGTTAAGGTATATCCTACTAGAAGAAACAATAGTCTGACTGTAGCAAAATTGCTGCTAAGGAGCTCATCCCTCGATTTGGTTTCATATTGTCTTCAGAATTGGATCATAGAACCCATTTAAAAAAAGAGATTGTGAAATTGTGTACAGCATTGCAAGTGGAGCTGAGATTATATTACAGCTATGGATCTGAGTCTTCTAGTCTTATGGAAAAGGAAAATGGTATACTGAACTCCAGACTGTGAGAAGTATGTGCTTTCTCATCTTTGAAATGGCCTGATGCTTTGCCTCTTGTGTTGCTGAGTCTTTGAATTGTACCTGATCGAAAGACTGGATTGTCTTCCCACAATATCACTATGGGGAAACAGATGAGGTTGCCAGTGATTCCTGCGAATACACGTGTGAACATGACAGATGATATGGTACTCAGTTATTGGAAAAGATTGGCTGATGTGGTGCATTCTGTCTCATCAGGTTGGAGCAATTACATCCACTCTTCATCGAGAACAGTGCCATGGCCTCAGTCCTGGTAATTGGGTCCTGGTGAGGAAAAACGTAAGGAAGATGTGTTTGGAGCCTTGTTGGCATGGGCCTTACCAAGGCATAATGGTGATGATGACTACTGTGAAGTGTGGAGGTCTCCCCAACTGAATTCATACTTCCCATGCTCACAAAAATGAATGTCCTCTTGATATGACAGCAACTGTTCCAGAAGAACCTGTAGTGAGAGAAAGGTGACAGGAGCAGGTTAGTCAAGCTGTACTGAAGTATTGAAATGACTGACAGGATAAAAGGCCTAGTCGGAATGACTCACTTTTTAATATGTTGATACCACCAGTCCAATTTTTTTTGAGGGGTAACCCTTTCATGTACATCAATTTCTCAAAATTGGCTAAATGGGTTTACACCAAATCATATAATGGACACGTTTGGAGTACATTTTTAACTTTCTGCCAAATTGTTTTAAATATTTTTCCAGCTTATTGATTCACTCATTCTTTTTGGAGAGCAACATTTTCTATAAGCATGGAAAGTGAAATTCTTTGGACTTCCCTTTTTCTTGCCTCCCCCTGAAAGCCCACCAATGCCCTTCTGCTTTGGGTTTCTGCAAGTCTTTTCATGGTGGGGTCCCGCCATAAAAAGGCTGGCAGAAACTGGACTTGTGATCAGCACGGTGGCTCTGAACTCAGCACCAGCGTGACTGACCACGATTCCGACCGCCGTCAGCCCATTGAGAACCATGGTCCTGGCGGGGCCGGCAGTCAAACTGAGCCTGAAGCAGCACTCAAACTATTTTAGAAAGATCTTGAACAAACCACAAATGAAACTGAAACAGAGTCAACTGAGCCTTGTTCTGTGGTGGTGAATATGTCAAACTCAGAATCAGAGACTTACAAAGGACTTAGTGCTGGAAGAAAGCATGTGGGAGCTGGAGACTGATGGCCCAGCAGGCAACAAAGAGAGTCTGCCTAAAGGAAATGTACCACAGACAATTGCTGAAGAGACTGAGAACTCAGCTGTGAGCAAAAGCGAGAATGAGGGTCTTGCTGTAAGAAAATCCAAGAGAACAAGAGTGCCCATTCTAAGGAACTGTTCACCTGAATGTACCTACTTTTGCAGATGCTGTAGATAAGGAGTTATGGGAATATTGGAGTCAAAATACAATTTCGGCTGAACCTTCCTGAACTGAACATTGTGGTTGAACTGTACTTTGGATTTTCATTTCCATGGATAAGTTTGAACCTTGCAATCATTAGAGACAATTATATAGAATAGGAAAGGATACTGAGAAGAATACCTAGGCCAGAGTAGAAAAAGAGAAAGGATTGTCTTTCAGAAGAACACGTTTGAATATTTGAACTTTCTTTGCATCGTTGAAACTAACAAAGAGATATTTCTGCTGCTGTTGCATTTAACTGACAGTAGATCTGATTTTGGATGGAGCAAACTCAGAGGAGCAGATGTAGATACATAACAGGTACATTATTGCTTATTTTTCCTGTAGAACTAGTGGTGTTGCTAATAGGATCATGTTCTCCTATAACTTCTATAGCCAAAGAATTGCCCCCTAGTGTTTCCCCACAAACATTAGGCCCTAAAGATAATAGTCTCTATATGTTAGATGAGAAAGCTTTACACTTAGATGAGTCAAGAGCGGATCATTCTGCAGCTATATGTTAGCTTATTGTGAATATATCAATACAATGAATGCCAGGGATTGTTACGTCCTCACAGAGTTACCATATTCCATTGAGTTATGGAATTTCTTGTAATATTTTATTGAGCACAGTTTATAATGAGGGAAGCTTTCAAAACTATTTCTCAGATTAGCATTTAGTATTGCCAGAAGTCCCTTTATTTAAGCATCTGAACAAGAATCCTTATTGTAAAGGTGCAGAGATAGGCGGACAATATTTTGTATTACTAAAGCCTTTAGACACTGCATATGCAGATAGACACAATCTGACCTGCTCTATGACAGTAAAGAAATCTTTGAATCTAGTGGAATACAGAAGAAGGGGTTTAGAATCCAGACCAAAAACAGACAGAAATCTCAGGGCACAACACCAGTGGAAAAAGGAGAAAATTGAACAACAAGTGCAAGGGAATTTACAAGTCTTAACTTTAGATTGGCAACACACAGGGAAGTTATGCATACACATTGATCAGAGTTACATAGACTTGCTGTTCATAGGGAAAAGTGACTGTGAACGTGTTTTTATGTTAGAGCAAGAATGAATTCTTTCTGTATGTGAAGATCCTGTGATTCATGGAGTGTATTTTATCTGTGGACAGTATGCCTATAATAAGTTACTGAAAGGACGGCATGGTGAATGTTATCTGGCAATAGTTTCAGAAAAGATCTATCATGTGGAACTTCTAAAGGATCCTGTGTAGAAAACAAAATCTAGAACTAGATGAGACGCTGGAGCTGTGGAAATAGTCGGAGATTTTTTGGGTGAATTTAGTCCATCTGTTGGGTGATTCTGAAGGACCTGAAGATTAGAAAGTTGTCTACCATAATGAACAAATTAGCTACTAGCATAGCAAATTATTTGTTGCTTGTGAACACAGAGATGGTGGTGGTGATAAGATCTATGGTGTTGCATTAGATTTATGGCTCACAAAAGAAGGTGGGATCTGCTGGATGAAGGATTTGCAGAAGCATATCTGAAGTATTTCAGGGTTGACAATTGATTTGAAAGAGCTGGAATCAACAGGTGCATGGGAAGCAAGTGGAGATGGATTTTCTGCTATAATAATTGCAGTAGTTTTGCTGGTAGGATATGAGGTTTTCAGGGAGTAAAATTTCAGAAATGAAGAAAAAGGAAAATAGCAGATGTTGAAGAGGAAGACAGTCAGCATAAATATTATGATGACGTGAAACATCTTAGGAGTCTAGGTGAAAGCTGATAAAAACAACAGGGGTTTATAGAGTTTCATTCAAGAAGAAAGTAGGTTTGTGATGACTTCATACACCATAGGAGTGGGTTGAGAGACCATACTGGGCTGTGCCATTATGGTTCCACAAAGAGAAATAAAATGCACTCAACAACATATATAATGTGTGTTCAAATGTATTCATGTAAACAAAGAAACTAGAGTCATGAACTGAAATGCATTCATAAGTAATAATGTAGAATAATCACATACAAATCACATGTATGCAGTATTATTTCATGAATGCATATGCTGATTACCTAGTTAATTGTCATTTTCATAGTTAATTTTCATTTATTCTGCTCATGTAAAATACATGTATAGCCATGTATTTGAATGTGCATCAAAGTTTATGATGTGTTAGTTGGAAATGAGGCCTGACATGGTTTCTTTGTGTATAATTGTTAACATGAAAGTTTTCTCTTGCTGTGTATTTCCTTGCTTGCAGGTGCATCAACATAAGTCTTTTTTAATGAAAAGCTTATTTATTAGTTGACAATAAGGGGGTATTAGGACACCGGTAGTCAATGATGGGAGTGTTAACAAGGAGTTGTGAAGGAGAACGCCCCTTTGGATTCCTAAAGACAAGAAAGATCCAATGTTGTCCTGATGGCTACACAAGAGATGAAAGCCTAATTAAAGGATACCATTCACAGCTGTGCATGGACTACGGAAAGTTACTGAGAGTGACGTCAACAATCTGAAGTTTCAGGTATAGGAGTGTTTTAGCTTCTTATAGATTGAGACCCCTTTTGACCTTTGACTAGAGCAGACCTTTAGAGACTTGAGGAAGTACAGACCTCTGTTTTCATATTGCATGGCTGGTGTTGCTTCATGCTATACACATCTCTCGCAGGAACTTCTACTGAAGTTTCTGTAGTACTGACACTTTGCTTCCTTCCCAGTATTTCAAGCTAGATCAATTGAGGATTTCCTGTACCTTACCAGATAGTTAGACAATTATATGTTCAATTGTTAGGCAGGAGAATCAAAGCTTGAACTTGGAGAATCACGTTATTCCATATTTCCTATATTGTTGCTACTGAAAGCTTGGTCTGTTTAACGCTAGTGTGTTTCTATTTTGTCTGAGGCTTTAACTCAACTTTGGTAATCTTGTATTTGTATAGCATGCTTTTGAGACTCATTTACATACGTTTGGTGTTAAGTTTGTAATAAATCTTTTGAACTTTCATTTTTGTCTCTAAGATTTATTGACCAAATGGGTTGCAATGTAATTTGTGATGTAATGTAAATGGAATATTTAGATGTATTTATCATCACTTCTCAGAACTAAGAAAAAAGATTCATTGGGTCTAAAGAAATCAGATGCTGGATCAGAAGAATGGCCAGGTGTAGGATTACAAGCTGAACAATGCTAAAACTCAGATTCTGAGTAATGGACTGCCTGATACCCTGGCTACATCTTTTGTGACATTAGCTAGCTACTAGAGAGTACAAATTTCAATTTTACAGAGGAGATTGCTAAATTGAACTATAAAGAAATATAAAGAAAAATATCTGGAGATAAAAAAAATATTGATAGACTAGGGGCCAGATGTATCAACAGATTTTGCACTCGCAAACAGCGAAATCGGCCGTTTGCAAGTGCAAAATCGAGGTCTGCAATGCATCAAATGCATTCGCAGCCCAAAAACCGAAAATCGCAAAAATTTCAATTTTCTGCATTGCGACCTGGATTTTGCGTATCGTAATTTGCGATTTGCAAAATCCAGGTCGCAAAGCAATTCTGCAAAAAATCGCAAATTGCGATTTTTCGCAGAATGGTATTTTGCACTTGCAAAATACCATGACCTGCAACCAGATGCAGAATTTTCAAATGCAGTACAACTGCATTTTTAAATTAGATATGTAAAGCACACATGCCCTTTTGGCATGTGTGTACTTTACATGTGGCAAAAAAAAAAAAGGGGTGCAGGAGAGGGGGCCTTAGCCCCCCAGCACCCTGGCCCTTTGCTTTTCCCAAATTGAGATTTCTGTTTCAGAAATCGCAATTTGCGAAATGCAAAAAATTTGCAGCTATGGGCCAACAGGCCCATAGCTGCGAATGGGGCCAGTATCGCAATTTGCGATTCGGTAATTGCATTTGTGAATTTTAAGAAATCGCAATTACCGAATCGCAAATGTGATACATGGCCCTTTGCAAGTCAGTAATTGCGATTTCTTAATAATCGCAATTACCGAATCGCAATGGGCCAGATTCATACATCTGGCCCTAGGTTTGTGCAGAATAGGTTGATGCAATCTCATGAAATCTCACTCTTTCCTGGTATTTAACTTTATCCACTCAATACCACTATTCACTTAAACCATTCTTTAAAAGAGTTGAGTCAGTGATTCATTTGTAAGCATAAAAAAATAGGTCGCACCATTTGCTCCCACTGGTTTCCTATTAATAGGAGAAATATGATGCTTCCATCCATCTGGCTTTGCTATATTGCTGGCCCTATTTCTAGGCTATCCATGGTCACATCTGTTAACCAGCAATATCTGTTTAAGCAATGAAATGAGTTGCACGATACTAAGAGCTCATAATTTCAAAGCATTACATGAAGTTCATTATACATTGTACAGAATCCACAAATGGGGCCTCAGAGCAATATCAAAGTGCTTTCATTGTACAAGCCTAGATACAGACACAGTTCGTATATATATAACATGTCCCAACATTGTTGAATATTTACATTTTGGAGGGTTTATGGCATAAATCAACTACTGGCACCTATATTCAGTTGGAACCTAAATTGTTTTTACTATGTCACAATCCCAGCATGCTTGCAAGCAAAGTAGGCTGTTCTTTTTTGCATTAATTATAGGTAGACTTGGTATAGCTCACTTACGACTACAGCAGGACCCCCCAAATGACACAGCTTGATGGCGGGAATTTGTATTTCTGAATGGCCGCGGATTCTCAAGTCTTCAAAATGATCTATGTAGCCAGCAACTTAAGGCAATCTGGAGTCTGATTTCGCACTGGTCACAACCTTTGAATCCAGGCTAAAAGTATAATTTCATGTGAATATGAGTAATGTTTAAAGAATGAATTTGTGTTCACTGTTTTTTGTAACAGTTTATGGTTCTATCTACTATACCTTTCCCTCTTGTTTTGTCTACTTAACAGTTTTATCCTATTCTAGTACAAATATTTAAAGGTATATATTTGTATTTAATAGCTTTTCCAATAAACATTACAAAATGGGAAGAAGGCCTTGTGGTCCTTTTTCAAGTGCTGGTTCATAGTTAATTCTCTGAACAAATAAACTTTTAGTACTGATTGCAGAATGAGGAGACCATCGGGGCTCTAAGGTCTTCTTCCTCTTCTGTTGCTGAGACAACTGTGGAAGGATTTCCTCTTCTTACTGACACTGCCTCTCCACATTGCCTCTGCACATCAGGATTATTCATAACTTTGGGCACTTGGGTCTGAGGTGTTGCATCATGTCATTCATGCAGAACGAATACATCCCACGATATCTGCACTGAAAGACCTGGTCACATACAGTGCGCGTCACCTTTCAGGCATTTAGGACCTGATTTAGAGCTTGACGGTGTTACGGCCAAGCCGCGTCAGTAGCAGGCCCACAAAGACTGTCAATGGTATTACACCCACCATATTTAGATGTATTGCGGCTGAGCCAAAGGCCGCCACAACAGAGTCCACTCTGTTGTGCATGCTGCATCCTGCAGCCAACGCAGTGTACTCCAGTGCTGATGAGTAGGCCCAGCCAAATTCACAAAAAGGTGACAGGTTTTGTTCGGTGTTCCTCGCCCTCTGTTTTTTTGTTAATTGTACTTTCTCTCAGTATCCCTCATTTTTGGACACTAGATTTGTTTAGAAAAAATGCTCAATGGCAGGAAGGAAAATCCCGCTTTCACAAAGGTAGAGCTGTCTGTCATGTGGAACGAAATCCTTAAGGAAGAGCTACAATTGTTTGGAAAACACAAGTACAATATACAAACATATCTCAGAAAAGGCATTTTGTGAGTCCAGCTTTTTCCCTGCGCCCTAATACACCCCAGTGAACAAGGAAGCCTGGGAGACATAGGTTGGGAGCTTCAGACTTTTCTGGAAGGTGTAATCTGCTGACTTGGAGGTGTGGATTTAGCCTGTCTGTATCCAAGAAGATTCTGAATAGAGCAGCATCTCCCTCCTCCCTTCCCACAGGGGCTTGGGCTTGCTGATTGGCTGTCTAACTCCCTAGCAACCTGAGCCCTCCTCTTACCCTACACTGGGCCTTTAAGCTTGTGGAGGGAACCCCAAGACAGCCACCTCCATTTTCTGAGCCCAGCTTTTTCTCAGCACCCTAATACAACCCAGTGACCAAAGCATCCTAGGAGACCTAGGTAAGAAGCCCCAGACCTTTCTGGGAAATCTTGTTTTTCGTTAAAGTGTTTTGTACTGCTACCCGTGCCTATTTAGTGCAGGCTCCCTGTATTTCAAACTGCTTTTTTTAGTCATGACTGTTTGAGATTTCCCTCCTAGTTTGTGGCATGGGACTGCGCAGAGCCACCCCCCTCTTTTTTGGGTTGAAAGTCTGCATATACCTCAGTGGCTAACCAGAGTGTGTTTAGGAGACTGCTTGATCTGTTTCTGTGATTTGGATTGTGTTTGGAAAATGTCTGCATCATCTGATTTTTTCTAGAAAAGATCAAGGGGGTCATTCTGACCCCGGCCGGCGGCAGAAGCCGCCGGCCTGGCTGGGACCGCCAGAATACCGATGCACGGTCAAAAGACCGCCGCGGGTATTCTGGGTTTCCTGCTGGGCTGGCGGGCGACCGCCAGAAGGCCGCCCGTCAGCCCAGCGGGAAACACCCTTCCATGAGGATGCCGGCTCCGAATGGAGCCGGCGGAGTGGAAGGGGTGCGACGGGCGCAGTTGCACCTGTCGCGATTTTCAGTGTCTGCATGGCAGACACTGAAAATCTTGGTGGGGCCCTGTTATGGGGGCCCCTGCAGTGCCCATGCCATTGGCATGGGCACTGCAGGGGCCCCCAGGGGCCCCATGACACCCCATACCGCCATCCTGTGCCTGGCGGCCAAATCTGCCAGGAACAGGATGGCGGGATGGGGGTCGGAATCCCCATGGCGGCGCAGCAAGCTGCGCCGCCATGGAAGATTCCCCAGGGCAGCGGGAAACCGGCGGTACACCGCCGGTTTTCCGTTTCTGACCGCGGCTGTACTGCCGCAGTCAGAATGCCCAAGGGAGCACCGCCAGCCTGTTGGCGGTGCTCCCGCGGTCGTTGGCCCTGGCGGATTTTACCGCCAGGGTCAGAATGACCCCCCAAGTGTTTGAGTACACAACAGGCAGTATTTTGGTGTTCTTGGAATCCCTCCCTTGCCTGCTGGCTTGGAGGTGTGAATTCAACCTGTCTATATCCAAGGAGGTTTTGAATAGAACAGCAGCTCCCTCCTCCCTTCCCACAGGGGCCTGGGCTTGCTAATTGGCTCTCTCACTCCCAGGCAATCTGAGCCCTCCTCTAATACCTGCACCTGTCCTTTAAGTTTGTGGAGGGAGCCCCAAGACAGCCACTTCCATTTTGTGAGCCCAGCTTTTTCTCTGCGCCCTAACACAGCCCAGTGATCAAGGAATCCTAGGAGACCAAGGTAAGGAGCCCCAGACTTTTCTCAACCAGAGTGTGTTTGGGAGACTGCTTGATCTGTTTCTTTGATTTTGATAATGGGGGAAAGTGTCTGCATCACCTGTTTTTGCCTTGAAAAGACCAAGGGTTTGAGTGCGCTACAGGTAGTATTTCTATGTTTGTGCAAGCTCTCCCTTGCCTGGAGGGTGGACTCTGCTGTCTTGGAGGTGTGGAATCAGCCTGTCTGTATCCAAGGAGATTCTGAATAGAGGAGCAGCTCCCTACTCCTTTTCTACAGGGGCTTGGGCTTGCTGATTGCCTCTCTAACTCCCAGGCAACCTGAGCCCTTCTCTAACACTTGCACTGGCCATTATGTTTGTGGAGGGAGCCCCAAGACAGCCACCTCAATTTTGTGAGCCCAGCTTGTTTCCTGCACCATAATATAGCCCAGTGATCAAGGAATCCTAGGAGTCCTAGGTAAGGAGCCACAGACTTTTCTGGGAAATTGTGTTATTTGTTAAAAAGTGTTTTGTACTTCTACCCGTGCCTGTTTACTGTAGGCTCCTTGTGTTTCAGGCAGCTTGGTCTTTTTAAACTGCTGTTATTTTAGCCATGACTGTTTGAATTTCCCCACCTAGTTTGTGGCAAAAGACTGCATAGAGCCACTCCCCCCCCACCTTTTTAAGTAAAAGGACTACATACACCTCAATTGCTAACCAGAGTGTATTTAGAAGACTCTGCTAGCTTGGAAGTGTGGGTTCAGCCAGCAGGCAGATTCTGAATAGAGCAGCAGCTCCCTCGTACCTTCCCACAGGGGCTTAGGCTTCAGTCAACTTCGCCCTTAAATAAGTTTCTATTGGTTGTTGTGATTGGTTTTTGGGATTAGTATTTCTATTGGCTTAAGGATTAGAGTTGGTGTTGTGATTGGTACTAGGGTTGAGATTCCTATTGGTTCATGTTTTTAGGGTTGGTGTTGTAATTGGTACTAGGGTTGAGATTCCTATTGGTTCGTTTGTTTAGGGTTAGTGTTGTGATTGGTACTAGGGTTGAGATTCCTGTTAGTTCATGATTTTAGGGTTAGTGATGTAATTGGTACTAGGGTTGAGATTCCTATTGGTTCATTTTTTTAGGGTTGGTGCTGTGATTGGTACTAGGGTTGGGATTCCTATTGGTTCATGGTTTTAGGGTTAATGTTGTGAATGGTTGTCAGGACTAGGTATGCGATTGGGGAATAGGGCTGGGTCTCCCATTGGTTGTGGGATTTAGGGTTACAAATCTGA
Organism: Pleurodeles waltl; assembly: GCF_031143425.1. NCBI lineage: Eukaryota > Metazoa > Chordata > Amphibia > Caudata > Salamandridae > Pleurodeles > Pleurodeles waltl. Next base: position 350,299,002 of record NC_090442.1, read on the forward strand.
TTGTTTATGGTTAGGACTGGGTTTCTAATGTCCAATAGGGCTATTTAAGCCTAGGGCTCAGGGGGTCTCAGCCAGGGCGGAGAGGCTAAGAGCGGAGAGGCCAAGGGCATTTGCCTGTATGGGCCTGTTCAGGTCGAGTCGGGCTTGGGGCCAAAGATGCTGCCCAATTTTCCATTTACCAGAAAGGACCTTCCTTCCTATACATCCATCAACATGCAAACATATTATCAGCAAAGACATCCAACTCTTGCCTCACAAAGATTGCAATGTCTCATCAACCAACACAAAACCCCATATACCACACCTATGCACATATCCACCCCTCCTACAACAGTAAAATACCTTAATTCTCACAGTAAACACTACTCTGTCCATTCCCACTAACACAACCTGCCATCACCCACACAATACAAAACCACATTATACATTTCTTTCAGTCATACAGATACACACTCCCTGTTCATTCAAACCAACAGCACTATCCTCTATTTGCTCCACACAGACCCCCTTATATCATGACAATACCTAAACCTAGTATTCCAACAAACCATCTACAAACACCCCCCTCTCTTCACCAAGTACACACAGCCATACCATCCTTACACTCCAGTCCACCACACATATTACCTCTTTGAATCATCAAAACTAACACAAACACCCCTAACCCTTGTTGTTCCCCTCTTTCACACCCCATACACTCTTCTCTGAAACATATCAACACCCCCTGTAATATTCTAATACCACTCACTCACCACTAACTCACATACAAATCCTTCACTGTGACCTCTCACTATTCCACAGAACCAAAACAGACCACACTCATCAGCACATCAAAATAACACAAACTTTCATAATACTTTCCGTCACACCAACTCCCACCTTCATGACTACACAAAGAATACAAATCCTGACCAATCTTTACGCCTACATTCTCACTCTTCACAAACATCTGCAACAAGCACCCCAACACAGCAACTTTCATTCACCCGCCTCTCATCCATTGCACAATTTAGAGCCTTACATCATAATCCACATGCTCCTCTACCACCCTTAGCCCTCACTCCTTCCACACTAAACAGACACAAACAAAATAAACAACATGCCACTCTTTACAACGTGGCATCCCCTAGTCTGTTAAATAATAATGCTACTCTAAAAAAAAGTACACTCTTTATGTCTCTTTCAGCTACCAAGTCCACCACCAACACATACAGACCCAACAAAATGCCTACTAAGCCTGCTGGAAGAGGGATACTATATAGAAAAACAGGACTATTGTGACCCTCACACAGTTATTACACCTGCTACAAGCTCAAAATATACTACTCACCCTGCTCCAAAACAAAACAACACCGCCACTAACACATTTTCTAAACTGCCTGCTCATAAATGCTCAATCACTCTCAAAAACAAGCACCACATCTACGACCTGCTCATAGACACGTAATCTGACTTACTGTTCTTAACAGAACCACGTTTGGGAGATGACATGGCCCCAGAGTTGTATGAAGCGGTTCCGCGGCGCTATCTAACCATCACACAAAACTGTATAGGCAAGAGACGAGGTGTGTAAGAAAATGGCTTCCTGTTGCAGTTACCCCCCACTTTTTTCTGATACTGATGCTGACTTGACTGAGAAGTGTGCTGGGACCCTGCTAACCAGGCCCCAGCACCAGTGTTCTTTAACCTAAAATGTATCATTGTTTCCACAATAGGTACACCCCTGGCACACAGATAAGTCCCTCGTAAAAGGTACCAGTGGTACCAAGGGCCCTGTGACCAGGGAAGGTTCCTAAGGGCTGCAGCATATGTTGTGCCACCCTAAGGGACCCCTCACCTTACACATGCACACTGCCATTGTAGATTGTGTGTGTTGGTGGGGAGAAAAAGACAAAGTCAACATGGCATCCCCCTCAGGATGCCATGCCCACAAAATACTGCCTGTGACATAGGTAAATCACCCCTCTAGCAGGCCTTACAGCCCTAAGCAGGGTGCACTATACCACAGGTGAGGGCATAGCTGCATGAGCAATATGCCACTACAGTGTCTAAGTCTATTCTTAGACATTGTAAGTACAGTGGGGCCATATTAAGTATATGGTCTGGGTGTTTGTCAAAAACGAACTCCACAGCTCCATCTTGGCTACACTGAATACTGGGAAGTTTGGTATCAAACTTCTCAGAATAATAAACCAACACTGATGTCAGTGTTGACTTTATTAAAAAATGCACACAGAGGGCATCTTAGAGATGCCTCCTGTATTTTACCCAATCCTTCAGTGCAGGACTGACTGGTCTGTGACAGCCTGCTGCTGAGAGACAAGTTTCTGACCCCCTGGGGTGAGGGCCTTTGATCCCTCTGAGGCCAGAAACAAAGCCTGCTCTGGGTGGAGGTGCTTCACACCTCCCCCCTGCAAGAACTGTAACACCTAGCAGTGAGCCTCAAAGGCTCAGGCTTCGTGTTACAATGCCCCACGGCACTCCAGCTAGACACAGCCCCCACTTTTGGCGGCAAGCCCAGGGGAGATAACGATAAAAACAAGGAGGAGTCACTCACTAGTCAGGACAGCCCCTAAGGTGCCCTGAGCTGAGGTGACCCCTGCCTTTAGAAATCCTTCATCTTGATTTTGGAGGATTCCCCCAATAGGATTAGGGTTGTGCCCCCCTCCCCACATGAGGAGGCACAAAGAGGGTGTAGCCACCATCAAGGACAGTAGCCATTGGCTACTGCCCTCCCAGACCTAAACACACCCCTAAATACAGTATTTAGGGGCACCCCAGAATCTAGGAAACTAGATTCCTGCAACCTGAAGAAACAAGGAGGACTGCTGACCTACAAGCCTGCAGAGAAAGAGGAAGACGACAAATGCTTTGGCCCCAGCCCTACCGGCCTGTCTCCAACTTCGAAAACCTGCTCCAGCGACGCATCCGACAGGGACCAGCAACCTCTGAAGCCTCAGTGGACTGCCCTGTACTACAGGACCATGAAACTCCCGTGAACAGCAGCCCTGTTCAAAACCAGCTACTTCTTTGCAACAAAGAAGCAACTTCCAAAGACTTCACGTTTCCCGCCAGAAGCGTGAGACCCTACACTCTGACCGGCTCGACGTGCAGAAAACCAACACCTCAGGGAGGACTCCCTGGCGACTGCGAGCCCGTGAGTAACCAGAGACGACCCCCCGATCCCCCCACAGCGACGCCTGCAGAGAGAATCCAGAGGCTCCCCCTGACCACGACTGCCTGTAACAAGGGACCTGACGCCTGGAACCAACACTGCACCCGCAGCCCCCAGGACCTGAAGGAACCGAACTTCGATGCAGGAGTGACCCCCAGGTGACCCTCTGCCTTGCCCAGGTGGTGGCTGTCCCGAGAAGCCCCCCCTGTGCCTGCCTGCACTGCTAGAGTGACCCCCGGCTCCCTCCTTTGAAACCTATACAAAACCCAACACCTGATTTGCACACTGCACCCGGCCGCCCCTGTACAGCTGAGGGTGTGTTTTGTGTGCCTACATGTCCACCCCCAGTGCTCTACAAATCCCCCCTGGTCTGCCCCCGAAGACACAGGTACAGACTGGAACTGGAGCACCCCTGTTCTCCATAGGCACCTATGTGTTTTGGGCACCTCTTTGACCTCTGCACCTGACCGGCCCTGAGCTGCTGGTGTGGTAACTTTGGGGTTGCCTTTAACGCCCAATGGTGGGCTGCCCATGCCCCAGAACTGTGACATGTAAGTGTTTTACTTACCTCCTAATCTAACCTTTACTGATCTCCCCCAGGAACTGTTGATTTTTGCACTGTGTCCACTTTGAAAATAGCTTATTGCCATTTTTACAAAGACTGTACATGATATTGTTTTCATTCAAAGTTCCTAATGTATCTAAGTGAAGTACCTTACATTTAAAGTATTTACTGTAAATCTTGAACATGTGGTTCTTAAAATAAACTAAGAAAATATATTTTTCAATATAAAAACCTATTGGCCTGGAGTAAGTCTTTGAGTGTGTGTTCCTCATTTATTGCCTGTGTGTGTACAACAAATGCTTAACACTACCCTCTGATAAGCCTACTTCTTGACCACACTACCAAAAAATAGAGCATTAGAGTTATCTACTTTTGCCACTATCTTACCTCTAAGGGGAACCCTTGGACTCTGTGCAAACTATTTCTTACTTTGAAATAGAATATACAGAGCCAACTTCCTACAAGGTAGAATACCTATTATGTTCAAACAAGCAATATATCTCAGTAAAACAGACAACATTTACATAGAAGGTTAGGAGGTCCTCTTCATCAGATGCAAATGTACACCAACTTCCTCCTGTAACTTTCTCCTCATTTACAGACCTCCACTTAACAATTCAACACTCCCAGACACTTTTCTAGATACAGTCTCAAACCTTATAACATTACACTTAAACCTAAGCATTCTTGGGGACCTAAACACACAATATGCTCCATCCAAAAGCTATCACCACTGGCCTAGTTTCAGTGAACCTACACCAGAATGTATACAATCCCACACACATTGCTGGAAACATCCTAGATGTAATTTTTGCAAAGCCTGAACTAGTTACCGTTCATAGCATCATGCCTATCACATGGTCAGACCACCATTTGGTAACTTTCCAATATAAAACAGCACAAATCAACACACCCCATAGCAACTTACATACAAGCATCTATCGACCATGGAGCAAAGTCAATTTTGAAGACTTAGAAACACAACTAACAGCCAACACCGATCTAGATAAAATTCATTATGTTCTAAAACTTTATGAGTTGCTACAGAAAGCTTTCAATATCTTAATACCACTCAGAAAAGCTAAACAGAACAAAAGAAAACCAACACCTTAGAGAAACACAGAACTTAAAAAGATAAAGCAACAAATCAGAAGGTTGCAACGGACACAGCTCAAAACAAACAGCATTCAAGGCAAACTTTTGTTACATAAACTTAACAGAATATATAAATCATCAATCAAAAAAGCTAAAAAAAAGATACTACTCAGACAGAATTCTAAATGCTAAATCTACAACTAATGAATTTTAGAAAATTCTCAATGAATTTCAAAAACCTAAATGCATGGAAGGAAGTCATCCCACTACTCAAGATTTCACAAACAATTGGGCAACTCATTACACAACCAAGGCAGATACATTGGACTCCTATTTAAGACCGAATTAAACCATCACCACCAACCCCTTTCCTAAAATCCCCACCAAGAATAAATCAGCCCAGCCTCTGCACTCCTTCAAACAAATATCACAAGGTGAATTTATGAATTTGGTTAAAGCAATCAGGCCTTCTGGTTGCCCTTCTGAACCTTGTCCACCACACATCTTCAAGAGCATTCTTTTATCCACTTCTGCTGTCACACCTGTAAGAAGAATCATCAATAACTCTTTAGCTACAGGAACTTTTCCTGAAGACCTGAAAAAGGCATGCATAAGTCTGTTATTCAAGAAAACAAACTTAGACCTGCAGGACCCCAACAACCACAGGCCAATCACAAATGGACCTTTCCTGAGAAACTGATAGAAAGAGCAGCATTCGCCCAGATGTCACAAATAATTGAAGACAATTCCATACTTTCAGACTACAAAAATGGATTCCACCCAGGAAGATGAACTGAATCGGCTCTCCTGGCTATCTGGGATGATCTTAAAAACACAGTCAACCAAAATGGAGTTACTGCACAACATCTTTTGGACCTCTCAGCTACCTTTGATACATTTGACCATGACACCCTAATTCAAAGACTCCACGAAGCCGGAATAGGAGGGACTGCTCTTGAATGGAATACATCGTATCTTCCAAACAGAACTAATATTATCTATTCCCCCCCTTCTTATCCAAACCCTACTTCACAAATGCAGGGGTGCTCCAAACATCAATCATCTCTCATATGTTTTTCAACATCTACATGATGCCCTTACAGAACTGATCAATGATTTTCAACTTACATGCTACAACTATGGAGATGACACACAAATACTACTTAAATTGGAATGCCCCATCACAAATTTTCAGTTGCCTCAGAGCCATTGATCAGTGAATGATTTGGAGGCATCTTTAACTAAATGCTTCCAAAACAGAAATACTCACATGTGGCGACTGGAAAAAGTATGACTCACTGTATTCCTGGCCTGATGATCTCGGACTACCTCCTCAATTATCCAAGGGAGTTAAAAGCCTTAGAATTACCATGGACTCCAAGTTAACAATGAATGCCGAAGGGGACAAATTAGCATGATCTATCTTTATCACCTTGAAGACTCTGCGACGCATCTTCCCCCACCTCGGATTTCTACACAAGGTGCAGGCTACTATTTCTCTTGTACTATCCAAACTGGATTATGCCAATGGCCTCTACCATGTATCATCTTTATCTATTATGAAAAAACTACAACGTATTCGGAACTCAGCTGCCAGGTTACTATTACAAGTAAAGCCACCCGCCAACATCTCCCCTGCCTTGAGAGCACTACACTGGCTACCCGTTGCCAGAAGATCCACATTCAAGCTGCTTGTATCACCACAAAGCTATACATGGAACAGGACCGCTTTTCATTAGAAACAAAATAACCAAATACATTGAACAAAGAAACCTCTGCTCAAGATTGAGCCTTAGAATACTACCAATCAAGAAAAAGACAATAGGTGGTAAATTCTTCTCCATTCAAGCAGCCAAACTAAGGGGGTCATTACAACCTCGGCGGTCTTGGAAAAAGACCGCCAAGGTTGCGGGAGACAGCATACTGCCATTGCCGGCGGTATTCCTGGCTCCCTATTATGACATTTCCGCTGGCCCAGCGGAAAAGTCACATCAACATTGCTGCCGGCTCGTAATAGACCCGGGGGCAATGCTGATGTGCAGTGGGTGCAGTAGCACCCATCGCGCATTTCACTGCTCGAAATTCGGGAAGTGAAATGCGCGACGGGGCTATGCCTGGGGGCCCCAGCACTGCCCATGCCAAGTGCATGGCAGTGCAGGGGCCCCCAGGGGCACCCCAAGTCCCCTTACCGCCAGCCTTTCCATGGCGGTGTTTACCGCCACGGACAGGCTGGCGGTCAGGGACTCATAATCCCCAGGGCAGCGGTGCTTGCACCGCTGCCCTGGGGATTATGACTGCCAGGCGGAAGCCTGGCGGTATAGTGGAGGGGCCGGCGGTATGGCTGTGGCTATTGCGCCACAGTCATCATAGCTGGCAGGACACCACCAGCCTGTTGGTGGTGTTACCGCCAGCTTACCGCTGGCCGCCAGGGTCGTAATGACCCCCTAAGTAATTCATTACCTCCAAATATAAGATCCATGGGTAACTATCTTGCCTTTAGAAGACTAGTCAAGAATTGGCTCTTTCCTTCATAACCACCATATTCAAACAGCACTGGACTGCATATGCCTGTGTTGATTAATATTTATAATCTGATTATATGTTTATTCTAGATATGTATAGTCATTTAATAAATATGTTTCCTTACTATTTCATAATAGTAAATTATACACATGCTCTTTAAGCCTGTTTAACAAATGTATATTTATTCACGGTTAAACATATGTTTGTGTGTGTATGTGTGTGTGTGCATGTGTGTATGTATATATGTGTGTGCATATATATATATATATATATTATTCTATGCTTAAAATGTTCATAGGTCATTGCATAGCTCCTACATAAGTTGTCATATGAAATACTTATTAATCCCTGCTTTTGTTTTTATATCAAAATGGTAAAATGTTTTATTATCATTAGCATTTTGCTATTCAAAAATTGAGGAAAGATAAATGAATGTTAGAAAAGTACACTTATTAATTAACTTCAAATATTACAATTCTTGAAAGTCTGTGTTCATACAATATTACTCATATTGTTTTACCCATTATTATATCCCTTGCACATATATTCCCTTACTATGTATTTACATATCTATTTATTTATTATTCTAGTCCTACTGTACTGGAGAAAAAATAAATAAAAACAAATAAAATAAAATCTATAAATAAAATGCATTCAAATTATAATTAAATTACATTTAAAAAAAATATAAATAAATAAGAAAAAAATTCAAATAAAAAAATATATGTATATATATATACAAATATATATATATACATAAACTGTGAGCAAGAGCGAGAGGTCAAAATGCGTTGGTATTGTAGTTGGAGTACACTTTTGGACAAAGTAATAAACTCTCCTGGAGTAGAACGAGTCAATTGCTTCGCAATTGTTTGTTTTTGGTGATTGTAGAGGAATGGTCCTTTCCTCACATGGGCACCCGTGAATTTGCGCTCTACAATGTGGACCGTTTGATGGATTATATATATAAATATATATATATATATATATATTATAATAAATAAATAAATACAAATAATGTAAATTTACACTCTTGTAAGCTTTACCCTGTCTCCCCATCACCCTATGTCTCTATCAATCCATCCTCCATTCCCACTCTTACTCATGCTAAACATATTCTACTACTCTCATCTCCAAATTAACCCTGCCCAAGCTCCTCCTCTAACGCATCTAGCTCACCCCAAACCTCTGTTTACTACCATGATCTCCAAAACAACCCCACTAAATTCCCCCTCACTTATCTTACTTTTGACTCATCCAAAACCTCTCCAGCTACTATGACCTCCCTAACATTTTCCACAGGCTCTTCCCTCCTCCATCTTTCCTTTATTCATCCCAGGCCTCATCCTATTACTATAAATTCCCAATTAACACTTCTGGATTCTTCACTCCTATATCCCTCCATTACCCTAGTCAATCCAACAAACTCACATACCTTCTGCTCAAATCAAGTCACAATAGTACCAATACTGTACTCATATCTCCCAATACTAATCCATCACTAATTCCTCCTGGGTTCCAGAGTAGCGCGCTACTCGCCAAAAAGCGATTTGATGCCTCGTCAGGGGTAGTAAGCGCTATATAAATACAAATACAATAAAAAATGTGGCCCAGATAAGTGGACAGAGTGAATGATGTATCTAGCGACCTGTGCACGCAGGAGGAGATTAGGAAGAAGTGGAATGCCCTCTGGGTGAGAGAGCATTCCCTGCCCCCAAGCATCACCTGGAAGCCCAGAGGACTGGCAGTTGTTCTCCCAGCCACCCCCCCTTAGAAATCTTTCTCTGGGACGAGACGGTCTTACAGAACCTATATCATGAAGGCTTTACTGGAATCCTCTGTGGAGGGAAGTCTGGTAAACTGTACTATGCAATATCTCTAAAATCACAAATGCAGTCCTTTCCTTAAGTCAGATGTTTAGAATGGTCCAACGCCCTTAGCAAAACAGATATATCTAGCCTTGACTCCATAATATATATTGTTTCATACCAAATACTAGCATCATAGTCATATCTCTCTTATTAACAATGTGCACCATGTTTACACAGATTGTGTGTTGTTTCCCATGGATCATCCCTTGCATTTGGTCAACCCCTTGCTTTTTGTGAATGTATGCTGCTGTTCTCCTAAAAACAGGTACAAAACTCCATGTATTTGAACAGGAAGGTATAATGTTTGTTGGTGGTATTTCACCTATGCACATCACACCCATATGAGAGTACATGTTGTAAACATCACTTCATCTCCACTATAGTCATTGGAATAGATATGTGTAACTCACTTTTCAAACAGGTATTATCTATGGTGTCAACTGATGACTACAACTACCATGATGCCCTGTGTTTCTATATGAAAAATAATATAATGTTGCTCCACCTTCCTTTACTTATACATGTTCACATATCTCAAAAACGTGTGCATTTAGCAGTCACCATGTCATGCTTTGGATTAAAATGTCACCTGCTGTGTATCTCAAGCATGTTGAGACCTTCTCATAGCTACAGTGAAGTGATGTAAATGCTCATATATTTCACAGTCTTTTGAATCCAAGATTTCCTACAATGCGATGTGGCATAGCCACACACAATTTACTTTGTACTGTCGATATGATGACCAATGACAGTTTCAATATTAGGTTCAACCATAGTTTTTCAAAATGTTTGTAGCCTGCTAGGCCTTGGAGTGGTCCAGTACTCAAATCTACCCACCACTGTGTTGGGTTGACAGGCTGCTACATGTAATGTACAATTCAGAATTAACCCTTTTGTATTTAGGGCATCTGTACTACATCATCAATGGAGTTGGCATTAGTGTAAATCAGCCTGCATGTGTAAAACAATGAAAATCAGTCCAAAGGCCAAATCAGTCTGTTTTTACTTTTTTAGGTTGTCCCATTTGTAGCTAAAGACACATATGATGCACACACTAGATATGAATTACATATTATCTGCATCTTTGTCAGATCCAGGCCCTCTGGGTCAGTGGACCACTGTCTTCCACCCAAGACACCTCTACTCCAGATCAGGAGCAAGCCTTCAGTGAGGACTCCATTCCTGCAAGTCTGGATGGTCAGGAGCCAGATGGTACACCTAGTCTGACTGGTCAGACAGCTCCAGTGAGTCACACTCAGCCCACACCTACACCTTCCACCCCATCTGCAATGCCACCTCAGCCAATGGATACTTTCACTTCCTGTGTCCAAAGGGACATCACACCAATCTTGTGCCCACCAAGTCCAGGCTGCTGTTGAGACAACACCAACACTGCTTCTGGTTGTGCCAGGATCCAGTGGGAAGGGGCATACTGCCTCCTGGGCACAGGGTGGTGGGAGTAGCCATTGTGGGAGGGAATCAGTGGGCCAGGAAATTGAGGTCACTGGTGTCTATATAAGTCAGACTACCGTAGACCGAGTCTGGGGAGCAGCACAACAGTCCCAAGAAGTGATGGACCATGTCATTACTGAATTCCAGGATATCAAGAAGCTGCAGAGGAAGCTCATGTTGGAAATGTTCAATCACAATGACAAAATGAACTCCCTACCTGGGGTGCTTTTTGACATCTACCATCATATGTGCAGGGCTTTTCCCATATTATATGCCTCTGTCTGTGGTCCTTGTACGTCTGGACCAAGTACATCACTGCTAGTCACAGGCATGAAGACCCTGCCACAGGAGGAGCCTGGTCCTCCGACCCCAGGCCCTGCATCTTTGCCCACCCTCCTGCCCAGAGGGGACAGTCATCCGGACCACCATGAGAGGATGGCAAGACCCCAACCACCACCTACAAGAGACGCAGATCCTAATGTCCCCCAGTGTTTGTCTAGCATCCACTCTGTAGACTATTTCATGGACACATTCACCTTTTTTGAGGATGGTTGTATTTAGTACATTGGGCTCCAAGCTGTTAGTGACTCTCATACTATACTTTCATCCACTTTTATTTTTCAGTTCATTATTCTCATTATTTGACAACTTTTCTGTTCCTTTGTATTAGGCAAATAAATGATTTGGACACAAATTGCATAACTGTTTTTGCATTTGTTGTGGCATTTCATTTTTCTTGTCTGTCTTCCACCATCATTTTGTCAAATTATTTGCAAAGGAAAGTTAGGGGAAGGGGATGGATCTGCCATCGACTAACATATATGATGACTATGCAGGAAATCCAATGGCTGTGTCCATCTCCATCACGGATCGCATCTGCTGTGTACTTGCACAGTGTGTTGTGAAAAAACACTCACTCGCCTCCTAACACTGCAGCCATCAAGACCTCATCCTTTTTTGCTGCTGTTGTGGACCTCTGGAAGCCAGCATGCTGGGCAAAGCAGGTGACAGGGACCCTGCCTTCAGCATGCTGGAGTTGGAACTCCTTGCCAGGGAGGTCCTGCCCCTGTACAGCCAGCTCTATTTGACCCCAGAGGAACAGGTATATGTTTGATTAGGAAATGTTTGACTAACAAACTGGTTAATGTTTTGTCCACTGCCTAATTTGTCCTTTGTTGTTCATGGATGATGTATTGGGATTGGAGTGTAGTGCACTGAACGATTTAGCTGGGGACATAATGTTGTTTGCCACTGTTAGAAATGTCTGTTCTTGGAAATGTAATGTCACCTGAACACATGGCTCTTTTGGAAATGTAAATATATGTATGCTCTGTACTTCAGTTGTTTAGAAATGTTTGAAAGCCTATGTTTTTACTCATGCTGTTGAAGCCTTCGTCATTCAGGGGACTACAAGTAGATAAGAGAGAAAGTCATACATGATGTGGGAGATTGTATGGTGAATTTCTAGACGTTGAGCAAATGTTGTGTGATCAAAGTTCATGCCCAATTGTATTTGAACAGGTACCCTCAAACTGTTGTATCTGTCTTTTCAGCATTGTCTGGGCAAGGCAAAGGTGACAGTGGCAACATCAATGGGGAGGAAGCTGGCCACCCTGGCTCAGGTGTGGATACCATGAAACCTGAGGGAACCAGAGGCAAGGAGGGTGAGGGAACTGCCACTGAGTGACATGAGTGGCTCTACATCTTCTTTGGAAGCCTTCAATGAAGACCAGGTGCTGGGAGACCCCGGAGAGACTGTTACGCCTGCGTCATCATCTGCCACCCACTTTCTAGTCTCCACCCTCCCTCTTAGTCCCAAAATAAATTGGCCGTAGCTGCCCCCTTGAAAGGGGTGGCATCACCTTTGCTGTAGGCACCTCCCTGCCCTAGTGTCCCAGTCTACGCTCTGTCAGGAGGATGTAGATCTTTTAAGGATTATTGCTGTAGGCCAGACCACTTCACTGAATGCCATCCAGTTGCTGGCCAGCCAGAATACCAAGATGCTGTCTTACCTGCATGGCACTCATGGTGCCCCGTCTGGCCTACAGTGGCTATTCCAGGGTCTGGCTTCTTCTTTGAGTACAGACTCACACCCCAGACTACCACCCCTTCCTCATCCAAACCCCCCTTACCTAGTACTATCCCAAGTACACTCAAATATTTGCATTCATCCACTATAACCACAGGCAGCACATACTCACACTGACATAGCAAGCAACACAGACACACATTTACAGACACCACACACCCCACTATCATCACAAATGTACCCGCAGGCACAACACCCACCATGACACAAACACACAGACTCACCACCAGCACCCCTACAGATACCACACCCACCACAACAAAGACATCCACACTCACACCTAGCACACCCGCAGACACCACAACACACACCACGTCCCCAAGCGACACATCCACACACATACTGAAGAGAAATGCTCAGACTCACCCATCCAACAGACAACCAGTTAGAAACACAAAGCAAAACATACAGCACATACATGAGATCCTAAGGCACCCACACCTTCAACAGACACATGCACATCAGAAACTTCAACCCCCTCTACCTCCCGACCTCAAACTCCCTGCCAAGTAACCTACCCATTTTCCCAAAAAAGACCTACTTTTCCCTGGTCCTGATGCCTTCAACATCCCGAACCACCCCTCCTAAAAGCTTTTCCACCCCTTCAACATCCAAAACCACCTCTTCAACATCTCAATCTCCCCTTTTCCGATCCTAAATCCACCCCTCCCAAATATCTTTCCACCCCTTCTACATCCCAACCCACCCATTCCAATTCCTAAACCACCACTTCCAAATCCCAACCCGCCCCTCTCAAACCCAAACTCACCCCTTCCATACTCTAGGATTCAGTCCCCCAGTAACATTACTGAGGTGCCTGCTCTATGTCCCTTAGATGCCCATTGGAGAGAAGGTTAATTTTGGTAGCAACATTAAGAGGCAAGTTGTGGGCATGCACCCATATAATGGACTGCTGGTCTAGTGCCTTTATTGTTTATGTCTTCTTTATTTTGATTGACTTCTGAGGGAGTAATTTCATTTCTAGAAATCATTTTATTTTGATAATTCCGTTGTCCTGGCCTCATTTAATGAATGTTAATAATTGTTTGCTGATAATGTTGTTTCTGCTAATGTGTGTGCCATGTACTTACTCTCATTTGTGACAGTGACTAGCACAGGTGGGAGATTTTTGTTATTTTTAAAATGCAAACATTAGTTTTGTACATTTGTGATGGACATGTTTATTTAGGTGCAAGCATTCATGTTGTTAATTGACATTTACAACAAGATTATATGTGTTTCTGTTTTTATGACTAGAGAATGCATGTGTGTTTATTTTAACATGATGTGCCTATGATTGACACATGTGCATTACACAGGGAACAAAACACTTTGTAGTTAAATGACATCTAATGTTTGTCATAAATTTCACAAACCAGAAGGACATGTGACCTTCATACATCTCTGACATGTTTACAGTTTAGAGATAAGATTGGTTGTACATTCTATAAACAGCCACTTGTAGCATGCTGTAGTGGAATTGCTACATTATCATGGAATTTATATAGTTCCTATTGGGTACACTGTTTCAGACTATGATTTTGATTGTATTGGGAAATGATTGCACACATCTGTATGGACACACTTCTATTTGTGATTGCTGTGACTTTTTGTGTAAGTATCCATTGCCATGAAGGCAGTTTTTACCAGATTGGTGGGGTGCTAATAATATTTTGAGGTTTTTTCTGATACATCTTCTGAGCATAACATTACACAAGTAGTCATTGCACATCATTATGGTGTTGTTTGCAAAATATTTTTCACACATGCACGAGTCTAGTGCTAATGTATAGCAATTACTCCAAGGATAACAGGTACGGCCATAACTTACAGTCTGTTCTAGCAATTATGGGGTTGATTTCCATCTCAGTCCAGAAGCTGCAGTAAGTGCAGGACTCATGGCAGCAGAAAATAAAAAAACTCAGAAAAGTGATGAGTTTTGTCCTTTTATCCCACCCAATCCACCAACTCAGGCATGGGGGTTTGGTTGCCATTGTTGCATCAGCAGGAATGCACATTGTGATTGGCTTGACTGGAAAGTGGGCTGGCATCCCGGTGCTAGCTGCCTTAGCCTATGGTTCAGTTGACAGGGGTGGTGATTCTTGTTGGTGATGGCAGACCATCAGGTGTCTTTTGTCTAAGGTCCTGCTAACATCTAAGTAGAGTGGATGGACTGTCACAGCAGCAGACAGGTTTTCAGTCAAAAGTCAATGGTGGGACAATTACCACCAAGATCTAAAAAAGGCCCTTACTGTCTTCTTCCCTCTGGGGTATGTGAAAAAAATCCACATCACTGATTCTCACCTGCTTTTGCACCACCAGCCATTGAAGTTGTTCGAATCATCACATCACCATAAGCTTACTGGTTCCCAGCAGAGGGCTGTCCTACTTCTTCCTGGTTTTATCCAGTCTGTTGGAATGATGTACTGATGACAGCAGATGCTTCCTTTTCCTACAATCATGGAAGAAAGTGAAAATTGTGTACTCCAAAGGATGGGCTCCTTTTTTTCTACAGGCTGTTTCTTGTTTTTTAGGGTTAGTGGGATGAGTTAGCAAATTCAATACCTTATGTTTTTTTCTTTTTTGATATATTGTTGTTTTCAGCTTCCTGTATTTTCCTTGGCTCCAGAAGAAAGAATACTACAAAACCATGACTTTTTATCTGGTGATGTTGCTCTCTCCAAGATCAGAGAACACAGTCTTTCTTTGCAAGTACCGCAAAACCAAAAATGAGTATCACGAAATATGAAAATGATAAACAATTGCGTTTGGTCTCAAAACAAACTGTTTTACATAGTTCAATGGTAGAAGGTTGCTAAGTGCAAATCAAAACTCATGTGTAATATTACATTTAATAATTTCTGTGTTTTATGCGTCTAGTAAATCACATTTCTACGAACCTGAGCCATGGCTTCAGAGCAAGCCTAATTCACCTGTATCTATTTCCTGGAGCCACAGAGGAGCAGTAGTTCCTTGCAGATTATTCAAGAGGTATGATTGGTTCCCGAGAATGAATAGTTCCACACTTTATAGTTTTGTACATATCATGACACGTGTCATATTTTAAGAGACCGCCTTTTTTTTTGCTAAATTTCCTTTTATGGAGGTTTCAAAACTTGTTTACTTCTTTACAATGATGGCTGGTCAGGGAGAACAGAAGGGAACAAATCCCGGGGAACATGTTGGATAGACCAATGAGGACCTTGAAGACGACTGAATGGTCAAGATCACCACCTGAAAAGAAGCTGAGCTGCAGCATAAGAGGCCAGTACAGCCTTGGCATATTTTCGATGCGCAAGCATCTCAATGCTTGTCATGGATGCTGCTCAATGCAAAAATAGGAAGAGGGATGAAGGAGGGGCATTGGCACCTGCCTCAGTATTGCAACACACCTCCCTCCTTGGTGGTAGTTAGCCACAGCCTTCAAGAGTGCTGGCCAACCCTAGACAGAATTACTGAATTTCCCGTTGATTGCTAAGTTTACTGCCCATAGCCCAGTTGTGTAAGCGGTCCTGTGCTGCTTGTAGGCCACAACATTATATTTCAATAATTGTAATTGATTTTTAAATTGCTCCTGTTGCTCTACTGGGAACTTCAGTGTTCCCTGCTTCAGTTATTATAAGTGTTCTTTCCCATTTTTCCCAAATACAATGCACACACTGTGGCATTCGAATTTTAGAGCCTGATTCTCAAAATTGACTCACACTTTTGTGCAAGATCACACTTTTGAATAAGTTTACTTCTTTTGATATTCACAAACTTAGAGTGTGGGTTACCACTAAGAAAACAATGATTGGCAAAGATAAGTGGTATGGCGTTGTTAGCCTTTTAGAAATTCTTGTTTTACTTTGTCATGGTTTTTGCAAAACTTTAATGTTCAGGAAGCTGATGAGTTTTCACCAATCTAAAAAAAATGGCTAAAGGAAAAAATGGTTTTGGTCTAAAAAAAGCACACATTACCATCATAGTCATGGGCTAGGAAGGGAAGGACTGTTGGTGTGAATGTGCTTATTATGAAAGAGCAGCATGCCATAACCTATAGTGTAGTTAGCCAATGGCTGAAGTGGGATGACGCATTGACCCTTGATGAATGCTTGAGCAGGTTGGAGAAAAATGTAAATGACCCAGTCACAGACAAATGGATGAAGTGTGGCTGAAACCCCCTATAAGTAAGTATGTCATAGACATAATCTTAGTAAAATCAAAGATCTTGGCTAACAAAGACCAAAAAAGCCAATTGTACTGCCATTGAACTTTAGCATCTTGCCTTTGTGGGTATGGAAGGGGGAGGGGGTAGCAGGAGGGGAAGCAGAAAGGAAAAGGAATGGGACAAGGAATGGAAAAGGAAAGGAAGCAGGGACAGAAAAGGAAAAGGAAAAGGAAACAGGGAAGGAAAAGGTAAGGGAACAGGGAAGGAAAAAGGAAAAAATAAAGGGAAAGGAAAAGGGTAAGGAAAGGAAAGGAAAGGAGGAAAGAAAGCAAGAAAAAATGGAAGAAAAGAGGGAAGAGGACAGAAAGTCTAAAAGAATGAAACAATGAAGGGAGGGGCTTCAAATACAACTCCATAGCAAATAATGTTAAATTAAACTAAATAATGTAAAATAGTTACAAATCTAAATAAATATATATTGTTTTTTTCACTGAAAAAACCCAAACCAAAGTTTACAGGAATGTTACTGTTAGGAAATAGAACGTAAAAAAAAACATAGAAATTAATTTGAAAAACCAAAGGTTACAGGGTCGTTATAGTTAGGCTCACATTTTAAACATACAAAACCATAGAAATTCAGCTGTTATAGTTAACGTTATATGAAGTAACTATAACTCATTCCCTAAGGTAAATATAACTCTGCCGCCATGCAACTTGGGGGTTGGCTGCAGGACCTGACCTGCGTTCAGGTCCTATGGTTAACCCTCTTTAAGCTTCAAACCCCATGGCGTACAAGGCCTTTAGCCATGTGTGGCCTACCTCTATAAACAACCAACCCCACGCCATTTGCACCCAAAGGGGTTTGGAGCTTAAAGGGGAACTTCAAATATATATATTTAGGAGGGCCACATGGGCCCCCCCATGGAACACCAAGTACCCGGGTCTACCTAATGAGAATTGTTGGTGGTCACTTGGATCCCCAGGGAACCAACACGTCCCTGGGCTACACAACATAATATTTTTGGGGGGCTATGCAGAACCGCCTGAGTCCAGGGGACCACCAAATCTACATGGCAACATTAAATGAGACCGCACAGAACCCCATGGCCCACAACCTCCTAAGCGCTACATAATTTAAAAAGTTAGGGGACCGTGCAGACCCTTCTAGGTCCCATGCACCACCACCTCCCCGGGACAACATAAAAAAAGATATGGGGGACGTACAAACCCCTTGGGCCCTGGGGACCACCACCTCCCTGGGACTACATCATAAAAATTGTTAGGGGGGCATGTTGTTCCCCCCGGCCTTCACCACAAAAAGGACTTTGCCTTACCTTTGAAGAGCTAGGAATGGACTTCCTATAAGCAACAGGTACAAAGGAGCTACCACGAGTCCTCTGCATGACGTCCTGGAAGAAGAATCCAGCTGACCAGCGTCAGTGGCCTTTTGAGGATTCTGCCCAGGAGCATTCTGGGAATTGTAGCCCCATCTCCCAAGGAGAAACTCAGAGCTTCTGGAACCTTGCACTATGTTTGTGGACACTGCAAGACCCCGAAAAGGACTTCTGGAAGAATATCCAGAATTTTGGAGAAGTTTGGAGCAACTTAGCAAAAAAGCTCCATAAGGTGACAAACTCTATGAGGAGAGTCAAGCCGGCGACATCGAACAGCGATCATGCCTACATTTCAGGTTTGTCCACAAAACTCCCCATTGAGGAGAACTCCAGACGTTGGCCAGGTCCTCACACAAGTCACGCCGATGACATCTCATTGCAAGCTGGCCTAAAGAGGAGCCTCACTCAACAACAACAGAAAAAGCACCAGAAAAAAGTCCAAGGGCCTCAATACGAGACTGGCGGGCCGACCGATAGCTCACCAGGCCATAGTGAGATGACAGCTGCAGTCCCGGAGGTCTTCCCACTAGACCTGTTACAACTTTCCCATTGGGCTGACCAGTCAGACCAGTGGGAAAGGTGTGGCATCATTGTTCCCGGCTCATAATTGAGCCAGCGACAATGCTGCTGCATGCAGGACACACCAGTACCCTTGAAATGCATACTGTCTGCACAGCATACAGTACACATTTCAAGGGTGTTGGGCAGGGGGACCCTTGAACTACCCCTGCTATGGGCGGAGAACAAGGTTGTAATCAGCAGGGCGGAACTGAGTTCAGTGCCGCCCTGGAAGATTATAACCAAGCCCGCCATCACCCCATCGGGTTCTTGGATCCTGGCGGAGTGGGCGGTCGTTTGGCAGGTCTAGCCGCCAACCTTGTAATGTGGTGGTCGGACCGCCACAGTCGCAGCGCTCCGACCTCCACCAAGATTGGGCTGGAGTCAGGAGGTAAAATTTTTACCAAGTCCTACAGCTCAAAGTATCCATCTTGGGCTCCATCGCTGACGGCCTCAAACTTTGACTGTGACCCAGCCAAGAGTGAACAGATGTCTGTGATTGCCGCTTTTTGCTTTTAGGCACTAGAAACCACATCTTTACATTTAATGTTTAGAAATTCATATCTTTGGTTCCCTGCATTCGATTTTTGTCATTTTGGTCTCATTTTTATGATAATAATAATATTGCCTATTGTTATAAACTGGTGTTGCATTTTTATTGTGTGTTGTGTTTTACTTATTTACTGTTTTGTTGAAATTAAATGCTTTACACACCTGTCTCTTAAGTTAAGCCTAACTGCTCTCAGGCCACTCTACCAAGGGTTGAGCAAGGATTAATTTATTGAGACCTTTACTGGACCTTATTTGAGATTGTGGCCTATAACTAAGTGTAGGAACCTACCTGCCCCTACTACTAATCCACTTACTAACTAGATAGATAGATAGATAGATAGATAGATAGATAGATAGATAGATAGATAGATAGATAGATCGTATTTTTTTATTTTGTTCTACAGTCTGTACACACAAATATATATATATATATATATACATATATACATGCATACATATATATATATATCACACAGCATTTACTTTCTTTAGGTTGCAATGTATTTTTTGGTTTCATTTTCAGTACAAATATTTTAATTTAAAGCAATATATCTTCATTAATTAAAGTTTAAATTCAAAATTAATTTAGTGATGTAACATTGTTTCTATTTTGTTCTTGTAGGAAAGTACCATCTTGCCTGGCATGTTACCCCCATTTTTCACTGTATATATGTTGTTTTAGTTGTATGTGTCACTGGGACCCTGGTAACCCAGGGCCCCAGTGCTCATAAGTGTGCCTGTATGTGTTACCTGTGTAGTGACTAACTGTCTCACTGAGGCTCTGCTAATCAGAACCTCAGTGGTTATGCTCTCTCATTTCTTTCCAAATTGTCACTGACAGGCTAGTGACCATTTTTACCAATTTACATTGGCTTACTGGAACACCCTTATAATCCCCTAGTATATGGTACTGAGGTACCCAGGGTATTGGGGTTCCAGGAGATCCCTATGGGCTGCAGCATTTCTTTTGCCACCCATAGGGAGCTCTGACAATTCTTACACAGGCCTGCCACTGCAGCCTGAGTGAAATAACGTCCACGTTATTTCACAGCCATTTTACACTGCACTTAAGTAACTTATAAGTCACCTATATGTCTAACCTTTACCTGGTAAAGGTTAGGTGCAAAGTTACTTAGTGTGAGGGCACCCTGACACTAGCCAAGGTGCCCCCACATTGTTCAGAGCCAATTCACTGAACTTTGTGAGTGCGGGGACACCATTACACGCGTGCACTACATATAGGTCACTACCTATATGTAGCTTCACCATGGTAACTCCGAATATGGCCATGTAACATGTCTATGATCATGGAATTGCCCCCTCTATGCCATCCTGGCATTGTTGGTACAATTCCATGATCCCAGTGGTCTGTAGCACAGACCCTGGTACTGCCAAACTGCCCTTCCTGGGGTTTCTCTGCAGCTGCTGCTGCTGCCAACCCCTCAGACAGGCATCTGCCCTCCTGGGGTCCAGCCAGGCCTGGCCCAGGATGGCAGAACAAAGAACTTCCTCTGAGAGAGGGTGTAACACCCTCTCCCTTTGGAAAATGGTGTGAAGGCAGGGGAGGAGTAGCCTCCCCCAGCCTCTGGAAATGCTTTGTTGGGCACAGAGGTGCCCAATTCTGCATAAGCCAGTCTACACCGGTTCAGGGACCCCTTAGCCCCTGCTCTGGCGCGAAACTGGACAAAGGAAAGGGGAGTGACCACTCCCCTGACCTGCACCTCCCCTGGGAGGTGTCCAGAGCTCCTCCAGTGTGCTCCAGACCTCTGCCATCTTGGAAACAGAGGTGCTGCTGGCACACTGGACTGCTCTGAGTGGCCAGTGCCACCAGGTGACGTCAGAGACTCCTTGTGATAGGCTCCTTCAGGTGTTAGTAGCCTTTCCTCTCTCCTAGGTAGCCAAACCCTCTTTTCTGGCTATTTAGGGTCTCTGTCTCTGGGGAAACTTTAGATAACGAATGCATGAGCTCAGCCGAGTTCCTCTGCATCTCCCTCTTCACCTTCTGATAAGGAATCGACCGCTGACCGCGCTGGAAGCCTGCAAACCTGCAACATAGTAGCAAAGACGACTACTGCAACTCTGTAACGCTGATCCTGCCGCCTTCTCGACTGTTTTCCTGCTTGTGCATGCTGTGGGGGTAGTCTGCCTCCTCTCTGTACCAGAAGCTCCGAAGAAATCTCCCGTGGGTCGACGGAATCTTCCCCCTGCAACCGCAGGCACCAAAAAGCTGCATCTCCGGTCCCTTGGGTCTCCTCTCAGCACGACGAGCGAGGTCCCTCGAATCCAGCGACACCGTCCAAGTGACCCCCACAGTCCAGTGACTCTTCAGCCCAAGTTTGGTGGAGGTAAGTCCTTGCCTCACCTCGCTGGGCTGCATTGCTGGGAACCGCGACTTTGCAAGCTTCTCCGGCCCCTGTGCACTTCCGGCGGAAATCCTTCGTGCACAGCCAAGCCTGGGTCCACGGCACTCTAACCTGCATTGCACGACTTTCTAAGTTGGTCTCCGGCGACGTGGGACTCCTTTGTGCAACTTCGGCGAGCACCGTTTCACGCATCCTCGTAGTGCCTGTTTCTGGCACTTCTCCGGGTGCTACCTGCTTCAGTGAGGGCTCTTTGTCTTGCTCGACGTCCCCTCTCTCTGCAGGTCCAATTTGCGACCTCCTGGTCCCTCCTGGGCCCCAGCAGCGTCCAAAAACGCCAAACGCACGATTTGCGTGTAGCAAGGCTTGTTGGCGTCCATCCGGCGGGAAAACACTTCTGCACGACTCTCCAAGGCGTGGGGGATCCATCCTCCAAAGGGGAAGTCTCTAGCCCTTGTCGTTCCTGCAGTATTCACAGTTCTTCAGCCTAGTAAGAGCTTCTTTGCACCAACCGCTGGCATTTCTTGGGCATCTGCCCATCTCCGAGCTGCTTGTGACTTTTGGACTTGGTCCCCTTGTTCCACAGGTACCTTCAGACAGGAATCCATCGTTGTTGCATTGCTGATTTGTGTTTTCCTTGCATTCTCCCTCTAACACGACTATTTTGTCCTTAGGGGAACTTTGGTGCACTTTGCACTCACTTTTCAGGGTCTTGGGGAGGGTTATTTTTCTAACTCTCACTATTTTCTAATAGTCCCAGCGACCCTCTACAAGGTCACATAGGTTTGGGGTCCATTCGTGGTTCACATTCCACTTTTGGAGTATATGGTTTGTGTTGCCCCTATCCCTATGTTTCCCCATTGCATCCTATTGTAACTATACATTGTTTGCACTGTTTTCTAAGACTATACTGCATATTTTTGCTATTGTGTATATATATCTTGTGTATATTTCCTATCCTCTTACTGAGGGTACACTCTAAGATACTTTGGCATATTGTCATAAAAATAAAGTACCTTTATTTTTAGTATAACTGTGTATTGTGTTTTCTTATGATATTGTGCATATGACACTAAGTGGTACTGTAGTAGCTTCACACGTCTCCTAGTTCAGCCTAAGCTGCTCTGCTAAGCTACCATTATCTATCAGCCTAAGCTGCTAGACACCCTATACACTAATAAGGGATAACTGGGCCTGGTGCAAGGTGCAAGTACCCCTTGGTACTCACTACAAGCCAGTCCAGCCTCCTACATTGGTTGTGCAGTGGTGGGATAAGTGCTTTGAGACTACTTACCACTCTTGTCATTGTACTTTTCATAAGAGAAAAATATACAAAACAAGGTCAGTGTATATACACATAGCCAAAAAGTTTTGCATTTCCTCTTTTCACTCTTTTCTAAGTGCTGAAAAGTACTTCTAAACTTTCAAAAAGTTCTTAAAAGTTTAAAAAGTTTTTTCTGTCTTTCCAAAAAGTTCTGAAAACTTTTTTTTCTCTTTATCTATCACTTTAACTCTCTCTAAAAATGTCTGGCACAGGCCAAAAAGTTGAACTGTCCAAACTTGCATATGATCACCTTAGCTGGAAAGGAGCAAGGAGTCTCTGCATAGAGAGAGGTTTGAGTGTAGGGAAGAATCCTTCTTTAGAACTGTTAATTAATATGCTTAGAGTACAAGATAAGGCCATAAGTGCCCAATCTGTAGAAAAAGTAGCTAATGGTTCTCAATCTGATCCAGGGACTCCCCCAGGAAAAGGTTCAGGAAAGAAACTTCTCAGCCTGCCCATTACTAGACAGTCTAGCATAGTTGGTACAGAGGTTGAATCACATCATACTGATGATGTGCTCTCACATTATACTGGTAGCCAAGCTGTTAGGGTGCCCTCTGTAAGGGACAGGTCTCCTTCTGTTCATTCCCATCATACCTCTGTATCTAGAAATGTCCCTCCCACCCACCCTGATGACAGATTGTTAGAAAGGGAGCTCAATAGATTGAGAGTGGAGCAAACCAGACTGAAGCTCAAGAAGCAACAGCTGGATTTGGATAGACAGTCTTTAGAAATAGAGAGGGAAAGACAGAAGATGGGTTTGGATACCCATGGTGGCAGCAGCAGTATTCCCCATAGTCATCCTGCAAAAGAGCATGATTCCAGGAATCTGCATAAGATAGTTCCCCCTTACAAGGAGGGGGATGACATTAACAAGTGGTTTGCTGCACTTGAGAGGGCCTGTGCTGTACAGGATGTCCCTCAAAGGCAGTGGGCTGCTATCCTATGGCTATCATTTACTGGAAAAGGTAGGGATAGGCTCCTTACTGTAAAAGAAAATGATGCTAACAATTTCCAAGTTCTTAAGAATGCACTCCTGGATGGTTATGGCTTAACCACTGAACAGTACAGGATCAAGTTCAGAGATACCAAAAAGGAGTCTTCACAAGACTGGGTTGATTTCATTGACCAGGCAGTGAAGGCCTTGGAGGGGTGGTTACATGGCAGTAAAGTTACTGATTATGACAGCCTGTATAACTTAATCCTGAGAGAGCATATTCTTAATAATTGTGTGTCTGATTTGTTGCACCAGTACTTGGTGGACTCTGATCTGACCTCTCCCCAAGAATTGGGAAAGAAGGCAGACAAATGGGTCAGAACAAGAGTGAACAGAAAAGTTCATACAGGGGGTGACAAAGATGGCAACAAAAAGAAGGATGGTAAGTCTTCTGACAAGGGTGGGGACAAATCTAAAAATGAGTCTTCATCAGGCCCACAAAAACACTCTGGTGGGGGTGGTGGGCCCAAACCTTCCTCTAATCAGAACAAGGAAAGAAAACCATGGTGCTATTTATGTAAGATAAAAGGCCATTGGACAACAGATCCCAGTTGTCCAAAGAAAGGCACCACAGCTCCTACCACTACAACCCCTACTGCTACACCTAGTGTCCCTACTAATAGCAGTGGTGGTGGGAGCAAACCTACTAATAGCCAATCCAAGGGAGTAGCTGGGCTCACTTTTGGTAATTTAGTTGGGGTTGGTCTGATTAGGGAGACCACAGAGGCTACTTTAGTCTC
Source organism: Pleurodeles waltl (assembly GCF_031143425.1). Lineage (NCBI taxonomy): Eukaryota > Metazoa > Chordata > Amphibia > Caudata > Salamandridae > Pleurodeles > Pleurodeles waltl. The sequence continues at coordinate 350,323,847 of NC_090442.1, forward strand.
TGAAGGGGCTATTGACTTAGCCACTTTGGTTGCTTGCCCCCATAACTTGGAGAAGTACAAGCAACTAACCCTAATAAATGGTGTTGAGGTCCAGGCCTACAGGGACACAGGTGCCAGTGTCACAATGGTGATTGAGAAACTGGTGCACCCTGAACAACACATACTTGGACACCAGTACCAAGTAACCGATGCTCACAACATAACACAAAGCCACCCCATGGCTGTTGTAAATCTCAACTGGGGGGGGGTATCTGGTCCAAAGAAAGTTGTGGTAGCTTCAGATTTACCTGTAGACTGTCTATTAGGGAACGATTTGGAGACATCAGCTTGGTCAGATGTGGAGTTGGAGGCCCATGCAGCAATGCTGGGCATCCCAGGGCATATTTTTGCTTTGACAAGGGCTCAGGCCAAAAAGCAAAAAGGACAGGGAAGCTTGGATCCTGGAACAATGGACCAAGCGCTCCCTAAAGCTAGGGCTAGTAGAAGCAAACCACTTCCTACTATCCCTCCCTCTACAGTGGATTCTACTTCTGAGGAAGAAGAATTCCCTCCCTGTGCAGAACCTACACCAGAGGAGCTGGAAGCAGACACTGCTGAGCTTTTGGGTGAAGGGGGGCCTGCCAGAGAGGAGCTGAGTGTGGCACAGCAAACCTGTCCCACATTAGAGGGTCTCAGACAGCAAGCTGTCAAACAGGCTAATGGGGATGTCAGTGACTCACACAGAGTTTACTGGGAGGACAACCTCTTGTACACTGAGCATAGGGATCCTAAACCTGGAGCTGCCAGGAGATTAGTGATTCCTCAGGAGTACAGAAAGTTCCTCCTAACACTGGCACATGACATTCCCTTAGCTGGGCACCTGGGTCAAATGAAAACTTGGGACAGATTGGTACCACTGTTTCATTGGCCTAGGATGTCAGAGGACACAAAAGAATTTTGTAAGTCCTGTGAAACCTGTCAAGCCAGTGGCAAGACAGGTGGCACTCCAAAGGCACCCCTTATCCCACTGCCTGTGGTTGGGGTTCCCTTTGAAAGGGTAGGGGTTGACATAGTTGGCCCCCTTGACCCTCCTACTGCTTCAGGCAATAGGTTTATCTTAGTGGTAGTGGACCATGCCACAAGGTATCCTGAAGCAATTCCTTTAAGGACCACTACAGCTCCTGCAGTGGCAAAGGCCCTCCTGGGAATATTTTCCAGGGTGGGCTTCCCAAAGGAAGTAGTATCAGACAGAGGAAGCAATTTCATGTCTGCATACTTAAAGGCCATGTGGAAGGAGTGTGGTGTAACTTACAAGTTCACAACACCCTATCATCCACAAACAAATGGACTGGTGGAGAGATTTAATAAAACTCTCAAAGGCATGATTATGGGACTCCCTGAAAAACTCCGCAGGAGATGGGATATCCTTCTACCATGCCTCCTTTTTGCCTACAGGGAGGTACCCCAGAAAGGAGTGGGCTTCAGCCCCTTTGAACTTCTTTTTGGACACCCTGTTAGGGGTCCACTCACACTTGTAAAGGAGGGTTGGGAACAACCTTTAAAAGCTCCTAAGCAGGATATTGTGGACTATGTACTTGGCCTCAGATCAAGGATGGCTGAGTACATGAAAAAGGCCAGTAAAAACCTTCAGGCCAGCCAAAAGCTCCAGAAGCAATGGCATGATCAGAAGGCTGTTTTGGTTCAGTACCAACCAGGGCAGAAAGTGTGGGTCTTGGAGCCTGTGGCCCCAAGAGCACTCCAAGATAAATGGAGTGGTCCACACACAATTGTTGAAAAGAAGGGTGAAGTCACCTACTTGGTTGACTTAGGCACTGCCAGGAGTCCCCTTAGGGTGCTCCATGTCAACCGCCTGAAACCCTACTATGACAGGGCTGATCTCACCCTGCTCATGGCAACAGATGAGGGACAGGAAGAAGACAGTGATCCTCTACCTGATCTCTTCTCTTCCACAGAACAAGATGCTCTTGTGGAAGGGGTAGTTTTGGCTGATTGTCTTACTGCTGAGCAGAAAGATAATTGCATAAATCTCCTAGGACAATTTTCAGAACTCTTCTCCATTGTGCCAGGCACCACTTCTTGGTGTGAGCACACTATAGATACTGGAGACAGTTTACCTGTCAAAAGTAAGATCTATAGGCAGCCTGACCATGTCAGGGACTGCATAAAGCAAGAAGTTCAGAAGATGTTGGAACTAGGAGTGGTTGAGCACTCTGACAGTCCATGGGCTTCTCCTGTGGTACTGGTACCAAAACCCAATTCTAAAGATGGAAAGAAGGAAATGAGGTTTTGTGTAGACTATAGAGGTCTCAACTTGGTAACCAAAACAGATGCTCACCCTATACCCAGGGCAGATGAGCTAATAGATACACTGGCATCTGCCAAGTATCTAAGCACTTTTGATTTGACTGCAGGGTATTGGCAGATCAAAATGTCAGAAGATGCTAAACCTAAGACTGCATTTTCTACCATGGGAGGACATTACCAGTTTACTGTAATGCCTTTTGGTTTGAAAAATGCACCTGCCACTTTTCAGAGGTTGGTGAACACAGTCCTGCAAGGGCTGGAAGCTTTCAGTGCAGCATATTTGGATGATATAGCTGTCTTTAGCTCCAGCTGGGATGATCACCTGGTCCACCTTTGGAAAGTTTTGGAGGCCCTGCAAAAGGCAGGCCTCACTATCAAGGCTTCAAAGTGCCAGATAGGGCAGGGTAAAGTGGTTTATCTGGGACACCTTGTTGGTGGGGAACAGATTGCACCACTTCAGGGGAAAATCCAAACTATTATTGATTGGATTCCCCCTACCACTCAGACTCAGGTGAGAGCCTTCCTAGGCCTCACTGGGTATTACAGGAGGTTCATTAAAAACTATGGCTCCATTGCAGCCCCTCTTAATGACCTCACATCCAAGAAAATGCCTAAAAAGGTATTATGGACAGCAAACTGTCAGAAAGCTTTTGAGGAGCTGAAGCAGGCCATGTGCTCTGCACCTGTCCTGAAAAGCCCTTGTTACTCTAAAAAATTCTATGTCCAAACTGATGCATCTGAATTAGGAGTAGGGGCAGTCCTATCACAACTTAATTCTGAGGGCCAGGATCAACCTGTTGCTTTTATTAGTAGAAGGTTGACCCCTAGAGAAAAGCGTTGGTCTGCCATTGAGAGGGAGGCCTTTGCTGTGGTCTGGGCTCTGAAGAAGTTGAGGCCATACCTGTTTGGCACTCACTTCATTGTTCAGACAGACCACAAACCTCTACTTTGGCTAAAACAAATGAAAGGTGAAAATCCTAAATTGTTGAGGTGGTCCATATCCCTACAGGGAATGGACTATACAGTGGAACATAGACCTGGGAGTAGCCACTCCAATGCAGATGGACTCTCCAGATATTTCCACTTAGACAATGAAGACTCATCAGGTAATGGCTAGTCTTATTGTCCTTCGTTTGGGGGGGGGTTGTGTAGGAAAGTACCATCTTGCCTGGCATGTTACCCCCATTTTTCACTGTATATATGTTGTTTTAGTTGTATGTGTCACTGGGACCCTGGTAACCCAGGGCCCCAGTGCTCATAAGTGTGCCTGTATGTGTTACCTGTGTAGTGACTAACTGTCTCACTGAGGCTCTGCTAATCAGAACCTCAGTGGTTATGCTCTCTCATTTCTTTCCAAATTGTCACTGACAGGCTAGTGACCATTTTTACCAATTTACATTGGCTTACTGGAACACCCTTATAATCCCCTAGTATATGGTACTGAGGTACCCAGGGTATTGGGGTTCCAGGAGATCCCTATGGGCTGCAGCATTTCTTTTGCCACCCATAGGGAGCTCTGACAATTCTTACACAGGCCTGCCACTGCAGCCTGAGTGAAATAACGTCCACGTTATTTCACAGCCATTTTACACTGCACTTAAGTAACTTATAAGTCACCTATATGTCTAACCTTTACCTGGTAAAGGTTAGGTGCAAAGTTACTTAGTGTGAGGGCACCCTGACACTAGCCAAGGTGCCCCCACATTGTTCAGAGCCAATTCACTGAACTTTGTGAGTGCGGGGACACCATTACACGCGTGCACTACATATAGGTCACTACCTATATGTAGCTTCACCATGGTAACTCCGAATATGGCCATGTAACATGTCTATGATCATGGAATTGCCCCCTCTATGCCATCCTGGCATTGTTGGTACAATTCCATGATCCCAGTGGTCTGTAGCACAGACCCTGGTACTGCCAAACTGCCCTTCCTGGGGTTTCTCTGCAGCTGCTGCTGCTGCCAACCCCTCAGACAGGCATCTGCCCTCCTGGGGTCCAGCCAGGCCTGGCCCAGGATGGCAGAACAAAGAACTTCCTCTGAGAGAGGGTGTAACACCCTCTCCCTTTGGAAAATGGTGTGAAGGCAGGGGAGGAGTAGCCTCCCCCAGCCTCTGGAAATGCTTTGTTGGGCACAGAGGTGCCCAATTCTGCATAAGCCAGTCTACACCGGTTCAGGGACCCCTTAGCCCCTGCTCTGGCGCGAAACTGGACAAAGGAAAGGGGAGTGACCACTCCCCTGACCTGCACCTCCCCTGGGAGGTGTCCAGAGCTCCTCCAGTGTGCTCCAGACCTCTGCCATCTTGGAAACAGAGGTGCTGCTGGCACACTGGACTGCTCTGAGTGGCCAGTGCCACCAGGTGACGTCAGAGACTCCTTGTGATAGGCTCCTTCAGGTGTTAGTAGCCTTTCCTCTCTCCTAGGTAGCCAAACCCTCTTTTCTGGCTATTTAGGGTCTCTGTCTCTGGGGAAACTTTAGATAACGAATGCATGAGCTCAGCCGAGTTCCTCTGCATCTCCCTCTTCACCTTCTGATAAGGAATCGACCGCTGACCGCGCTGGAAGCCTGCAAACCTGCAACATAGTAGCAAAGACGACTACTGCAACTCTGTAACGCTGATCCTGCCGCCTTCTCGACTGTTTTCCTGCTTGTGCATGCTGTGGGGGTAGTCTGCCTCCTCTCTGTACCAGAAGCTCCGAAGAAATCTCCCGTGGGTCGACGGAATCTTCCCCCTGCAACCGCAGGCACCAAAAAGCTGCATCTCCGGTCCCTTGGGTCTCCTCTCAGCACGACGAGCGAGGTCCCTCGAATCCAGCGACACCGTCCAAGTGACCCCCACAGTCCAGTGACTCTTCAGCCCAAGTTTGGTGGAGGTAAGTCCTTGCCTCACCTCGCTGGGCTGCATTGCTGGGAACCGCGACTTTGCAAGCTTCTCCGGCCCCTGTGCACTTCCGGCGGAAATCCTTCGTGCACAGCCAAGCCTGGGTCCACGGCACTCTAACCTGCATTGCACGACTTTCTAAGTTGGTCTCCGGCGACGTGGGACTCCTTTGTGCAACTTCGGCGAGCACCGTTTCACGCATCCTCGTAGTGCCTGTTTCTGGCACTTCTCCGGGTGCTACCTGCTTCAGTGAGGGCTCTTTGTCTTGCTCGACGTCCCCTCTCTCTGCAGGTCCAATTTGCGACCTCCTGGTCCCTCCTGGGCCCCAGCAGCGTCCAAAAACGCCAAACGCACGATTTGCGTGTAGCAAGGCTTGTTGGCGTCCATCCGGCGGGAAAACACTTCTGCACGACTCTCCAAGGCGTGGGGGATCCATCCTCCAAAGGGGAAGTCTCTAGCCCTTGTCGTTCCTGCAGTATTCACAGTTCTTCAGCCTAGTAAGAGCTTCTTTGCACCAACCGCTGGCATTTCTTGGGCATCTGCCCATCTCCGAGCTGCTTGTGACTTTTGGACTTGGTCCCCTTGTTCCACAGGTACCTTCAGACAGGAATCCATCGTTGTTGCATTGCTGATTTGTGTTTTCCTTGCATTCTCCCTCTAACACGACTATTTTGTCCTTAGGGGAACTTTGGTGCACTTTGCACTCACTTTTCAGGGTCTTGGGGAGGGTTATTTTTCTAACTCTCACTATTTTCTAATAGTCCCAGCGACCCTCTACAAGGTCACATAGGTTTGGGGTCCATTCGTGGTTCACATTCCACTTTTGGAGTATATGGTTTGTGTTGCCCCTATCCCTATGTTTCCCCATTGCATCCTATTGTAACTATACATTGTTTGCACTGTTTTCTAAGACTATACTGCATATTTTTGCTATTGTGTATATATATCTTGTGTATATTTCCTATCCTCTTACTGAGGGTACACTCTAAGATACTTTGGCATATTGTCATAAAAATAAAGTACCTTTATTTTTAGTATAACTGTGTATTGTGTTTTCTTATGATATTGTGCATATGACACTAAGTGGTACTGTAGTAGCTTCACACGTCTCCTAGTTCAGCCTAAGCTGCTCTGCTAAGCTACCATTATCTATCAGCCTAAGCTGCTAGACACCCTATACACTAATAAGGGATAACTGGGCCTGGTGCAAGGTGCAAGTACCCCTTGGTACTCACTACAAGCCAGTCCAGCCTCCTACAGTTCTACATTCAAAAATATTTATTAAATGATTTTGCATTAATATTTAACATAAAAAAATATTTGTAATATTTATTTCGGATTTCATTTTTTTTATTTTCCCTATCCTTTTTACCTAGAGGTAGATTCCGCAGTTGGGAGTCTTAGGGATGTCCTTTCATTTCTTTCTGTCATTGATAATTTTTTTTAGAAAGTCCAGCACCTCCCTAGACAGTGTTCCTGGGCCGCTTGATAATTTCTTAGTCCACCTACAGTGTGTCACATCGCGTACAGCCCCTGCATCCAAACTGGGCAACCATCATGGAATTGCACTGTACCTGATGTGTTTTATGGATGCATGACTAATGTGAAAGGAACATGCTGACCAACTTGGATCAGTGCAACACTGATACACTAGGTCAAATACTGTTCGAAGATGACCGTTCTCTGAAATGTTTACTGAGCGACCATCTTGGATCAATATAAGGTCCTTTAATAAAGAATAAAAATGAAATGATAGTGTATTCATTTTTGACCACTACGTTTCCCACAGTCAGTGTTATGGAACATTATTGAAGGTGCTTGTCTGTGATAAGCTGTGCTGCTGTAATGAGTGTGCCCACAATCTTTGCTACCTTTTCTACAGTTCTTCATGCGCTAGATATGGTCAGATTGGTATATATTTTCTTTTGTCGTAATGAAAGTGTGGTTCATCAAGTTACTATTGTATTAGAGTTGCTTGTTTGTTGTTGTAAAATGCTTTTTCCAGAAATAATTAAATGTACTTTGTAACCATTCCCTGTGTTGATTTGCGACAGTTTTTTTTTTACTTATTTCAAGTTTTGACAAAGATCTTTTTTACGATTACATACATGTTCGCATCGTCTAAAGTTATGCGCCTTCCTCCAATTTTCAAGCATCATTACGGATACTCACCTGCCTTGAAAAGGAAGCAGAGTAACAAGGAAGAGACTGGTGTTGGTTTGTCCGATATGGAGTGAGCAATCAGATGTTGCGGAGTAGTGTGTGCAAGTATAAGGAGCCTTATGCCTATAAAGTGTATGTACTGGCGCCCAGCCTGTTTATTTCAGGAATGGATGCATCTGTTATACCTTCCAGCTAGCTGCTGCAAAAAAGAGAAAGCAATATTATGCTGAGTTGCTTAGAGAAGAAGAGATCCGTGGCTACGTCAAACTGATGTCATCTGCCTGGAAGCTATAAATACATCTTACGCTCAGGAGCGCAGCTAAAATGCCGGAACGCTTCAGTGGCTGTCATAAAGCTTTGAGGGAGCGAGCACAGTCACTACGTGACCACCTGTAGATATTTGCTGGTCTTTCCGAGGATTGGAGTGCTTAGAGGTTTCCGTTCACAGACACTCGAAAATTGAGCGTGAGACAAAGACAAACGGAGAAAGAGGCAAAATGCAACAGAATATTTCATAAAAAGCTGACTATACATCTGAAAGAAAAACAACATGAACGACATAAAGCTTGCTGTCTTGGGCAGTGAAGGAACTGGAAAATCAGGTACCTTTTATACTGAAAACAAATATATATATAGATATATATATATTTATTTAATTTTCTTTTGTAATAAAATGTATGTTATGATAAAACTTATACAAAGAACTACAAAACTGTCAACATAGCCATGCTGGGTTATTTACTTTTACTGAAAAAATACAACATCAATTAGTACTTCTAGGCCGAGAGGATGAGCATGTGTCGTAAATGTCCCCTCCAGCCACATGTTGCACAATAGAGGTGCTGCATAAATCAGCGTCGTTTACCTATTGAACACTAATGCCATTTGGGGGATCATCAAACGACATTTTTTTTCTCCAAACAAATCACATTTTAGTAATAGGCTAGCTGTGAGTGAGCAGTGACAAGAGCTTTCTATGAAAAGAGAAATTAATGTGGAAGGATTTTCTTCTTTATACGTGAGCAATACTTTTCGATGTTCTCTGACACGTGAAATAATGTGCTCTGCACATCAATGAGCCACTTTAGAGACCCCGTCTGAAAATGATAAATATTTGTGCTTGCTTCCTCAGCCCTAACAGTGCGTTTCCTCACTCGGCGCTTCATCGGAGAGTATGCATCTAATCCTGGTAAGTTTTATCTGCACAATGAAAAGTACGTGTGGCAGATAATTTGAAAACATAATTAAAACAGCAACGATATAAAGTAATCGGTATCGGATAAACAATTTAGATTCATTTGCATGCTGTTATTTTGTATTTAGGAACCTTGAGCATTGCCATTAAAAACTGGCCCAAAACGGCTTCTGACTAGACACGTGGTAGAATTTATGGAATGTTTCTTTCTGGCAGACCGTATGTTTCAAAAATTGGCACAGAGTATGAGAGAAACGAAGAGTTAGTGAGCGTTGACCCAACTGGGATCACGCCTCCGGCTCACAAAAACAAAACAACGTTTTCTAACTCAACAGGGACCGAGTTTTCGACCTTCCAATAAACAAGTGTTGGTTCCCAGCACGAATGCAGCATTGTGAGGCGTGTATTGTGATGCCAAACACCAGTGAGTAATATTACTCTGTCGGCTAATGGAACAGTTTATGCCCTAAACAAAAAACAAAAAGTCACACTGCAGCAGGTAATATTATTTTGCATAAAAAACTGGTTCACCTGGAAGAGAAAGGTCATACCCGTTATCTCTTTTTGTGTCTAAAGACACCTTTGAAAAAAAGGTACTGTGAAATATAAACAAACTACTTGTGCCTTTTAGCACACTTCCTGGGACTTAGCAAAACTCACTGAAGATTCCCTTCCAGTGTGTCATATATACATTATACTAATATAATGTGTCAGGCAAATGGAAAGTACAGGAGTGTGAAAGGTCGATTAATTAAAGACATTACCCTTTGGTCCTATCACTTTATTTTATTTTTACTGTGTGAGGCAGCCATTCCTCGCAGACAGCACCAGTCAGCTCACAGTCTTTTAGTATAAAGTCCTCTCCCCCATAACCACATCCTTTTCAGGGGCGTAACCGGGACCACCAAAGCCGCTGTGCAGTGGGGGTGGGGAGGGAGAGCTCCTTCTTTTAGAGGGTCCCCGCTCACCCTCTAAGCCATGTCATTACATACCTGGCAAAAGTAGTGCAATTGCATGAAATAAGAAACTGTTAAACGCTCGGTAAAGCCACTCTGCTTTCCCTAGCAGATCTCTGCTGCCTAGGGGTGGGGGCCCAACCATTTACTGGACTCCCATTGAGTCGAAGACAAAAGAATATCTGTGCTGGGGTCCTTAATCAATTCTGCAGGAGGCCTCATCATTTTGCGCTATGCAACTTATTCTCTTTGACTTGTGTCTCACAATCATGCACATCGGTCAGACGTTGATGCTGGCAAGTCCTCTAACGGGGTGATGGCTCTTGAGGTTGCTTGTTGCTTGTGCTGTGACAGGAATTAGGGAGGCGGCATCAGAAATAACTTTCCAGGACAGCGTCATTTGGGTGGGAGAGACTCCGGAGGCCCTGTGGGTTCAGCTTTGACATGTGTTGAGCATTGGATCAGCAGACCGGGAGGGGCCTTGTTCTGTTTGGAGAGCCCGAGCACTATGATTGTTGCCTCTTCAGAAGAGCAGTCGAAAGAATGTTAGTAGGATTTTGGTCAATTCTCAGATTGGGAACATAAAAGAATTAGGACTTGGTGCTAAGTGTCTTGCCAGCCTGAATATTTGATTGGAAGGGAGTCTTTAGAGCCTTTCTTAAACATTTCCAGCCTATTTTTCTAAAAAAACGTTACCTCTAACTTACTATGGGAGGGTGCTGTGGCATTTGTGAAGGCAACAAGGGTAAAATGTGTGAAAAGAGGAGCATATCTCCTCTGCCTCTTCTGAGGAGGATTGGATTCAGCCTAAAAGAAGAAGATCCACTCTTCTTAGTAGGCTGGTGCTCATGTCAGCCATCCCAGGTGCAGGAGTTGATTGAGGTACCAATCTCTAAGGCATTGCATAAGAAATCTTCGGAGAAAGAAAGAATAGCCAAAAATGGAAATCTGATCCTCGTGATCAGCATTTGTCAACACCATTAGATAATAAAAGTTGCATGCAGTAACTTTACCTTTGTAACCTTTCATTATTGGAAATCACCAAAGAAAATGTCCATACAGAGGGCCTATAACCTTTATGACATTCATACGAAACCTGCTGCACAGCACTAATGGCAGAAGGCCTACTGATTTATATGTGTACATTTCTGTACTTTGTTTTCTTATCACAGACACATTCTGGCATTAGAATGTTCATCTCGTGATCAAATGTTGTCATTACTCTCTCCTGCACCGTTATTAGAGGCTGAAGGTTATGTCATCTGGCCTTTTGCTTTTACTAAAAAATTTCAGCCACCTCTCTTCGTCAATTGGTCTGTTGTTGAGTTATTCACATCTTCCTTTCCCCCACTACAGCATACAGCATGGGTCAGTGAGCTAGCCTTGTGCCACTAGTTAACTTTACTTTAAGTAACTGTATTTTGCTCACACACAAGCTTGTTCTCTCTGTGCCAGTGTTTCTATTTTTACATTATAAATATGACTCTAGTGTTACCTTTGTGTTTAGAGCCTGATGTGATAGTAGGACACATCTGATGTACATTCCATGATTATCAGAAACCATCTCCTGCCAGTGATGTTGCAAATTTCTTTTGGAGTGTTTTCTATTTCTCACTGCTGCCAGATCAGATGTGTCCATTATACGCTGTTCTGTATTAAGTTATACTGTTTTTATTCTTTCTTTCCTTCTTTATTTCTTTCTTTCTGTCTTGTTTCCTTTCTTTACTTCTTTCTGTCTTATTTCCTTCCTTTTTTCTCTCTAATGTGTTTCCTTCTCCTTTTCCTTCTCTTGTTCTTTCGCTCTCTTTTTAAATTTTTTCTTTCTCTTGCCTTCTTTCATTCGCTCTTTCATTCCCTCTTTCAATCCCTCTTTCTTTCTTTCTTTCTTTTTTTCTTTCTTTCTTTCTTTCTTTCTTTCTTTCTTTCTTTCTTTAAGAAACTAGCAGTCAATGCCAGATTGATCAACTGTTTGTGCTAGCCATGACCTTTTGATTTTATTAAAATTATTAATGGACAGAAGACCCGCCCACTCAGCCATTAGCTGACTTCACTACACAAACATGCCACCCTCTCACAAGGACCACAGTCACACATTGAGTGCCTCATTACAAGGCTGGGAGTCTTAAGACCACCAGCCTTGTTGGGGCGGTCAGGACCGCCACTGCTGTGGCAGTCTGACCACCATATCAAGACCTTGGCGTCTGACCGCCAGGGTACTGCCATCTCTGCCAGGATCAGTGTCCTGATTGGCTGACGGTTGGCAAAGATCGCAATCAATCAATTAATCAATCAAATAATTTCTTAAGCGCACTACTCACCCAGTAGGGTCTCAAGGCACTGGGGGGGGGCGGTTACTGCCAGAAAAGCCATGTTTTTAGGTGCTTTCTGAAGGTTAGGAGGTCCTAGGTCTTGCGTAGATTGGTGGGAAAGGAGTTTCTGGTCTTGGCGGTGAGGTGGGAGAAGGATATGCCTCCGGAGGTGGTGCGTTGGATGTGGGGGACTGTAGCGAAGGCAAGGTCAGCAGAGCGGAGCTGGCAAGTTGGTATGTGGAAGTTGACCCGTTCGTTGAGGTAGGCCGGTCCAGTGTTGTGGAGGGCTTTGTGAGCATGGACGAGGATTTTGAAAATTATCCTTTTGTTGAAGGGCAGCCAGTGTAGGGATCTGAGTTGGGTGGATATGTGTTCATGGTGAGGGAGGTTGAGGATGAGACGTGTGGCTGCATTCTGGATTCGCTGGAGTTTTCTTTGAAGCTTGGCTGTTGTCCCTGCGTAGAGGGCATTGCCGTAGTCCAGTCTGCTGCTTATGAGGGCGTGTGTGACTGTTTTTCTTGTTTCTAAAGGGATACATTTGAAAGTGTTGCTTAGCATGCGAAGGGTGTTGAAGCAGGAGGATGATATGGTGTTGATTTGCTGGGTCATGGAGAGAGACAAGTCCAGTATGATGCCAAGGTTGCGTGCGTGGGTGGTGGGTGCTGGGGGTGGTCTGAGGGTGGTGGGCCACTAGGAGTCATTCCATGCTGTCTTTTTGGGGCCGAAGATGATGATCTCTGTTTTGTCTGAGTTCAATTTGAGGTGGCTTGCTGTCATCCATGCTATCCTTACTATCTTCTCAGCGACTTTTACGGGGAAGGGGAGAAGAGTAATGGGTCGGTAGTTTGTGAGGTCTTCAGGGTCTGCTTTGGTTTTTTTGAGGAGAGCGTTGACTTTGGTGTGCTTCCAAATATCTGGGAAGGTTACGGTGTCGAAGGAACTGTTGATGACGGCACGGAGCTGTGGAGCGATGATTTGGCTGACCTTGTTGAAAATGTGGTGAGGGCTAGGGTCTGTTGGGGAGCCTGAGTGGATGGAGTTCATGGTTTTGCCGATTTCTTCATCGTTGGTGGGGGTCCAGGTGTTCAGTAGGTTGGTGCATCCGGGTGTTGTGGTGTTGGTTGTATCACTGGTGGTGATGGTGGGTGCTGATGATGTGAAGCTGTAGTGTATGTCTGCGATTTTGCGGTGGAAGTAGTTGGAGAGGGAGTTGCAGAGGTCTTGGGAGTGTGGAGGTTCGATGGTGCAGGATTTGGGTTTGGTGAGTTCTTTGATGATGGCAAAGAGTTCCTTGCTGTTGTGTGTGTTGTTGTCTATGCGTTCTTTGTAGAAGGACCGTTTGGTGGTCCGAATGAGTTGGTGGTGTTTGCGCATGGTTGTTTTGAGGGCGGAGACGTTGCACATTGAGGGTTCTTGGCGTCAGGCTTTCTCAATTTTTCCGCATTCTCGTTTGGTAGACTGAAGTTCTGTAGTGAACCAGGGGGAGTTCTTGATGGTGAGGGTGTTGTTGCTTGTTTTCAGAGGGGCGAGGGAGTCTGTGCAAGTTTATAGCCATAGTGTGAGGTTGAGGGCAGCTGTGTTGGGGTCGTTGGTGATGGGAGGTAGAGCTTGTGCGAGGTTGGAGATCAGGTGTTCTTTGGAGATCTTCTTCCACTTGCGGTAGGGTGTTGTTGGTGGTGGGCGGTGGGTTTCATGAAGGAGAAGTGGACGCAGTGGTGGTCAGTCCAGTGGAGTTCTGTGGTGTGAGTGGAGGTGATGTGGCTGCTGGAGGTGAAGATGGCGTCTAGCGTGTGTCCCACTGCGTGGGTGGGTGAGGTAACCAGTTGCTTGAGGCCGAGGGTCGTGAGGTTGTCCAGCAGGGCTGTGGAGTTGCAGTTGTGGGTGCTTTCCAGGTGAAAGTTGAGGTCACCAAGGAGTATGTAGTCTGTGGAGGTGAGGGCGTGGGAGCTGATGGTATCAGCGATGGTGTCACAGAATGGGGGGTGGGGTCCTGGTGGTCTGTAGATGAGGGTTCCTCTAAGGGTGGTGTTGGCGTTGATGTGTATTTGAAAGTGTAGGTGTTCTGCACTGTCTAGGGTGTCATTGGTGTTGGTGGAAATTTTGATGAAGTTTTTGTATTTTATGGCAATACCTCATCCAGGTTTGTTGGTGCGGTGCGATTTTGTAACCTTATGGGATGGCTATGGTGATGTCGGGTTCTGATGAGGAGTTCATCCATGTTTCAGTGAGGAAGGCGATGTCAGGAGAGTTTGTGGTGAGCAGGTGCCAAAGCTCGATGGCGTGCTTGTGGATGGAGAGGGTGTTAAGGAGGATGCAGTTAAGGTGATTGCAGGGTTTGGTGTTGTTGCAGTGCTTGTTGGTGTTGCTGGTGTTGGTGTGAGTGCAGGAGAAATGGCATGAGTGGCATGTGAAAGTTCTGTGTGTGTGTTTGGGGTTGGCCTGAACGCAGGTGGGGTGCTGGCCTGGTTTGAGAGCAATGAGTTCTGTGGAGGAGTAGTGGCGCTTGATGGGATCAGAGAAGCGTGGACCCGGGGGGACGGTCCCTGGACGCGGTCCACGTGCAGCGGTCACCATTAAGAAGGGAGGTGGGAGGGAGGAGCAGCTGGGAGGCGGGAGGGAGTGTCCAATGGGGGTGCGAGGGGGGAGGGGCCACAGTGAAGGCAGCAGCTGGGTTTAAAGGTACCTGCAAGAGCCAGAAAAGAAAACAGACACAATTAAAGCTCAAATACAAGTACAAAAAATGAAATACGAGCTATGGAATGAAATACACGGTATACTAGACACGCCTACCACTAGGCAACTGGGATGAGGTGCAGGGGTGCCTGCGGGTGGTGGAGGGCCTCGAACTTCTCTTGCATCAAACGGCGGGGTCAGGGGCAAGGAGGAGGCTGGTTGAGCCTAAGTGTGCTCCTGGCACAAAGCAGGTCAGGGAGTCACACCAGGCGCCGTGCTTTGGGCACCATTAAGAAGGGGCGGTGGGACAGAAGAGCAGCTGGGAGGTGGGAGGGAGTGTCCAATGGGGCCGCGAGGCGGCGGGGCCGCAGGGGACACAACGGCTAGGTTTAAATGAACCGGTAAGAGCTGGAAAAGAAAACGGGCACAATTTAAGCACAAATACAAAATGGGCACAGTTTAGGCTAAAAACAGTATTAAAAACGTAAAACTAAGTATAAAAAACAAAATACGAGCTATGGAATGAAATACATGGTAAACTAGACACGCACCATGGATGAGGTGCTGGCGGGTGCCTGCGGGTGGTGGAGGGCCTCGAACTTCTCTTACAGGAAACAGCGGGGTCAGGGGCACGGAGGCAGGCTGGTGGAGCCGAAGTGTACTCCTGGCCCAAAGCAGGATAGCACTGCATGCAGTGCCGCCCTGCTGATTACTACCTCATTCTTTGCCAGCGTTTTCATTGCAGTTTTACTGCCATGAAAAGGCTGTTGAAGAGCAGGTACAGGGGGTTCCCCTGTCCAGCACCCTTGCAATGTTCACTGTCTGCGGAGACAATGCAGCCACCACTTTCCCACTGGGCTGATGGATGGAAACCTTGTTTTCTGCCCGTCAGCCCAGCGGGAAAGTCATGATGGGTCCAGCGGGCAGGTCGCCACTACAGTGGTGGCCACCTTGTCTGGATTTTGACGGATAGGTGTTCCCATTCACGAAACTCATAATTAGGAACAAAATAGATCAGTTTTGCTAGGAAACATGTTTTTTTTTTTTTATTGATGAGGTACCAGCATATTCCCAAACAATAATGTTTTGCAGAAACCATGACATAATAAGAATTGCCAGAAGGCTGTGTGACCAACACCAGACCTATTGACTTTGCCAATGCTTGTTAAATATGCCTGTCAGGTCTGAGGGCCTGCCTCCAGTGGCAAAATATAAAATGATGACCCCCCTGCAGAATGTGCTGAGGTGGGGCCCTGAGACTACAATACTCCACAGAAATAAATGGTCCGTAGGTTGAGTGGGATCCCTTTGGAGATTGGGGCACCCCTGTGCCACAGACTCTATGGAGGTCTGTTTTCAGGGGTGTAGCTTAAGGGGGGGTGTTTGGATTGTTACATTCCTAATAAATGTATTTTGCGCTAAACAGTTTGGTGCAGGTGCTTTTAACCAATATGGGAAGGTTTCTGTCGGATTTCACCAGGAATTTTTACATACACAGGCAAACCACACACACATTCTCTCCCTCTCTCTGTTTGGAAAGGCTTCACAAATGTTATTAATTTTATACCAAAATGTGTTTCCTCTCACTTCGTAGCACCATCAATCTGCATTTATCTCCCTTTCTACTGACCCCAAGCCCCTCTCTTGCGCCCTTCTTCTTGTATAATGTATTTTAATATTATATGCTGGCGTGATTGTTGGCAAATATGAAGTTCACACCCCAAATCTTACTAACCATGCTACACCCCTTTCTGTTTGATACCCCTGCGTACCCCCACCCTCCCCTTAACCTTTCTTTAGATATAGGAGAAACTATTCACAGCTAGTGGTGACAGCAACACGCATGCCAGTGAATAAATTAATATTTAGTAAAGGAAAGTGTCCTGGGACTTGTGTGTCCTACTGCTTCACATGCTTCCTTTCCTACAGATGGGATGCTGAAGCAAGCCAGGGGTACTTTAGAGTCAAAAAACCCAAATGTCTACTATTGCTTATTTTGTGCTAGTGCTTGCTGGTACATGGTGTCATCCCTAATTTCTGCACACTATAAGTTATTTCCAATGGGCTTCATCAGCTTAGTCACAAACATGTGTACTAGCACAGCCCACCTCGTGTTCGTGCAGTGCTGAGTCTGCCTTGATATGGCTATGTTTTCTTTTACTGGGTATTTTTAGAACATTCTCTATTCCAACAGTGGCTGAACTGTAGCCTGCTAGCACATTCTATAGACTAGCCAAGCAAAGAAGACAGTAATGAAAAAGACATACTCTAATTGCCAATTTTGTATAAGTAGATTGAGATGTAAAAAAGGATGCATGTTAGTGAGCTGATGTCTGATGGCTTGGGGGAGTCAGAGAATGACATATGTAGTGACATTAGTGAGACAGTTAGAATTGCATAATCAGAAGTCCCTCAGTATATCCGTATGAACCCTGACCTAGCCAATTTCCGGAGGTGAACTCGGGTTAGGTCAGAGCAGACATTACATTAGCAGCCGCAGGTGCAGTGGGATGAAGCCAGGATTCTTGAGAATCCTCATGCTCTCCTTCTGGATGTGCTGCTAGGCCTCATATCCAGTCAAGTCAGTAAATAAAGATCTAGATCTAAACTTCAGGTTTGATGTATTTACTACACAGGTACAGAGCTCTTGAAACAGGAACAGAGGCCTATCTGTCTGTCTTCTTACAAGTTGAAGAAGTGGAAGATAAACAACAACCAGAAATTATAGGAGCGAGGTAGGGGGACCGGAGGCATAAAGAGAGATTGTCTGTATGCAATGAGAAGACGGCAATCACTGGTAGGGATTGAGAGTGCTATAGCATGGTAGTGAAGTTCAGAAAAAAAAATTCTCACATGTTGTAATGGCACTTCTTTGAATAAGGTTTATAGTTTTATATCAGTGACCTATCAGTGCAGAGGTGTCTGTTTGTTGGTAAGAATGCTCTTTACCTAAAATACTAATAAGAGGAAACATGAACATCTGCGATGGAGCGAATTCGGACTAGCAGGTGAGTGGTTTAGCAGTGTCTAATGCATCCTGGCCCATATTGTGATTGCATTGAGTTAAGGACCAGTCCACTTCTGGGACATACTTACTCCATCTAATCTGTTTTCTTTTGTCAATCCTGGCACCCCTTTCTGAGTCACAGTATTGCTAAAGTAAATTTACACACTGAGTTACTGCCCAGTTCTGGTATGTCATCAATCAGAACAGTCCCATTACACCGTGTCCCAATATGTACCTGTTCCATGAAGCACTGCTTCACTCCGGCACCTGCCTGCTTGCCTCACTCTTTGAGAGAAGGTAACTACCTGAATCTTTCCATCTAGCACAGATAACACTCTGACACTGTCTACCCAGCACGTTTGAGGAAGCGGGAACTTACCAACCTGACACATACTTGTGTTTTAAAAAGGCTGCTTTATCGGAAAACAGGTGCACTCACAATTCAAACCTTGGCCTTTGTCTTACAAACCTAAATACCTCACTATACAGCCAGGCACCTACCAAAACTCAACCCCCTACCCTCCCCTCTCCCGCCCTTTAAGCTTGACCTTGCGATCTGGTACTCATTTACTGTTCCAACTGTTTACTCCCTGTTAAAACTGTTCCTATCATTAACAGCCTTTTGCTGCAACATATCAAATGAACTTGCAACTAGCATAACTCTTAACGCAATGTTTTACTCCCTGTCTTGTCCTGGCCTGCTGTTGCCCACCCTCTTTTTGTTCTCAGTGTGTAGTGCCAGGTTCACTATCCGTACCTATTTGTATGCCATGTGAAACACCCTGCCTCTGCCTGCTCCAAGCGACAACTTTACAAAACAACTCCCCTGTGCACCAGTAAGCCAGCAAGACGGCCTATCCCAAATGTTTTAATCCCTTTAGGACCTGTATTTTTTTTTTAAATGGCACCCATATTAATCCCTGCCATGTAGCCCAAAGCAGCCCAATGCAGTTTGGAAAGCACCACTTCCCCAAACTTTCTCCGGGTGAGACCACCCTCCAGTCAGCAGTCCACCCCAAGACCCCATTGCACTGCCCCAGCCACCCCTGCCTCAATCACAGACTGTCCCATCCTGCACTGACACACTTGATCGTTCTGCCAAGCTCTATCCCATCCACCATTGCCGTATTTTAACATTGTCCTATTATTGAACTTTCTAGTGCATTACTGTCGGGCTCTGGCACTGTCCCACTTTATGGTGCCTTAATCTAACACTTACCAAAACAAGTTTGCCCAACTCCTTTTTTGACTATTCAGCACAGTCCACTCCAGAATTTGTAGTCAGGAGCTGTCCCTTTTCCTAGTACACAACAATGGTACTGCTACCCATTTTTCATGTACATCGTGAATTGAGAATTTTACTCTGAAGATATCCAGGAAGAATGTGCACATCAGTTACTCAGCTGAGATTTGTGTTCCACCCTTTCGAGTCCAGCCTGCCTACCTGAACCACACATTGCCATTTTAACTAATAGCCCTCTGTGTAGTGCTTCTTGTCACACCTATTACGGGTATTTTAAAACCCTGTGTTTATTTCACTGGTCAATAATTAAACTGTCCCACTTTCCCCCATACCCCACCCAGAAGAAATGGCCAATTTTGTCACTACTAAGGCCCATTGCTAGTGTCAGGAACAATGGCATTGGTTGATTTGGAGAATCTAAACTAGTGTGTCTCAGAACCTCAAAATGAATGTCAATGAGAGTTCCTGTACTGCTGCCAATGTATGAGATCCTCAGTTTCAACAATATTTTCTGTCCTGCTGTGGATGTCTGGGGCCCTCAAATCTAATGAGAGAGGAGCTCTAGTATGCTTTAATTGCTTGGAGATGGTGAGTACAAACATACACTGAAAGAGGTGAATCTGCCCCGAACCTCAGTGACTGCACAGAAGAGCTATATGCACACACATTGATTATGGGAATTAAGGGGTGGCAAGGGAAAGAATCATCATATCTCCTGGACTTTCAGCACAAACATCGATTCACCAAACTGCCAGGGGTAGCGGAAGTGACATCACACACCGTTGACATTCAGTTTCACTCACACACACATGCTTGCACATACACACACATTGACACTTACACAAGCTGTCTCTCTCTGTCACATAAATACACATTCCCACATAAGCGCGCACCCAACATATAGTTAAAAGCATTTTTTTACTTACTTCAGCTGCCAGGAAAGGTCATATTCCAGCTAATTGTACTCCATTTTCTATTACACTAATATTGAATGAATTCACTATTACTGTAATGCAACAGTGAAGAGAAAACAACAAGAATGGAGCTCCAAATATCATCCATAAGAACGAGCTGCCACTGTGTTTTGAGCACTTATTTTGCCACTCTGAGGCCTGGGATCACAAATGGAGTGCCATGGGTCCCAAGGGGCAAATCAGCAGTCACAACTTCCACCTTGGGAGAACCCCAAATGACGTAATTGAGGTTCAGCCCATTGCACATACTTGATGGGTGCGCAACATTTTTATTTTTAACAAGGAACTTCTGTTAGTGAGCTATGAACCCACCAGTGCTGAGGGTGATATAAATGTAGGTCCCCTGAGAAACTCTGAGCATTGTCACTTTTAAGTCTACAAAGCACTGGCACTCGCTGCCACCCAAGGTCCCATTGTGTTGCACTGTGCTGTGGAGATCTCTTGAAAATACAGTACTCCCTTGATGATTTCATAATAACAGACAATACCACAGGAAGGGATTTACTGGAAAGAAGTGAGGTGAACATTTTGTCGTGATTTTGATACTACCCAATGTTAAAAAATGTGCCTTTCCAGCCACCAATCTAGCAGTAAATAGCAAATCCAGTATTATTTAATTCATCCCATCTTGAAACTTTTCAATACTTGAATTATACACAGAAATACAAGTCTGTGAATGCAAATAAAAATGAAATGCTCACTCTTCACTTGGGACACCAACATTTCTGCCAGGTATTGAATTGCTTACTTAAAGTATGGCATTAAATATGCTACTGTAAATTAGAAGAATATCGTAAGCTTCCCCAGGGATCTGTGAAATAATAAAGGTTCAGAGCACAGCCGTGTGTCTCTCTATTATAACAAAGCCCCTCAGTGACTTACAATATAAATGTATAAAGGCAACAACATGGTTTAGAGAGATGAATGCTTGTTGGTTAAATAAGTGGTGATTGACGGTTCACAATATCAAATACCAGCACATCATAAATTCAGATCCTGGCATGGCCAACAACTCTTTCTGAGTTCCGATTTAAATAAACTAGACTGCATATGTAATGTTCCATAATTACTAATTGGACAACAGAAGGACCCATTTATGATCACATGCCAATGGAAAACTAAACGCAAATCCATAACATCTTACGCTACATAAATTTTCTTTACATGCGCTCTGGCTCACAAAATACAACTGTGCATAATCAGCCAAACAAAAATCATATTCCTTATGTGCTCCTGTACAACAAAATAGAAAAATCATTTAGCAGTGAGCTACTCAAACTGCTATACAGAGGGCATGATCATTGGCTATTAGGAAAGAAATAATAATCTTACTTTTTTATAGCAACAGTGATTGGCTTTTCTTCATGTTGGGCTTCATATGTAGCACAATCCTACTGAAGTAGCAAGATAGCCAAAAAAAACAATCTAGACTGCCTCTGTAAAGTTCCAGAATTTACTACATGAACAAATGAAAAACACATTTATGGTCACATGATTATTTAAACCTATAAGTAATTACATAAAAATATACAGTAGAAAAAAAAAAAGAAATTACATTAAATCTGAGTGCAACTCTCTAGTTATAATCTGTATTTCTAAAGCCAGGGATTCCTCAGATATTAGCTTTCTAATAGTGAAGTAAAGTGACGATTCCTTTATTTCACCTCCATGGCCCATAAAGAGGTACAAATTATAACATTCATATCAAGTGAATAAAATCTAACAATTACATAGAAATGCAATCTAAAAATGTATAAAAACATGAATTTTCTTTATTTTGCCTCCGTGACCCATTAAAAGGTACACAGTGTAACATTCATATCAAGTGAATAAAATCTAACAATTGCACTTAAATGCAATCCAGGCCAAAATTATTCAGGAGCAACATTTTCATCTATTACATGGCATTTAATCTAATGTGCCATGAACAATAAATAACTCAGAAGATAACTCAAGAAGTTAAAAACACAGGATTTCTAAGAGTTGGTTCTGCTCATCCCCAGAGCTACATGCAACCCTTGAGACCAAAGAGTCTGCAAAGGGGCCTGATCCAGCATGAATACCTCCCACTATACACTTTTAAAATATGTTGGAAACACAACAAAGTCCCAAAATCTAGTAAAGTGCCTATTGGTTTGCTAAAATTAAAAAATAAGATAGCAGCATTTACGTCTTTGTTAATGTCTTTGATATAAAGTGACATTTCTGACAAATAACTGGCAACTGAAAACACAATGGGATCACTTGTATTGTTTTTTCACACAGTTCTAATACCTTTCCACCTGTCACGACGAATCACCACAAAACTTTCTAGACCTATAGCATTTTCTACATTCTACATTTTGATCCGATGTAAACTTTTGTGGTGCATCTGATTG
Source organism: Pleurodeles waltl (assembly GCF_031143425.1). Classification (NCBI taxonomy): domain Eukaryota; kingdom Metazoa; phylum Chordata; class Amphibia; order Caudata; family Salamandridae; genus Pleurodeles; species Pleurodeles waltl. Next base: position 350,345,932 of record NC_090442.1, read on the forward strand.
CAAAGATAAAAGGGGTCCCAAAATATATTTTCCCACCAAAGTATTTTTCATTGACTATCGTATTTGACGTAGCGCAAAAATGACTGAATGGATTTACATGAAATCTGGCAGGATTATACCTAATGCAGAAATTATGCTTTTCTAAGTGATCCTGAAGTTAAGAAGGGTAAGCATTTTTTTAGGTTATAAGGCATTTAAACTTAGTGATATCTGTCACTGCAGTATTTTTAAAGACTGTCACAAAATGTAGTGAAACTACTACAGTACATAGCCATAAACCTACTTAAGGCCCTATTACTGAACACAGCCAAGGTGTAGTAAATTAGTATGACTGGTTTTTTATTCTCTAAAAAAGCAATCAGCCAAATAAATACTATTGTGTCATCGCCATGTACCACGGTATACTGCAAAGTCATAACAGTATATGGTGGCCCAAAATATAACTATGACCTAGCTGTATTATTGGATTGAGGTACCCTTGTGTCACTCATTCTGTCACATGGGCAACAGAATACTTAAGTCAGATATGAAAAGGAACACAAGGCCACCATTCATGCTCTGTGTTGATTGGTAAATCTGGAGAAATACAAGGCAGCACAATTTACTGTTTTTTGTTATTCTGCTCACCATCATCTACATTGCTGATAAATTTAACAGGCATCCATAGGCCATCACATGCATCCATATGCAACATGTGTAAGGAAATGCCTCCTTGGCATGGTTACCCCCTGACCTTTTGTCTTTGCTGATGCTAAGTTATGATTTGAAAGTGTGCTGGGACCCTGCTAACCAGGCCCCAGCACCAGTGTTCTTTCCCTGAACTGTACCTTTGTCTCCACATTTGGCACAACCCTGGCACTCAGGTAAGTCCCTTGTAACTGGTACCCCTGGTACCAAGGGCCCTGATGCCAGGGAAGGTCTCTAAGGGCTGCAGCATGTCTTATGCCACCCTAGTGACCCCTCCCTCAGCACATGCACACTGCTTCACAGCTTGTGTGTGCTGGTGGGGAGAAAATGACTAAGTTGACATGGCACTCCCCTCAGAGTGCCATGCCAACCTCACATTGCCTGTGGCATGGGTAAGTCACCCCTCTAGCAGGCCTTACAGCCCTAAGGCAGGGTGCACTATACCACAGGTGAGGGCATATGTGCATGAGCACTATGCCCCTACAGTGTCTAAGCAAAACCTTAGACATTGTAAGTGCAGGGTAGCCATACGAGTATATGGTCTGGGAGTCTGTCAAACACGAACTCCACAGCACCATAAATGCTACACAAAAAACTGGGAAGTTTGGTATCAAACTTCTCAGCACAATAAATGCACACGGATGCCAGTGTGCACTTTATTGTAAAATACACACAGAGGGCATCTTAGAGATGCCCCCTGAAAACATACCCGACTTCCAGTGTGGGCTGACTAGTTTCTGCCAGCCTGCCACACACCAGATATGTTGCTGGCCACATGGTGAGAGTACCTTTGTCACTCTATGGCCAGGAACAAAGCCTGTACTGGGTGGAGGTGAGAAGCACCTCCCCCTGCAGGAACTGTAACACCTGGCGGTGAGCCTCAAAGGCTCACCCCCTTTGTTACAGTGCCACAGGGCATCCCAGCTGGAGGAGATGCCCGCCCCTCCTGCCACTGTCACCACTTTTGGCAGCAAGGCTGGGGGAGATAATGAGAAAAACAAGGAGGAGTCACCCCCCAGTCAGGACAGCCCCTAAGGTGTCCTGAGCTGAGGTGACTATTACTTTTAGAAATCCTCCATCTTGTAGAAGGAGGATTCCCCCAATAGGATTAGGGATGTGCCCCCCTCACCACAGGGAGGAGACACAAAGAGGGTGTCCTCCCAGACCTAAACACACCCCTAAATGTAGTATTTAGGGGCTCCCAGAACCGAGGAAGATAGATTCCTGCAACCTAAAGAAAGAAAAAGGACTGCTGACCTACAAGCCTGCAGAGAAGGAGGAAGACGACAACTGATTTGGCCCCAGCCCTACCGGCCTGTCTCCAACTTCGAAAACCTGCTCCAGCGACGCATCCGACAGGGATCAGCGACCTCTGAAGCCTCAGAGGGCTGCCCTGGACTACAAGACCAAGAAACTCCCATGAATAGCGGCCCTGTTCGAAACCAGCTACTTGTTTGCAACAAAGAAGCAACTTCCAAATACTTCACGTTTCCCGCCGGAAGCGTGAGACTCTACACTCTGCACCCGACACCCCCGGCTCGACCTGCAGAAAACCAACACCTCAGGGAGGACTCCCCAGTGACTGCGATCCCGTGAGTAACCAGAGACGACCCCCTGAGCCCCCACAGCGACGCCTGCATAGAGAATCCAGAGGCTCCCCCTGACCGCGACTGCCTGTAACAAGAGACCCGACGCCTGGAACCAACACTGCACCCGCAGCCCCAAGGACCTGAAGGAACCGAACTTCGATGCAGGAGTGACCCCCAAGTGACCCTCTGCCTTGCCCAGGTGGTGGCTGTCCCAAAAAGCCACCCCCTGTGCCTGCCTGCACCGCTAGAGTGACCCCTGGATCCCTTCATTGAAACCTATACAAAACCCTATGCCTGCTTTGCACACTGCACCCGGCCGCCCCTGTGCCACTGAGGGTGTGTTTTGTGTGCCTACTTGTGTCCCCCCCAGTGCTCTACAAAACCCCCCTGGTCTGCCCCCTGAGGACGCAGGTACTTACCTGCTGGCAGACTGGAACCGGAGCACCCCTGTTCTCCATAGGCACCTATGTGTTTTGGGCACCTCTTTGACCTCTACACCTGACCGGCCCTGAGCTGTCGGGGTGGTAACTTTGGGGTTGCCTTGAACCCCCAATGGTGGGCTGCCTATGCCCCTGGACTGAGACTTGTAAGTGTCCTCCTAATCTAACCTTTACTTACCTCCTAATCTAATCTTTACTTACCTCCCCAGGAACTGTTGATTTTTGCACTTTGTCCACTTTGAAAATATCTTATTGCCATTTTTACAAAGACTGTACATGATATTGATTTCATTCAAAGTTCCTAAAGTATCTACGTGAAGTGACTTACATTTAAAGTATTAACAGTGAATCTTGAACCTGTGGTTCTTAAAATAAACGAAGAAAATATATTTTTCAATATAAAAACCTATTGGCCTGGATTAAGTCTTTGAGTGTGTGTTCCTCATTTATTACCTGCGTGTTTACAACAAATGCTTAACACTACCCTCTGATAAGCCTACTGCTCGACCACACTACCACAAAATAGAGCATTATAATTATCTACTTTTGCCACTATCTTACCTCTTAGGGAAACCCTTGGACTCTGTGCACACTATTTCTTACTTTGAAATAGTATATACAGAGCCAACTTCCTACAACATGTTAAACCTGACAGCCTTAGGGTGGTCTCCTCCCCCCTCAACCTTTTGCCTACCTCCTCCACTTTTCTGACCTTGTTTTTGCTGGCTTTAGGACTTTGTGAACTTTACAACTGCTAATCGGTTCTAAAATTCTTGTGCTCTCTAATATGTTGGTATTTTCTTATTCCGAATTGGCATGTTTAATTTATTTATACATCCCTAGAACAGTGCACTACATGTGCCCAGGGCCTGTACAATAAATGCTGAACTTGCACATGACTGATGTCGCTGCACACGGAAAGTTGCAGTTTGGCGTCTTCCGGAGCGGCCAAAGGAAATTAAGAAAGGTCGAGGACTTAAAATCTGTCACTCCTGTTGCTGCAAACCAAAACAGACAGAGTGCTGAACTGACGGGGAGTCTCTAACACATGGTGGAGACTTCGAAGATATGGCGTTCTTTAACAAGACTGCACTTGTAAGGAATTGTGATTGATGTCACTGACCACTGCCACTGAAGACGATCAATAATTTTGGCAACCATTATCAAGAAATAAATATAAGAAATAAATTAGACAAATCTGAATTGATAGGTGCCACCAAAATAGAGAGATTTCCAGTCCTGATGATGACCCGCTATTGATTTATATCTGCATAAAGGGTCGAAACGTCGACAAAATTGATTGTGGATTGATGTTAAATACTCTAGTGACTTCAGGACTCCTGGATTGAAGGAGCCTTTTGGAAGCTCACAATTTATTTTTAACAACAATTTTGTATATATATCTAAATAACACTGGCAATTTTATGCATCACAATATTCACTTTCACTGTGTTTTCATTTTTAGGAGCACCTAGGAATTATTAAAAACCATAAGAAATTTGTGATTGAACTAAAAGATTGTAGTGGATGATTTGGTAAGGAAATAAAATATGAATTAATTTAAGGATACCAGATGGAATAAATGTGGTTCCTTTCTGTGAGAAATACATTTTGCCGTGGAAGTCAAGGCATACACTTCCCCCTTTTGACCATATATTGTTCTTAATGTTTATGTATCCAGTTCCAAGGATTATTGGGTTTTGCCTCATTTTCTTTAAAAAAAAAGCACTTGTGCCTGTAGCACTGATTCTGCCACCCACTTAAGTAGTCTGCTAACCTTGACTTAGGCCTGCCATTGCAGAGTCTGTGTATGCAGTTTACACTGCCATGCCAACCCGGCAAAATAACCCGGTCTCCAGGCCCAAGCCTTCCCTTTTTCTACATATAAGTCACCCCTGAGGAAAGCTATGGACAACCCGTAGGGCAGGGTATAATGTATTTAAAAGGCAGGGCATGTACTTTTAAGTTTTACATTTCCTGGTGGTAAAATACTCCCAAAGTTGTTTTTCAATAGAGCAAGGCCTTTCTCTCTTGTAGGATAACATGAGATTAACTTATTACATCTTTTAAATGTAATTCACAATCTGAAAGAGATAGGTTTTTCAAATTTTGTATCTCTGGAATCACAATTTAAAATTACAATTTAGGGTAAAGTCAGATTCTAAATTGTAGTTCTGAAAATGCCACTTTTAGAAAGGTGACATTTTCCTACTTTAGGACTTTGGTGCCTGCTGCCTGTCTCTAATCTTTTGTCTGGAGTTTGCGTAATACCCCTGTACAGCCACAGACAATGAGAGCTTATGTGTGACCTGATGGGCCATCCACTTTCTGATGGGCCATCCGGGGCAGGATTGGAGAGAGGATACAGGCACTGGCTCATGCTTACACCTGAATAGGCTGTGTCCTTTCCACACACAAAGGGCTGTATAATCCCTGTAGTGAGTCTGAAGCCAGGGTAGGAAGGGTAGGACCTCTGTGCATGACCTCTGTGCACTTCAAAGAACTGTCTTTGAATTCTCTCTCGCTTCAAAAGTCAAAGTGGGTGTAAGTACTGGACCATTTCCACCACCAAGACAGTACATTTCTGGCCTCTTCCAGGAAGAAGGACTGCTGTGCTGCCACAAGGATGGACTCATGCCTTGCTGTGCAGACTCTAGACTGGGAGTGAGAAGGACTGGACCTGCAGCTCTCCAACTCAGAACCCAGAGAGACTCCAAGGGTCAGCTGACTGGTCTCAGGACATAAAATAACTTTTGACTTTGTCTTGGTCCAGTGAGACCAGGTATCCCTAGTTGGCACTTCCTGTTTCTAAGCACTTCTCTATTGTTTATTCTTTGAAAACTCATATCTCAAGTTATACTTATTCGATTTCTGTCATTTTATCATGTTTTATTTATTAGATCAAGTTCCATTATTCTAACCAGGTGTGGTATCGTTTTGTGTGGTGTTTTCATGGTTTTACTGTTTGATGCATAGTTTACACATGGCCTTTTAAGTTAAGCCTGATTGCTCTGTGCCAAGCTACCAGAAGCTGAGCACAGGTTTATTTAGGGTGTGATTGTAACTTACCCTGCGTGATCAGGGCGCAAACTTCTGTCAACCAGAAACCTAATTTATACCACCACACAACTATAACTACTCCACTATACGCTATTCCACTCTATGCCACTCCTTTCCATGCCTCTTCACTGTCCAAGAGTTCCCAAGTTTAGGTTTAGAAATAATAGCTAGAGAAAATAATGTACCATGAGGTACAGGCTCTCCCTGATAAGTCTGTAATGATGAACTGCATTTTCAACTTAACTAGTTCAATCAAATTAAACGTTATCATGCCGTCATTGAACGTCTTTGCTAAATGACTTGAACTATTAGGCTTCAGGAGATAGTTACTTTATTTTTTTAAATCGTTGGTTGAATCATTATGTGTATCATTTCAATAAACATATGCAATATTTTTAAATGCTCTTTGAGTAAATGTTTTGACTGGGCAGGGCTTGTGTGCTTCCAAAGTAAAAAGGGCTTCCCTTCCATGCACCTGTGATTGTTTTTTTTTTTTTTGTCCGGTGGCTGATCCAGTAGCAGTATGGCCTGAAATTGAACTTTAGGGTGCAGAAACATAGCATTTTAATGCTGTGAAAGTGACTTAGCTAACTAGATAATTCAGTGTTGTTGTTTTTTCTCTGGTAGCAGATCAACTTTAAACAGCTTTCACAGTACTACTTTGAGAGGGGCTTAGGTTCTACCCACATGTTGGATTCCAGTGTACCAGATTTGATTGGACCAAATGGTTGTGCTGCCACTAAAAAGATTGCTTGTTTTAGACATTATAGTTTGTGGCAATGTTTATACTCAATTCAATAATCCTTGCTAGGCTCTTTTAGAGGTAATGGTATTTTGCTTTGCCAACTGTAATCTTGTATATATTTGTAGTTTTATGACTGCATGGGTGATGGACACCTTGCGAAAAGCTCACCCTCAGTATAATATGCTTGAGTTGATTATGGTGACACACTAATGATAAAGGCTACATGCCTGATTACATATTATGAAAAGTTATGATGAAGGCAGTAGCCCAGACACATTGATTGTGAAAAGTAGATGTTTAAGAAATTGGATTATTAGTTGAAAGGGGTCGAAGCCCCACTCAAATAATAAACACAATCCTTGTCATGGTGAATGATAAAAGTTGCTAAATATACCTGGGCTTATCCCTCTGGTAACTTGGCACAAAAGCAGTCAGGCTTAACTTAGAGTCAATGTGTGAAATATCTATGCAGCACTCTAACAGCAATAACATGGAGATACACAACAGAAAAATCCCAAACTAATTCAATAAAATATAGATCATCTTAATAAATAAAATGAAATAAAAATGACAAAATTCAAAGCAGTACAACCGGAGATATGAGTAAAGGTGAAAATAGTGCCAAACTATCTAGGGTAGCAAAGGGCAGGCAGGCCTAGGTGTGAGCTGTATTTGTCAGAGGCAGGGCTAGAGCCTTCAGAAGCCAGGAAGGGGGCAGGGAAACCATGAGGCTGCTCTTTGAAGTTCAGCAGGTTTGAACACAGCCTTCCAGGACATCCGGCTCAGGAGGGCATTACCCTGTCCCACACCCAAGGTCATTTGTCCCCATGTCTGGAAGGAATCCACAAAACACCATAGGAGAACCATTCACAGTCAGTTGACTCTGGAGATTGTCTGAAAAGCACAATTGGTTTAGGCAGAAATCAGACAACTTCTTAAAGTTGTTTTTTGCAGAATAGAAATTCAAAATATGACTTAACCATTTAATCTGAAGTAAATCACTTATCAAATGTAATACGGTAATCCAGCATTAGTCAGAAATAACCTTTCAACAGTGAAAAACAACTTGAGAAGTTTTTTACTGCCAGGACATGTAAAACTTAAACCCACATGTACTACTTTATAAATACTGTGCACCCTTCCATAGGGGTGATTTGGGCTTAACTTAGAGGTAACATAAAAGTATTAAAAAGGATGAAATAGGCTAATCAAAAGGTGAGTTTTGCAAGGTTGAAGTGGCAGTTTAAAACTGCACTACAGGCTTCAGTGGCAAGCTTGAGACATGTTTTGCAGTGCTACTAGAGTGGGTGGCACAATGGGTGCTGTTATCCACTAGTAGCAATCAATCAATATAGATTTTATTTCGGCACTGAGCCATAAAAGTACATACAATAAAATCACACACTTTGACATACTTTGGATAATAAATAAGTACAGAATTAAAACAAATAATTAGATGTCCAGTCACAACAAAATCAGTAAATAGCATTAGGATCAAAACTACACAGCCTAACCAAAGATATTTTTCATTCACTGGTGTTATTACAGTCCAATTACATTTAAAAACAAATTTGTGGCCTGCCCTAGTAGTAAGAATAGTAAATATAATTTGTGTGATATATCACAATCACTAGTGGCTGACTCCCTTCCCTACTATATCCGGAGCAGCACATGCCTTTGACCTTAATCTTCACATGCCTAGTAAGAATCTACTCAGTGCATACACAAATGGCTTACTTGGGTCAGTTCTCAAAATCCTGAGGGACGCATGCTGCACCCTAATACCCAAATTCCGGCAAAGTAGGACAAGCCAACTCTTCCTGCTGTTCATATATGTCTTGCAGAAAAACAGCACAAGTCTCTATTGGAGCCCTACATGTTGGTCAACAAGAATCACTGTTCCTGCACACACCTTCCCACCTAACTGTGAGCGCACGGAGAGGCAGAGTTCAATACCTAAACTGTAGGTAAATATGCCTAGCCAGTGCAGGCTGAATCTCATCTATCCAGTCCTCCTTCAAGGAGTCCTTCACAAGGAGAAATTAATTGATTAGAGAACCATAGTTTTTCTATGAGTGAAGAGAAAGATCTCTACAAGACCAAAAGGGGCATTTAATGGTGGACTTGGAGACCGACCTTGCAGCGCCAGGGGAAGCCTAAAGGTGAGACATCCCAAGCTGCTGCAAGGAGATCTTCACAAAACACATTGAAGGAATTCCACTGAAGCCAGCTAAGGATGAGATCCCCTCAAGCCCCAGGCAGTAGGAATCAAACTCTGGAGACACCGAAAGCCTCCTGCAATATAGCAAAGGGTGTATCTTCACACAATCTGATATGGGCCTCAAACCAAAATCCAGCCTCAGGAGAAGCAGTTGGGTACTTACAGGGACTCCAACCAACTTGAGCATGAACCTATTTTCCACCAAAACTAGTGAAGGTACACCCAGGTGCCCCAAAGCTCCACACCATAAGTGGCTGCCCCAGAGCCTGAAGTCTGTAAATCTGTAGGGCCGGCTGGACTGGACGTTACTGTGACCCTTGCAGTTTCTTGATAATTCCACCTGAAAATATTTCCATCTTTAATGTATGCTACATTATATGTGTTTGCCACCCCATGTGCTCTGTATGGGTTATACCTAGGTATGTGAATGTACACACAGGTTCAATTGAAACGCCAAAGGAGATAGTGTTTGCCCTGCTAGTGTGCCCTGGATTGAAGATCAGATATGTGGTCTTACTTACATTTATTTCAAGGCCTCTTAACTTACAGAAACACTCAAACTGCTCTAAAAATTATTGGAAATCCATAGGGGAGCATAGTGTTGTCTTCAAGCATAAGTGTGGGAACCTTCATACTTGCCAGTCTGGGAGCCTCATTTTCACAACAATCTCAGAAATATATAAGCCCAGTACGGAAGGATCGAGGGCTGAGGGCCAGTTTGGCCAAGTTCAGGGATTCAAGCCAGTCTTCCACTGATTGCGGAGATAGAAAGAAGTGTGTTGTATTGTTATATTCTACTCTGAGCATGGCCAGGAAGAGCATTGCGCATTTTATACCATTCTCCCGCAAGACCCGCTTAGGTTCATTGAAGGAGGCCCTTTGCGCTTGTGTTCTCCTGGTGAAGTCAGGAAATATCATGATTCTCCGGTTCTCATATAAGACCTCACTTCGTGAGCGGGACTGAGTTAGTATGTGATCTCTGTTTTTATAGTGTAACAGTTTTGCCACTTTTATTCTCGGTCTGGTTCCGGGATGGTGTGGTCGGTTGGGTACTCTGTGGGCTCTTTCCACTGCAAAGAATGCCAAGAGGCCCTCAGGTGCAACCGCACTTCTAAGCCATTTCTCCAGGAAAGATTCCATGTTGTTTGCTGATGATTCCGCTCCTTCTGGTATGCCAACTAGTCTAAGGTTGACTATGACGCGGACTCCAAGTCACTGTAAATGTTGGTCACGACTCACCGCCTCCTCCGGCATGTTGTGGCTCCGTGGGCAGTGGGGCAGCAAAGAAGCAAACAATGGGTCCAGGTACACGGGAGGAGGGGCCAGCAAGTACGACACCTTCGCAGCACCAGTGAGCCCGCCAGGGCAAGGTGATCAGCTTGTGTTACCCCCTCTCCAGAGGTGCGGAGAATCTTCTGACTGCTCATCTCCAAGTGCAGCGTCTCAGTATGGGTGACTGTGTGCAGACTCCCTGGAGCACTCCTCTCGAATTGCTGCCAGAATGCACCTCACTGGGTGGGGCACCCCCATCGTCCATGACCCATCACTGCCCTCGAGATCGCCCTCCGCTGATACAATCAGTAAGTAGGCCACCTCCGTTCCTCACTCGCACCCTTAAGTCACTCGGCTCGCGCTGTCACCGTAACTTATTGCCGCCATCCGCGACAGGCAAGGGGTCTGACGTCGACAGGGGGGCAATTCCTGGGATCGGCGCTGGATCACCACTCAAGCAGGAGGCCTGGTCCCCCCTCGTCGCCTCACCGCCCCAGCCGAGGCATCAGTCGGGTGCGGCCGCCATCTTGAGACTCTGCAGCCGCGGAGAGAGCGGGACAAATTCCCCCGATTTCCCTGACAGTTCAGGTCAGCAGCGGTTCTGCCATGCGCCGCCGGCTCTCCGACAGCAGATCCGTTTTTTCCATTTGCGATTGGGCTTTACTTGTTGAAGATATACTGGTCGGGCCCGGTTCGCGGCTCCGGAGCTCCACACTAGACGTGCTGCTGCATCAGCTGCAGGCCACGCCCCCTACGCAGCATCACCATCATATCATTCAAATTTGCCCATAATTTAATATCCAATAGTATGTAATCAATTAGACTATTTTGATTAGTCCTATTGCATGTGGGAATACCCTTCTTATCTGAGCCGGATCGGCCATTGCAGGCATGCAACCCTTGGTTTAAGGTCATAGCATTGATCTGAACAGCTAAAATTGACCAGTTCTTAATGGGGGCTAGATTGATGGCCGGGACTAGCCAAATGTCATCTTCATCAAACGTAATTGCTTGGGTATCAAGGGCCAGGGGCTCATATTAACAATTAAAATCCCTCCCCCCATCATTTTCCTAGCAGTAGCTGGGAGTGTAGCTAAATGGCTGCCTAAACGCTCAATAACAATAGATTCCTTGTTGTTTCTGGTGGGTCTACTATATATGCTTTAGATACAGTAGGTGACAGCAGAGTAGACAGACCAACTGATGCAAAGGATGTCTGGAGAATCGACCACTACTTTGTTCAGCACCCCCTGCATTGTGGTCTTAACCCAAGTCAAAAGACCTCCTGATGGCCTGCCATTTCCACAGGATATGGCTGCCTTAGAAACGTTCACATATCCTGGACTGTATACTGGCTGCATGGACCAGGTCTCCTGAAATAAACAAATACCAAAGACAAAGTTAATTTGAATTGCTGAAATAATACCATCAATATCCCCAATACCGAGAACTTTCCTCTACTCTAGCCTCTAACTACAACGAACAAATTGGTGGTCCAGAACAATTTTCACTAGGGCAAACTTCCCTTAGCAAGTGCCCACCAATACTTTGGGGCCAAGACTCAGCTGCGATAGATATAACCTTTGCATGCCTTAATGAAGTCAACTCACTCTCAGTGGCTGCAAAGAGCATGCGCTAAAGGAGGAAAATTCATCCCTAATGAAATCATAAATTTTCTGCACCCAGATCCCCAGGAGTTCAGTGACCCAGCTAGGTTTGGTATTATAAACTTCACTTATGACATCATTTCAAGAAGCATTAGATGGAACCTGAGATGTATACACAAGATCAGAATGCGACTGGACTAGCGAAGTCACCTAACTGTTGACGTGATTGCTCTCCCCCTGACTTTGGCTTTTCCCATAGGTGCTATCCCCTGGGAAACCATTATTTCTACAATGTAAGTCTGGAGTATACTGTTAGAAGAAACTATGTCAGATTCCTGTTTCTGGTCCGCAGTAACCCCTGCCTCTAGAGACAAACGACATTCAGTAAACTCTAATCTGTACTGATGACACCAAGGGCCATATGCAACATCCTATCTATCTACGTGCTTTTCGAGAGGAGGTGCAGAAGCAGAAACAATTTTGGTAGCTTACCTCTTGCCCATTCTGATTCAAGATTAACACCACACTCAAAGCTTTATTTTATCCATCACCACACAAAGTATGAATGAACCACAGACGTGTTTTACAAAGATGTACCAACTAGTAGCATCCAATTTGCAGGGCCTCGGTATATGTGGTAACATTTACTAGGGACATATAAGTAGATCAGGTGTGCCAATTAGGTTTATGTGGCCAGTTTTACCTTGTTTATTGCACAAGCACTTTGATGGCTGATGGGGTAAAATGTGCAGCTTCCTAATGCCAAAAAACAAATTCAGCAAAAAAAGGGGGTGTGATGGCAAAAAGTATAGGGGAACACAGCACCATGGATGTCAGCTCTAAGAATATGTTAAAGGCAATAGGCATTTGAGTCTGGGTAGCTATTACTCTGTATTAAAGGCTACAGATGTTTTTTTTGTTCCATGGAATTTCACAGATATCCTTAGTAGACAAGGGTTTTAGGGCCATATTTATACTTAGCGCAGTTTTGCGTAAAAAAAATTAGCGCCGGCGTGCATGAAAAAAATGACGTACACCAGGCAGCGCCGGCGTAGGGGAATATGGAGCTTGGGTGCCAAAAAATGGGGCAAGTCAGGCTGAGGCAAATTTTTCGCCTCAACCCGATTTGCGCCATTTTTTTCGACTCCCAACCCCCATTGAAATGACTCCTGTCTTAGCAAAGACAGGAGTCATGCCCCCTTGCCCAATGGCCATGCCCAGGGGACTTTTGTCCCCTGGGCATGGTCATTGGGCATAGTGGCATGTAGGGGGGCACAAATCAGGCCCCCCTATGCCACAAAAAAAAAAAATACTGACCTGAACTTTCCTTAATGTCCCTGGGATGGGTCCCTAAATCCTTGGGTGTCCTCCTGGGGTGGGCAACGGTGGCAGGGGGTGTCCCTGGGGGCATGGGAGGGCACCTTTGGGCTCCTTCCGAGCCCACAGGTCCCTTAACGCCTGCCTTGTCCAGGCACTAAAAAACGGCGCAAAAGCGGCTGGACGTCATTTTTTTTGACCCGCCCACTCCCAAGAGTGAGTTTTGCCCGGGAGTGTAAATACGGCGCACATGCCTCGGAATCAATTTTTTAGACGGGAACGCCTACCTTGCATATCATTAACGCAAAGTAGGTGTCCACGCTAAAAAATGACGCAAACTCCATGGACTTTGGCGCTAGACGCGTCTAACACCAAAGTATAAATATGGAGTTAGTTTTGCGTCGGAATTGCGTAAAAAAATACGACGCAATTCCGGCGCAAACACAGTATAAATATGCCCCTTAGTGTTTCAACAGTGGGCATACTTGTTAAAGCCGCTTCAGAGAGAGAGTATTTTGCTTTGCCAATTGCACTTTTGTATGCATTCACAATTTTATGACTGCATACCTGATGGTTATCTTATGGGTAAGCATACACTCAGTACAAATCAAATCTGAGTAGGTTATGGTGACAAGACAATAACAGCTATAAGCTTGATTGGTGTGCAGCGAAATTTTGCATCAGATGCCATAGGTGTACTCTTTTTATTATGAGAATTTATGACAAAGACAGTTGTTGGACTTTTTCCTCCTTCCTCCTATTTATTCTGACCTGTTTATGTTGGCTTTAGGACTCTGAGCACTTTACCACTGCTAAACAGTGCTAAAGTACATATGCTGTCTGTGTAAATTGTATTGTTGATTGGTTTATCCATGAATGGCAAATTTGATTTACTAGTAAGTCCCTAGTACAGTGCACTAGAGGTGCCCAGGGCCTGTAAATCAAATGCTACTAGTGGGCCTGCAGCATTGGTTTTGCCACCCACACTAGTAACATAGTAAACATGACTCAGACATTCCACTGCAGTGTCTGTGAGAGCAGATTTAAACTGCCAATTTAACTTGGCAAGTGTGCACATTTGTCAGGCCTAAACCTTCCCTTTTCTTACATGTAAGACACCCCTAAGGTATGCCCTAGGTAGCCCCATGGGCAGGGTGCAGTATATGTTAAAGGCGATACATGTACTTATGTGTTGTACATGTCTTGACAGTGAAATACTGCCAAATTCGGTTTTTACTGTTGCAAGGCCTATCTCTCTCATAGATTAACATGGGGGCAGCCTTTAAACATTATTAAAGTGCAGATTCCCTTAGGGAGCAGATAGAAATGTGGAGTTTAGGGTCCCTGAGCTCACAATTTAAAAATACATCTTTTAGTGAAGTTGGCTTTTAAATGCACTTTTAGAAAGTAGGCATTTTCTTGCTTAAACCATTCTGTGACTCTGCCTGTTTGTGGATTCCCTGTCTGGGTCAGTTTGACAGTTGGGCTGTTTGCACCTCTCTCTAGACAGTGACACAAAGGGAGCTGGGTTGTACCCTCCATATCCTGATGAGCCATCTGTGCTAGTAGGGAGGAGAGGAGTGGTCATTTACACCTGAAAGGGCTGTGCCTGCCCTCACACAATGCAGTCTCTGACCCCCTGGTGTGTGTCTGAGGCCTGGCCTGGGCAAGGCGGGATCTTACAAACAAGAGAGACTTTCCTTTGAAGTTTGCCTATTTCAAAGGCAGAAAGGAGTATAAGAAGAGGACCCAAAGTCCCTGGAAATTAGATTACTTCAAGGATTCAAGAGGAATCTCTGCATGGAGAAGAGCTGAGGAGCTGAGGAGAAGTGCTGCCCTGCCTGCTGACTGTGCTTTGTGGCGCTATCCTGCAGTTGCTGCTTCTGCCTGTGCAAGGTAACAGAGACTGGACTTTGTTGCATTCCTGCTTGAGAAGTGACACCAAGGGCTTGGAGTAGAGATTGCCTCCTGTTTTGAAGCCTAAGGGACAGCAAAGGCTTTACCAACCAGACCTGAGTCTACTTGCTGTGGACTCTAGCTTTCCAGAGGGTGCCATTCCATTTCCTAGATCCCTGGAGGTGAAATCCTGGAGAAAAAACAGTCTAATGACGCCGGATGATGACATGTGACTTAGTGAAGGACGCCGCTGTCCGGAACCACGACAGTGCTTGCCCCGTGGCTGTGGACCTTGCTGTGTGTGAATCCGATGACCCTGTGAGCTGACGCCGCTACCCTGGAACTGTGACGCCACCTGCTGCGTGGCCGTGGACCTCATAGAAGTCTAACGACCCTGTAGGCCTCACAACGCTGCAATCGCTGCCTGACTTCGCTGACACCGGAGTGTCATAAGCCTGACATCCGTCACGATCTGATGCCATTGCAGCGCCTGCAGCCCTGTGACATCATGACGACCCTGTGTGGTCACCCAAAAGCATCGTAACTCCGCCGGACTTCGCATCTGCTGGAACCAAGGGACTGACTTCGCATCCGACGCCACCTCACCTCCACCGCCCTGTAGAGAGCACCCGAATCCACTGCACGACGCCACAGTCTTCCTGTCCCGGGGCACCGGAACTGATGCCGCATCGGATCCAGCAAAGCCTCTCTTTCCGACTCCGCGCACCGGCCTGTTTTCTGCTTGTTCTAAAGGTACTGTACCTGGGGGTCGACTGACTCCGTAAACGACGCCATGTTTTACCAACTTGCAGTGTTTTTACCTAAGGCTTGTTCATATTTTCAACAGTATATTGTGGATTTTTGTCGGATTTGGTCTTGTTTATTTAGATAAAATATTGAATATTTTTCTAAACCTGTGTTGTGTCATTTTGTAGTTGTTCAATGTATTACTATGTTTGTTGGTACAAACACTTAACACATTGTCTCTGAAGTTAAGCCTGCCTGCTCGTGCCAAGCTACCAAGGGGGTAAGCAGTGGTTAACTGAGGGTGATTCTCCTTTACCCTGACTAGAGTGAGGTTCCTTGCTTGGACAGGGGGTAACCTGACTGCCAGCCAAAGACCCCATTTCTAACAACAGTAGACTTATTTATAATGAAATTATATGTTAACACCAATACTATTCTAACAGTGGATTGAGCTATTATGCTTCAGGTTGTAGAAAGGCAATCTCACATGTAATCTCATAAATTACCGTAATAGGCAAGGGCTTCACTGTTGACCATCCACTCTGTCAAATACTTAAAAGAGAATTTCACTGCATGGATTCTTGTTAGACCCTATTAGGAGAAGTTCTAAGTTGTTTTCCCAACTGTAATTGGGTACCTATTTATACCTATTTATACTTTCATAAATACATGCATGATGGTTCCCAGCTGATGCGGACCTCAGTAGGTCTGTGTTTTATATTGTGTCAAGCCACTGGTAAAGGTTAGAGGCCTTATCGGTTCACTGAGAACAGTCATGTCAGATTCCTTATGTGTGATCTGCTTATAATGAAACATTATTACAAAGCAAGTAGACTGTAATTACTTATTGTGAGAATCATGTGTTAGAGTCAATAGACTTTTAAGGTTGGACTGTTTTGACACTGTGTTAAAGGCTATAGGCAGGTGTTTTGTTACATGCAATCTTGCAGATTACTATAGTAGGCAAGAGATTTGGTGTTGCTGACCCACCTGACCAAACAATAGTGTAGACGATTTGCACTATGGCAATCCTCATTCAGCTTTATTAGTAGGGATTTTATATTGTTTTGCTCACTGTATTTTATACCTATTTGAATGTTGCATTGTGGTAAGTCTTATCACCAACAAAGTAGGTCTGAGTAGGTTATGGTGACAAGTGAATGATCCAGGTTATAGGCTTAAATGTTTACAAAACCATATGTAAAATCAAGAGACATTTGATGGTAGATTGTTATTACTCAGTATTATAGCTAACAGATAGTTATTGTGTTACCTAGAATCTCTAAGAGGCCTAAGATTTTGGTGCATATTACCTCCACAGACAAACAGAGGGGTATAGATGATTTGCACTCTCGAAATCTCTGTTAGGCATTCTTAGGAGAGATAGATTGTATTTTGCTTTGCCAACTCTTATTTTGTATGCTAAGTGGTGGACCTGGCTTTTTGACAGGTCATCCCCAAACTTTTTGCCTCCTTCCTCTATTTTTTCTGACCTGTTGTTGTTGGCTTTTGACCTCTGGGCACTTTACCACTGCTAACCAGTGCTAAAGTGCATATGCTCTCTGTGTAAATTGTACTATTGATTGGTTTATCCATGATTGGCTATTTAATTTACTTATAAGTCCCTAGTAGAGTGCACTATATGTGCCTAGGGCCTGCAGATTAAATTCTACTAGTGGGCCTGCAGCACTGGTTGTGACACCCACTTCAGTACCCCCTTAACCTTGTCTCAGGCCTGCCATTGCAAGGCCTGTGTGTGCAGTTTCACAGCCACTTCGACTTGACATTTGAAAGTCCTTGCCAAGCCTAGAACTCCCACCTTTTCTACATATAAGTCACCCCTAATGTGTGCCCTAGGTGACCCCTGGAGCAGGGTGCTGTGTGGGTAAAAGGCAGGACATGTACCTGTGTAGTTATATGTCCTGGTAGTGTAAAACTCCTAAATTCGTTTTTACACTACTGTGAGGCCTGCTCCCTTCATAGGCTAACATTGGGGCTGCCCTCATACATTGTTGAAGTGGCAGCTGCTGATCTGAAAGGAGCAGGAAGGTCATATTTAGTATGGCCAGAATGGTAATACAAAATCCTGCTGACTGGTGAAGTCGGATTTAATATTACTATTCTAGAAATGCCACTTTTAGAAAGTGAGCATTTCTTTGCACTTATATCTTTCTGTGCCCTTCAATCCATGTCTGGCTAGGTTTAGTTGACAGCTCCTTGTGCATTCACTCAGACACACCCCAAACACAGGATACTCAGTCTCACTTGCATACATCTGCATTTTGAATGGGTCTTCCTGGGCTGGGAGGGTGGAGGGCCTGCCCTCACACAAAGGACTGCCACACTCCCTACTGGGACCCTGGCAGACAGGATTGAACTGAAAGGGGACCTGGTGCATTTATTAGACACTCTTTGAAGTCACCCCCACTTCAAAGGTACAATTTAGTATAAAACAGGGCCTCTGCCCTACCTCATCAGACACTTGCTGGAGAAGAAATCTGAAGCAGAAGCTGCATCCTGCCAAGAAGAACTGCCTGGCTGCTCAAAGGACTCACCTGACTGCTTTCTACAAAGGACTGCTGCCTTGCTGTTGGCCTGCTGCCTTGCTGAACTCTTGTCTGGCCGTAAAAGTGCTCTCCAAGGGCTTGGATAGAGCTTGCCTCCTGTTCCCTGAAGTCTCAGGACCAAAAAGACTTCTCTTTTTCATTTGGACTCTTCGTGCTCTGAAAATTTCAAAGCGCAGCTTGTTCCGTGGTGAGAAAAACACTGCACACCGACGCTGATCAACGCGACGCCTTTGGGGTGACCGGAACTTCGACGCATGCCTCGCAAGGACAACGCCGCCCGACTTCCAGAGGGGAAATCGACGCGACGCCTGCCGTGAGAGCGAAACTTCGACGCACAGCCCCGCGGAACAACGCGCAGCCGGAAAACAAGCAGGAGAATCCACGCACAGACCCCGGGACATCTGGTAATCCCCGCGACCCACAGAAAGAGACTGTCCGCGCGCCGGGAAACAACGCACGACTTCCCCGCGTGAAAAATAACGACGCAAGTCCGTGTGTGCTGGGGAGAAATCGACACACACCATTTTTCCACGTATCTCTTCTTCTGCGGCCCCTTGCGGAGATTTTTCACTCCAAACCAGGTACTTTGTTCTTGAAAGAGACTTTGTTTGCTTTTTAAAGACTTAAGACAATTTATATCACTTTCCAGTGATACGTCTACAATTTCACATTGCATCTTTATTCGTTTTGACCTATAATTATCCTGATAAATATTATATATTTTTCTAAACACTGTGTGGTGAATTTTTGTGGTGTTATATTGTGGTATTGTATGATTTATTGCACAAATACTTTACACATTGCCTTCTAAGTTAAGCCTGACTGCTCGTGCTAAGCTACGAGAGGGTGGGCATAGGCTAATTTTGGATTGCATGTGATTTACTCTGACTAGAGTGAGGGTTCTTGCTTGGACAGAGGGTAACCTGACTGCCAACCAAAAACCCCATTTCTAACACTAAGTAATTTTATGAATGTATGTCTGATGGTTACCTTGGGGGAAAGCATGGGAAATATTAGGCTTAGTACAGGATGTCTTAGTGGGTTATTGTGAAAGTCAATGATAACAATTAGTGACATGGTTGGTTCAGCAGGAAAGATTTTTTTCAATGCCATAAATCCAATCTTTCTATTACAAAAACCCATGATAACTGTAGGAGACCCCACATATTGACTGTGGAAAATATATGTTAAAGATAACAGGCATTTAACCGTGGATTTCTATTTCTCTGTGTTAAAGCCCTTTCATAAAAAAGGCTCGGATTACCTTTGTAGGGAAGAATTTTGGTTTTGGTTAAAACCCCTGGCAAACACTATGGATAGGAGATTTGCACTGTAATCCATCCACTGTAATCCAACTGTAGATACAGATACAAATATGGATATAGATAGCAATACGTATGTAGATATATGGAGTGCCTTTGGCTCAGCTCTGGTCTGCCATTGATCTTTCTGCGTGTCATTTACACGTTGCTTCCATCCATGACAGCACAGTACTTGGGCTATTGGTTCAGTCAACTCAGTCATTGTCTCTCTTGTCCTGTGAATGATTGGATTTTATTGTCACATGTGTACTACCTCCACCTGAAAAACGTGTGCTTCAGTGTCAGGGCTGGTAGTTCAGTCCTTTAATTTTCAATGTTTTCTTTCATAGTTCCCTTTTCCTTTTCTTAGCTTCCCCTCTTTTTAACTTCATGTTTCTTAAGAGGATACTACAGCTGTCCAGGCAGTGCTAACAGTTTACTTGTTTGCTGCTCATTTTATCTACCCTTCAACACATTTCTTGTGGCCACTTCATCAGTAACAGAAGACCCATATTGAATGGTTTTGTCCATAGTGTGTTATAGTTTTACCATTCTAAATATGGCCAAACGTGTCTCTGGATATGGGGGCGATGCTGGAACTTTAAAACAATGATAGGCTGTTTAGAATGGCTCTACTAAGATGGACACCCACTGATATATCAGGTTTCGTTAGACAAAGCATACCATAATTAGATGGCATCATTACATCTTTTTTCTACTGCAGTCTTTTAATTTATTGCACATATTTGTTGAGTTTGTGTGTGTTTCATTGTGGTTGTGTTGGAGGGTGAATACAAGAATGAGTCAGTGGATGGATAAATCTATGCATGAGTGACGCATGAGTGCAACAATGAGTGAGCACATGTTTGGTGGGTTACTGAGGGCCTAACTCCGTCAATCACACAAAAGGAAATCTCTCTCATTAGCCAGGCCGATTGGCATTGCCAATGCTAGTTCTAACTTGTGCAGGCCATGGTAAATCTGCTCTACATTGTATACGTTTGCTAGCATTAGAGATGTCTTAGGCAAACCATAATAACTTTGGCTAGCCCACAAAATCGTGGGGTAGTCCTCAGAATCAGTGCAAAAATGCACCCATTTCATATTTCTGAGGTCACTAACACTAGAGATACTCAATAAATATCATTATTGCCAGAAAATCATGTCTTCGGAGTATAAAACAGGCTGTATGTTATGTTTCTACAGTAAAAGAAGGGCATACAATATGATGGCCAATGATGACATGCCGGTCTACCCAGCCTAATAAAGTTCTTGGCAAGCAATCAATAAGGCTGCATGTTTCATTTAAAAAATAAAAATAATAATCTATGACATCTTGCTTTAATTAATAATAGGCTAGACTCCAGGTAATTGTGATTATCGTGTTTGTTAGCCGGGTCTCCCCACCTATCTCCAGCACAATATCCTGTTCAAGCAAAGTTTCGTTCGGGATGAGGCAATTTCTAAACCCTAGGCCTAACTCTAAGGTATTTGCAAATCTGCAGCCGAGGAAATACTGCTATGAAAAGGTAAAGATGTATGACTTCAGGCAATTCACAAAACAATCCTGTAACACATCAGGAAAGAACTGCCAGATATAGCTTTCCAGGTATCACAGACAGGTCACCAATGAGAAACGTATGTCAATATCCACGACCATTTCCATTCAGGGAAAGGGCATGAAAAGATTTAACTGGCATGTTTGTCGGAGTGCTCAGACTAACAAGATTGACTTCTCCTTGTAATGGACACTAGAAATCACTAGATCGGGTATGTTTTGCGTAACTGAACCGTAATAGAGGATAATTACGCGGGAGTGAATAGAGTTTGACTCGTTGACTCGCTAGGTATACTGTTGTAGACCCAACTTAAAAAAATCATTTATGGTCGTAATTGGGACCACAATGTCATTCGTTTACTTAAGGGTATGCTGCCTGCTCTATAATCATCAAACTTTTTCCGATAGAGGCGGTGTTTCCAGTGGGTTGCATTGATTTTAAACACTTTAAACATTACTAGATTGTTGGCATCGGCGTCAGGGTAACCACTGTAAACATTTACCACATAACTCGGGGTTTCCATCATGTTATTCACTTACGGTGTAATGAACCGTTCAAAAAAACTTCAGATAAAGAAGATGAAACTTGATCAAAATATGCACATATCCTCCAAATTTACAACAAAAACAGTAGACTACTTGTTCCGTGACTGTTATACGGGTGCACCAAAAGAGCGAAGCTATGATCATATACATAATATGAATACCGATTATCTCATTTGTTAGGCACCAGCACAAAAACAAAAAGTCTAAGCAGATGGGTAACTCTCAAGTGACTCATTAAGAATTCCCTCAAGCAAGATAGGCTGTCCAAATTCACGCGGGGCAGTTCAAATAACAGTCCCCGACCCCACAGAGCCACCAGTGCCTGTCTCTGAAAATATATGGAGGATGGAATGCTTGTCCAGCAGCTGGCGATATTAAAGGAAGTGCTCTGAAATGTCACTGTTGACTTTTTCACTATCATGGAAAAAAAGTAAAGAGAAAGGAAAACAATTAAATAAAGAAGCAGCTCCCATTTTTAGGACTGCTAACGGTAGTCCCGTGTCTCCGAATATCGTGATATAATTTTCTTATATGCTATTAAAATCATCGCCATTTCAATTTCTTCATCCTTATTTAATGATCTGCAGGTTCGGTGCACTTTATTTCATAACCACATCACAAAAAGTGTCCCTTTCATTACAGATGTTACAACTAATGATATATTTTCACACATTTTTAAATGGATTGTGTAGTTGTCTGCTGTACAATATATGAATGCCGGAGGCTAAAACTGACATATTCAATGGGATTTTAATTATTCAAACTAAATACAATAACCCTATTAACTAGTTATAACTTTGAGTATATATTAGAAATGTTCAACTGTCCTAATAATTTGTTATATTCAAATTGTAAAACAAACTTTTTATTTTACAGAAGCTTTGTTTGCATAATTTATATTTTTTCCTGTATAGAGATAAAGTAGAACAACGTGTGTGTTTGCAAAGAACCTTCTATATGATCAAACAAATATATTTTGTGAATACAGGAACATTATGGTATATGTAATTGTAACACAATTAACTGACTGTATTCTTCTTAGACAGTACAAAATGACTAATGAGATGCTTGAAATAATCTCAAGCACCAAAAGCGACTGCATTCAGCATCACTCCATCAAACTCACATAACCCGCATCTGCAGGAGCAAGTTAGGAGTGTGCTCTTTGCTGCCAAATCCTGGAGCAAACTTCCACACCACAATAGGACCCCCCCATCCCTTTTTGAAGTCTGCAAGGAACTGAAGATCTGGCTATTCAAGTAGGAGCCTGATTGGCATACTCACCTAACCAGTGCCTGGATTCTCCCTGGGTGATAAGCGCGTGCTACAGATCCACATAACATAACTCTTGGCCGCTGTTCAGTCTAATTAATTTTTTAATCTGCTTCAATACAGTGATCAGGCCTGTGAAATCAGTGTTGATCAACCCAAAATAGGCAGCTCAGACATAAATGCTCAGCCACATTCCCTCGGACAGGAATAAAAGCCAACTCCAGAGTGTTTCCAGCCACTTTCATGTTCATCATTGGAGTGCAGCTGGAGTTCTATACCACAGCAAGCTTCAGATTGATGTCTGGGACAACCACTCTTGCTTAGGAGAACTTACTGCATGTTTTGATCTTGACAATCACTTTCACGGTGAATAGTTTTAGATCGTCTGTATCATTATAGCAGGGACCAATTATATGGAAATCTGTCTTGACTCACAAGGGCCAATCATATGGAAATCGCTATGAGTAAACTTAAAAGGTGCACTTCAGCCTAAACCTCTAGTCCACTTCTTTCTGAAAAGCAATACAAGCCAACTGTAGAGTGTTTTAATTCTCGCTGGGCTTCATCAGTAGGGTACAACATAAGATCTATAGCACAGCATGTTTAGGAGACATGTCTGGACTCTTGCTTAGAAAGACTCACTTACACAGCACAAAATAATGTTGGTGAAAACTCATTTCAGCCACCAGTTATTTTTGTAGGTGACTTTTCAGACCTCGTAAATGTTTTTCAATATATATCTGTATTGGATCTGGCACGCTCTGCAAAGTCACCCGAACCATTTTGCCTTTACCCTTCATGTTTCACTGAAATTGTGATTGTTGGCTCTAGGACTCTGTGCATTTACCCCTACTAACCAGTGCTAAAGTGCCTGTACTTTCCCCTTTAAACTTGGTAAATTTGACTTTCACTATATTGTCATATTTAATTTATATATAAGTCCCTAGTAAAATTATATACCATATACTCAGGGCCTGTAAATTAAATGCTACTAGAGGACCGGCAGCACTTAGTGTGCCACCCACTTAACTACAGCTTCAAACTGCCAATTTCATTTGGCAATATAACCCCATGCCAAGCCTTCAACTTCCCCCTGGTAGTGCCAAACCACTAATTTCTAAAAACTAAAACTACTGTGAGGCCTACCTCACTCATTGGACAATATTTGTTAGACCTGGCATCCTTGGCATAGTTTCCCCTGTCTTTTTGCCTCTGCTTCCTGTATTTTTGACTGTGTACTTGACTTCGGTTTTGCTGTTTGTTGGTACTCTGGGCACTTTACCGCTGCTGACAAGTGCCTCCTGTATAAATTGTGATGATGATTGATTATCCCTGATTGGCATATTGGATTTACTAGTAAGTCCCTAGTAAAGTGCACTAGAGGTGCCCAGGGCCTGTAAATCAAATGCTACTAGTGGTCCTGCAGCACTGATTGTGCCACCCGAATGACTATCCCTGAAAACATGTCTCACACCTGCCACTGCAGAGTCTGTGTGTGCAGTCTTGCACTGCCAATTCCACCTGGCAAGTGAACCCACTTGCCAGGACCAAACCTTTCCTTTTACCACATGAAAGGCACCCATGTGGTAAGTATTAGGTGGCCCCATGGGAAGGATACAGTTTATGTGAAAGGTAGGGCATGTACTGGTGGGTTTTACATGTTCTGTTAGTGAAATCCTGCCAAATTTGTTTTCACCATTGCAAGGCCTATCTCTCCATGGTTAACATGAAGATTGCCTTTAGTTATCTTTTAAGTATAGTTTACCCTTGGGAGCAGATGGAGAGGTGGAATTTGGGGTCTCTAAACTCACAGTTTTTAAAAACATATTTTGGTAGAGTTCGTTTTTAGATTGTCAAATTGAAAATGCCACTTTTAGAAAGAAAGCATTTTCTTGCTTCTGCCTGAATGTGGAATCCACATCTGGCTCAGACTGACAGTTGGACTGTTTGTGACTTCCTGCTAGACAGTGACACAAAGGGAGTTGAGGTGTGTCTGCATATCCTGATGAGTCTACTGGACTAGAGTGGGGAGGGAGGAACTGACACTTACACCTGAAAGGGCTGCGCCTGTCCTTACACAATGCAGTCTCCAACACCCTGGTGTGTGTCTGAGGCCAGTCCTGGGTGAGGCAAGATCTTGTGAACAACAGAGGCTTTCCTTTGAAGTTTGCCTTATTCAAAGGCAGAAATGAGTTTAAGTAGTGGACCCAAACTCCCAGACTTTTAGAATACTTCTGGATCAAGAGGAACCTCTGCCAAGGAGAAGAGCAGAAGAGCTGGAGGAGTACTGCCCCTTTGCTGTGTGTTCTTTGCTGGGTCAACCTGCAGTTGCTGCTTCTGCCTTAAAGAGGACAAATGCTGGACTTTGCTGTGTATACTGCTAGTAAAGATTCTCCTAGGTCTTGGACTGAACTTGCCCCCTCTTCTAAAGTCTTAGGGCCATCAAAGACATCACCTGCCAGCACCTAGGATCTCTTGCAAAGACCCCTACCCTGCAAGTGGTGCCACATCCAGTCCCTGGGCTCTTGAAAGGAGAAGGTGTTCAACCCAATGTGAAAATCCACGCACCACAGCCAAGCAGCAGAAAAACTGATGCAGCGCCTGCACTGTGGCTGAAAAATTGACACAACACTGGAAAAACTGACTCATCGCCAGTGCAGCATGGATTCATCAATGCTGTGCATCCGGATATTCCACTCATCGTCCCTGGGCATCAAAACCTGCCACATCACCGTGCAGCCCTGAGGCTACTTGTCCAGAAATCAACGCCTCTCGTGCTGTGAGGAAAGAATCAATGCCCGGCTGAGAAAGAATCAACGCATGGCCTCACTTCCAAGTAAGGAATCAATGCATTGCTTGGTTTTCCGATGCACGTTAAGTCGTGCAGCTTTATTTTTGATGCATACCAGGTACTTTGTGCTAAAACAATGCATCCATTGATTTCTATGGATTAAGACTGTTTTTACTTTAAAAATTCATATCTCTGCTTGTGCGTGTTGGATTTTTGTCGTTTTGGTCTTGTTTGATTTAGACAAATGTTGGCTATTCTTTAAAACTGATGTGGAGTCCTTTTGTGGTGTTTTCACTGTGTTACTATGTGTGTTAGTACAAATACTTTTCAGATTGCCTCTGAGATAAGCCTTCCTGCTTGTACCAAGCTGCCAAGGAGGTGAGCAGGGGTTATCTGAGCTGGGTATCTCCCTTATCCTGACTAGAGTGAGGGTCCCTACTTGAACAGGGTGCAAACCGACTGCCAATTAGAGACTTCATTTCTAACATGCATGAATTGTATTGATTAGTATAATGAGCAAGGGGGTGAGCAGGGGTTATCCTAGGTGTGTATCTCTCTACCCTGAGTAGAGTGAGGGTCCCTGCTTGGACAGAGTGCCAACTGACTGCCAACCAGAAACCACATTTCTAACAATATTGGCTTGTCTTATTGTATTTAATAAGTACTAGCTTTTGATTGGAAAGAGGCCAACATTTCATATTTGGCATCTGAAAAAGTGTAATTAAATTCTCCTATAATAGTAACATCAGATTTTAAGTTACAGGTTGGAAAATGCCACTGTAAGAATGTTTGCATTTTCCTGCCCTAACTATTTGGTGCCTGCAGCCTGTCCTAGGTTACATGACTAGGTGTACTTAGCAGGTGGACTTTCTTTATGCTTCTGAGACAGCCGCACAATATAGGGAATAGCTGTGCCTGGATGGGCCATCAACTGTCAGGATTGGGAGGGGGTGGAGATCCCCACTTGCAACTGATGTTCTTTGTTCTGTCTTCACAAAAAGAACTGATCACCCCTGCATTGCTCATGCTGCCAGCTCACAGCCCGGACAGGGGAAGCAGGAAACTTCAAACACTTCAGAATTCTCTAGAAACATCTCCTACTTCAAAGAAGATACCAAATATAAAATTAAGGCCCTCAGACCCAAGCTTCACTTTACTTTCTGGAACTGCAGAAGGACTCTCTGAGGATTGCTGGTACTGTGGCCTGCCGTGTACTCCACAAGACTGCTTTACAGCAACAAGAAGGACTGCTTTGCTGCCTTGAACCATTACAGGCCTGACCTACAGCTTGAGTCCTGTTTTACTAGTTGAATCCAGGACTGCCAGAGTCACTCCAAGGGCTTGTTGGCTTGCCTCCTGATCAGAACCTCAGGGACAGAAACGTCTCCAACTATTTTGAACCAGTGCCTTCACCCAGCATGAGTGAGTTCTAATGCCTCAAATTGTGCATCTTCAGTCCTGGACCCTTGATGGTGGTGCTAAAGGTGCCCACATAGCCAAAAGCCAATGTTGGGACTTAGAAAGTGTTTGGCTAAAAATTGCTCTCAGAACTGAAGGAGGACCAGGACCAACCTGCTCATCTATGAGCCCAAGGTGCATCGCCAGCCAGCCTGAATTCACAGTTGCTCCTGCTATGTTGTTCTTCTCAGCAGCAAATCCTGTTCAGTGGTCCTTCGCTGAGGAGGTATCCGGCCTCATGGAATTCTCATCAGCTACATCCTTTGGCCTCATCCCATTGGAGATTTTCAACTTTTAAGAAAGAGACCAAGTTTCAATACAAACATCTTTACAGCAACTTTGTCCACTGGCACCCCCATGATGCCACCAACTCAGTCATTGCCTGCAGCCTTGCCTCACTGATCTTTACTTTTTGAGAACATGTTTGATAAAAAATGTTCTTAGTTCAAGGGTAAGCGCTGACCACGCACAATCCCCTTTTCATACCCAAATCGGGCTACATCACCGTGGGCCATGTTTTTCAACTTTGACCCAAGCTCACTTTACTAGATGTCTGCCATTAGTGCTTTGATCTTTTAGGTGCTATTGTTGTCTTAAACTTTGGAAATTCATAACACTGGTTCTACTGATTGGATTGTTGTCATTTTGGTGTCAGATAATTTGATAAAATTGACTCTATTTTTCCAAATCGGTGTGGGATTGTTTGTGTTGTGTTTTCACTTTATTACTGTTTGTGTGATGCATTAATACATGTTCAACTAAGCTCCCATTGGGTTAAGCACATGCTAATTGAGTGACATTTCTGTTTTGCTCAAATAGGGACTATGGCTGTCGGTTGAGGATGCTTGACACCTAACCTTATCCAACAACCCAATTTCTCACTCTGTGCTAATACAGATTGAGGCCAAGTAAAATAAACTAGTCTTATCTCGTCCGTAAGGGCCAGTTCAAGTTAAATGTTAGACCACATTTCCTTTGAAATGGGACACCAGCAACAACAAGATCCTTTTATGCCTTCATTTATGATGTATATCTTGAGTCCAAGGGTATAGCCAGAAAGGGGCCTATGTCAGACATACTACAGTTAGGGATACTCAATGAAAAATGTTAAAAATAATGCAGAATGAGATCAATTAAAAGTGTCATACTAAGTTGTGTGGAAAGGATAATCTTACAAGTTTTTGTTTTACCTATAGGAAAGAGGGTCACCTGATTGAGTTGTTCTAGAATCTTAGCTCTGTCTATCTATCTTTCTTTCCATCTATCTGTCTTTATCTATCTATCAAAAAATGGAAGTTAAAGAGACGCTATAGTTAGGTGTTTCAATGAGACATGAGCAAATGCTAAAACCACAAAAATCACTGAAATATACTATATACAGTTTAATGAACTAACTATATCTTGCACCCTTCTTATGTACTCCTTAAAACCTCACAAACTACAGCATTCGTGACATGTTAAATGACATAAATTACATTGTACTAATGCCATTGTACTTATGATTATATCTGCCTTTCCTTAATTTATTGATTTTGGCACCTTTAAATGAATCTGCACAAAACTCTCTAAAAAGAAAAGTACACGCACTTCAGCTTTTTCATGGGAAGGTTCACAAGGAACCAATCAAGAAAATAGAAAGTCCCAACACATTAATTTAAAAAACTTTAACTTCTCCTCATATATCACATTACTTATGACATGTTAAAATGAAAAAAGGGACGAGGATGTGGGTTTGGCATTTACACAGGGATGGGTACAGGGCCAGAAGGCCAGTGCATTATGGGGGTGCAAGATATAGTGGTTTTGTGTTTTTGTGATATGCACGTTATGGCAGTGACAATAAATTATTGATGACATAGGTGTCAGAATTTTCCAAAAGAAATAGAAATCATTGACATCGCATATACTGTCATGTTGAGCAGGAGAATCATATTTTCCTGCCACACCAAGGATTTTCTTGGAAATGCAGACATATCAGGAATTGATTTATCTGGATGTGGGAAAGGGAGAGTGGGATTATCCTAGGGATATTAACAGTGACTACTACCACTTAACCTTTTTGGCTTGCTTACTTTAAAGACACGATGGGTTGCAAAAGATTAATTTCCTGTAGAAAATAGTTAATTGTTGACAATATTTTTTGTTCAGAGTAATAAATTAAAGCATCCAGGACAAGAATGTTTATTTCCTGACAGCTCAGACTAATATTATCCTTCAGAGTCAAGGTTTTCAGTGGAGTGATGCCAGGTCAACCTAGATTCCATACTTGATATGTGTGGTGCCTGCAAATGTTCTAGGGTTGGAAGCTGGAAGACTCAGCAGCAATATCCACAAAGGCTCAGAGAGAGACCTGAAAAAGGGTTAACATCTAATAACACAAAACATTAAAAATACATCAATGTGGCCCCTATTTGGACATTCTGAGCAAAAATCTCACAAAATTGTGCAGTGGTAAGAAACAATTGTCTCACTGTGCATTGCAGTATTTGTGTATCATTTAAAATGTTGCTCCTCATACTTGAAACGTTGGGGAGCACATGCAAAATATATGATTTTAGCACACGCATTTAAATCATGCATGCACAGAAGATGAACATTTGCTGACGAGGCCTGATGAAATGAGCTATCTTTATGCTTGAAACCCAGTACAGTGCTCTGCATCCTTTGCCCGGTAGAGGAAATACCTAGCATAAAACATGACAATTAACAAATTGAAAGTTAGGTTCACAAATGAAACTCTCTTTGTCCTCACATATGCAGTGGTGCAGTAGAATTTCAATGACTTATGAATACAATCATCCAAAACATGTGCTAACTTTTGAGGAGTCATCAGCGGTAAGGTGAATGATGAAGCTACCCAGCCCATCAGCATCAATTTCAACATGCATAGGGTATGATTTTGTTCAAACTCTGGTAGTTATGGCACAAGTAGTAGGTAGACCCCTACAGAAGTGTGTGTTAAGTTCAACCCGTACCAACTATTTAAATGTAAAGAATACAACAGAATAAAAGGCCAAATTCACAATAAGATGGGTGACAAACAGTTGTGACAAATTGTGCATTTATTATTTTTGACCTGTCTCTGATTTTGTAATTTGTACAAATAAGTTGTGTTACAAAATTTCCTGTTGCAGGGAGTCTCAAAACAATCTCCTTAATGAATTTTAATTAGGCAGCTCACTGTTTGTGACTGCCTGTGCCTGGTTACACACACAGGCGTAGTGACCTGTAAATAATAGAAGACCACCAGGCCTGTGGTGTTTGCTTTCTGAAACAGGAATTTCTTAAGTAGCTGATGTTGGTTAAAGGAATAAGTGCTGCTGTTAAAAATATATTTACAATTGTAAAGATGTTGGTTTGAGGAGGCAGTCATCCATCCTAGCCACAGTACATGGTACTCCTCCTGCCCACCATATATTTTTTTAATATGTGTGAGTGGTAGAATGGTAAACTGCACCCCACATATGGCAATTAACGTTCATGCCACTGGTGACATTTTTGCTCCATCCACCACAGACTTACAGGAAATCCAAAGATACCAGTTGTTGAAACCAAGTTTACCAGTACCATTTTAGGACCAGAACAAATTCACTTTGGCACTGAATAGCAGTTTCACAGGGCACAGAGTCCTAATACAGTCAAAATGGGGTCAGGAAAAATGTAAAATGCCACGTAACCGTGTAGGAAGGCTGGATTTAATTTACTTTGTACACCCTGCGAACTAGACTGCACGATTTTCAGTAGAAAAATCAATAGGTTACCAGACCATAATAAACAAGAGACCTCAACAGCTTACCTTGTTCACTGTTATCGTTTTAACATAATAGAGGTACAGAATCACCTTTTGGTGAGGTACATGAGGAGCTGCACAGACATTGCAGCAACATTATTTTATTGGACAATAATTGGACTGTGACAGTCTGCTGAACTTTGTTCCAGGCACAATGAGCCTGCTTCCACTCAGAACATATGTTTGCATGCCAGAGAACCTTTGTCACAAGGAAGTTGTGGCATAAGAAATATCCTGTATACCTAGAGGAAGCTGTTGACCCATGATGGATGTCAAGTTAATCTCTGAAGAGTTTTGCAAATGATTTCAGACAATGAAATTGTCCTGCCCCAAATGGACTGAATTTCTCAAATGAAATCACTTTGAAATATTTCCTGTTAGCAGAGTAGGTTTTTTAAAAACCACTAAATGAGCAAAAACTGCTTGCATTCATTTTGAAATCAAAACTTGAAACCTCTATCTAGAACAGGTGAAGCCTGTATTGTCAGATCTGGTTTGACATCTGACTTCCAAATGCTTGGAAGTCTTTATTATGGGGTTTTCTCTTGCACACTTCCTTTTCCATTTATGAGGTGAAACAAATGGTGTGTTTTCAAATAAAAATTTCATACAAATGTTTGTCTATAGTTACCTCAAAACCATCCTAAAGTGATTACTCTAAAACCTAGGGCACTCCAGGCAATCTGACCGCCACATGAGAACCCTGGCGGTCGGACTGCCAGGGGACTACCGCCCCATCAGCAGTATGGTTCCTGATGGGCTGACGGTGCACCCTTGGGATGTGCACTGTCTACTCTGTCTTAAGGGAACCAAGATCAGTACCGTAGGACGGTTCCCACCGGCTTACCACGCTTTAACTACTGTGATAAAACCACTTGAGTTTAAAATGAGATCTGAATGTGCATTACCTGACAGCCTTCAACTTACATATCTTCTGAATCAGGACCCAATGAAGAGAAGCAAGATGATTGAACATTAACGAATGCCGATTTAGCTTGAGCATCCGACAGGAAGAACCATTTTGGATTTTTTAAACTTTAAAAAGAGCATAGGTTGGCAGGCCCAAACATAGGGCAATATAGTAACCCAAATGAGATAAAATCAGGGCATGCATATAAGGTTTGCCACATTGGTTGGGATGCTGTTGGTTAGCTTTTCAAATGACTCTAAACATAATAAGCAAGTAGAATTAAGCTCATCAGTCAGGGCTTTGAAAGTAACTTGATCACCAAACATAATGCTCAGATCTCGAGCAGAAGAAGGTGGTATTGAAATGGGTGCCATAATGGTAATAGAAAATCCTGCTTACTGATGAAGTTGGATTTAATATTACTATTTTAGAAATGGCACTTTTGGAAAGTGGGCATTTCTATGCACTTACTGCCATCTGTGCCTTACAGCCCTGTCTCCAATCCACATCTGGTCTATGCTGGTTGACAGCTCCCCTTGTGCCTTCCACCCAAACAACCATAAACAAAGGACACTCACTCACATCTGCATTCATCTGCATACTGAATGGGTCTTCTTGGGCAGGAAGGGTGAAGGGGCTCTCTCTTACACTTCAAAGGCCAGTGGCCTGCCCTCACACAAAGGGCTGATAAGTCCCCAAAGGGATCCTGGCAGACAGGACTGGGCTAAAAGGGGAACTTGTGCACTTCCAAACAACTCTTTGAAGTTTCCTCTACTTCAAAGGCATTTTTGGGTATATAAATTGACCCCACTAAATCAGACACTTTTTGACCTACAAGTGGACTCTGTCAGAGAGGCTGCCAGGATGCCCAAGCATCTGGACTGCTTTCCTGAAGGACTAATTTCCTGCTTGTTGCCCTTCTGCCTGGTGCTCCTGAATCTGCTGGAAGGACTCTGGATTTCTCCTAAAGTGATCTCCAAGGGTTTGGATTGAGCTTGTCTCCTGTTTCCGAAGTTTCAGGGCCAACAAAAGATTCACCCCTTCAGGAAAAACCACGTGCATCGGAAAATCAACGCAACGCCTGCAGAAATCGACATAACGCCAGCCTTGCTGCTACAATTTGGCTGCATCGACTTCTGGATCAACACAGTACCTGCTTCTTCTACCAGCATGTCAAGGATTTTCAGCGTATTGTCCCTGGGTGTCAAAATATCCCAGCATCATAGTGGGGACCCAAGGCTGCGCTACTGGAAATCAATGCATCACCTTGCAGCGTGGAAAGAAACAATGCATCGTCTGTGCCATGCCGAAAAATCTGACACAGCACCTTATTTTTCAGCGCATATGCTCCCCTGTGGTCCCCTGTGCATCAGTATTTTTGATGCATCCAATGTACTTTGTGTTACAAGGATACAACCAGTGTTTCTTTAAAAATTTATATTTTAACTTGTACTTGTGGATCTTTGTCATTTTGATCCTATTTTATTCAGATAAAAAGTGTATTTATTTGTGGCGTTTTCACTGTGTTACTGTATGAGTTATTGCACAAATATTTTAAACATTGCCTTTTAAGTTAAGCCTGTCTGCTCTGTGCCAAGCTACCAGAGGGTGAGCTCAGGATAATTTGGGTTTTGTTGTAACTGGACAGCACTAGACAGTTGGTGCTCCTACAAGGCGAGAACGCAGATGGCGCCGCTGTATGCCCCGAGTTTGCAGCTGGTGGGGTTACCTCATGCTCTGCCGGTGGCATGTGTCATGTCAACCCAGTTACGGGACTGGACAGAGAGTGGGATAATTACTGTTGGAGATTGTTACTCCTCTGGTGTTCTCATGGCCTGGGACGACTTGATAGAACACTATGCTGTACCCCAGGGGCAATTCTTGACATACGAAGCAATGCAAAGGATCTGTGCTGACCTGTGGGGGAGGGGTAGAGATGAAACCCTTCAACATGCAGTGCTTCACTTACTGCTCACATTGCATTCAACTCGACATCAAGTAACCTAGCTATATAGATCCTTACTGGAAATGAGTCAGAAACCCCCAACTTCCCTCAAAAGCAGATGGGATGCCCCACTAAACTGTGAAACATCAGACAGGGACTGGTCCAGGATACTAGCATACCCACACAGCTTTTCCCGTAACACAAGACTCAAATGCACACAATTCAATATCTTGCATAAGACATACTTGACTCCACATAGGCGGAGCACGTTCTATGGGAGAGAGCCTGAGGTGTGCCCCAGATGCTGCAGCCCAGATGCGGACTTTGGGCATATTTTATGGGAGTGCCCCACCCTACAAGTATATTGGGAGGATGTGATGCTCTGTCTCAATGAGACATTGGGCCAGACTCTCCCCTGAACCCTTGTGGTATGCCTCCTTGGTGGATTCCCTTGACCCAAGAAGCACAAAACTGGCTCCAGATTCCAGGACTTTGTCCCTCGCCTTAGCTAGGCGCAGAATCGCAATGCACTGGAAGAGCGAAACTGGGACCATCCATAGAAGCCTGGTCCAAGGCGGAAGAGGTCATCCTGTATCGGGAGGATGCGTGAAGGCTCAGCTCAGCACCCCATAGCGGAGGTATTGTCTGAGGTTCTAGAGAGTTGGGAGCACGCGGGAGGGGACACTGGATCAGACCACAGTGAGTCTAGTGGTGGAAGACATGGACTCAACTACTCCGGACACAAACTGAAAGAGCACTTGATACATTGACTGCCCCCCCCAACATAGGAAGCATGAAAGTACATACAACAGATGCCAGATCTGAAATCCTGGAATGGCCTGGACCACTGATGCACCCACGCACCCCCCTCCACACACACTCCATAACATTGTAAATCCCGTAAGAGAGACCCTCAAAGACTAGCTACGGTTAAGGTTTTGTTAATTCCTGTTCTTTTTTAAAAAAAAGTCCCACTCTTTGCTATTCTTGGTTCCTGTTCCTTTCAACATCACTTACAAACTTGCCTTCTCTGCCTTCAGGAAATAAGCATACTCCAGTTACATGGGGGAGTAGACTAGGACTGGGGAACCAACAGTATTCTGGGTGAAGGCCCAACTGATCGACCTGGAAATCTACTTATCCAGCCTAAGTAAACATGCCACCGGACCACTTGACTCACCACACATGAACATATACATAAGACGAAACCCAAATGACACATACGATCTGGAATGAAGCTAAGCGATGAGTAATGTATAACTAATGCCTAAAGTCAATGTCAAAACTGCTGATGCTAAGAGAATGTAAAATCCTATGCTATGGACTGTGATTTATAGGAAAAACCATATTAGCAATAAAATATATTTAGAAAACAAAGCCTGAAACTGGGGCCACATGTATATTATTTATGATTGGATTAAATTTATTATTAATGGTTGGGTTAAGGGTCAAACCCTGTGGGAGTCTGCAATGGACTCGACTTCCTGTACTTGGCTTGTCAAAAAAGAAGATAAAACATACAGCCAGACCTTTTAATCTGATATTTAGCCAAAAGGTTTATCAGGATGGAATGAGGGTAAAGCAGTGAAAAGGTACCATAAAATATGTGCAGCTTTGCCACCAATGTCTGAAGACCTGTCATTGGTAACTGAAGTAAGAACTGCTTCAGTTACCACAGGACAGCAAGAACCCAATTGATGAGAATTAAGTATGTTTAGATTTCCTTAATTTTATAAGGAAGTTGATTTACAATCATTTTAGTGTCTTTCATCAGGAATGGCAGCAGTGAGAGTGGTCTGTAATTTGCACCTTCCCTAGGATATTGAAAAGGCTTTTTCTGCAAGGGAGAAAACTAGACCTTTTTTTAGTCCATATGTACCAAGTCCATAGAAAGAGAGCTTTTGTACAACGTAGCCAGACTAGGAACAAAGGAGGCAGCAACATTTTTAATTACTTTTGTAGGGCAGAAATCAACATGGGAGCCAGATGAACATGAGCAGATTTTATCAGCAATGGATTTTTAAGAAGGGGATAAAAAGTTAGAGAACATAAATGAGTCCAAATGTGTAGCACAACCACTGAGAGACCTTTGTTGTAAATAGGGCCTGTGGAAGTGAGAGTTTGAAATAATGTTTTTTAATTTTTTATGAATGGATAATTTATGAAAGACCAGTATATAATAATGGTGTGTGGTTGAAATGTTTCAAGCTACAGAGCTGCTTATAAATCCTCTTTAGTAAGATCCGTTGCATGTACTTTATGAGATAAATAATACCATTTCGAACTGGTGAAGTTCCATCAAGTATATTTGCTTATCTTATGTGAGATAGGAAACCCATCAATTACACTGGCATTTTTTACTCTTTATGGTTTTTCAAGGTATGTGATAAACCAAGGAGAAGGATTTAATCTGTTAAATGTAATGCTTTTAAGCTGAACACTAGTATCAAGGGCTTTAATGAGTAAAAGGAGTTGGACCAGGATTTGATATCCACACCTAAAATACCAGACGACTCTAGAAGGTCGACAAGCCACTAGATTTAGCGCCTGCTTTAGATAATGCCAGACGTGTTACTCTATCACAATGGTGATGGATTGCCTGTCCACCACAAACTAAATTCCATTAGATTCTAATGGGAGTATCCATCCGCCAATATCTCAATCAGGCCCTTAGATTGGACCAGGCTCTGGCATAATGGCCCTAATAAAGACTTCGGCAGATGGAAAAGGCCGTCCGCTGAAGTCCTGTGGTCAGGATACCTCCAGTGCGGTCCCCTTCCAGCAGCCCCTATTGCGAGTTTCTCGCTGGGTCAGCGGGAAACAACCCACAATATTGACGCAGTGTAGGGTGCAATGGCCACAGTCGTAATTGTGGATGTCGGACCGCCACATTGGCAGCAGTCCGACCTCCACCATGGCACTGGCGGTCTTAAGACTGTCTGGATCATAATGAGGCCCAATGTGTTTCTTTAGGTTGACTAGTATGTAGCTGAGGAGGGAGTTGATTTAGAACAAAAAACTGCTTTATAGTGTCTCTAAACCAAATCTGCGTACACAGTAATAGGCCAGGATGGTTTGGAAAAGATTAAATCCAAACTGTGGATCCCACAGCAAGCAGAAGCATGCCTTGCCATTGTTTGAAATGGAGAGCAAAAAAGAAATCTGGAAACACATACACTTTAATGGAGTGAAGCCATCCAACCATCCAACCTTATGTTAAAATCATCAAGGAGGAAAAGGTTATCCGACTGCAACTTCAAGGCAATCTTACAGTGAAAAATCTCAGCTGTCAGTGAGTGGGGTGGGTAGACCATTAGAGTTACAGTATTACGTTTAGAGCTCAGTGCAATATTGGGCAGGATAATCTTATCATTAAATATAGCAGCCAAGGGAAAAGGGAAAAGTAATAAGAGAGCCCTTGAAAATGATTGCTACCCTCCCCTCAAGGTGGAAGTGATGATAGACATGTATTATTTTGAAATCTTGTGGAATTGCTATAGAGATATCAGAACCTGAGTTACCATTTCAGACATGTTTTCGTAAAAACAATTAGAATAGCCAGATTTAACAGTTAATTTCAGTGCTACAACTATCATTCACACAATGTTTGTAATTAATAATAACCTCTTCTTCCTGGTAGAGAGTGATGGATAAGAAGTAAGCCTTGGTATTGCAAGGCCTTTCAGTTTAATTCATAGAATATAGAATTAGATTAAAGGCAATATAGTAATACCAAGTTGTCAGGAGCAACAACAAGAATAAAGTTCATTTGGAAATTAAAATGTAGGAAGTATAATCAGCAGGATAACTGAAGCTGTGCCCGTCCAGTACTTTTTTAGGAAGAGACTGAATTACCTTTGGCACAACTTTGGTATTCCTGCTGCAATGACAATCAACTGGTATATTTAATAATAAGTGGCTCCTGTACACTATAGTCCTAGAAATGTTCTGCAAAGTCATCAGTATTCAGGGAACTCAAATGGCCACCGCAACATGAAGGTATAATGGCTACAAGGAAACTAAACACGTTTAACGGCAAATAAGAAGGTAGAGTGCTACAAGCAAATTAAGTACTAAGCACAGGAACACTGGTAAGTTAAACAAATCCAAAACCCAAACATAATATGTAAAAGTAAGCCATCTCCTATATAAAACACCAGTTTGTGCATGGAAGGTTAACTTACCAAAAGTTAAAGCAAGCTATCGAAAAGGGTAAAGTGCAAGCAGTCTGAGAAGTTGAGGGCAATAACCAGTGGTGGCTATGCATATTTTATTTCTGATTAAGGTTTACTAAAAAAAGTGCTTTTGAGATGGTGTCATTCCATTGATTAGATTCTGATGTGTTTATAAAAAGTGCTGTAGCAAAGGGTTAACCAGCTGAGAACTTTTGTATATCATCACTGGTAATTTTAGATTATTCACAGATTTGAACATGAAATCCTCCTAGGATACTACATTTGAAAAAGAAAATGAAATTGGAAAAGTGAGCAGTGGTTTCTTTTGCCCAAAGAAGGAACTAGGACTCCTCAGAGGATTCAGTATTTTGTGTTATGTGATGTGCAACCAACATTTTTTGTCTTTGGTGATTACAGGATGGCAGACATCAATGCCTGGTTCCTTTAAAAATAGTGACAAAGGAAGTGTTAAATAGAAAGCTGTGAAACACACATAATTTGCTGTGGAGCAATCACTCAAGATCAGTTCAGGATTATGCAAAATGATGCATAATATGCAAATGCATCCTGCACTCAAAGCATTACCCAAATGGACAGTTCAATTATAAACTATCATTTCAAGCTTGTTTCTGTTTGCTCACATTCAAAACACTACCTCTTGCTTTTGGATTTGAACTTCTGTGCTCAAACAGACTGTTCAAAAAAACAAAACCTACCTGAAAAGTTTGTTGACTGCCTACCTTACAGGAACTGCCCTTTGTGTGCAGAACACTGCTGTTTCAATTTTGAATATGGAGTACTATACTCAGAAATTACTCGAATGGTCTGTTCGGCAAAAAAATATACCAAACATTCCATTCCATGTTAAAAGTTCTCTATGACATGGCATAATGTAGCATTGTTTGTAATTTCACACACATTTCATTACAAAATATTTCCAAAATTACACCGTTACACTGGTGTATTTAAAATTGTACCCAGGCTTAGTATCGTGCCAAAGGGCAGGAACTCTCCCCCGTAATAAAATAAATAAATCATTGGAGTCTGTGGATCTTGAACCAACAAATTGACCTCAAACGTTTTGAAAAACTCAATTTATTTGAGAATGCAAAAAAATTAAAGATTAAGGCGGTCATTCTGACCGCGGTGGGCGGCGGTAGCCGCCCGCCATGTGGTCACCGCCATTTGCCCGCTCCGCGGTCAAAAGACCGCGGAGGCCATTCTGGCTTTCCCGCTGGGCCGGCAGGCGCCCACCAAAGGAGCGCCCACCGGCCCAGCGGGAAAGGCCCTGCAACATAGAAGCCGGCTCCGAATGGAGCCGACAGTGTTGCAGGGGTGCGACGGGTGCAGTTGCACCCGTCGCGATTTTCACTGTCTGCTATGCAGACAGTGAAAATCATGCTGGGGCCCTGTTAGGGGCCCCCTGCACTGCCCATGCCAGTGGCATGGGCAGTGCAGGGGTCCCCAGGGGCCCCACGACACCCGTTCCCGCCATCCTGTTCCTGGCGGTCAAAACCGCCAGAAACAGGATGGCGGGAAGGGGGTCGGAATCCCCATGGCGGCGCTGCTTGCACCGCCGCCATGGAGGATTCTCCCAGCCGGGGGAAATCCGGCGGGAAACCGCCGGACCCGGCTGGGTGACCGCGGCTGTCGGAATCCCAAAGGAAGCACCGCCAGCCTGTTGGCGGTGCTTCCGTGGTCATCCACCCTGGCGGTCGATGACCACCAGGGTTGGAATGACCCCCTAAGTCAGTGCAAAAATGGGCTGCCATCAATGTTAATATCAATCTTTAAGTATTGGATTGGACTAACCATACAACCATATTCCAGATTCTGCACATCAAGCTCTTACTACCTCCTACTTGTTAATAGGCTATTCTCTCAAAAATATGTCACTGACCACATCATAAAATGTATAATTTCTTTCAAAAGCATTTGTATTGGTATGGTTGCTCTATTTTTACCATTCATCAATGACTGCTCATTAACTTGCTAAATAGTTCTAATAATACTTCTGTTTGCTAGCATTTCCACCATTAGTTTTGCTACAAGTGCTTCAAAACACATTAAGGAATACTCATTCAGGATCTGTTGTCATGGAATTTAGTAATCACTCTCCATTCACAAAAGAACTCCAAAACTGGATATACAGCTCTCAGCTCATGTAAGGTTTTATCTAACTATTTTTGCCTCTCATCACTAATGGTTTCTAATAGTGTCAGGAGATCACACTACTTCAGCTCCCGAAAGTCAATCATGGGAGAAACAATTTGAAGCTGAATGTCTCAATCTGCTCTTTCGCTCAGATAGTAGTAACCTCCATCCTACTACACAACTAAACTAAGATTGAACCTACTAGACAACTTCCAATTCCATTTCAGACCAAGCTACTGCACAGAACCAGCCACCAAAATCCTACACCAAATCAGCTTCTGCCTCCTCATTCTCCTTGACCCATTTCAGCTTTTGACACTGTCAACCATGTCATGCTTATGAAGATGCTGAAGAACAGAATATCGCTGACAAGAAATGTGCTCAGCTCGTTCTTATCTTATCTAAAGGACCACTCGCAACTAATTAAACAAGAGGGCTCCCATTCAAACCCTACATTAGTGTGGCTATGAAGAGCCCAAAACTCCATACTTTACCCCATACTCTTCACCCGGTACATAGAACCACTAACTGAGACTCACCATCATGCTAATCTGACCTACCGGATGTATGCTGATGAGAAGCAGCTG
This sequence comes from Pleurodeles waltl, assembly GCF_031143425.1. Classification (NCBI taxonomy): domain Eukaryota; kingdom Metazoa; phylum Chordata; class Amphibia; order Caudata; family Salamandridae; genus Pleurodeles; species Pleurodeles waltl. The sequence goes on from NC_090442.1 coordinate 350,386,567, forward strand.
AACTTAAAAATATACTTCCTAGATGACATTATACATCTAAATAATTTTCTGTATAAGGCTTAAACCTAAATAGCCATAAATCACCTCAACTAAACTCCATGAAGATGGAATTCTTCCTCATCTCTACCCCACACAGCTCCAAGCGAATACAAGAATGGCTAAACTCTCTGGAGTCCTCAGTAGAAAACTTGTAATCATCAGCTCCACTAAATCATTAGTAATTGCCCTGGACAGAAATCTGAACATGAAAGTCCATATGAACACAGCCGTTCTTAATGCTCTATTTCCAACTGAGGGGGTTATTATAACTTTGGAGGAGGTGTTAATCCGTCCCAAAAGTGACGGTAAAGTGACGGAAATACCACCAGCCATATTACGAGTCCATTAAATCCTATGGAACTCGTAATACGGCTGGTGGTATATCCGTCACTTTACCGTCACTTTTGGGACGGATTAACACCTCCTCCAAAGTTGTAATAACCCCCTGAGTCTCCTCAAGAAGATCAAACTCTTTATCCCTCTGAAAGGTTACAGTATTATATGGCAAGGCTTGGTACTATCCATATGAGTGCCCATGTTTTTTTGTGATCTGTCCCCTGGCACCATTCATCCCATGAAAGGAAGTATAATACCTACACCTTTATTCATAATTACGTTTCTCAACTTGGAATCCTTTACAACATGTCCTCCCCTCACCATTAACTGTGCAGACATCCAGAAAGTTAACTTATCCCTGGAACGCATACAGGCAGTAATCAAACTCTTTGTGCTCCTTTTGTCCTGATGATGACCTGAAATATTGCAAAAGGTCAAAACTCAGTTGACAGTTTTCCAGCTGAAAAAGGATATTTATTGTGCAATAATACATTAATGACAATTTAGACTAAGGGGGTCATTACAACATTGGCGGTAAAAGGCGTTTACCGCCGTGCAGAAGACCGCCAATACACCGCTGCAGTAGCGGTAGTCTGCCACAGCTAATATAAAACATATCTCGGATTCCGCCGAAATACAGACACCCACACAACTCCGCCACACCAAAGGTCAGTGTTAAAGTGGCGAAAACAAAACCTCCACCTCCACGCCAACAGAAACACGCCCATGCTATAACGACCCACGAATCCACCCGGCGGTCTTTCAACCGCGGTATTCCATTGGCGGTCCACACCGCCGCGCTCAAAATACACACACATCTCCAAAACACCGCCACATTGGACAATTACAAATACACACACCTGATACACATACAAACACCACTCCCACACACCCATTACAATATAAAACACACGCCCACATCACCCACAAACCCCTATGACCAAAATTTACAGACGAAGGCCAGAGAGACAGCACAGCCAAGACAACACCACCATACAGAGGCACACAACACCATCACCCACACCACATCCATGCACAAAACACCACACACCACTACACATCACCACACACATCAACACTCACACCGACCCACACATCACACACACCACCCCATGTCACGCCAAAGACAACCCCGCTTCTCCGAGGAGGAGCTCAGGGTCATGGTGGAGAAAATCATCCGGGTAGAGCCACAGCTATTTGGCTCACAGGTACAGCACACCTCCATAGCCAGGAAGATGGAGCTATGGCGCAGAATCGTGGACAGGGTCAACGCTGTGGGACAACACCCAAGAAATAGGGAGGACATCAGGAAGAGGTGGAACGACCTACGAGGGAAGGTGCGTTCAACGGTCTCCAGGCACAACATCGCGGTGCAGCGGACTGGCGGGGGCCCCACCTCCTCCCCCACAACTAACAACATGGGAGGAGCAAGTCTTGACCATCATGCATCCAGAGGGCCTCGGAGGAGTCGGTGGAGGATGGGACACTGGTAAGTCAAATCTTAACTATATAATCCCCCACCCTACCTGCATGCTATCACACACCCCCACCCTCACCCCCTCCCCTATCAATCCAACTCCTCACTAATGTACTAATCACACAAACCACACATCCAAACACCAAGCCCTGCATGACACAACTAAGCATGGTCACCCCTCACTAAAGCATGCCCACTGCACATACCCAGAACACCCCCTAACCATCATCACACAAGCCCCCACACAGGAATGCTAGCACTGGGGTACACAGACACCCACCCATTGCACAACATCACACACACACATGCTATAATCATGCTCTTATGCCCCTGCAGGAACCCGATGGACCGTCACCACACCAGAGGGTCCAGACAACACCACTCCACCCCCAGAAGAGGCCCACAGTGACGATAGCAGCTCTGCCCTACTGGATCCTGATGCCCAGCCCGGACCATCGAGGGCCTCGGGACAGTCGGTTCCCCTTGCACAGGCACATCCCAACACTGACCTTCCACCCTTTGGTAACACCAGCACAGCACCCACCCAGCGGGCCCAAACCTCCGTACCCAGGACAGGTCAATCAGCTGTGTGTCCACCACTACAAGGAACCCAGGAGAACCCACCACCCCAACAACAACAGGGACCTGGGGGCAGTGGTAGTGGGCACACGGTCCAGGGGACGGAGGCCCAGGAACACAGGGGAACTGGGAGGGCTGCTGTGCGACGGGGGCGGACAGGCCAAGGGAACCCACTGTCCACAAGGCCCTATCCTCCATCATGGGAGCATACCACCACTCCCAGGAGACAATGGCAATGGTCCTGGCCAAGTTTCAGGAGACCCAGCACCTGCAGGAGGACCAGTATTTGGGGTTCAGGGAGGAGCTCAGGACCATCAGCTCCGCCCTGGGCACCATCGTAGGGGTGCTGAAGGACATACAAAAAACCATGAGGGACACCGTGGCACTCCAGGGGGCCCCTGACACTAGCCAGGACGATGAACTGCCCACCACCTCCGCCGGCGCTAGTGGCCAGGACGCCCCACCACAGGACCACCACACCAGCACCCCACCCCCTGCAGACAGACAACCACCACACAAGCGGTCCTTGAGAGCCAGGAACAGGACAGAGCAAGATGGCAAGACCCCCGCCAGAAAATGAGACCACCCTGATTGTCCCCCCACTGACCCACTTTGTTACCCTGTCCATACTTGAACTGCCCCAGCTCCACTTCCTATGTCCAGATGGGCAGAGCACCTGTGAGACTAATAGACTGGACTCTGCCATGGACATTCCTCCACCATCACCCATCCTCATATTACAACCCCCTCCCAATTCTGAGCACTTCAATAAACACCCTTGAAACAAAAAACAATCTGGAGTCAGTCTGTGAGATTGTAAATATGTATTATTAATGACAGAGTCATAATGCGTTCCCCATTGTAAAGCCAACATACCTATGTCACACATCACAAGTCCTTGAAGGATGCAAGCAGATGACACACGTTGGTAACCACACCTGTGAAACCGTAATGTAAAGGAACAACTCAGTTACCAAATACTAGTTGAAATCGACAGACAGGATAGAGGTAGACGTGTGAAAGTTAATGTAATGGTAAAAATGAAAATGTTCTCACCTGTGTGTCACTGAAAATATTGCTGTATGACTGACTCCCTGTTGTCGTTGTCTTCTTCCTCATCTTCCTCCTCATCACTGTCCACAGGCTCCACAGGCTCCACAGCTGGCACAACACCGTCATCTGGACCATCCTCCTGCAGAAAAGGCACCCGGCGTCGCAAAGCCAAATTATGAAGCATGGAGCAGGCGATGATGATCTCGCACACCTTCTTCGGTGAGTAGAATAGGGAACCACCTGTCACATGGAGGCACCTGAACCTGGCCTTCAGGAGGCCGAAGGTGCGTTCGATCACCCTCCTAGTCCGCCCATGGGCCTCATTGTAGCGTTCCTCTGCCCTGGTCCTGGGATTCCTCCCTGGGGTCAGTAGCCATGACAGGTTGGGGTAACCAGAGTCCCCCAATAGCAACAGACGGTGCCTCTGGAGTTGACCCATCATATCAGGGATGCTGCTATTCTGCAGGATGTAGGCGTCATGCACTGAGCCAGGGAACATAGCATTTACCTGGGAGATGTACTGGTCTGCCAAACAGACCATCTGAACATTCATGGAATGATAACTCTTCCTGTTCCTGTACACCTGTTCACTCCTGTGGGGGGGGGGGACCAGAGCTACATGGGTCCCATCAATGGCACCGATGATGTTGGGGATATGTCCAAGGGCATAGAAGTCACCTTTCACTGTAGGCAAATCTTCCACCTCAGGGAAAATGATGTATCTCCTTATGTGTTTCAGCAGGGCAGATAACACTCTGGACAAAACGTTGGAAAACATAGGCTGGGACATCCCTGATGCTATGGCCACTGTTGTCTGGAATGACCCACTTGCAAGGAAATGGAGCACTGACAGCACCTGCACGTCAGGGGGGATTCCAGTCGGATGGCGGATTCGTGACATCAGGTCTGGCTCTAACTGGGTACATAGTTCCTGGATTGTGGCACGGTCAAACCTGTAGGTGATGATGACATGTTGTTCTTCCATTGTCAACAGGTCCACCAGCGGTCGGTACACCGGAGGATTCCGCCATCTTCTCACATGTCCCAGCTGACGGTGCCTACGAAGGACAACATCGACGAATCAGTCATTTTTCATCCAGGTATTTACCCACAGTTACACACAAGACTACACCAATCACAAAACCCTTCCTGTATGTGTGTTGAGTGTAGGCCTAGCTATGTGTGATGCAGAGGTAAATGAAGCCATGTGGGCCCCTGAAATGGTGGCTGCCTGACCTCTAAACTGGGACAATGGGATTGTGGGTTAACAGCACTGGCGTTGCACACCGTGGTGGTAGGCGGTCGTAGACCGCGGCGCAATGCAGCATTGGTTAACATTGGACCCTATGGGTCCCAGGAGCCAATGAACAGGTGTGCCGGCGGTGATGATGTGCACCGCTGCGGATGTCACCGCCATTTTCGTTCTGTTCATTCACTAGATACCTGACCTTCGACAGGAGAGGACCTACACTGCAAGTGCTGCTGTGACCTCGGTCTGGAAGCGACGATGGCTGCTGCGTCTGGGGAAAGGGCCCCTGCCTTCACTGCTCAGGAGTTGGAGAAACTGGTAGATGGGGTCCTCCCCCAGTACACGCTACTCTACGGTCCTCAAGACCAACAGGTTAGTACACAGGGAGCACGTTGTATGGGCTAGGCCTGGGTGGAGAGGGCTGGTTGGAAGAGGGAAGGGGGCAGAGTTCAGGGAACAATAATGCATGTCAGTGAATGGGGCACATGGCTAGAGTAGAGCGGGGGGCCACTCACATCGACGGTGCAGTTGGTAATGACTTCTCTTCTTCCCTTGTGCATGTCATGTAGGTCAGCGCCCACCAGAAGAGGGACATTTGGCGTGCCATCGCCAAGGAGGTCCGGACCCTGGGGGCCCACCAGAGACGGGGCACCCACTGCCTGAAAAGATGGGAGGACATTCGCCGCTGCAGCAAGAAGACGGCGGAGGCTCAGCTGGGGATGGACTCCCAACGTGGGAGGGGTGCCCGTCGTACCATGACCCCCCTGATGTTCCGGATCCTGGCGGTGGCCTACCCGGAGTTGGATGGGCGCTTGAGGGCATCACAGCAGACACAAGGGGGTGAGTACAACTTCATTCTGCGGACTTTGCGTGCAGTAGAGGGGTCTGGGTGGGGGAGGAGGCCTGTGGGTGTACCTAGGCCAGGCAGAAACACGAAGACTAGGCCCCTCTGTAATGCAGCCCATGTGGCACTCTACCCCACCTCAGTAGAGTGCCAAGTCGAGGTATAGTTGCCCCTGTGGCATCCACATGTGCAGATGTCCACCATTGCCATGTAGGCCATATCCCAGAAATTGCATATGCAGAGGGCAGGAGCACGGCGTAATGCAGGGGGCTGCTGTGTCTGTCTTGTCCGCCAACGGTAGCAGTATGCCATGCACTCAACCTGTCTTTCTTCTGTCTTCCCCCCCCCTTTTTCTACTCTCCCTGTTCTTTTGTGCATCAGCATCATCAGGCGGAGGTACAGTGGCACCGGAGCACGAGGGAGCTGCATCCCACATGGCCATGGAGGGCCACATCACGGACTCAGAATGCACCAGTGGGACGGAGGGCCAGGGGAGCTTCACGTCGGCCACCAGATCACCAACCAGCGACACGGACTCGTCTGCCGATGGGAGCTCCCTTATGGTGGCGGCACCATCTGTGTGCCCCACTTCTACAGGTACAGCCGCCACCTCCCCTACCAGCACCGCCCTCCCAGCAGCCCTCAGCCTTCGCCCCGTGCTCGCTCACCCAGGAGGGTGGGGATCACCTTCACCCCAGGCCCCTCAGGCCCTGCCCCAGTCACCCCTGCTGCCCTCAGTGAGGAGGCCATTGACCTCCTCAGGTCACTCACTGTTGGGCAGTCTACCATTGTGAATGCCATCCAGGGTGTAGAACGAGAGTTGCAACACGGTAATGCATTCCTGGAGGACATTCATTCTGGTCAGGCTGTCCTTCAGCGAACCCTGCAATCTCTGGCCTCAGCACTGATGGCAGCCATTGTCCCTGTGTCTAGCCTCCCCCCTCCAACCTCCTCCACCCAGACCCAATCCCCTGTACCCCATCCCATCCCAAGCACACCTAAAGACCAGCATGCACACAAGTCAGCACAAACAAGTAGCTCAAGCAAACATAGGCACCACACAACTCACAGGCACTCACGCAAGCATCACACACATACAGACACAGCAACATCCACTGCCTCCACTGTGTCCCCCTCCTCCTCTTCTCCCTCCTCCCTCCCAGTCTCGTCTACACACACACGTGCATGCACCACATCTACAGGCACCAGGAATCGCACAAGGACACCCAGCACCACAAGCCGCTCACCTGCACTCACCACCTCCACTGCCATTTACACGTCCACTGTGTCCTCTCCCAGTGTGTCTGTGACGCCCCCTCCCAAAGTACACAAACGCCGGCAATCACACACCCAACTTCCATCCACCTTACGACAGCCTCCAGCACCTGCACCTGCACCCAAATCACCTAAAGTGACACCTCCTACAACCATCTCCTCTTCCTCCACTCCCAGACCCCCTCCAACTACCCATCCCAGTGTCCGTCAGAAACTGTCCCTCTGTAAATTTGACCTTTTTGCCCCCACCCCCCCTCCAATTCATCAGTCCCGTCGTAGTGCCTCAGCCAAAAAGCCTCCAATACCAGTGGTGCCTGTTCAAGGTATGTGGAGTGCACCGGCCACCAGGGCAGGCAGTGTGACCCGGAGCCAAGGCACTGGCAGCCCACCCCCTGTAAAGGCTCTGAAATTGGAGAGTGGACGACGGGACCGTGTGAAGCCTCCTGGTGGGAATCCAACTCACATGGGTTCCAAGGGGATTGGAGAGTCAGCTGTAACTCCACCAAAGGTGGGGAAGGCCCAGAGGAAGTCTGGCCAGCATGTTGTGAGTATCACGGCGGAGAAGGGCGCCATCATTCCCGGCGGTCGAGACCCAACTGCCAGCACTGTTGTCACTGGTCAGGAGACCACCGCCACCACCGGAGTCATAGCCCAGGAGGGCCCAAGTATCGTCACTGGTCAGGAGACCACCGCCGGAGTCATAGCCCAGGAGGGCCCAAGTATTGTCACTGGTCATGAGACCACCGCCAGAGTCATAGCCCAGGAGGGCCCAAGTATCGTCACTGTTCAGGAGACCCCCGCCGGAGTCATAGCCCAGGAGGGCCCAAGTATCGTCACTGGTCAGGAGACCACCGCCAGAGTCATAGCCCAGGAGGGCCCAAGTATCGTCACTGTTCAGGAGACCACCGCCGTAGTCATAGCCCAGGAGGGCCCAAGTATCTTCACTGGTCAGGAGACCACCGCCAGAGTCATAGCCCAGGAGGGCCCAAGTATCGTCACTGGTCAGGAGACCACCGCTGGAGTCAGTACCCAGGAGGGCCCCGGCTGCCACAGCCCGGGTGGGCTATGAGGGAACGTGATGCCACACACCAATGACCAGTCTAGGGAACATCATGCCACACACCAATGCCCAGTCTAGGGAACGTCATGCCACACACCAATGTCCGTACCAGAACCGCCATGGCAAAGCACCGCTGAACAGTCCCGAACTGCCATGGTGAAGACCGCTGACCAGTCCAGAACTGCCATGGCAAAGCACCGCTGAACGGTCGCGAACCGCCATGGTGAAGACCGCTGAACTGGGCAAGCACCGCCATGGCAAAGCACCGCTGAACAGGGCAAGCACCGTCATGGTGAAGACCGCTGAACAGTCCAGAACTGCCATGGCAAAGCACTGCTGAACAGTCCCGAACCGCCATGGTGAAGACCGCTGAACAGAGCAAGCACCGCCATGGCAAAGCACCGCTGAACAGGGCAAGCACCGCCATGGTGAAGACCGCTGAACAGTCCAGAACTGCCATGGCAAAGCACCGCTGAACAGTCCCGAACCGCCATGGTGAAGACCGCTGAACAGGGCAAGTACCGCCATGGCAAAGCACCGCTGAACAGGGCAAGCACCGCCATGGTGAAGACCGCGGAACAGGGCATGCACCGGGTAGGAATGAATAGACCGCCACATCAAGCATCCTTATCCCATGTGCAGCTGGGACAGTGACGGGACAGGAACTTTCACAGGGAGACTAATCCAGTCTGGGCACCAGTCCCCCTCACGAGCCACTGGCGGATGTTATCTACTTGCGAAATTGAGCCTTTGCACTCCCCAGGATGGCACAGTGGGCAAGCCACCCACTGTAGAAACTTGCGAAATTGAGCGTTTGCACTCCCCAGGATGGCACAGTGGGCAAGCCACCCACTGTAGAGACTTGAGAGACTGTGGCTTTGTACTCCTCAGGATGGCACAGTGGGCAAGCCACCCATTGTAGAGACTTGAGAGACTGTGGCTTTTCACTCCCCAGGATGGCACAGTGGGCAAGCCACCCACTGTAGAAACTTGCGAAATTGAACCTTTGCACTCCCCAGGATGGCACAGTGGGCAAGCCACCCACTGTAGAGACTTGAGAGACTGTGGCTTTGCACTCCCTATGATGGCACAGTGGGCATCGAGCCCCGTCGTGGATCTGGCTTTGCAGTCATCCGGCTTAGGTGCCCCCCCTTCCCTTCCCCCTGAGGTGCCTGTAGTATTTCTATCTGATGCCCCGGCAGTGTTCTCTCCGATTGTCGTCAGGTATCTTTTGTGGGCCTCGCCCATGCATTTTTGGACTAGTGGTGTACGGACATTGATATGTACATATCTGCACTACTTCTCGTACTGTATATATTTCTGCAAGATTTTTGTATATATCTGTATATTTTTGCAAAACTTGTTTATTGCAACATTACAATGTTTGAACAGATCTCGCTTTGTCTTTGCATTCTTCCGGGGGGATTGTGGGTAGTTACTGTGATGTTTGGAAATGTATTGGTGTGTATGTTGTAATATGCGAGGGTGGGGGTGTTTCGTGGGTATCCCCCTAACTTTTGCCTCCCCCATGTCGTAGGTGCAGTACTCATCGTTGTCTTCTGCGCCTACGTAGATGGTGGTCGTAGAGGAGCAGAAAGACAAGCGCTGGGAGTATTTGGAGTTCCGGCTCCATGGAGTCCTCCTTCCTCGTGGGATGTGTTCAGGTGAGCGTTTTCCCATTGCAAAAGCAGTTTCCGCCGTGTTTTTATCCACGGTGAATCCGCCCCGGACAAGGTGGCGGATTGGCGGGTTGTAATACTATGGGCGGTACATTGACTTCCGCCTGTCTGTTGGCGGTGACCGCCGTGCTGCTTGTCTGTACCGGCGTGGCGGGCGGTGTGTTAAAGTGGCTGTCTTTGTTGGCGGTCTCCGCCAGGGTCATAATTCCCTTTTTTTGTCCACCGGCCTGTTTGCGGTATTACCGCAGCTTTAACACCGTCCGCCAGGGTTGTAATGACCCCCTAAATTTCCATTCATGCACAATATTGGATTAGTATTACTTTTCAACTTTTACTTGTTTTTTATGTGTCTCACAGCGCTGTGTGTTCACTCTGTACATTGAGCTCCTTCTCTTCTAACTCATATCTTTTGCTGTTATGAATAGAATATAATAATTTAATATCTGTCTTTGGATTGTTGTTGGCCATATCTTCTTACTTTTGTTGTAATCAAGAAATGGATGCAATATATTCTCTTGTAGTATTGTAAAAATGACTACGTTGTTCTTCTTTCATAGATGCTTTTTGGGACCTCATTGTATGATACAAATATTACCCAGGTTCCTTCATGTGTATGGGTAACTCCTGTTGTATATACTACTAGGCTTTGTACTCTTTATCAGCACTCTCTACCTACATATATATTACTATTATATTTTCACTGATTTCACAATGGAGTCACTTGTTTTAAAAATAGCCAACATCCGGAAACAAGGGTCACTTTAGAGATCTCACTAACAACACGTTCCTAGATTTTGAAAATCTGTGAGTGTTTTTTTGCACAAACTCACTGCAAAGATCTAGGACTTTATACTTTGTACCTCTCCTTATATCTGTGTCATTCTCATCCAAAGTCCATTTTTTAATTTTCAAGTTATGTTATGTTATGTTATGTTATTTTTATTTGTACAGCGCACAGCTGCCCCAGCAAAGGGGCGTCCCGGCGCTTTGAGAAGGTAAACACAGCACTAAAAACGGGCAAAAGAAGAAAAAACACAGCAAATAAGCTTACACAAATAAAAAGGTCTTAATAGCACGCCTAAACTGAAGGAGCTCATCAATGGCCCGGATTTGTGGAGGAAGAGAATTCCACCAACACGCTGCCAGGACTCGAAAGGAGCGGCCCCCAATTCTGCTCAGCTTAAAGCGCGGAACCACTGCTAAGTTCTGGCCTAACGATCTAAGAGTGCGAGAGGGAACATAAGGAATCAGCAATTTCTCCATGATTTGCGGGGAAGTACCCTTTAAGATTTTAAATGCAAAACAGAGAACCTTAAATCTAATCCTCTGTTGCACAGGGAGCCAGTGGAGAGAGCGCAGAGTATTGGACACCGAACATCGCCTGGGGAGACCAGTCACCAGTCGGGCCGCAGCGTTTTGAACCCGCTGGAGCCGCCGAAATTCTGACTGGTTTATCCCCACCAATAGGGAGTTGGCATAGTCCAACCTAGACAGCACTGATGCTTGAACCACCAGCTGTCTTGTAGGTGCATCAAAGAACTTGAGGATAGGTCGAAGTCCTCTGATGATGCCATAGCAAGAAGCCGCCACCTTCTTGGTATGACAGATGAAACTCAGAGAAGAATCAAACCATACCCCCAAGTTTTTTATCTCAACCGCTGGGAGGGGAGTCACACCCAACTCCGAAGGCCACCATTTATCATCCCACAAAACCACCTGTTTACCAACCACCATAATCTCCGTCTTTTTGGTGTTTAACTGGAGACAGTTGGATTTCATCCAGTTAGCCACTTCCCGCAGACCATCACAAAACCTGGGAGCCTCCAGGTCTGAGTCCCCACTCAGTGTGACCGCCAGCTGCGTATCATCTGCGTATCATACCATGGTTAGGCCCCACCACTTGACGACCGCAGCCAACGGTCTCACATACAGATTGAAAAGGGTGGGACTCAGTGAAGACCCCTGTGGGACTCCCTGGTCTAACGGGTAGAAAGACGACTTACCGGGCTGGATCGCCACCTGGAATGACCTATCCGTAAGGAAGGAACGAAACCAGTACAAGGCGGAGCCAGAGACGCCCACCTCCTCAAGACGCCGAACCAGAATTCCGTGCGAGACCGTGTCGAAGGCGGCACTAAGATCTAATAACAACAGTGCCGCCGTCCGACCGGAATCCATCACGGAGCGCAGATGCTCGACCATCGACAGGAGGGCCGTCTCTGTACTATGACCCACGCGGAACCCGTTCTGGGTAGGATCAAGAATGTTAAACCTACCAAGGTGGTCTGTAAGAGTGGCATTCACATGGGCCTCTGCTATTTTCGTGGCCCAAGGAAGAAGGGAGATAGGGCGGTAGCTTTCAGGTTGAAGGGGGTCAAGGGTCGCCTTCTTCAGAATTGGCGTAACTACTGCCTGCTTCCATCTAGCGGGAACCACTCCAGAAGAAAGGGACAGGTTGATCAAGGACAGTACCGGGGAGCGGCAAACCGGTGCCAGAGTCTTAAGTTGGGCCGGTTTCAACGGGAACTTGTCAAAATAGCTGCTTCTCTCTCACAGAAGGGTCTTAGTGGCAGCCTAAGGAGTTAGATTTCCTTCAACTGAGTAAAAGATATTTTTAATTGAAATTGAAAAAGGGTGATCATTTAGACTCTAGCGGGTGTCTGCCACCCAACCAGATATGCAGAGGTGAAGGCATCCACTCCACCTGCAAGCAGACACTGGCATTGTTTAGATATCCAAGGTTACCTGATATAGAATCACAAAAGCTTTTGCGCAACACCTGGGGGTCGATTAGGTCTTTGGCGGACGGAAATGCCAGCTTGCCGAAGTCCTGACAGGTAGGTTGCCGCTGGTGTAGCTGCCTCCCATCTGGCCCCATTCAGAGTTTCTTGCTGGGTCAGCGGGCAGAAACAGAGTTTCCACCCGCTGGCCCAGCGGTGAATGGCCTACAGCATTGTTGCCTGCTCGTAATAGAGCCAGCAGCAATGCTGTAGTGCGTAGGGTGCACCAGCACCCATCCCAAAGTTCACTGTCTTCAAAGCAGACAGTGAACTTTGCGATCGGGCTGGCCAGGGGGGCCCCTGCACTGCCCATGCCAGTGCACAAATCTACCACCCTGAAACTGCTGGCGGAGAGGGGAGTCATAATCCCCAGGGCAACGCTGCTGGCGGTAAAGTGGCAGTGCTGTCGGTCCGACCACAGCACTACTTCCGCAGTCCTAATGTGATGGCCGGACCGCCAAATAGGACGTGGTCCGACCATCACTGAGACCCTGGCAGTCTTAAGACCTCCAGGGTTGAAATGAGGGCCCTGGTGTGGCTTTACATGGTTATCCCGGGCAGGGAAATCTGGGGATGACCACTTTACAGTAAGCAGTCTGGGGCATCTGTCACTGTGACCTAACAGGCCTATAACAGATGGGCCATCACATCAAAGGTTACTGACAGAAGTGCCAATGGAGGCTCCAGAGTCAGAAGCCCAGCCCTGACTCCAAATAGAATGTTGGAACCCCACGTTTGCCGGGGCAAGAGCACCAGCAATTTACAGCAGTGCTACCACTCTTCCATACCCTACATGAGCACCAAAGTGGAAACTAGAAGTGGAATGTTGCAATGTGTTTTAAAGAAAGTCAGCAGAGAGACTCAGAAATTAAATGATTGGGAATACATTTGAGAATACCATTGATGCCATTCAGCATCAATTGTGACTTAATCCCTGCAGTGCAGTCCACTAATTCCCAGAAAATTCTATGGGTCTAAAATTAACCAAGGACCTTTGAAAATCTGTGATGTGACCTGAATGAGTGCTACAAGTGGTGGGAATTGTAGGTGCAGAAGCCAGTATTCCCAACTCAGTGAGATCAATGTATCCAAATGTGCCTTGCAGTACATTGTAATAGATACATTATGAATAACCACTATGCACCCTCCTTTGACCGATGCTTTTAGGCCCTCATTAGAGTGTCATCTTAATTCTGATGGGGCAGGAACCAGGACCTATTGGCCCAATTGGAATTATGAGATGTTTGCTTTCACCGTGAGATATTATCTGCTAAGAACAGCCAAAAGCTTGAGTCAAATCTGACCTAAAATTGGGAACCACAGTGAGAATTCCCATCAGAATTTAGTATCCTACTGGTAATTTCTTATTTCTTTATAGTCCTTGAAGATCCAACTTGTAATGCACAGGATTTTCCACACCCCGCCATTACCGGTAACCTCAGTATTGATAACTCAGTGAGATGTGAAATAACCCCTCAGCATATTTTCCTAAATATGTGTGCTTTTTTTACTAAAATTACTAAAAATCCCAGTACAGATATCAGTTCTTGGCATCTAAATTATATTTATTTTTTACAGAATGTGTGTACACTAAAAGATTGAGTCTGGATGGCAGGCAGATGAATATTGAAATCTATGATCCCTGCTCACAGGTAAGCTCCAATGTATATCTGCACGAAGTGTTACACTTTTAAGAAATATTTCAAACGTGTGTTATTGAAAGAAAAATGCCTCCCTTCATGTTTATGAAATATGAGACGGAAATTCCTCACAATGTTCATGCGTAAATGGTAATTTATTCTGATGCATAACAAGTGGCTCTTTCTATAGCTTATCTGTCATGCCCCCATCCTTTCACTCCGGAATGCTGTTATCCCAAGTCAAAAAGGAAGATCTTCCTGGAGTCATTTTGAAGTCATCTGATGACTTCAGCTGGGCTATTCCTGTAATTATCCAGTAAAGTCATCCCAAACCATCCTGAAGTATGCCTATAGGGCGAAATATTTAAATGAGATGACTCCAGAGTCATCACAAGAACTACTCCAGGATGGTCTTCTGATTACTTCTTTGGAAAATGTGTGATTATCTTGAACTACTACAGGATGACTCCATGACAACGAAGGGATGAGAGCGGATTACTTTATGATGACTCCATGACAACAAAGGGATGAGAGCGGATTACTTCATGATGAATCCATGACAACAAAGGGATGAGAGCAGATTACTTCATGATGACTCCTTGACAACAAGGGGATGGGAGCAGATTACTTCCTGATGACTCCATGACAACTAGGGGATGGGAGCAGATTATGTCACAATGCCTTTGTTACAACTAGGGGATGGGAGAGGATTATGATTACTTCAGGATGTGTATGCATTATTTTACAACTCCATAAGTACTTCATGGTTCTTTTTTTATTACTTCACTATGACCCTGGGGATTTCTGGATATGTTTTTCTGAGTCCAGCACAATTTTATGATGATTGCACTGATTTATTTTTTTGTGATTGATCTCTCTCTGAGTTGTTCCGCAGCTACACTATAAGAACATCAGACCATATCTTTAAGTAAATACAATAAAGCCCCTCAATTACAGCATTTCATATATCTGCCTGACTTACTGTTGTAGTATTACTGCACTTCCACTAACTCTGTCACCGCAACCTTTAATTGCAATTACTGCAAAATATGTTTTTAACGGGGAATTAAAGGTGTTGTAAGGTGGTGGTATTAGTAGTCTGGTAAGTACTGGTGTCAGTGGCGCTGCACTTGGATGAGTGAGGACAAGCTTATGGTCGAGATGGCTACTGGTAAATCAGTATATTAAGTGGATGAGGGTACGTACTGTGGGTGATGAGTAATTAGTGAGTGCTATGTAAGTAAATGCCAGTGAGCAATGCAGTGTATAGTGTTTTAAATGTCTACACATAAATTGTATATTCATTTGAGAGGCTTTGATTAAAAATGGGTTTGCGGTGAAAGTAGATTGTATAATGCATGGATGATGATCTAGAGTGTGTAAGAACAGGAGATATGCTCAGTGATGCCTAGTGAGGGAAGTAGATATGAGTAAGGGGTGTTGAGTGTGTGCAAATAAGCATTGAATAGCAAAGAGCTAAGTGGTGTTTTAAGATCGAATGTGCAGAGTAGACTTGAGTAGTGGTTGTGGTTAGTGAAACAGGATAGAGCTAGACAGAAGAATATGGATAAGGTGTGTAGGTAGTGTGAGCAGTAGATCTGAATAGCACATAAACAGCAGTTTCAAGGAAAAATGTGACTCCTTGTGTAGTCTGGAGGTGAACAGAGATGGAGTTAGTGGAAGTTCAGCAGATATGAAGAGCTTGTGCCAAAGGTGTACAGTGGATGTAGAGACTAGTTTAGGGGTGGAAAAAGCAAGCATACAGGTCAAGATGAAGATATGGAAACTGGAGAGTTGATACAAAGGGCTGTGTAAGTAGAAGAACAGCTGTCAAGAGCTGATTTAGAAGGAGGACAATGTATGTGGAGGGGAGCATGCAAGCAAAGGGTGAAAAGCACCTGTGGATGTTGGAGTCCCCATGTCCAGACAGAAGAGCGAGTGTGGATATCAATAGTGGAGGGCAGATGTGCAGAGGTAGCTGGTTGACATGAACGTTCAGTGGGGGCGAGAAGTTTACAGTAAAGTGCAGGATTTTGAAAAGCAGAGATGAAGAGTGGAAGTACAAAAAAGGGGAGACAAAGGCTGTTGAGCGTGGATGGACATGATGGAGAGAGATGTAGAGCTTACACTGATGATGTGGTGGTGTGGGGTGGTGTGGAGAAAAGATACAGAAAGAAGGGTTTGGACTGTTTACAGTGGATGTACTGGGTAGACAGTGAGTTCACACAGTGGAAAGAGCATGTGCATGCTAAAGAGGGAAGTACTGGGTAGAAAGAATAAGGAGGAGGAGCATAGAAGGTGGAGAGAGCACGAGAAATGTGTAAAGTATTTGGAGACAATATCTGAATTGTGGCAAGCATACGTTAGGGTGGAGAGTGTTCGTTTAGTGTGGAGAGGCATGTATTGGCTGGGTGGAAAACATGGAGAGTGCTGTGACTATTAGAGCCTATGAACCAAATGGAGAGGACATGCAGAGAGTGGAAATAAGAGCAACCGTACAGGGTGGAGAGAGCATGTACAGCACATGTGGAGTATTTACAGCACATGTAGAGGGTGGAAAACACAGAGTGGTCAGGGAAGGTAAAGTGCAGAGCGTAAAAATGAAGGATGGAGATGGCAAATATAGCATGAACAACACATGTTGACAGTGGACATCCACTTTGGAGCGAATGTGTAGGGTGGAGAGTGGATATAGCAGGCAGAAATTGTTTGTTGAAGTCAAAGTAAATGGCATACAGAGTTTGGTCAAAGGATCTAGAGGGCAATGAGTGGATGTAGTCCATTGAGAAAGAATGTGTGCACAGAGGAATGAGTGCAAACCATGAAAATGGAGAGTCGATGTACTTGGTGGAAAGTGAGGTAGGACTTTGATAGTGAATTGGGAGTGCTTGGGTGGATATCTAAGGTGGACAACAGATGCAGATAGTGAATAAGAAGAGTAGGCAGACGATGTAAAGGTCAGAGTGTGGATGTAATCCACTAAGAGCAAATGTTGGGTGGACAAAGGACAGATTGGATGTAGAGAAGTAATTGTGGGGCTTGAAGGGGAGGATACAGAGCGTGTTGAATTAGGGGTGTGAAAAATGCACATAATTTGCTTCTGTGCACTTACACAAAATTTCAGTGGAATTACGCAGAATTAGGCAAAATTCAAATCCGCAGAGAGAGGATGCAGATCGAGTAGGTAGAGCCTGCACTGCAGATGTGGCGAGATGGTGTGGAGAAAAGATATGTGGATAGTGGAGAATGGATGGAAAGGATGAAGAATGCATTGAGTGGGTGGAGACAAAATGTATAGAGTAGTAAGTGTAAACGGAAGGTGGGAAGTGCATGTATAGTACAGAGAGTGGATGTGGACGGCAGGGAGCAGATGTGCGTGTGGAGGGCAAATGTGAATATAAGAGCATGTATTTGGTGTGTGAAGTGTGGTGTGTGGATCAGCTTTGGATACAACATCAAGAGATAGTTTCAAGAAAAAGAATGGAGAGAGCTTGTGGAGGTGATCAGGGATGAAGAGTCAGTAGACATTGACACATGGAAAGCTCACATCGGGGGTCATAATGGATGCGCAGGATGGTTTCGGAGGGTGGAGAGAGAGTATATAAATGTGACAGAGATGGAAAGGGTTAGCGGTGGATGTTATGCAGAGTTGTATGCAGGATGCAGAAGCGATGAAGTGCTTGGAGAGAGAATGAAAAGGGCTAAGAGTCAATAAGTAGGGTAGGGGGCAGACCGAAACAACAGAAAAAGAGTACAGATTTGATGTAGTGCACAGAGAGTTTGTGGAGAATGGATAAGACACATGCGGAATCAAATGTACAAGGCAGGGTGAGGATATGAAGGAGTTGGAAAGCTGATAAAAAGAGCTTACATTGGTTGTGTACCGCGAAGAGCTGATGTACAGGATGGATATCGAGGGAAGACAGTTGAAATACTCACCACGAGGATGAACAATAAGTTTGAAGATTGAGAGTGGTGGTCAGATTTGTGGAGGTAGTTGTTGGAGAGGGGATACTTGAGAGGCAATGTGGGGTGTGGTGTGAAGATGTATTGTAGAAAGAGAATAGATAGCCTGCTCAGATGTAGGGAGGTAGTGTGGAGAAAGGACGGAGGGAAGAATTTAGACCAGAGTGAATGTGGAGAGTGAAAACAGCATGTGGAGTGTGGCAAAAGTGTGTAATTAGGGTGATGAAGACGTGGAGGTTGAGAGTACCTGTATAGGTTGAATGGCAAATGTGAAGAGTGATGTGCAGAATGTAGAGCACAGGTGGAATGTGGAGATCAGATGTGACATGTCAAAGTATAGTTTAAAAGTAGATGAGAAGAGTGCATATTTAGTGTGAAGAGCATATATACAAAATGGAGAGCGCATGTCCAGGGTAGAGGCCAGATGCACTGGGTGTGGAGCAAATGTAGACAGTGGAGTGTTTCCAGCAAATGTACACAGTGGGAAATAAATGTACAGAGGGGAGAGAAGGTATACAGTGTGGAAAGTAGATATAGAGGATCAAGGCTGCATATGTAGTATGGTCAGCACACGTAGTACAAGAGAATATAAAGGGCAACGATCAGATTTTCCTGCAGTGAGAAGGGAGTTATGCAGTGAAAGTTTAGAGTGTAGAACCTGAACATGGAGAACAGATGTATAAGGTGGAAAGTGTAGGTGAGGCTTGATGAGTGGATGCAGAGGGCTTTGATTGGATGTGAAGGGTTAAGAACAGATGTGAAGGGTTAACAGACAATGAATACACAGAAGACCATGAAGTGCAGATATACATAATAGTAGAATGGGTAGAGCCTGCATTGCAGATGTGGTGCAGTAGCCTGAAGAATAGATAATAAGAGTGGCTGTTGACCATCAAGAGTGGATGTACAGGGTATCTTGAGGTTGGAGAGTGAATGTATGGAGCTGAAGCCCCAAGTGGGGGTTGGAGAGGGCATGCACAGTGTGGATAGTGAATGTGGAGAGCAGAGAGGTGATGTGCAATGTGAAAAGCAAATGTGGAGGGCAGGGAAGCAGATCTGAAGTGTGGGGAGGCAAATGTGAAGGGTGGCAAGCAGAGTACTGGATGGCAAGTACATGTGAAGGACAAATCTATCAATTGAAGGGCTCCGATGGAGGGCGCAAAACAGAAAGGTAGGCAAAGTGTGGAAACCCCATGAGGAGGGCAAATGTAGATGGCAGAAAGCAGCTGGCCACTGAGAGATGTGTTTCAAGAAGAGAGAATAGAGTGGATGTAAAGTGTAGATGTGGCGGGCAACGTGGAGTATGGATGCAGAGGATTTAGAATGAGTGTGTAGAGTGTAGAAGAGAAGTAGAGGGTGACTACAAAGCATAGACATTGGGTTTGGAGAGTAGACAGCATGGTTGGATTGTGCATGTAACTGGTGTGTAGTGTATGTGCAGGATACATGTAGTGCAGACAATGGAAAGAGAATGGATAGGAGGTAAGGCAAATGTATAGTTTGAGAACTTAAATGGAAAGTGGATGCAAAGCATATTTTAGTGGGTGGATATGGGTCATGGACTGCTGGTGCTCATACTGGAAAGTAGACGTAGTGGCTGCACAGTAGATGTAGTGAATGGTATTACACATGGGTTTGGAGTGGGTGTGGAGCACATAGAGTAGAGAGCGGAGATACAGGATGGATATTGCATGTGCAAAGTGTAGAGCACATGTGGAAAGTTGCAGTACATTGTAGAGAGTGGGTGGAGAGTGAGAGTGAGAGTGGGTGGAGGGTGGAGGGCGGAGAGAGAGTGGGTGGAAGGTGGAGGTCAGAGAGAGTCTGGGTGGTGTAGGGCGTAGTGGGGGAGAGGAGAATGCATTTGTATGGTTGGGAACGGATATATAGCATGGAAAGGATTGCAGGGTGACAGCAGCAAATGGAAAATTGTGAGAAAATGTACAGACTAATGTGCGGATGAACAGGCTGTAGACTACAATTGGAGGATGTAAACGTGAAGTGTAAAGAAGATGTCTGGGGTGAATAGTAATGTACAGGGAAGAAAATGGATGTGAATTGTGAGGAGTAAATGTAAAGAGGGGACGTGGACGGTGGAGAGAATGCATGTAGAAAGTGCATGTGGAAAGTAGATAGCCAATTTGGGGGGTACAGCGTGCACTTACAAAAGTGGTAAATGGATGTTCAGGTTGTAGAGCGTGCAGGGAGAAGAGATGTGGAGGGTTGAGAATGCAGGTGGTGAGTGGCTAATTCTTATATAGGGTGGACAGCACAGTTTTTAAAGCAAATGTGATAGTGGAGAGTAGGTGTAATGGCGAGAGCAGATCGAGCAGGAGAGCATGTGCGCAGGGTGCAAAAATCAAGAAGAGAGTTAATGCGGAGGGTCAAAATCAGATGTAAAAGTTTTAGTAATAAGCAGAGAGCAGCTGGCAGAGCAAAAAGCCGAAGAAATGTGTGAAAACAGAGAAGAAAGTGAAAGTAATAACACACACGCAAGGACAGACCTTACAGCGTGAAAAGTGCACAGGTAAGGAACAGAGCGTAGATGCTAGATGTGGGCAGGAAGAAACGAAGCTGTAGTGGAATACGCTGCAGAAATGAAAGGACTGATAGAAGAGAAAGGAGGCACAATGAAAAAGCCCATTATGAGGATCGAGGCATCCCTCTCCCCCGATTTTTTTATTTTTTTTAAAATACCAAACTAGTCAACAGCTCACCTTTGGGGGATGGGGAGGGCCGATTCCTCACTCACCTCATTCATCTATTTCTCCCTGATCACTACACTCTTTCCCTTCCTGCCAGAGCGCTGCGCTCAACTTAACACCCTGCAAAGTCCCCGATTTAGTTTGGAAAGAGACACTGGTGATGCAATTCCTTCTGTTTTTTTCCATACACGCTCCTGCAAGGCTCGGCATTATGTCCCTCGGTTTCAGCAGCATGAGGAAGAAAGAGCTGCATGGGTTGAGGTCGAGTAACATGATTGTTGGGTTGAGCACAACAATCGCCTTCCCGATTGGCCAAAACGGCATGAATGTGGGCGGGGTTTTACAAGGTTGGTTGCCTTTGTCTATTGTTTTCAACAATCTTTATTGAAAACGTATTGTAAACAGGCAAACAACCATGCAGTTCCGAACGGAGCAAAGAATGGAAGGCAAAAGCTCTCCTAGACAGAGGAGCATATTTCTACTACAGTGAAAATCATCCAATGCTGATGTTTGGAATATGTTTTAGTGTTGACAGAGGGACTGCCTGATAAGAAGATGGGGGCCACAGTTCTCCAGTGTCATTTAACAACAAACTGCATCCTGGGAGTTGTAGTTAGGCTTTAATAAATCACCGTAGCTTGCACACAGACTAACGCTCTTGCTCCAAGTTGGAGACTTGGGCCCGTATTTATACTTTTTGACGCAAAACTGCGCTAACGCAGTTTTGCGTCAAAAAAATTAGCGCCGGCTAACGCCATTCTGAAGCACCATGCGTGCGCCGTATTTATTGAATGGCGTTAGCCGGCGTTAGCCGACCGGCGCTGCCTGGTGTGCGTCAAAAAAAACGATGTACACCAGGCAGGGCCGGCGTAGGGAAAAATGGCGTTTGGGCGTCCAAAAATGGGGCAAGTCAGGCTGAGGCAAAAAAATCGCCTCAACCCGATTTGCGCCATTTTTTTTGGCGCCCAGGCGCCATTAACATGACTCCTGTCTTAGCAAAGACAGGAGTCATGCCCCCTTGCCCAATGGCCATGCCCAGGGGACTTATGTCCCCTGGTCATGGTCATTGGGCATAGTGGCATGTAGGGGGGCACAAATCAGGCCCCCCTATGCCACCAAAAAAAATTAAAAAAAATACTTACCCCAACTTACCTTTTCTTCCCTGGGATGGGTCCCTCCATCCTTGGGTGTCATCCCGAGGTGGGCAAGGGTGGCAGGGGGTGTCCCTGGGGGCAGGGGAGGGCACCTCTGGGCTCATTCTGAGCCCACAGGTCCCTTAACGCCTGCCCTGACCCAGGCGTTAAAAAGAGGCGCAAATGCGGGTTTTTTTGACCCGCCCACTCCCGGGCGTCATTTTTGCCCGGGAGTGTAAATCCGACACATATGCATCGGAGTCATTTTTTTAGACGGGAACACCTACCTTGCATCTCATTAACGCAAGGAAGGTGTTCACGCCAAAAAATGACGCAAACTCCATGAAGTTTGGCGCTAGACGCGTCTAACGCCAAAGTATAAATATGGAGTTAGTTTTGCGTCGAAAAAAACGACGCAAATTCGGCGCAAACGGAGTATAAATATGCCCCCAGATTTTTAAGCTAAAAATGTTATTTTTGCTTTTTCCCCCTTGGAATGCCTCCCATTCCAAGGCAAGTAAATGGTGAAATCAAATTCACAAACAAGCCAAACCTCTCAATTTAGACTGTATACATCCTAAGCGTTTTATAAACATACAATTAATTGACCAGAGCTTCCCACTTTGGAACTGCCTGGTGTTTGCTCACTACCCTTTGATTCACTGATTCAAACAAAAAAGCATCAATATTGCTTTGCATAATATAATCTAGTGCTCATGCAAAGCTGTCTAATGCCTTTGGATCAAACTCACGCTTCATAAAAACTGCAGAAAAAGCTGTTCTGATGATGCGTAGTCCGCAATCTGCGCATTTAAATTTCACTTTCCATTAAATGGGATGAAACTAACGTGGAATCACTTCAAGGTATGTTTTGTTGCTTTTCTGCCTTTTCAGAAACGTTCAGTAAAACAAAAAAGAATACCAAAGTCTAAACAAAGCAACCCCCATTTGATTGGTTTGTCAGGAGGTATAGTTTTACTTTGAATGATGGATAGTCCCCATTCAGCTCGATCATGCTTACCCGTGACCATGCACAGTTTGATGTGCCTTACCATTGCCTTCACTAACTGTTATTTCTGGAGTAAATGTATCTTCAATCACCTTCTGCCTACTATTTAGCCATAGTTTATCTAACTTTTTATCAATTGAATCAGAAGTATAACTCATAAGTTTTCCTAGTGTCTTATTTAAATAATTTTCTATTTTCTCTCCCATTTCAGCTTCTTCGGTAATCTCAGTCATCTTTCCGATTTAATCATCATTATGCAGGCTCAACTGTCAAAATCTCTCGCATCTTTTTAACCCAAACCATTAAAATGGCCCTCTATACTAACACAGCCCAAATCCTAGAGATGGCTGTTGAATATATATTTCAGCATGCATTCTGCGCACTACCGCTGCAAATCACGCTCCAAATCATGCGCTAATCATGCTCAAACAGAAACCTTTTCTCCTGTAAGTGAAAATGCTAGCTTGTGCAGGCAGGCCCCTCAAGATGCTCCCACTGCACATTCAAAAGACGCAGAGCAAGTGCTTAATTTGAACCAGTGGTTGCCTGGGCGGGGGGGCATCAGGATTTATCTTTGCAGGCCGGCACTTATTATTCTGTATCAGACAATTACTGTGAGCAAAAGACATGTATGGGAAAGATGGAGCAAAGAAAGACGGAAAAGCCTTACTATGGGTGAAAGCAGAAACATACAAGAGTGATCTAAAGGGGTAGGGAGTGGCTGTAATTGGATTAAAGAGGCCTGAGATGGCTTTGGGATTACATTCTGTGCTCGCACATTTAAATGCAGCAGCTGCATGTTTCAGAGGAGAGCTTTGGGCACCAGCACGTTTTTATTTACAAATTAACCACTTGTCTTACAACATGTGTGCACTGTCTGTGCAAGGCAGAGCTGGGTACTCCGAGCTCAGCATGTTATAAAGCTGCTGCTAGTAAGTCAGAGAAAAGTCTGCATGCTCTTCATGTTGTGCGCAATCGCCGGTGAGAGCAGCTGCTTAAGCATTTGAAGCCATCAAAAGTGCATCATTTGTTGTTCTGAGGGCTAAAGTAATTCATCTCTGTAACCTTCTCACGTTGTCTGTGTTCTAAGATAGTGACCTAGTAAATTTGAAGGCTGCAGATAAATCTCAGCAGCTGACATTCAACCCCTGATTTACACAAGTGAGAGGATGTGTGGTGTTATGGGCAGTACTGACGACTTTGGAAATCGGGAACCAGGTTTGAGTCTTAGTTTCGCTCAACATCCTGTGATTATGAGCACATCACTTAATCTCTCTTAACAAACAAATGAATGTGTCTTTGTGTAATTTAATTGGTGCTCAAGTAAAGCGCTCCAATATCTTTGGGTCGACTTTGTGCTATATAAAACTACAAAGAATGAGGATTTGATTATAATATGTACTGATGTGTCACTGATAGTTATAACAACAATATTTATTAAATGTCACACATTTTGCTATCAAGACTTTCAAAAGGTTTGCAACATTGATCAGAATGCTTGCCCTTTCTGTTTCACAGGAAGCACACTTTTTTTTATAAATGCACATTTCTATTTTATCAACCTCAGAAAAATTAAGGGCTGAGTCATTTTTCTAGACTTTAAATATATATTAAAATTCCAGACCTAGTCGAAAATCCTTCTGAGGCTGATAATAAGTATATTTAAATTTCAGAAAAACTTACGCCGTCCTTAATCCTTCTGAGGCCAATAAAAAAGCAATGGGCATATATAAAATCTGTGGTTCATATGAAGCAGAAATGCTAATTAAACTAAAATTCTACACCTTCTGAAAAGTTTTAAAAGCAATATATACATATATATCTGAATATATATGTATCTATATGTATCTATATCTATCTATCTATCTATATATATATATATATATATATATATATATAAAGACAGAGAGAGAGAGAGTGTGCATGTTTAGAAAAATGTATGCTAGTTCAGTGGGTTAATGTGCCTGCTGAAGACATCTGGTACTAACAGGCAGCCTACAGGTTTTAATTCCAGAATAACTGACTCACCCTTTAATCCTTCTGAGGTCGGTAATAAAATAACAATCTTTGTTTTAGGTATTAGTCACACCTCTGAATTATAGCACTAGTTTAAATGCACCTACAGACATGAAATTGCAAGGTAGGCACACTGAAAGTAACACTGTAATTACTGTAGAAACTCAAAAGTGAGCTTTTACTTTTGTATAAAAAGCAAAGTTGGTGTGAAACATAGTTCAGGTAACCCAGGGCAAGCAGGGTGTTACTGCACTCGAAGTGTAACACATTAAGGCCCTCATTCCGACCCTGGCGGTTTCAAACCGCCAAGGCCGGGTTACACGGAAGCACCGTCAACAGGCTGGCGGTGCTTCCTGGGCTATTCTGACCGCGGCGGTAAAGCCGCGGTCAGAAAAGGGGATCCGGCGGTTTCCCACCGGATTACCCCTGGCCCAGGGAATCCTCCATGGCGGCGCTGCAAGCAGCGCCGCCATGGGGATTCTGACCCCCTTCCCGCCATCCTGTTCCTGGCGGTAAAACCCACCAGGAACAAGATGGCGGGAACGGGTGTTGTGGGGCCGCTGGGGGCCCCTGCACTGCCCATTCCACTGGCATGGGCAGTGCAGGGGGCCCCTAACAGGGCCCCACAAAGATTTTTACTGTCTGCTTAGCAGACAGTGAAAATCGCGACGGGTGCCACTGCACCCGTCGCACCCCTGCAAATCCGCCGGCTCCATTCGGAGCCGGCTTCCTCATTGCAGGGGCTTTGCAGCGGGAACGTTGAAATGACCCCCGCATGATATTGACATTATACACGGTTCTGGTGGCTCTTGTATATTTTCTAGTAAATCTGAATATCAAGGGTTAAATACGTTGTGATGCTGCGTGGGGAGCTTGCATCGGAATGGACTATTTTACTTGAATTAATGGGTGTAGAGAAACCTTTCAAATATAAACGACATTTTTGTATAGTGAAATAAAACTCAGTCTCTCACTTTGCCAATTAGTTAGGGTTTCGAAGTAGCCACAAAAATAATGCTTGGGGGTGACTGGCATAAAACTGAAAGATTGGTCATTTGCAAAACGCTTTGTCGATAAAGCCTTGCTGATTTGAGCTCTGCGTACACTGGAACTATGTATTTAGAAATCAGAGAATGCGATTTCAAGGTTCTTTTTAGACTATCTCTTCCAACGCTAGCAGTTCTTCTGATTTATGCAAGAATAGTCCCATGCTAATTTGAATTACGGCATACACTGACATCTACGCTGCTGCTGTACGCAAATTAACTAGGCAGACCAAAATATTGCAGTAATGTGCTCTCTTTATTTAAGAGTTTAAAAAATATTTACTTTCACATTAGAAATATGAAAACAGCAGTGTAGACTGTTGAAAAGCAGAGTGATGTAAAATCACCCTGCTGAGTGGACAGAAAGCTAGGAAAGTAAGCCTGCACAAAATAAAAAAAAAAAAAAAAAAAAGGAGCCCAAGATAAAATAAATATAGGATGAAGCAGAAGCATCGACTCAGTGGTGAAGATGCAGAGCAGGTGTAAATGGCAGTTACACAAAGGAACAATTTGGTTACAGCATAGATCTGTGCCTTCTTACATGCAGGTTCTAATTGTGGAATAGGTGGTTCAGGCCTTCATCCTTTTGAGGTCAATAAAATAATCTTTGAATATGGTACTACACAAATCTGTGACTACTAGCAATACAACTGAGCTATACTATGCTAACAAATATCACATAACACAGCACAGCCCTGACAGTCTCCCTATGTCCATGTGCGACTAGCTGCTTCAGTCTAGGTTTTTTCTCTGCATTCTGGGACTTGTAGTCTTAATTAACTGAATGTAAAACCAAGAGTGCAAGCCCCAGAATTCTAAAAAAAAAAACAGGTCTAGGCTGACTTAACTCACAGAGACCTGGGAAACTTGGCAACTGCAGGCTACAGATCTCTACATTTTACCCTCCACTCATTGACCTTTTTAATGGGACCGAGTGCTAGCATTATCATATGCACAGCTTTTCTGATGGATTGTACCTGGATGAATGGAGGGATGAGAGCCAGATTTCAGCATCAGAAAAAAAACCAATCCATTGTGCTGTGTTGTCTGAATAGGAACATATGGGCTTCAACTGAAGGTCAACCAAACGAGATATTGTAAAAATACTGAAATAAACCTGTGTCATACAAGTAGGTCTCTGTGTTGGATGCATTGACTCCTTAACTTTGATTAGAACTAATGACTTCCAGGTTACTCACACATTGCTAAAGCACTACCTCAACCCACTGAGCTGTTGTGTTGGTATTTGACCATGACCTGCAACTTTCACAGCATTTTATGCAAAAGAAGCAGTTGATCTTTCTCAGTTTTTCTGCAAATGAAGTATGTGAATGCAGGATACACACAGATATATACAATATGCTCTTAGATTACTGAGCCATTTAGCTGGGACACCTTTGTAAACTGCATGCTTCACGCATCTGAAGAAGACTGTCCTTTTTTCCCCACTTATGGGAACCTGTGACATGCATGTTCATAGTGTTTTTAAAGCAAATGTTATTTTGGTAAACAATACATTTCTTAAATATCAAAATGGTGTATTATTTTTAAGTAATCAACAGGTAATTCCAAAACCATCCAGCACAATTTCTAGTTTGCTAAGAATACTGAATCAAAATGGTGCTATGCTTCCATACTAATCAGCAGATCATTCTTTAGTAATCAGGTAACATTTTAACTGAAGACAAAATGTTAGTGGTTGGGAAGTAATCAGCAGGTCATTTCAAATCATCCTCAAGTCATCGGGAACAATCACATCTTTTGAAGTCATCAGATGCTCATTTTCAAGTCATCCTCAAATCATCAAGCCCAAGTTTCTTAACTCTGCTGATGACTTCAGGAGCTCGATGATGTCTGATGATGTGAAAATGACTTCTATTGTAGTTGGATGATCATCCAATTACTCTGGGATGGCTTCTAAAGTCATCCTGTTTGACTAGGGATGACTCAAGAGGAATGTGTCCCTGCTCTATGCAGTATCTCGAAGTGAATTGTGTGGAAGGGGGTAAAAATACTTCTGCTTAGTCTGAAAACTGTGTCACGTTTACTGTGGATCTGCTGATGTCTAACAAAGTGATTTTAATGAAGCCCCCCGGCGAGGAATGGGTGACAAAGTGCACAATCTCTTGCAGGGCATATGGATGGAACGGCTAGGACTGCTTTTAAGCATGTTATAGTTCACCCCGTATGTTAAAACAGATAAGGAGGGTAGGCCATCCAGTGACCACGATTATATATGTATTATTTGTTTAAGACTAGGCAGCACAAAAAACTCGATAGCCCACACAACAAAACATTTTTGAATGGCGCTAATGCATGTTACTAGTGGTCAGTAAGGAAGGGCATTGTGCTGCTTTATCGAATTGTGTTGTTGTATTGTACTGTGGGTTTTGTGTTGCATTCTGTTTTGCATGTTGTGCCCTGTTAGTTCGTTGTAACATTAGTCATTTGCTTGGTGTTATGTCTTCTGTTTTTCAATATCAAACATGCTGTTAATTTAGAGTCAAAAGTCGCATATTCCTTTAACTTTCCTTTTAAAACCATTTCCCAAAGATGGTAAAATATAGCTGTTCAAGCTCCTCAGCTTCTTAAGACAACAGTCAGCCCAGTCCTCCAGCAAAGTTCCATGCTAAAGTATAAATGCCAATGCTCACTTTATGTGTTAGGGCACTATTTATTTGATATAACTTTATTTTAATACAATTATTTTTTCTCAGTGACCCATTTAAGCCTAAAAAATCACATACATTAACATTACAAAAAGGGGGTAAAAAGAGATGTGAAAAAATGTGTTTTGTATTTTCCATGATCAAAAATATAGGAGCAGTATCGCATGACCTAGATGATAGCAAGTGAGTCAACAATTTGGCAAACTCCCGCGGCCAGGTTGCAGTCAGTGTGGCTGCCTTCCTGTGGGCCCCATTACAAGTTCCCTGCTGGGTCGGCGGGAGGAAACGGTGTTCCGCCCGCTGGCCCAGTGGGGAACAGCCCACAACTTTGACACCAGCTCATAATTGAGCCGGCAGCAATGTTGCGGTGCGTAGGGTGCAACAGCACTCATTGGTCTTTTAACTGTCTGCAATGCAGTCAGTGAAATGCACAACGGGACAGTCCATTGGGGCCCCTGGGCCCCCTGCACCCCATCTCTGCCAGCTTTTACATGGCGGTGCAACGCCATGTAAAAGCTGATGGAGAGGGGGGCCTAATCCTCAGGGCAGCTCTGTATGCAGTATTTCCATGGCAGATTAGGACCGCCAGCAGTGGCAGTCCCTCCAGTGGAAACTGGCAGTGCTGGAGGTCCGACTGTGGTCCGATCACCACAGCCATAATGTGGCAGTCTGACCGCTACCTAGGGCTTTAGTGATTTTTGCAATCTTTCATCTGTTTTTCATTTTACAATTTAAGTTGATTTTACTTTAAGATCTAAGAGTGATCATGGTCTTTTTAAAATCAAGTTTATTAGGCAGCAAAAAGGAAACAACAACACAAGAAACTCACTTAATGGTTCATTTGAGCCTCAATCCCTTTTTGCCATGTGTCAAAACCTATTGTATATAAATCCCCACTCAAAATTCGAGATGGACTGTGGGTAAAAGGAATGAGAAAGATAAGTAAATACAGTGTAAATCCTGGAAACTCCAAGCAGTGATTGCATTCCTTCACTTCTACTGGAATAAATGTGAACCTTCACATAGCAAAAGAATGACAGTCTTCAGTCATTCCTTGATACAAAGCCTGTCTTTACATCGTGCTCCAATTATTCCTGCTATCTAAATAGAAATTTGTGGACACCTCATGGATTTGTGAAGATATGGATTTTATTCTCACATGCCACCACCAGCATCACTGACCCCAAATAGAGTGCATGCTGTCCCAGCAACAGTAGCTGATTTATAGGTCACAGCCTACATGAAAGAGCAGCTGTCTGGCTTGCTAAAGACATCTTGTAGACTTTCAGAATGTTAACCTAGGAATGCATCCCCTTTGATGATAACTTTTGGTTTTCTGGTTTGTAACTCACACTGGCTTTATTTGTTGGCTTTATTTCCTTTAGGCTCTCCAGGTTCAGCTTGTCCCTCCTATTGCCTAAAATGTGTTTTCTGTATTCTTCCATGAACTCATTTTCTGCTAACAGGCCATTAAATCTTGTTCTTATCTCATCCTATTTGCTGTGCCTTTAAAGATTGAGGTAACATGTCAGGCAGTGTCCTCCAAGCGTGCTTGTTTACCTTTCTTTCTCTGACTTCAAAGTGAGAAGATTTATGTAACATTCTTGCTGGATACTGGGGGATGGAAAGAGGTTTGTTTCTAGCACATGACAACATTTAAATGAACTTTGTAAGTATTTTAGAATATATCAGAATTATGAACGCATAAATGAAGCACGCTTTTTGTTATTTCGGAAGTGTGTTGGAAACAAATATTTTAATCTGATACAAAAGAATCATTAAACTAGGTGATGCAGTTTCTACACAATGTTGTCTTGTTTAGTTGTCTTAGTTAAGCTACATGTCTGTGCAAATGTAATGGTCATTTCAATTGGAAATGTCTTGTCCATAATGGCAGTGTGCTACCCCAACATGAGTACTCCACTCTAGCCACTCCACTGTTCTCTGCACCACTCCACACCACTGCACTCTACTCTGCACCACACCACTTTACACCACTCCACACCACTGCACTCTGCACCACTCTGGTCTATGTCACTGCACTATATGCCACTTCACACTACATCTCTCTATCCAGTACCACTCTACTGTATGCTAATACACTCTTCATCACTCTACTCTACACTATTGCACTCTTCGCTACTGCACTACTGTACTCTACACCACTCCAGTCAAGGCCACAACAATCTACTCTACACAACTTCACTCTACACTACTGTACTCTATGCCACTCTGCAACACTGCACCCTATGCTACTGCACTGTTACCCAATACACTCTACCCCAATGCACTTTACTCTGTAACACTCATTTCTATGCCCCTGCCCTCTATGTCAATCCGCTGTATGCCACTCTAATTTACTTTTCACCACTGCACCCTACACCCCTTTAATCTACGCAATGCTACTCTGCCACTCTACACAACTGTACTCTACCCTGTTCCACTCCACTTAATACCAGTTCACTCTACTCAGAAACAATCTACGCCACTCTTCTCTACTTTGCACCTCTCCACTCTATGCCACTGCATTCTACGACACTCTACTCTTAACCACTGCACTCTATGCCAATGCACTCTACACAACTGCACTGTATGTCACTGCACTGTATCCCACTGCATTCTGCTTTGCATCGCTGTACTCTATGCCACTACTTTCTCTGCCACTGTAGTCCACTATATACTACTGCATTCTGACACTCCCTGCATCACTCAACTCTACACCACTCCACTTTACACCACTCTATGCCACTGCACTCTAGGCCATTCTACACTACTATGCACAACTCTACTCTACACCACTTTACTCTGCAGCACTCCACTCTGCACCACTACACTCTATTATGCACCACTCCAATATACACCACTGTATTCTATGTTGCTGCATTGTGCACTGCTGAATTCAATGCCGCTCAATGCCACTGCATTCTACACCACTATAAATTGCAACACTCTGTGCCAATGCACAATACATCAATCCACTCTACTCTGTGACACTCCCGTGTATGCCACACTACTCTAAAATCTTCTGCTCCACTCTTCGTCTTTCCACTTTATAACACTCCATGTCATTCTCCTCTATGCCACTCACTTTTAGCCATGTTGAACAGCAGCAACACTGGTGAACAACATGACTAAAACACTTTGGCAAAGCCAATAGCTCTTGTGTAGATGAGAACAATTTGCTTTGCCAGTGCTTGTTAATGACCTGGAATTCTTAAGTCTTACACAGATTAGCCAAGTTAAAGGATCACTGATATTTTAATTCCTCCAAACAATTAACCTATATTTTAGGAGTTGCCTGAGTGACTGCTCCTGGTCCCTTTATTTATCCATCACAGTCAATGCTGTTTGAGTTCCTTTCAATGTTCCCCTTGTGAGCGGTGTTAGACTTTTCATCCTTGGCATGGTCTCCCTTAACTTTTTGCCTCTGTTCCCCAAGTTATTGATGTGTGCTGGACACTGATTTTGCTGTTTTTGTTACTCTGGGCACTTTACCACTGCTAACCAGTGCTAAAGTGCAAGTGCTCCTTTACAAAATATGTATGTAATTGGCTTATCCATGATTGGCATATTTGATGTGCTAATAAGTCCCTAGTAAAGTGCCTGTAACCGGGCGCCTGTCGCCACGGTTACGCAACAAAACCCCGAACCAGACGGCACATACCCTGGGGGCACGACCGCGAGAAGCGCTGAACCGGAAGTGAAATCCGACATGGATATCCGGGAACAGGAGGGAAAAGGAGAGGAAGACAGACAAAGAGAGGCACGCACAGGAGTGACAGGACGAGGAGCGGAGCCTGGAGGGTGAGGAAACAGTTTGGGTGCTGGACTACGGAACGAGGAGGAAGACACGAAAGAGGACAGAGAAACCGACGACGAGGACACCTGGAAACCCAGGGAGAACGCGCAACGCCGCCACATCCCAGGAGGGCTGTGGCTCTCACAGGTAAGGGCGTACCTTATTGTAAAAGTCCTACCCGAATGGATGCGGGTAGATAAACTGAGAGGGAAAGGGAGTGAGGAACCGGGATGGGACCGGGAGGAGGGAAACTAAAAAGGAGAGTGTTTAAATACCCTAACACCACATAAAGGAAAAAGAGAGAGAGAGAGAAAAAAGTAGTCACGGGACGGGTGAACCACGATATAAACAAACAGCTACCCACACCCTACCCTCACCTCCCTACTAACCTATATAGATATATATATATCAAAACCCAAACATCTACACTTACCTGGTTTTCTCTTCATTTTCCTTTGGGGAACGTCACCTTCCTTTTTGAGACCGGGACCACGACGAACACCTGGAATCCCTAGGGAAAGGACAAAGAAATTATCATCTTCCTGACTAACCGAGAAGAAGGCAATAACAGAGACACTGGTCACGAAGAACCCCAAACCACGTATACAAATTCACTCAACCCATACCACAATAAAAGAGTTTTACCACTGTCCTAGGTGTTTCCATAGTTCTTTCTAAACCTGTCTAAACAAGAACCCATTACAGTGGTGTCAGAAGTGGGATTTTTGGAAACACCTACCATTATAGGACATTAACCAAAATGGAGGGCACCCCAACCATTGCCGACATGATGCAGCAATTAGCTGAAGGACAGCGACATCTCCAGATTGTGTGGGAGGAGCAGCAGAAAGATCACAACACGCCCTTAAGAGCTAAGCTACAATCATGGCCAACAACCAGTTGGTTCATGAGAACGCCTTAAAATCCCTGACCGATACCATTGCAGCCACCCGGGTCCATCCCAATGTGCCTAGCTCGGTCTTACAAAGGTACGAGGAAGGCGAGGACCCAGACTTTTTTTTACCAACTTCGAAAGAGTTGCTACATCCGCCACTTGGTCCCAAGATAGATGGGGACAATACATAGCCCCTCTCTTGACGGGTACCCTCCAGACAGCCTATCAAGCTGTGAACCCTGGTGGTACCACACCCTACCAGGACATTAAGAAAAGCATACTGGAGCGAGTGGGGTTCAACACCGAACATTATAGGCTTCGATTCAGGAAGGCCAAATGGGGGTCGGCGAAAAACCCAAGAGCCTTGTATTTCCGGATAATGGACCTGGTTCTCAAATGGTTGGGACCCATAGGACCCAACCGTGAGGACATTATTGAGGCCATACTGCTGGAACAATATCTCGAAGCTCTCCCGCTCTCCACACGTAACTGGATTAAACAGCACCCTAACCCCGATACCAATACCACCATTGAGTTGGCATGTGCCTACCATCGCTCTTTAGAATTTAAAAACCCACAGCCCAGAGTGAATACACCTCCCTCTCGTCAGGACTTGGACAGATGAACTCACCGGGTAGAAGAACCCTTGATGATACAGTAAAGTCCCGGGTAACGGAGAGACCTTTTCCCCAACAACCCCAGTGTTATAGTTGTGGGGAGTGGGGCCATATAGCCCGAGTGTGTCCCCTCAAGTCCGACAAAGGAGAACCCATGGAATTAAGTATCACCAGGGGTAGGGTCTATTATACAGGAAGTCAAAATACACGTTACAAAAAAGAGTTGGTTCTCAACGGACGCGAGACTGTAACCCTTATCGACTCGGGCTGTAGCCAGTCAGTCATCCGAACAAATTTAATGGTCGGTAGAACCCTTACTCCGGGGGTCACAGTGACGATTTGTTGCATTCACGGAGATTCCCGAGAGTACCCCATGGCCTGGGTCTCTCTACGATGGGAAGGAAGAGAATCCCAAATCTGGATGGGAGTAGTAGATCGTCTGGTGGAGGAAGCCATAATCGGGACCGACTTCCCTGACCTTGCGGTACTTTTAGATAGTATAAGGAACAACGGGGAAAGTCATACCTGGTGGAAAGAAGCTCCTTTTTCTAACGAGCCAATACAATCCACAGTAACTCAGCCTAAACTGAGTAAGAGAGAGAAAAGAGAAACCAAAAGACTGTATGGACCTAAGGATAAGGAATCTATCGGGGTAATTACACGAACCGATAACTTCAATAACCTACCCCCTTTCCGTTCATGCCATAGGGAAGATCCCACCCTCCTTAACGCCTGGAGAAATGCACGACCTCGGAATCCGAGAGATAAAGGCCCCTCTTTTCCCGTAATTAAAAATCTATTATATAGGATCACAAACTCTGATGCCCAAGAAAATAAACAATTGCTCATCCTCGAACCTTATAAGCTCCAGGTATTACATCTAGCTCATAGTCAACCTGGAGGTCGTCACTACGGAAGAGAGAAAACGGAAGAATACCTGTTAAGAAGGTTTTATTGGCCCGGAGTGTTTTCCCAGATTAGGAGATTTTGCCAGCAATGCCCTAAATGTCAAATCATAGATCCCGGACCCAAGAGAAAGGTTCCCCTACAACCCTTACCCATTATTGAAGTACCCTTTTCCCGAGTTGGAATGGACATAATAGGACCCCTCATACCTTCCTCAAAGGGGTATAGGTATGTACTGGTATTAGTGGACTACGCCACCAGGTATCCCGAAGCCATTCCCCTGTCCAGTATTAATACTAAAAGCGTAGCTAATGCCATGATCGTTTTTTTTTACCCGTGTAGGTTTTCCTAGAGAAATACTGAGTGACCAAGGAACACAGTTCATGTCAAACTTAATGTCTCAGATATGTCAACTACTAGGGATTAAACACCTGAGAACCGCGGTTTATCATCCACAAACCGACGGTTTAGTAGAAAGATACAACCGTACCTTAAAACCCTATTAAAAAAATCTGTTTTTGCGTCAGGCAAAGACTGGGATAGGAAACTTCCCTTAGTTCTCTATGCCATTAGAATGCATGAACAAGCTTCTACGGGACATAGCCCATTAGAGTTGGTCTTTGGGAGGCAACCCCGCACACTACTAGATATGACAGCAGAATTGTGGGAAGAGGAGGAAGGTAGTGAAAAAACCCTCTTAGAATACACTAATGGCCTGAAATCCCAAATACAAACAGTGTGGGAAGACGTCAGGGAAAATCTAGAGAAAGCCCAAAATAAACAGAAACATTATTACGACCGCAACACACAAATGAGAACCTTGAGTAAGGGGGACCAAGTACTTGTCCTTCTACCTAGCTTCGATAATAAACTCCTGGCTAGATGGCAAGGACTCTACAAGGTCCTAGGAACCATAACCCCTGTTACCTATACCATTGAATTAACAGAAAAGAACCCAAATATTTCATATAAACTTGTTAAAAAAAATGGGAAGAACCACCGGAGTCACTAAGGACTCCGTTAGCAGGTTACTTAGTAAATACCGTAAGAGAACTTGATATTGGGTGGTGTCCTACTCCTATAGGTCTCACTTCAGAAGAACCGCAAAAGAATGTAGAGCTCCTGCTAAAACAACAAGACCAGTTAACCCTACTACTTTCCCGCCACGATAAACTGTTTTCTACCCAACCAGGAAGAACCTCGTTAATACAACACCATATTAGAACCCTACCCGGAAAGATAATACGACTACGACCCTATCGCATACCCGAAGCCCGAAAAGTCTTAGTAGAAGAAGAGATAGAGATAATGCTTTACATGGGAGTTATAGAACCCTCCAAAAGCCCCTGGTGCTCCCCGGTCGTATTGGTCCCCAAACCTGATGGATCAATACGATTCTGCATTGACTTTCGACAGGTCAACGCTATATCCCAGTTTGACACTTATCCCCTTCCCAGGGTAGACGATCTCCTAGAAAAGCTCGGGAGAGCCAAATACATGTCCACCCTGGATTTAACCAAGGGCTATTGGCAGATTCCATTGGCGGACACAGACAAAGAAAAAACAGCCTTCTCCGCGGCCTCGGGCTATATCACTTTAAAGTCCTCCCCTTTGGATTACATGGTGCCCCCGCTACTTTCCAGCGGCTTATAGACTCCCTCTTGCGACCATATACCAGATACGCAGCCGCATATCTGGATGATATTGTAATATATAGCGAGACCTGGGAAGAACATTTGAACCATCTCCACAACATATTCTCGGTTCTACAGCGAGCAGGACTCACAGCTAATCCCCAGAAAAGTCGTCTAGCTACACAGATATCACACACTTAGGTTATCACATAGGAGGAGGAACAATAAAACCCCAATTGAACAAAGTGGAAGCCATTACGCATATAAAATGCCCTACTACCAAGAAAGAAGTGCATTCCTTTCTGGGGCTGGTAGGGTATTATCGAAGATTCATCCCCCATTACTCCACCCTGGCTTCTCCCCTAACCGACCTCTTAAAGAAAGGACAGCCTACAAAATTAGCAAGATTGACCCCAAAACAACACCATAGCTATAGACCCCTACAAAACTATCTCACAACCACACCCATTTTGCGCTGTCCCGATTTTAGTCAACCCTTCCATCTACAAACAGATGCCTCAGATGTAGGCTTAGGGGCGGTTTTATTTAAAAAAGGTGAGGACGACACCAGTCACCCCATTGTATTTATCAGTCGTAAACTTCTACCCAGGGAACAGCGCTACCCGATTATAGAACGGGAATGTCTGGCCATTAAATGGGCCATAGAAAGCCTTCTATATTATCTGTTGGGACGACAATTTCTGCTATATATCGATCACGCTCCTCTGACATGGCTATTGCGCCATAAAAATACCAACGACCGCATACTTAAATGGTTTATGGAACTCCAACCTGTCTCCTTTCAGGTGTGCCACCTTCCGGGAAAATTAATGGACCAGACCAATGACCTATCCCGTTATCCATTGGCTCAGGGTCTCGAACAGCCCCACTCGTGGGAAGGGACATGTAACCGGGCACCTGTCACCACAGTTATGCAACAAAACCCCGAACCAGACAGCACATACCCCGGGGGCACGACCGCGAGAAGCGCTGACCCAGAAGTGAAATCCGACACGGATATCCGGGAACAGGAGGGAAAAGGAGAGGAAGAGAGATGAAGAGAGGCATGCACGGGAGTGACAGGACAAGGAGCAGAGTCTGGAGAGTGAGGAAACAGTTTGGGTGCTGGACTACAGAACGAGGAGGAAGACACGGAAGAGGACGGAAAAACCGATGACGAGGACACCGGAAAACCCAGGGAGAATGCGCAACGCCGCCACGTCCCAGGAGGGGCGTGGCTCTCACAGGTACGGGCGTACCTTATTGTAAAAGTCCTACCTGAATGAATGCCGGTAGATAAACAGAGAGGGAAAGGGAGCGAGGAACCGGGAAGGGACCGGGAGGAGGGAAACTAAAAAGGAGAGTGTTTAAATACCCTAACACCACATAAAGGAAAAAGAGAGAGAAAAAAGTAGTCACGGGACGGGTGAACCACGATATAAACAAACAGCTACCCACACCTGCCCACACCCTACCCTCACCTCCCTACTAACCTATACAGATATATATATCAAAACCCAAACGTCTACACTTACCTGGTTTTCTCTTCATTTTCTTTTGGGGAACGTCACCTTCCTTTTTGAGACCGGGACCACGACGAACACCTGGAATCCCTAGGGAAAGGACAAAGAAATTTTCATCTTCCTGACTAACCGAGAAGAAGGCAATAACAGAGACACTGGTCACGAAGAACCCCAACCCCAACCACGTATACAAATTCACTCAACCCATACCACAATAAAAGAGTGTTACCACTGTCCTAGGTCTTTTCATAGTTCTTTCAAAACCTGTCTCAACAAGAACCCATTACAGTGCCCTAGAGGAGCCACGGCCTGGAAATCAAATGCTACTAGTGGGCCTGCAGCACTGGTTGTGCCATGCACAAGAGTAGCTCTGTAATCATGTCTCAGACCTGCCATTGCAGTGTCTGTGTGTGCAGTTGTAACTGTAAATTAGACTTGGCAAGTGTACCCACTTGCCAGGCCTAACCTTTCCCTTTTCTTACATGTCAGACACCCCTAAAGTAGGTCCTGGGTAGGCCCAAGGGCAGGGTGCAGTGTATGATTAAGTTAGGACATTTAGGGCCTGATTGCAACTTTGAAGGAGGTGTTAATCCATCCCAAATGTGACGGATATACCACCAGCCGTATTACGAGTTCCATAGGATATAATGGACTCGTAATACGGCTGGCGGTAAATCTGTTAGTTTACCGTCACTTTTGGGACGGATTAACACCTCCTCCAAAGTTGTAATCAGGCCCATAGTAATGTGTTTTACATGTCCTGACAGTGAAATATTGCTAAATTCATTTTTCACTGTTGCAAGGCCTGTCCCTCTCATAGGTTAACATGGAGGCTACCTTTATATCTGATTGAAGTGTAGATTCCCTTTGGGAGCAGATGGACATGTGGAGTTTGGGGTCTCTGAGCTCACAATTTAAAAATACATCTTTTAGTAAAGTTGATTTTAAGATTATGGCCTTCATTACAACCCTGGCGAAATACACACACCTGACACACATACATGCACCACACAACCACATCACTATAAAACACACACCCACACTATCCACAACCCCTTACAACCAAAAAAAAGAGACCAAGTACAGATAGACAAGCAAATAGCAAACACTCACTAAGAGACACAGAACACCATCACTCATACACCATCTACCCACATCACATTATACATTCCAACACATCACCCGCACCTCAAAGACACCTCAGGTTTTCTGAGGAGGAGCTAAGGGTCATGGTGGAGGAAATCATCCGGGTAGAGCAACAGCTATTCGGATCACAGGTGCAGCAGACGTCCATTGGATGGAAGATGGAGCTATGGTGGAGAGTCGTGGACCAGGCCAACACTGTGGGACAGCATCCAAGAACCACGGATGACATCAGGAAGAGGTGGAACGACCTACGGGGGAAGGTGCGTTCAGTGGTATCAAGACAGCAGATAGAAGTACAGAGGACTGGCGGTGGACCCCCACCTCCTCCCCCACAACTAACAACATGGGAGGAGCAAGTCTTGGCGATCATGCATCCTGATGGCCTTGCAGGAGTAGCACGAGGACTGGACTCTGGTAAGGCAAATCTTTACTACTTTATCCCTCCCACCCTACCTGCATGCTATCACATACCCCACCCGTACCCTCACTCCCATCACTCCATCACCTCAATTCCACCCCACCTTCACAACCCACACATCCCAATACCAAGCCCTGCATGCAACAACAATGCATGGGCACCCATCACAGCCCTGCATGGACACCCATCACCACAGCATGCCCTGTAGAGAGACTCACCCAGCCCACACAATCAACAATCACACAAGGCCAAGACAACAGGGAAAGCACAATTTGATAAGCAAAACAGACCCATTACCAAAGATGGCACACACAGATACAATAACAATGCATTTGCAACCCAACAGGACCCCTACCCAACGTCACCGGACAGGAGGTGCCAGCTACATCCAGTCCCCCCCCGGAAGAGGCCCACAGTGATGACAGCAGCTCTGCATGCCTGGATCACAAAGACCAACCTGGCCCATCTGGGACCTCTGGACAGTCGGTTACCCAGGCACAGTCCCATACCACCACAGAGCCTCTCCCTCAGGAAACACCACCACAGCTCCCACCCAGCGGGCCCATGCCACTGTCCCCAGGACACATCAATCAGCAGTGTGTACACCACTACAGGGACCCCAGGCAACCCCACAAACCCAGAACGATCAGGGACCTGGGGTCAGTGGGCACACGGTTCAGGGGACAGAGGCACAGGACAACAGGGAAGCTGGGAGGACTGCTGTGCGACAGGGGGAGGACAGGCCCAGGGAACCAACCCTCCACGAGGCACTCTCAAACATAATTGGAGCATACCACCATTCCCAGGAGACCATGGAAACGGTACTGGCCAAGTTTCAGGAGACCCAGTAGCTGCAGGAGGGACAGTACATGGGGATCAGGGATGACCTCACAAACATCTACACCATCCCGGTCACCATAGCAGGGGTGCTGGCTGATATGGGCAAGACCATGAGGGAGGCAATGGTACAACAAAGGGCCCCTGACACTAGCCAAACCAATGAACAGCCTTCCACCTCCGCCGGTGCTAGTGGACAGGAGGCCCTGCCACAGGACCAACAGGCCACCAGCACCCTACCCCCTTCAGAAGGAGAACCACCCTGCAAACGGTCCCTGCGATCCAGGCAGAAGACAGAGAACATTGCCAAGACCCCTGCCAGGAAATAGGACCCTCCTTATTGTCACCCTTCTGTCCCACTCTGTTACCCTGTCCACCTTGAACTGCCATTGCTCCCCTTCCTATGCCCCCTTGGACAATGCACCTGTGATGCCATGAGACTGGACTCTACCATGGACCTTCCTCCACCATCACCCCAACCCCTTGCACATACCACTATAATTATTAGCACCTTAAATAAACTCCCTTGAAACAAATACCAATCTGGAGTCAGTCTGATGATTCACAAATGTATTACTTCAACATTAGCAAAGCATTGCAAGGTATATGTTCATTTACTCATACCAATGTATGACAGTTGTTGGGCAGCAGTACACATAGCAGAAGCCAGAATGTGGTACACAGATCTGAAAAAAGGAAACCCAAAGGTAACAGTCAGTGTCCATCAACAGAGTGTAAGAGGCTGCCATGTACAATGTCCTAAAGTATAGTGAAATG
Source organism: Pleurodeles waltl (assembly GCF_031143425.1). NCBI lineage: Eukaryota > Metazoa > Chordata > Amphibia > Caudata > Salamandridae > Pleurodeles > Pleurodeles waltl. Next base: position 350,427,671 of record NC_090442.1, read on the forward strand.
TGAAGAGGAGTTACAGTCTCTTACCTGTGTGTCACTGGAAGTACTGCAGAATAATGTTTGTTCTGTTGTCAACATCTTCCTCCTCTGCCTCCTCTTCCTCACTGTCCACAGGCTCCACCTCTGCCACAAGACCATCACCAGGCTCATCCTCCAGCAGAAAAGGCACCTGGCACCTCAGTGACAGGTTATGCAAGATACAGCATGCCATGATGATCTGGCACACCTTTTTGGGTGAGTAGTACAGGGAGCCACCTGTCAGATGGAGGCACCAGAATCTGGCTTTCAGGAGGCTGAATATCCTCTCAATAATCCTCCTAGTTCGCCCATGTGCCTCATTGTAATGTTCCTCTGCCTTTGTCCTGGGATTCCGCACTGGGGTCAGTAGCCATGACAGGTTGGGGTAACCAGAGTCACCTGCAAATATTGAGGGACAATTGTGAGACACACATTAACACTTAGGGACAACCCCATACCCAGACACCTACTCATACTGTGTGCGGACCTTGAGCTCCCCTATTAGCCACACCCGGTGCTTTATGAGTTATCCCATCACATAAGGGATGCTGCTATTTCGCAAGATATAGGCATTATGCACAGAGCCAGGATATTTAGCATTCACATGGGAGATGTACTGGTCCGCCAAACACACTATTTGCACATTCATTGAATGATAGCTTTTTCTATTCCTGTATACCTGTTCATTTCTGCGGGGAGGGGACAAATGCCACATGTGTACCATCAATGGCACCAATGATGTTTGGGTTATGTCCCAGGGCATAGAAGTCAACTTTCACTGTGGCCAAATTCTCCACTTGGGGGAACAAGATGTAGCTGTGCTTTTGTTTCAGCAGGGCAGACAACACCCTGCTCAACACATTTGAGAACATTGGCTGAGGCATCCCTGATGCCATGGCCATTGTTGTTTGGAAGGAGCCACTTGCCAGGAAATGGAGCACTGACAGGACCTGCACTAGATGGGGTATTCCGGTGGGCTGGCGGATAGCTGACATCAGGTCTGGCTCCAATTGGGCACACAGTTCTTGGATTGTGGCACGATCAAGTCTGTATGTGATTATAATGTATCTGTCCTCCATTGTCAACAGGTCCACCAGGGGTTTGTATACCGGAGGATGCCGCCATCGCATCATCTGCCTCAGCGGTTGTAGCCTATGGAAGAGAACGGTGAGCAGAAGTGCATTTCCCACAGAGATAGCACAACTGTGTATGCATGAAGGTCACAGAAGCAGTGTGTGTGAACTAGAGTCCTACATGTGCCAATATGTGCTGTGACACAGTTAGGTGCCATGACATGTGCCCACATGAAATGGCGTCTGCCTGACCTGTGAGGAGGGACAAGGGGAAATGAGGTAACTGTGCTGGTGTTCTGCAGCGTCGTGGTAGGCGGTCGAAGACTGCCGTGCAACTCCGCAATGGTTATCATTGGGCCCTATGGGTTCCAGGAGCCAATGGTGATATACGCTGGCGGTGACGGTACGCATCGCCGCAGACGTTACTGCCATTTTCTAGCTATTCACTCACTTGCTACCTGACCACCAACAGGTGAGGACCTACACTGCATGTGCCACTGTGACCTAAGTCTGGAAGCAACAATGGCTAGAGTGTCTGGGGAAAGGTCCCCTGCTTTCACTGCGGAGGAGTTGGAGAAACTGGTGGATGCGGTCCTACCCCAGAACACGTTACTCTATGGTCCTCCAGACAAACAGGTGAGTACACTGTGAGCATGATGCGTGGGCCATGAATGTAGGGAGCACTGAGTATGTAAGCCACATGTAGGGGGGGGGCTGAGGCATCCTGGCCTGAATGTTGCATGAGAGGTGGTCAGTGTATGTGCATCAGGGCATGGGTGGGAACTGGTGGGCAATGAGTATGATGGTTCGGACGGGTGAGTTAATACTTTTTCCGCTTTCTTTTCACTCTAGGTCAGCGCCCACCAGAAGAAGGGTATTTGGGGGCCATCGCAAAGGAGGTGCGGACCCTGGGGGTCTATCACAAGCAGAGCACCCATTGCTGCAAGAGATGGGAGGTCCTGCGCCGCTGGACCAAGAAGACGGTAGAGGTCCAGCTGGGGCTAGCCTAGCGATGTGGAAGGGGTGTCTGTTGCACCATGACCCACTGATGTTCCGCATCCTGGCGGTGGCCTATCCAGAGTTGGGTGGGAGCCTGAGGGCATCACAGCAGCCACAGGGGGGTGAGTACCATTTCAGAAAGCTGACTTTGCGTGCTTTAGGAACTAGCTGGGTAGGGGGTGTGGGCTGTGGGTGCCCCTAGGCCAGGGCAACCATGCCAGAGTAGGTCTGCATTTGTCTGCAGGCTCTGAAGCACCCCTACCCCAATGGTACAAGTAGCCAGCTACTACTGGGCAGGGTCCTGTGGGGGTCAGGTGTGCAGGTGCTGGCGTTAGCTGTAATCCCACATGGTCCATGAGGGTGAATCCACTGAGGGTGAAAGCACCAGTGGGACGGAGGGCGAGGGGAGCTCCACGACAGCGACAGGAAGGGATACTAGTGACAGCGACTCCTCCTCTGATGGAAGCTCCCTGGCGGTGGCAGACACCTCTGTGCCCACCCCAACAACAGGTACAGCCACCACCCCCCTACCAGCATCGCCCTCCCAGCAGCCCCTCAGCATGTTTCCCCTGCCCGCTCACCCAGGAGGGTGAGCATCTCCTTCACCCCAGGCATCTCAGGCCCTGCTACAGTCAACCCTGCTGCCCTCAGTGAGGAGGCTATTGACCTCCTGAGATCCCTCACTGTTGGGCAGTCAACCATTCTGAATGCCATCCAGGGTGTCAAGAGGCATTTACAACAAACAAATGCACACCTGGAGGGCATTCATTCTGGCGTGGCGGCCCAACAGAGAGCATTTCAGGCTCTGGCCTCAGCACCGATGGCAGCCATTGTCCCTGTGTCCAGCCGCTCCACCTCCAACTTCCACTATCTAGACCCCTCTACCTCACCCTATCCCAAGCATACCTTCAGATAAGCATGCACACACATCAACACACAAAAGTGTCTCAGGAAAACATAAGCACCACACATCTTCACACAGGCACTCACACAAGCACCATTCCCATGCACACACCAACATCCACTTCCTCCACTGTGTCCCCCTCCTCCCTCCCAGTAGCGCCTCCACTCACAACTGCATGCACTACATCATCAGCCACTGCCTCCATCACCAGCACGCCCATCACAACACACCGCTCATGAGCAATCCTCACCCCCACAACCATGCACACGTCCCCTGTGTCCTCTCCCAGTGTGTCTGTGAGCCCTCCTCCCAAAGTACACAAACGCAGGCACAAACCCACCCAACAGCCATCCACCTCACAACAGCCTCCAGCACATGCACCTTCACCTTCACCCAATCTCAGCAGACGTATACCTCCTACAACCACTACCTCTTCCTCCACTCCCACACCCCCCCTTTATCTTCCCGTCCCAGTGTGTCAAAGAAACTTTTCCTGGCTAACATTGACCTCTTCCCTACACCTCCCCCCGTCCTTCCCCTAGGGCCAGGATGTGTAGATCCAAGGCCAGCACCTCAGCTACCAAATCGGCATCCGCTGTGGTCCCTGCAAGTCCGAGAAGATCGAAGGGGGCACCCGTCAGGGCTGCCAGTGTGCCACCTACCGAAGCTAAGGACCACCCGATTCCCCCACCTGCCAAGGTAAAAAAGGGGCCGGCATGCAGAAGGGAAAAGACCTGTTGCATAGGCTCTCATTATCCTAATGAGACTACTGGATTTTGAGCAGCAAGATCGTTCACAGGGTGGGGGACTAATTTTGACCCACGGTGAAGGACCCTTGTCACTCAAAATCCGGGTTTTACTCTGGCTAACTAGCAGTGCCTCATCTTTCCCAAAGGGAAGAGACAATTGGGCAGCCGAGCGCATGACATCTTAGCACTTCCCAGGGAAGTCGTGGTCACTCAGGTCACAACCGGTTCTCTCATTCACAGTACGGTCTCACATAGAAATGACAAAGGCAGTTTAAGTTTTAAAGATCCGTTTAATAAAACAACTGCATTTCAGAAAGCAAAGCGTGAGCTGCAATAACCAGAACTACACAACACAGTAGGATTAAAATAGTAACAATGAGAGTGAAGCACAAGAATAAGGCTATCATAGTGCCACTAGATCTTGTTCTCTCTAAGTTATATTCTGAGCACAGCATGTGAAGCTTTAAGCCTGCCTTTCAGGTTCCCCCGGGAGGACATCAACCCTCATACCTGAGCAAAGGCCTGTAATCTGCATCAGCATCTGCAACAGGGCAGTCAGTATCTAGTTGTAGGTTCCTGGCCGGAATCTCCCTCTGGCCTGTACTAGGACTAGGAAGTGTTTTTATAACTAACACTCAGATGTTCTAAGAAAATGTCCCTACGTAAGGATGTGTATTTTCTACCAATACTGGCGACTAAACTTCTACCACGTTTACCGGCAATGTACCAGACTGTAGCCTTGACTGAAGCACAGGGCGATCAAGAATGCATTATTTGAGAACACAGTGCTGAACTAAGCTAAACAGTGTGATAGAAGTGAATAAAAACAAGACTGTAAAACTGGTTATTGTAAAATAACAGTGTGAGGCTGAATAAAACGTATCTAGGGCAAAGTGCTCAGCGGCCTAGTATGTTAAACTAACGTGCATGAAGTTATATTAAAAATGACTACACTACAGACCCACCACCCACCCAGCATCCAGAACCAAAGAGAACAGTGCCAAGGTCCCAGCAACGACTACCAAGGTGGGGAAGGGACACAAAAGCAAGGGAAACCTCAGGGCACGGAGCCTCTTTATGAGGGACTGGAGACCCCGATTTCTCATAACAGGCCAGCAACCTGTGAGCACCGCCGCAACGACCGCCACCTGCACCGCCACCTGCACCGCCGCTGCCACAACTACAGTCACCAGCATCCTCCCCAGTGGTCAGCCATCCGAGGCTGCTGGAGACAGCCTGGTGTCTCCCTCCACTACTACAGACACCTGCACCATGGGCAGCACCGGCAGCATCTCCGCCGCAGCCACCACCGCAGCCACAACCACCTGCACCACCATTTGCACTGCCACGTGCCCAGCCAGTGCCACTACAGCGGACATCAGCAGCATCCCCAGTGGACAGAGCCGTCCGAGGCTGCAGGAGAGGACCTGGACCCTGCACACACTACATGAGGTACCACCACCAGCACTGGCACTACCAGCAGTTTGCGGCCTAAGTTGCTGCAGGGTGGAGTGTGGCTCTGCCTCCATGGAGTTTCATGTTACCTGGTCCCTGAAATTCTCGTGTCTCAGACACCCAGGTTAGGGAATGGGAACTGCCACACCCCATGTGCAGCATCACTGGGCACAAAGCCCCTTCCAGAGCCAGTGGAAGAAGGCATCCACTCACCCAATCCTTGGCAGGATGAAGCAGACTGGGCGCAAAGCACCCTCCAGAACCAGTGGAAGAAGGCATCCACTCAGCCCCTCCTTGCCAGGAAGAAGCACACTGGGCACAAAGCCCCCTCCAGAACCAGTGGAAGAAGGCATCCACTCAGCCCCTCCTTGCCAGGAAGAAGCACACTGGGCACAAAGCCACCTCCAGAACCAGTGGAAGAAGGCATCCCCTCACCCAACCTTGGCACGATAAAGCACACTGTGCACAAAGCCCCCTCCAGAACCGGTGGAGAAAGGCATACATTTGAGAGACTGTGGCTTTGCACTCCCCAGGACCAAGCAGTGGGCAAACCACCCACTTGAGAGACTGTGGCTTTGCACTCCCCATTACCAAGCAGTGGGCAAACCACCCATTTGAGAGACTGTGGCTTTGGACTCCCCAGGACCAAGCAGAGGGCAAACCACTCACTAGAGAGACTGTGGCTTTGCACTCCCCAGGACCAAGCAGTGGGCAACCCACCCACTTGAGAGACTGTGGCTTTGCACTCCCCATTACCAAGCAGTGGGCAAACCACCCACTTGAGAGACTGTGGCTTTGCACTCCTCAGGCCCAAGCAGTGGGCAAACCACCCACTAGAGAGACTGTGACTTTGTAATCCTCAGGACCAAGCAGTGGGCAACCCACCCACTTGAGACTGTGGCTTTGCACTCCCCATTACCAAGCAGTGGGCAAACCACCCACTTGAGAGACTGTGGCTTTGCACTCCCCAGGACCAAGCAGTGGGCAAACCACCCATTTGAGAGACAGTGGCTTTGCACTCCCCAGGACCAAGCATTGGGCAAACCACCCACTTGAGAGACTGTGGCTTTGCACTCCATAGGACCAAGCAGTGGGCAAACCACCCACTTGAGAGACTGTGGCATTCCACTCCTCAGGACATCGCTGTGGGCATGTTGCCCCCTCGAGGAGCAGTGGCGTAGTACCATCTTCCGGCTGAGGTGCCCCCTCTCCCCTTCTCCCTGAGGCGCCTGTGTGATTTCGACCTGATGCCCCTGCAGAGTTCTTTCCGTTTTGAGGGCCGGAGCCAAGTGTGGGCTTCGCCCATGATTTTTGGGACCACTGGTCCTCAGATATTTACAAGGGACAGTGTACGGCCTTTTGTACATTATGTAAATATTTGTATATACTGATTTATTTTTAATCGATTGCTATATCTGAATGTTCCAAAATATCACTGGTTAAACTCATTTCCTTTTGTCCTTGCGTTCTTCCAGGGGGTGACGGGGTGTATCTGTCACGTTGTTGGATTTGTTAGTGTGTATGGGTGAGGGTGGGGGTGGGGGTGTTGCGTGCTACGTGTGTGTGTGTGTGTAACTCTCTTTCACCCTCCCGTGTGCGAGGTGCAGTACTCACCGTCATCGTCGCCGTTGCCTTCTTTCTATTTCCTGTTGTATCAGTAGATACACCAACATGGGGAGGACCTACAGATCAGGCTCCATGGTGTCCTGGTTCTTCGTGGAGTGTTGGAAGGTGAGTGGTTCCCCTTCAGTGTACTGTTTCCGCCGTGCTTTTGCTGTCGTTAGTACCGCCCCAGAAAAGCTGGGGTATTGGCCTCTCATAATAGGGTGGGTGGTACATTGTCTTTCACCTGTCTGTTGGCGGTGACCGCCGCGTTGTTTGTTGTTAGTCAGAGTGTTAAAGAGGCTGTCTATGATGGCGGTTTCCGCCATGGTCGTAATCCCATTTTTTTTAACCGCTGGCCTGTTTGCGCTGTTACCGCCGCTTTAACACCGACTGCCAGGGTCATAATGAGGGCCTATGTGTTTGAAAATGCCACTTTTAGAAAGTGGGCATTTTCCTGCTTAAACCATTTCTGTGAATCTGCCTGTTTGTGGATTCCCTGTCTGGGTCAGTTTGACATTTGGGCTGGTTGCACCTCACACTAGACAGTGACACAAAGGGAGCTGGGGTGTAGCCTGCATATCCTGATGAGCCATCTGTGTTAGGAGGGAGGGGAGTAGTGGTCACTTACACCTGAAAGGGCTGTGCCTGCCCTCACACAATGCAGTCTCCAACCCCCTGGTGAGTGTCTGGGGCCTAGCCTGGGCAAGACAAGATTTCACATTCAAGAGAGACTTTGCTTTGAAGTAGGCCTACTTCAAAGGAGGAAATGGGTATAAGAAGCCACCCAAAACAACAGACTTGACAACACTTCTGGAAACAAGAGGAACCTCTGCCTGGAGAAGAGCTAAAGAGCCGAGGAAGAAGAGCTGCCCTGCCTGTGACAGAGCATTTTGGAGCTATCCTCCAGTTGCTGCTTTTGCCAGAGTAAGAGGGCAAATACTAGACTTTGTGTGCCTTCCATCTTGAGAAGAACTCTCCAAGGGCTTGATTTAGATTTTGCCTCCTGGTGTTTGACTTCTCAGGGACAGCAAAGACTTCTCTCTGCCAGCACCTGGAGTCTCTGGAGAGACTCCTGCTTTGCCCTGTGGTGGCTATCCAGTTCCTGGGACCCTGAAAGGAGAAGCTGGCAGCCTAAGAGGAAGAAATCCACTCACAGAGCGCCATTCAGGGAAAAGATCGTCGTGACTCCGATCTGCAGCTGAAGAAACGATGGGCCACCGGCTTCCGTGGCTGAACATCAACACTCGCTGGAAACGCGACTGAAGACTCAACACACAGAGCTGGAGAAACGACGCGCAGCATCGCTGACTCAGGCTGGGAGGTCGCAACCCCACGCTGCTTGTTTTTCGGATCATCATGCGGCTGGATTTCTGATGCAAACACCTCTGGGCGTGAAAAAACAACGCAAGGCCTGCCTGGACCTGAGAGTGCTGACCGGATCGACGCATCTCTCTCCTGCGGAGAGAAGAAACGACGTGCCCGACCCAACAAAAGAAGAAACGATGCAAGGTCTTGATTATGAGTGAAATCGATGCATTGCAAGCCCTTTTTGATGCATACTCACCCGTGCAGGTTATTTTTTACGCACCCCAGGTACATTTTTACGCTAACAGTGTTAGTGTGTGTTTTACACTACCTAAAGACTCGTTTTGCTTTTTAATTGTTAATTTGACTTGTGTATTGTGGATTTTTGTCGTTTTGGTCTTGTTTTATTTAGATAAATATTCTCTATTTTTCTAAACCTGTGTTGTGTAATTTTGTAGTGTTTTCATTAAGTTGCTGTGTGTGTTGGTACAAACACTTTACACCTAGCACTCTAAAGTTAAGCCTACGTCTCTGCCAAGCTACTAAGGGGGTAAGCAGGAGTTAGCTGAGGGTGATTCTCTTTTATCCTGACTAGAGTGAGGGTTCTTGCTTGAACAGGGGGTAACCTGACTGTCAACCAAAGACCCCATTTCTTACTGACGGACATTGCAGTTTATTTATATTCACTACCAATGGACTTTTGGAACCCTATCCCTCTACCGGCAGAAACTGAATAGTCAGCTCCTTGATGTACCCCAATATTCTCAATTTTATTGCATGGGATGCAATGTTAAGAAGATTGTGGGCTCAATTCATACCAAGAAAATCTGAGTCTCAATGACGCAACCAGATGTTGGGTGGCTCTAAGACAAAGTTAACCTTAAATTATGCGGTAATGTGTTCTGGAGGCAAGACTTAAAACAGAATTTCAAAAGTACTGTCAAAAAGAAAAAACTGACTCAAAGATAAGTTTGAGATCAGAAATGTAATCAAAACATGAAAGTTTATTTAAAAACTTCAAAAGTACAATACAAAATAGTAAAAATGCTGAGACACCAATTGTCTCATGTAAATGCAAAACGTCGTTGCCATGAAGGCTCTCAGAATAAGAACAATCCAAATAATTGGTAAAATGAGAAATAGTCTCAAACGTGCAGTAAAATCATCAAAAAACTAGGCAGCATCCCAAGGGGGCAGGAAAGTCTTTTTGCCTACCCCTAAATTTAACACTTCATATAATTTTCCTGCATGGGAAAGTACAGAAAATGCACAGTCAGCATGATATGATCATTGTTATCAAAAAACCCTGTCACCTTATCACTAACCCACTACATGAATGCCGATTCAGCTTTCTCTGACCTAATATCACCCGGTGGTCTTAGAACAAACTAGTTACATAAATAACAGAACATTTCTGAATGTATGCAATAGTGTACTGGCAGGAAAAGCCACTTGTTTGAAAACAATATTATCATATTTTCCTTCAAAATAAACAGCAAGAAATATAAACTGAGAATGAAAATTATGATGTGGCATCCATCTTAGACTAAGTGGTGTAGAGCATAACTTGGGAGTAGTTAGCTTAGGCTAAGCCAGAACCACTTTAGCACAACAAAATCTTTTTTTTTTAAATTGCATATCATTATAAACATGTGAAGAACTACTAACATTAATCCACATTTTAGTTTAAAAATACAAAATCTCCCTCAAACTCACCAGTCCAACAATTACATTTCGTTTTTCATGGTATCAACCATGCTTGTCCACAGTGGCCATTTTCTTCTTCTCCAGCCCCCTCCCCTCCACCCTACCCTGCAACTCTGATTTCTTTATGTTTAAAGATAATTTATTAAATATATTTTATTAGATATTCAAGAATACTATATTTCAAACAGGAACATAACAAAAAAGGACAACGCACATAAATAAAGTATATCACATACTTATATTTAATAAGATGAAAGCAGAAAAAAATATATTTATGAGTGGGTGAGAAAAAAAGAGAAGAAAAGAAGAAGCAGGAGACCGAAAGACGTGCAATGAAAAATGCTTAGTGAATTTGAGAATATGATAAATAAAAAGAGGTGTATAAAATACACATTTAATAAAAAAATGGCAACCATAAATGTTAGAAATAAATAATTGAATTAATGCTTTATAGAAGTTTAGATGCTTCATTTAATAAAGGATGATTAGAAGAACAATTTTATAAAGAGTTATCTAAAAAAAGGTAGCAGGTGTTCAAATAATGTCTCTTTTAATACAAAGTAAAATAAGGTTCACATATGATCTAGTAACCCTATGACTGTAGCATTCACCATACCACCAGGCTTGAAAATAGAGATTTGAGGAATTTGTCCAAGGTTTAGTTATTTGTTGAAAAGCAACTACAATTAATAAATCAATGAATTAACTTTAAATTAACAAATATGCAATTAATCTGAAATACTGCCTAGAAATATATTTCTAATCTAAAACACAACATTAGTGTGAAAAATAGAATTCATTTGTTTACAAACTTTGAACCAACATTCCTGTGTAGATGGACAAGAAAAATATTATTTGACAGCCTGCATGATTATTATTATATGACCAACATGTTGGAAAAGTATCTGAATTCATTTTGTTTTAGTTTACTGGGGTAATCATAAGTCTGTTACAGATGTAAAATAGGGTGTGAATTGTGCTAGCAGACTGTGATTTTTTCAAAGCTTTAACTAGGCAAGATTTGGAGATGTTTTATCAATAGTAATTCAACTTCCAATTTATCACTGTCAACTCAGAATGCAATAGGGAGCTTGTTAATATTAGACGTCGTAGGGGATAATAGAATTAATTAAAGAATTACATTTAGTGGAAGGTTAAAAAGTAGGTGCACCTAAAGAAAGGTAATAAAATAGTCATCTAGGATAAGTTGGTGTACTCAACTCAAACCTTTTTGTCTTCAAGTTTCTAAAATTAGGTTTGATATTTTTTTTAGATATTTGTTTTACCAAATTAATGAGTGAAGAAATTATGCTTTATTTGAGAGGTGGAAGAAAGGTGTTGGCTGCAATAGTTTTTAAGATATTTGTATGAATAGATAGAGCCATGGAGGGGGTTTCTGGGTGACAGACAAAAATCCCTTGAAGGAGAAATGTGATATGAAAAATACTTCAATGTCTTTCCAAAGGAGGGAAAAATCTGAAGTATCTAATAAGCTTTGGCAGGTTTGTTTAAAGCAACATGGTAAGATTGAAAATCACCACCTTGCTGTATATGTCTTCTGAGGTTAAGGAGAGAAATACAGGGATTTTTCTTATTCTATTAAAATGAGGAGAGAATGGAAAAAACCTTTTTTCAAATGTAGGCTTGTCTTGTAAGAGGAATTGTGGATAAAGTAAAGAAACCAAGCACTATCTTGTTGGTGTCAGCACTGCCCCACAAGGACAGAAATAATGGATGCCAATTAGCAGTTATGGTTGATATTATAGTGATGACTGCATTTACGTTTAAGGAGATTGATTTCTAGAAAAAAGCTGTAAACCAAGGGCCCCAATATATGATTGGAGAGGCTTGAGATACAAATAGATTAAGCAAAATCTTGTTTAAAGCATAAATGAATGAGAGAAAGAATTTCATATTTGACTGTATTGAGTTTGCAACTATAAACAGCAACAAAAGTAGTAAATTCCTTTGAAAATGCTAGGAGCGACGAGTCAAGGTTAGATAGAAATAACAGAATATCTTCATCATAAACACAAATTGTAACTTGCTCATCTGCATATCAAAACCAAGTATATCAGGATTTTGTTGTATTTTTGTAGGAAGAGGTTCGAATGCAAGAAAAAAATAAACAGGGAAGGAGGACAGCCTTGTCTGATGACACTAGGTATGAAAAAGATGTAGGAAATTAAGATATTAACAAAAATGGAAGCTTTATGGGCTATACAAGGTAAACAAGCAAATTGATTAAATTGGTACCAGGAAAGGGTGTAAAAATTAAATTCCAATCTATGCGATTAAGTGCTTTTTCAGAGTCAAGGTAGACGTCAACCAATGATTGTTTATATACTTTGGATATACTTAAAACATTGAAAAATGCTCTTGTTTCAATTACATCCAGCTTTAAGAAATCCTGATTGCTCTTTTTGGCTGTGAAGTGTGGTAGGAAGACATTAAGGCAAAGGGTGAGAAATGTAGCAAATTTTAGCAAAGATTTAATAGTCAGAATTAACTAGAGAAATCGGTCTATAGTGTTTACACAACTTTGGAACTGAATCACTCTTATGAAGGACGCAAATTAAGGCCTCTTGGAAGGTACCACCAGTGGATTTAGAGGCAATAAAGTACAAACATAACTCATGAATTCTCTGAAAAAAATGTTGAAAAATTTATATAAAATTCAGTGGGGACATGGGGAAACTGTCTAGTCCAGGGACCTTCCCCCTTTTAATCAATTTAATTGCAGCAAAAATATATTTTGGAGACAAGTCCATTTCCAAAAGAGGTGAAGTCAGCAAATGTGTCAAATCCTTGGTGAATGGATGACAAATACTGTTGTATGTTTCCTGATAGAGAATGTACCCAGGAATGTAAACATGATGATTATATTTCATAAATCCACCCAATATATCTGTATCATTACAAATAGAGATATAATGGGCTTGTAAAATGGAGTCGATTTCAACACCTTCTTTTTTAAAATTTTAAGATAATTATTCAATGACCTACCACATTTATTTTGACCTCCATAATATTTAGCAATTATTTTGAGTAGATAAATGGCAGTGTTTTCTACAGAGAGTATGTAATATTAAATGTTTTCTCTGTTTGAATTTTGTAGTGGTGCTGAAATAAAGATTTTCTAAGTACTTAATACAATTCCAAATTTCTATTTTTGGGAGTATATTGTTTTTCTTTTGGAGGAATAGGAAATAATGGAATCTCTAGCAGTAGCTTTAATAGAATACCAGATGATTTAGGGTAAGAGTTCAGGTGAAGCATCAATTGTAAAAGAATCAGCAATACATGATTCAAAGTTTGTAATGAAAGAAGGACTTAACAATAGGGAGGTATTAAAGCTCCGTCTTTTAATACCATTAGTGATCTAAATCCAAAGTGATAAAATTATGGTCTGAGATTAGTATGGGACCGATGACCCGCATGTAGCATATGTTGTGCTGGGGTTTAGAGACAAACAAGCTGCCTAGTCTAGATTGTGATAAATGTGTTGGAGAAAAATAAATAAATTCTCTTAGTGATGGCTTGCAGAGTCTCCAAGTATCAAAAAGAGATCATTGCACAATAGCTATAGTAAATTGTTGATGCATGGTGGGAGGGATAAAAGTGACTTTAGGATTACAATCTATATAGGGATAGAATACTAAATTGCATGTCACCTCAAAATATTACATAATCATCTGATTTGGACATTTACAATAGCAGACCAAAATGTGCTGTCTGGTTTGGTAGGAGCATACATTTTGAATAAAACGATAAGTATGTTGTTACAATGTAATTTTACCTCCACTCATTTTCCATTTATATCATAATCTTGAGAAATTACCATAACATTTAAAGCGTTATGACAAACGTACAATAATTCCATCCTTTTTGCCATAACCTGGGAAAAACACATATTATCCACCCATTTTTCTTTAAGTTTTTGAAGTTCCAAAACAATAACATGAGTTTCTTTTAGAAATACAATATCTACTTTTAATTCAGATAAGTGAGAGAGAGCCTGATGTCTTGTAAAGAATAAACCTAACCCTTTAACATTCGAGGAAATAACTCTCAAAGTCATTTAAACTGATTAACAATGCCAGCAAATGTATACATCTGAAGAATTTAATTAAAATCTAGGTATAAGAATTAACATTCTGGAAAAATGTCTGCATATGACAACTTCAATAAAGAAAGAGAAGAAATAAAAAGATGGAGAGGATAGAGACAAAGATAGAGATGAAAAATAGATACACGCAATACATATATAAAACAACAAAGAATACATACTGTGGTGTCTCCAAGTAATCCACAGCAGAGAAGAAAGATGAAAAGGTTGTAGGATGATGGGTGATGCAACTTTATTTCCACTTAAATCCTTCTATAGGAAACTTCATCCACCAACAGGATATGCTGCATCCTCTCCTCTCCAAGATCCTGCTAGTTTCTCCAACACTCTACACATTCCAGAGAGACTAAGCAGAAGGAATACAGAGGGGAGAGAAGAGGGTGCATACCAACTACATTATGGGGATTACAATGAGTACCACAATGCTTACAACATGCTAACAACATTGAGCAAATAACAATTATGTAAATATAAATCACACTATACCCCCTTTATATAACAAAGAAAAGACAGAAATAAGAAAAAAAAAACATAGAGAGAAAAACAAATTAAAAAAAATTCTTATAATTACACTTTAACAAACCTGTTCAAATTCCAAACATGTCCATCATCTACTTTGATGGCCCCCTTAAACACTTTAATAACTTTAAATGTTTTACTTTAGTGAGAAAGTCCAGAACGAATCCTCTTTGGTAATTTAATCTTGACAGAGTCTCCAACTGCAACCCCTAGGGGTTTAACAGATTTACGAACATCATATGTAATTTTCCTCTTCTCTTGCAGGACCTTCACTCTGGCTAAAGCAAGTTGTTAAACATTCACGTGATTCAAATCATTTTTTATATAATCTTTCACCCAGGCAGGGCTTATCTTTGTGTGGGTTACCCTGTTCCTGAACAGTACAAAAGGAGATTGGCCAGTACTGGAGTGTGGAGTGTACCTTTCAACTTTGAATTTCACCACATCCGTCCAACTATGCCCTGCTAATCTGGCTACCTGAATAGCCTCCTTTTGCGTCCTATTAAAACACTCAACCATCCCATTAGTTTCAGGATGGTAGAAGGCACATTTTTTATGCATTATATCTCTTGACAATAAAATCTCACACATGTGTTTTGAGGTAAACTGAACCCGATTATCGGTTATTATGCACTTGGGATTTCTTTCTTTTACAAATACTCCTGCAAGAAAGTTTGATATAGACTGAGATGTTATATCAGAAGTAATTAAGATCTCTGGCCAGTGAGACAACATATCCATCAGAACCACAATATACTTTGAAGTAGAACCACACATTACAGGTCCCATAATGTCTAAAGCAACCTCCTCCCACACATCTTTCGGAATCTTCCTAAGCTCCATGGGACAAGTCCTACATTTAAGAGTCTTATCAGCAAATTTGCATTCCACACAATCACGGACAGTTCTCTCTAATGCTAAATCCATTCCCGGCCACCAGTACGTACCTCTTAAACGTTCTTTAGTTTTGCAAATACCGTGATGGCCTGAATGTGCAAGATGTAACAATTTCTCACGTAAATTAGATGGTGGAATTAACCTCCCACCCCTCAAAACTAACCCATTCTCAACAGATAGCTCATTCCAAACCTTTTTTGTACAAGTCATCCTTTTCACAATCAGCCGGTGTGCGATCAGATTCTAACAATTCCTTGACACATCCTAAAACTTGATCTTTATTTAACTCCATCAACCATTCATTCTCTGAAATGCAACCATCTGTCAAGACGCAAACTTTGACTTCTTCATCAATCCACCATGAACTGAGGTCAGTGTTTTAATCCCAACTACCTGATCTTAACCTTGACAAACAATCTGCTGTACGCTTTTTACATCCTGGAACATACCTAACAGAAAACTGAAAATCCTGGAGACCAACTATCCAGATGCGCGTAGAAATACTATCAAGACCTTTTTTTGTCAAAAACTTCTTGTAAAGGCTTGTGATCAGACTGTACCACAAAGTGAGACCCCCAAAGAAATTGTTAAAAAAAAGTTATCGCCCAATAAATAGCCAGTGCCTCTTTTTCAATGGTGGCATACCTAGACTCCGCTCCCCTCAGTGCTCTATAAGCAAACACAACAGTGATGTCTTTACCATCGCACCTTTGTTTAAGTACACAGCCTAAACCTCTATCTGATGGATCCGTTATAATGTAGCAGGGTAAACCTGGGCGGAAATTACTGAGGCATTGGGCAGAAGATAATGCATTCTTTAGATCCACATATTCCTTCTTGCACTCATCAGACCACACAAACTCCACACCCTTCTTAAGTAAACCTCTAATGCAACTGGATCTACTGGCAAAGTTAGGAACGTACTTAGAGTAAAACTCAGCCATACCCAAAAATACTTGCACATCTTCCTTTCTCATAGGATCAGCTAAGTCAACAATAGTTTTAACCAAATCTTCCTTTGGTTTCACCCCATCAGCAGAAATTACATGACCGAGATAAGTGATTTCTGAACATGCAAACTTGCATTTCTCTCCTTTTAGAGTGATGCCCTTACTGCGGAACATTTTTAAGACCTCCTCAACCTTCAGCACGTGTTGTTCAAGAGTGTTGGTGAAAATAAAAACATCATCCTGAAAAAAACTTACACCATCTGTCTTACCAAGAATGTTGTACATAAGGCTTTGAAACACAGAAGCCACAGAGCATAAAGCAAAGGGCATCCTATTAAACTTAAAAACACCAAAGGGAGTGATGAAAGAAGTTAGCAGTTTAGATTCTTCACTTAACTGAACTTGGTGGTATGCCGAACTCAAATCTAAAGTGGTGAAATATTTGGCAACCCCTAGAAGACTGACCATTTCACTTTATTAGGCAACAGGAATTTGTCTTCAATGACAGCTTTGTTGAGATGTCTAAGATCCACACAAAGTATGATATCGCCTGATTTTTTCACTGCAACTACAATTGGAGCAATCCACTGTGCAGCCTCCACTTCCTTGATTATTCCCTCTGATTGTAATCTCTGTAGTTCCAACTTTACTTTGTCATGTAAAGTGAGGGAAATTTTCCTGGCCTTGCACGCTATTGGCTGGACACCCTCTTTAAGACAAATATGATGTTTGTACCCTGCAATGCACCCAATTTTCGAGGTAAACACATCAGAAAACTCCCCCATAATGTCTTATTTGATGCTGCACACATTCTGAACTAACACTTGAAGATTAGAATTAGAATTCAATATAATGCCCAGCATTTCTTGGTGTGGCCAACTTAGAATTGTGTCACCAACAACTTGAACATATATTCTGCCAAATATAGAGTTTCCCCTGAAAGTAATGGTAGCTTCAAAGTAGCATTTCAACTCAATGGGTTTGCCACCATAACTGTAAGGTATGATATCAGTATCCAGTAGAGAAACTTTCCCCATAAAATATCTTGTAAAATCAGAAACAGAGACAAGAGAAAGTTTCGCACCGGAATCCATCATCATGGAGATGAATATCCCATTCACCTCAACAGTGTGAGAAGGGTACTCACATCGTACATTTGCCACACAATTGACATCATTAATAATTTGAAGAACAAAGTCATGATCATCATCACATTCAATTTCCTGAACTTTCACCTTGGTTTTAACTAACGATTTGCAGCATTTGGCAAAATGTCCCTTCTTGGAACATTTGTTACATGTGACATGGATGGCAGGACACTCTTTACTACTAGCAAGATGAGTTGTAGAGCCACATCTGAAACACAGCAATCTGGCTCTAATAATTGCTTGGGATATGTTTTTAGATTTGGCATCACGAGCTTGAACGTCCGCAGAAGCATTTCTGGATTTCCTCAAATTCTCTATGCAAGACATTGAATGTTCAACTTGTTTGGCAATAAGTAATACTTCGTCCAAAGTCAGGTCATTTTTTACCCATAAGGCTTATCTTACTTTGTCGCATTTACACTCCAGCATAAATTGATCTCTAATGCGCTCTTCTAGATTCTCACCAAAATTACAGGATGGCGCAAGCTTGCATAAAGCAGTCACAAAGTCCTCAATGGATTCATCCTCATGCTGCTTGCGTTTGCCAAAATAGAAACGTTGTAAAATAATTGAAAACTTTGGTAGAAAATGCTTGTCTAATTTGAGCAATGTAGACTCAAATTAATTCAGAGAATTTTCACCTTCCGCACCATAAGATGGTGCTATGGCAGGACGGGTTTCCAACATTTCCTGGCCTTCAGGACCCAGACAGTGTTGTAAAACAGAGTTCTTTCTTTCAGAAGACAAGTTGCT
This sequence comes from Pleurodeles waltl, assembly GCF_031143425.1. NCBI lineage: Eukaryota > Metazoa > Chordata > Amphibia > Caudata > Salamandridae > Pleurodeles > Pleurodeles waltl. The sequence continues at coordinate 350,445,879 of NC_090442.1, forward strand.
GCCACAGGCACGCATGTACATCAGGAATACCTTCTTCCATTTATTCCAAGGTATACGTGGATCTCCAGGAAGAGCAAGAAAAAATGGAGGTGGAGTACTGTTCTGCATTTTTTACAAAGTGTAAATGGAAGATGCAGAAAGTCCACAATTTGTAAATCACCAGCTGGAACTCCAGGTTTAATAGAATTTTAAGGAAATTGAAAAAAACACGTTTAAAATAGAGTAGGAAACCGCTTAACAACTTAAAACATATGCAGTAGATATATTTCAGTGAATGCAGGACTTGTAAAACAAAAATTCCAAGCTGCTTTAATAATTGCTTTCAGTTAAACCGGTAATTGCCTTGTAAAAAAAAACAATAGGAGGCGAGAAGAATATGGAGGGCAGCGTCAGCTGTCTCCGAGAAAATGCGTCTGAAATAATGCACAATAATGTATCTTGAGCGTGTTAGAATACAGAAGCAGCTGTGGCAACAGTTGCTATGAGAATGCGTCGGAGAGCGCGCTAATAGAAGACGAGCGTGCGCGTCTCCAAAACACATCTGCCGGCACGAGTAGCTGTGGCAACAGTTGCTATGAGGACGCATGGGAGAGCGCTCTACTAGAAGACGAGCGCGCGCGCCTCTTAAACACAGGATGGTATAAGGCACATTTTTTATGCATGATATCTCTTGACAATAAAAACTCACACATGTGTTTTGAGGTAAACTGAACCCGATTATCGGTTATTATACACTTGGGATTTCCTTCTTTTGCAAATACTCCTGCAAGAAAGTTTGATATAGACTGAGATTTTATATCAGAAGTAATTAAGATCTCTGGCCAGCGAGACAACATATCCATCAGAACCACAATATACTTTGAAGTAGAACCACACATTACAGGTCCCATAATGTCTAAAGCAACCTCCTCCCACACATCTTTCGGAATCTTCCTAAGCTCCATGGGACAAGTCCTACATTTAAGAGTCTTATCAGCAAATTTGCATTCCACACAATCACGGACAGTTCTCTCTAATGCTAAATCCATCCCCGGCCACCAGTACGTACTTCTTAAACGTTCTTTAGTTTTGCAAATACCGTGATGGCCTGAATGTGCAAGATGTAACAATTTCTCACGTAAATTAGATGGTGGAATTAACCTCCCACCCCTCAAAACTAACCCATTCTCAACAGATAGCTCATTCCAAACCATTTTTGTACAAGTCATCCTTTTCACAATCAGCCGGTGTGCGATCAGATTCTAACAATTCCTTGACACATCCTAAAACTTGATCTTTATTTAACTCCATCAACCATTCATTCTCTGAAATGCAACCATCTGTCAAGACGCAACTTTAAACTTTGACTTCTTCATCAATCCACCATGAACTGAGGTCAGTGTTTTAATCCCAACTACCTGATCTTAACCTTGACAAACAATCTGCTGTACGCTTTTTACATCCTGGAACATACCTAACAGAAAACTGAAAATCCTGGAGACCAACTATCCAGATGCGCGTAGAAATACTATCAAGACCTTTTTTGTCAAAAACTTCTTGTAAAGGCTTGTGATCAGACTGTACCACAAAGTGAGACCCCCAAAGAAATTGTTAAAAAAAAGTTATCGCCCAATAAATAGCCAGTGCCTCTTTTTCAATGGTGGAATACCTAGACTCCGCTCCCCTCAGTGCTCTATAAGCAAACACAACAGTGATGTCTTTACCATCGCACCTTTGTTTAAGTACACAGCCTAAACCTCTATCTGATGCATCCGTTATAATGTAGCAGGGTAAACCTGGGCGGAAATTACTGAGGCATTGGGCAGAAGATAATGCATTCTTTAGATCCACATATTCCTTCTTGCACTCATCAGACCACACAAACTCCACACCCTTCTTGAGTAAACCTCTAATGCAACTGGATCTACTGGCAAAGTTAGGAACGTACTTAGAGTAAAACTCAGCCATACCCAAAAATACTTTCACATCTTCCTTTCTCATAGGATCAGCTAAGTCAACAATAGTTTTAACCAAATCTTCCTTTGGTTTCACCCCATCAGCAGAAATTACATGACCGAGATAAGTGATTTCTGAACATGCAAACTTGCATTTCTCTCCTTTTAGAGTGATGCCCTTACTGCGGAAATTTTTTAAGACCTCCTCAACCTTCAGCACGTGTTGTTCAAGAGTGTTGGTGAAAATAAAAACATCATCCTGAAAAAAACTTACACCATCTGTCTTACCAAGAATGTTGTACATAAGGCTTTGAAACACAGAAGCCACAGAGCATAAAGCAAAGGGCATCCTATTAAACTTAAAAACACCAAAGGGAGTGATGAAAGAAGTTAGCAGTTTAGATTCTTCACTTAACTGAACTTGGTGGTATGCCGAACTCAAATCTAAAGTGGTGAAATATTTGGCAACCCCTAGAAGACTGACCATTTCACTTTATTAGGCAACGGGAATTTGTCTTCAATGACAGCTTTGTTGAGATGTCTAAGATCCACACAAAGTATGATATCGCCTGATTTTTTCACTGCAACTACAATTGGAGCAATCCACTGTGCAGCCTCCACTTCCTTGATTATTCCCTCTGATTGTAATCTCTGTAGTTCCAACCTTACTTTGTCATGTAAAGTGAGGGAAATTTTCCTGGCCTTGCACGCTATTGGCTGGACACCCTCTTTAAGACAAATATGATGTTTGTGCCCTGCAATGCACCCAATTTTCGAGGTAAACACATCTGAAAACTCCCCCATAATGTCTTATTTGATGCTGCACACATTCTGAACTAACACTTGAGGATTAGAATTAGACTTCAATATAATGCCCAGCATTTTTTGGTGTGGCCAACTTAGAATTGTGTCACCAACAACTTGAACATATATTCTGCCAAATATAGAGTTTCCCCTGAACGTAATGGTAGCTTCAAAGTAGCATTTCAAATCAATGGGTTTGCCCATTAACTGTAAGGTATGATATCAGTATCCAGTAGAGAAACTTTCCCCCAAAAATATCTTGTAAAATCAGAAACAGAGACAAGAGAAAGTTTCGCACCGGAATCCATCATCATGGATATGAATATCCCATTCACCTCAACAGTGTCAGAAGGGTACTCACATCGTACATTGGCGACACAATTGACATCATTAATAATTTGAAGAACAAAGTCTTGATCATCATCACATTCAATTTCCTGAACTTTAACCTTGGTTTTAACTAACGATTTGCAGCATTTGGCAAAATGTCCCTTCTTGGAACATTTGTTATATGTGACATGGATGGCAGGACACTCTTTACTACTAGCAAGATGAGTTGTAGAGCCACATCTGAAACACAGCAATCTGGCTCTAATACTTGCTTGGGATCTGTTTTTAGATTTGGCATCACGAGCTTGAACGTCCGCAGAAGCATTTCTGGATTTCCTCAAATTCTCTATGCAAGATATTGAATGTTCAACTTGTTTGGCAATAAGTAAGACTTCGTCCAAAGTCAGGTCATTTTTTACCCATAAGGCTTATCTTACTTTGTCGCATTTACACTCCAGCATAAATTGATCTCTAATGCGCTCTTCTAGATTCTCACCAAAATTACAGGATGGCGCAAGCTTGCGTAAAGCAGTCACAAAGTCCTCAATGGATTCATCCTCATGCTGCTTGCGTTTGCCAAAATAGAAACGTTGTAAAATAATTGAAACCTTTGGTAGAAAATGCTTGTCTAATTTGAGCAACGTAGACTCGAATTAATTCAGATAATTTTCACCTTCCGCACCATAAGATGGTGCTATGGCAGGACGGGTTTCCAAAATTTCCTGGCCTTCAGCACCCAGACAGTGTTGTAAAACAGAGTTCTTTCTTTCAGAAGACAAGTTGCTGCTACAGGCACGCATGTACATCAGGAAGACCTTCTTCCATTTATTCCAAGGTATACGTGGATCTCCAGGAAGAGCAAGAAAAAATGGAGGTGGAGTACTGTTCTGCGTTTTTTACAAAGTCCACAACTTGTAAATCACCAGCTGGAACTCCAGGTTTAATAGAATTTTAAGGAAATGGAAAAAAACATGTTTAAAATAGAGTAGGAAACCGCTTAACAACTTAAAACATATGCGGTAGATATATTTCAGTGAATGCAGGACTTGTAAAACAAAAATTCCAAGCTGCTTTAATAATTGCTTACAGTTAAACCGGTAATTGCCTTGTAAAAAAAACAATAGGAGGCGAGAAGAATATGGAGGGCAGCGTCAGCTGTCTCCGAGAAAATGCGTCTGAAATAATGCACAATAATGTATCTTGAGCGTGTTAGAATACAGAAGCAGTTGTGGCAACAGTTGCTATGAGAATGCGTCGGAGAGCGCGCTAATAGAAGACGAGCGTGCGCGTCTCCAAAACACATCTGACGGCACGAGTAGCTGTGGCAACAGTTGCTATGAGGACGCGTGGGAGAGCGCTCTACTAGAAGACGAGCGCGCGCGCCTCTTAAACTCATCCAGCGGCACGAGCAGCTGAAAGACGGTTGCTAATGAGGTGCGTGCCGAGAATTATACACAAACAAAGGACGCCCTAGGCAACGGCTTAACGAGAACAGTGAATGAAAAGAAAAAAAAAGAAAATTGAAGGAAATAAACCCTTACAGAAAAGTACCTTTTTCTTTCTTCCCATTAATAGCCTCAGAACACGGCTGAGAGGTGTTGAAGTTTCCAGAGATCAAATGGTCTCACGGGGCCTCGAAGTAAAAGCATCCCATCCTCTTCGCCAAAAATGTAGTGTCTCCAAGTAATCCACAGCGGAGAAGAAATATGAAAAGGCTGTAGGATGATGGGTGATGGAACTTTATTTTCACTTAAATCCTTCTATAGGAAACTTCATCCACCAACAGGATATGCTGCATCCGCTCCTCTCCAAGGTCCTGCTAGTCTCTCCAACACTCTACACATTCCGGAGAGACTAAGCAGAAGGAATACAGGGGGGAGAGAAGAGGGAGCATACCAACTATATCATGGGGATTACAATGAGTACCACAATGCTTGCAATATGCTAACAACATTGAGCAAATAACAATTATGTAAATATATATCACACTACACCTACCTAAAGGACACATATAAAATTGAGGATGGTGAAGCCACATAAGGAAGATATCACAGTTAGGGCCATATGTATGAAAGTTTTTTCCCATAGACACAGAATGGGTAAAATCCTTTGGTACATCTCCATATGGACATAGAGACATATCAGCCAAATAGGGCACAGCATTTAACATTGGGAGAAGAATACAAAAGAAAAGTTATTGCAAAAGTACTTATGAATTGCATGATAACATGTTAATAGAAAGTAAGACATTATTTCAAGCATGCAAGAACGGAATCAAATAGTAGAAATTCTAGTCACACACATTGCTTCTTCTCTGCAGTGTTCCAAAAATATATATATAAAAGAACTGGATCCTCATAGTTTGCAGTCTTGTTTTTATAGTCGACTTTTAAAAGATAAAGATGGAATAATTCAAATCTGACATTGAGATTTCAAAAGGCCGGTTGCATATCCAGAAATGTTTTTCTTCTGTCTGCCATATTTTGACCTAAGTCTTGGGAGAAAAACAAATTAGATCCTAACCAAGAAAATCAGCCCTTATTTTTAGCTGCTTGAAGGACTTCCAGTAAATCAGTGCATTTCAGAAAAAATAAATGATGACACCTGGAGGGTTTTGAGAAGAGGATGCAGTATGACTAAGACCTAGTCTAGAGCCTCTTGCATATTCAAGGATGATGTTTTCAGCAACATGTGAATGTTATGGAGGAATGTTTGAAATAAAGAAACAGGACTGGACTTCTCCAAACCTTCCGCCAAACCATAAATATGAACATTATTCAGTTGACTGCGATTTTCAAGGTCTTCCACTTGTTTCATGAGGTGATAAACCTGGGTTTGTGAAAGACAGACTTACTGAGTGATAACTTGTATAGTTTCAACCTTTTGTTTCACCTGTGTGACTCTGTTCTCAGTGACGGACCATTTGGCATCCAGACTTTGAATGTGCCTATTCGTTTCCTTCATATATGTTTTAAGAGTACTTATTTCTTCAAGAACAAGTTCCATAGGAGTAGGAGGAGGAGATTTAACTGGGTAGGGTGGGTCTTTTTTCACACTTTTATGTGATGCAAGAGTTGGAGTACCCCTTAGCTCTCACATAGATTTAGTAGGGCCTGTAACAGAAATATGTATATGTGACAGAGATGATAGCAATTGAGGAGCTTTAGTTGAGGGGACTGAGCCTTCCATGGTATCCAGTAGAACAGACAAGGGATTTGTAACTGTAGAAGGTAGTGACTTGGATTGCAACACTAGATGAGGAGAATTAAAGTTTAAATTCTGTGATTACCCTATTAAAGAATAACTGTAACCGAATGTTTAGTAGTAATAGGTGGTTGCTGTAGGCTTTCAGTTTTTTGAATACATAAGAGAAAAATACGTTTTTACGGAATTACAAAAATATCCAGTATTTGACGGGACCACTCATCCTAGAGGAAAGCAGTCAGGAGCCATTCAAATAAATACAGTCATTAGAGTGACTTGGGGAAAGATCTAATAACAGGCTGAATCCCCACTGAGTTTGAATTAATCTCAGGTTTTCAGGTATAAAGCAAAACAAATCGGCAGTGTCACTTCTGTCAACCAGCTGTAGCTTTTGAAAATATGGGTTATGGCCACTCAGCTGGTGTAGCACAGCACGTCGTCTTGAGTAGGGGGTTTTCCCGACAATTAGTGCTCAAGAGTGTTGCCAAAACAGAAAGGTGTCTGCTGAGAGGCTGATAACATGCCCCGGCTGCCACAGAGCCCCACTGGCAAGTGGTCATCTTCCTTGATGTCAAGCCACACCCCACCCCACCCCACTCTGATTTCTGCATGGGCAACTTTTCATTTTTGTTCTTCAATCTCCCTCAAAAGAAAAGACCTTACAGTCTACACTCCAAGTAATAAGTTTAAGAATGATGAGTTTTGAGTCAGTAACAAAGGTCCTCCTTAAGACAGGCCACACAATCTGTAGTTTTCAGACTCATCTCAGTCATGGAGATAGAGGAGATTGGATGCCATTGTGCAGGGAAACATACCAGCCCCATAACTTGTCATTTGTACCTTACCTTGCAGCAAAGTGCAGGCTGCTTCTCCCTGAGTGGAGGTTCTTGGGTGGACTGATTCACCTGGTACAGTGCTCCACAGCATTCTTGGATTATAGAGAATGATACAAAGAAATCAAAGTTACATTTCTTGCCTCCAGGAGAGAGTACAGCACCAACACTCATGGCAGGCCCTGGAAAGATGAATATGAGCTACTACGTAACTGCACACCATTAGAGGAAGAAGGCAGAGGCAAGAAAAGAAAGAACCATGGCTCATATTTTTTAGCGCCGCATTTGCGCCGCTTTTCGACGCAAAAATGGAGTAAACTTGCAAAATAGTGTTGTATTTTGTAAGTTTGCACCGTTTTTGCATCAAAAAGCGGCGCTAAAAAAGTATAAATATGGGCCCATGTGTTTTCGGCAGCTCCTTTACCAAAGTGCCTAAATTAGTTGACCCCGACAGGCTGTGTATTTAGCTCAGTCAGTGAGGGTCAGAGGCAGTGCTATGGGCCTTTTCCCAGCACCAGTAGGTGGTAGACAGCCAGTGTCTTCAGAAAAGTGGAAGTTGTTAAATTGATGGTCTGATTTCAATGCATAACAAATCATTCTCAATCTTCTGAAACTGTCAAAACTTGGTTATTTAACTGATTTATCTTTCAGCCAAGAGAACCCCGGCTGAAACTGTGCTTAGCAAATCTAAAATGCAAATTTAATTTAGGCCTTCATCAAAATGGTGGGTCCACCTTGAGGTCTTAATGGACAAGTATTCAAAAAGCAACGGCGTACCCAGATGTGGATCCTGCGTCTACCATGCCATAGACATCAAGGTGCATCTTATTGGCAAGGTTCAAATGAGCCAAAATTGGTCTAGGGTTGTATTTGATCCCATTCAGGGGTCCTCTAAACTTTCAGTTCCCATTGCACAGGACATAGGCTGATTTGCCTAAGACTAGTTCCTGTCTGAAATGCCATAGCTGGCAATAAAATAATAGACTAGAATGCAAGCAGAAGTAATATTCAGTGGCTGAGATGAATTCAGGCATTCCAAGCATCATTATTTTGTTTTCTTTAGTTCAACACCTTAAAAGCTATGGGCACACCAATACCCGAATACCATCCATACGGCACCAAATGATGCATGCTGCAACCCAACCTACTAACAAAGCATAAATATGCTGAAACTAGTGCTGGGTTGTTCTACTGATGAATACAAATTTACAACCACTGCCAGTGAATAAAAAAGATGCATGATCCTGAGAATGATTTAGAATTTTCTCATCAATTGTTCTTTTGTGGATGTTGAGGCGCTATGGGAGTTCAATGCCTGTAGATTTTATTCATTAAATTGTGATGTCTAGCAGAACCCTGCAGGTTGGTCGAAGTTGAACTCTGATCTCTTACATGAATTTTGGCACCAAGGCAAAGATTTAGATTATTTACACAATTAATCAAATTAGCTCTGATTCTCTGCTCATGAAAAAAACAGAGTACGTAAGCAAATAAACTAAAGATTAACCTGTTGTCGCTATCATCCCCTGTGCTGGTGTTCATTCCAGGGTGACACATGTGACATGCCATGTCCTATACAGAACATTCTAATAGCACTTGGTGCCTGCTTCCACTATCTGCCGTTGCTAGCCATAGTAATTTAAGAAAAAAAATGTTCTGGACTTCAAGTAGCTGTTTGGAATGGCTCAGGAAGGTTACAGTTGATTTAACCTCCTGACTTCCTCCTTCCCTCATGGCTACTTCAGTAAGTTATCAAGCACTGTATTTTTTAACTTCCAGGTTTGAAGGTTCTAATAACAGGCAGGATTGACGACTTCACCAACAATGAAGAGGTTTCATTTATTTCACCTGACTAAGGCCCTCAGTATGAACTTGTCAGCAATCACCACTGACCACCGTGCTGACGGTGAACAAAAGACCACCAGTGGCGGTGAACTGCATACCGCTGTATAATGATGCCAAAAAGACAAAACTCCCAACATTTTGCAACCTTTACCCACCACCAGGGCCAACAACGGCGGAAAGGCAGTACACCTCACCCCGCCACCGCCATGCAGACAAATCCCCCGCCCACCAAAAATAATGCACAAATCAGCTCGGTGGACAGTGAATGTCGAACGACCATTGGCGGTACGGACCGCCACGGCCAGCAATGGGACCCGCCAACAACAAATGCACACATTGGCAAGTTTGAAAACCACACACCTGACACACATCCACAACACTTTAAAAAAAACATACACACCCCACACTCCTTTGCAATGCCAATAGCACGACAGATACTGACACATAACACGCATACACTGAAATAACCATCACACAAGTCACACACACAAAAATACCACCAAAACACATACATAGCATTACCACATCACAAGCCATACACCCAACCACAGAACTGCACCCTCACCAACACACCACCCATAACACACACCATGGCACCCTCTAAGCATCCCTGCTTCACAGACAGGGAACTAAGGACCATGGTGGACAAAATACTCAGGTTCGAGCCACACCTATTCGGGCACAGGTGCAGCAGACACCCATGGCCAGGAAGATGGAGCTATGGCAGACGATAGTCAACAAGATCAACGCAGTGGGAAACCATCCATGCACAAGGGATGACATCTGGAAGAGATGGAACGACCTGTACAGGAAGGTTTGTTCCATGGCATCTAGGCACAACATCGCCGTACAGAAGACTGGTGGTGGTCCCCCACCTCTTCCCCCTGAATACACCAACTGGGAGGGGCAGGTCCTACCTATGCTTCACCTGGAGGGCCTCACTGGACTCACTAGAGGACTGGACTCTGGTAAGTGAACTACAATACCTTAACAGTCACTACACCTATAATGCATGTATAACCCCATCCCTCTCACCACCACCAGGACCCCATCCCCTACCCAGTCCACAACACCCACACACTCACTTCCAAGTCACCTACATGCCCACAATCCCTCATACAAATCACCATCCAGCCCCCTGTGCACAGTCACCAACCCATGCATGTTATCCCACTAGCGCTACAACACCCACAATGCACTACCACCCCTCTCAATAAATGCATCTAAATGTACACAAAGGGACCATGCATACCACTACATGGGAATCCAACCAACAATTAATGCTGACCAGTGCTGCAATTGACAAGAAAGTGCAGGATGCCCACATCTCTATTCTCTCACACACAGGCACCACCACCTATTCCACTCGGACGGAGCAGTCAAGGAGAGCTAGTCCTCTACCTGAAGATGGAGGCCCCACTCAGGAGAGTGCAAAGGGATGTCTGGACACAGAGGAAATCCCTGACCCATCCCACACCCCTGGACAGTCACCCCCCAGCAGCCCCACCCAGGACACCATTGAAACCCCTACCACTCAGCCACTACCATCAGTTCCTGCCAAATGACCCCACACCAGTGTCACAATGCCACTGACTGGCTGCCAACATGTACAGAGGCCAGAATCTCCTGCCACACCAGGCAGGATGATGAAGGGCCAACTGCAAGTGGGACTGCCAGACCTGTGCAGGGGACACAGGCACAAGGGTCTAGGGCCAGTGGGAGGGCATCAGTGGCCCAGGGGGTGGCCCAAGGATGGATGCTGCAACCCAGGGTGTGATTTCTGAGGTTCTGGGAGCATACCACCATTCCAAGGACAGGATAGGCCAGATCCTGACCACCTCGGAGCAGAATCAGAGGCTTAAGGTAGCACACCACCAGGAGGCCATGGAGCAATGGAAACAGCTCAATGCCACCATGGCCTCCATTGCAGGGGTGCTGCAGCACCAGACAAATATTCAGTCTGAGTCCTCCACCCACCTGCAGGCCCCATACACTAGCCAGGACACTACCCTACCATTTACATCTGCAGCATCCACTGGACTAGTGGCACTGCCAGAGGACACCAGCACCCCTACCCCTGCAGCCAGCTTCACCTTCGCGAACGTGCCTTCAGACCCAGACATCCCACTGAAACACCAGCTAAGACTAAGCCCAGTGCCAGGAAGTGACTCCACCCTGAACTGTCTCCCTTGTGTGCCACTGAGCTACCTAGTTGACAGCATTCTCCTTTTCCAGAAGTGGGATAGCTTTCCTCACAGCCAAGTTGTTCAGCATGCAGCAGGCCACCACAATCTTACACACCTTATCAGGGACATAGCACAGGGATCCTCCAGTGAGATCGAGGCAACAAAATCTTGCTTTCAGAAGTCCTATGGTGCGCTCAATCACCCTCTTAGTACGACCATGTGCCTCATTATAATTCCTCTCTGCGTCTGTCCTGGGTTTCCTCACAAGTTTCAGGAGCCATTGCATGTTGGGGTAGCCAGAATCCCCTCCAAAAGTGGGCGAAAGAGGGGTGAAGCACACACATTTTACTTGCATACAGTCTGGCTGGCAGCTATGTAACTGATCCAGTGTCATACACACTCACCTATGAGCCAAACCCTGTCCCCCTGTATTTGTCCCATCATGTGTTGCACACTGCTGTTTCTCAGGACAAATGAATCATGGACTGATCCGCAGAACCTTGCATTGACAAGTGAAATGTACTGATCAGCAGTATACACCAACTGGACATTCATGGAGTGTTAGTTTTTATGATTCCGATACACCTGTTAATTCACTTTTGGGGGCATGAGGGCTATGTGGGTACCATCAATGGCACCTATAACATGGGGTTATTTGCAAAGGCATAGAATCCAGATTTGATGGCGGTGAGATAAGCCCTCTGGGGAAACTGGAACTTTTTGCAAGAGGTGAACGAATACATTCAGAAAATTGAACAGGATGTGGCTGAACATTGGATGAGATACCCCTGCAGCCATGCCCACTGTCACTTGAAATTAGCCTGTGGCCACGAAATGGAGCACAGATAGTACCTGCACAGTTGTAGGTGTGGCATGGTAATTCCTATTGCCCGGCTTCAGTACAGGATCCATTACTGCACAGAGGTCAAGGAATTTTAGCTCAATTAAGTCGGTAAATTATGATGATGTGACGTTCCCCCATGATGTCCAGATCTACTAGATGTCTGTAAACAGATGGGGCTCTCCCTCGGCACATGGTTCTGCACCTACGGGTGATGAAGGAACACATTTTGAGTTTGTACATACACATGCATTCCATGGTGACACAATTCATTTTTTACAGTGCAACACATATGTAACGCACACAAACACAGAGAATGAGGTAGTCCGCCAGGCTAATGTGTGGTGAGGTGCCTCAGTCATAATGGCATCACATTGTAGACACACATCCAATCATGATTACATGTGGGGAACAGTACTCATTTCAATACCCGACGAAGGGGAGAGGGAATGGAGCCATAGATGAGGCCTACAGCCAGGTTATGGAGACATGGTGGATGCAAAATGGCAGCCTCCTGTCTTCATTCCTCTGGTGTTAGTCATCATGGCGGTAGGCGGCGTTCAATGACTTGCACCTGTTCATTGAATTACATGGTTGTAATTGGGGAACCTGGGCCAATCATGATCACCGCCGGTGGTGACGGTGCATACCACTGCGGTATCTACTGCCATTTTGACAGGCCCTTGACACTTGACTCCTGCAGTACGAGATGGGAAGAATTCCACTGAGTGTCTGCCGTGTCCTGACTCTGGTCCCTGAGATGCATGTGTTACAGGGGAACAGGGTCCGGCATTCTCCGCGGAGGAACATGAGAAGCTGGTACATGGGTTCCTACCCCTGTATGCCATGTTGTATGGGCGAACAGAGGAGCAGGTGACTTGCTATTTGTCCTCCTTAGGTGTGTGTCAAAGTGTCTGAAGCCTCTATGCATTTTTGTTCGCTGTGTGACCGCTCACCTGTATTGTGTCTGGCAATTTCTGCTTGAAATGTGGCCAAATGCATGTCTCCATGGGCCATGTCAGTTTGAACAGGCATGGCATTTGTGTATGGGAAACCCACACCGATGTCTGTTTCTTTACTCTGTGTCCCATGCAGGTGAGTGCCCATCAAAAGAGGGGACTATAGAAAGCCATCGCCCAGGAAGTGCAGACCCTGTGCAGAAGTCTACAACCGGCAGATCACCCACTGCAGGAAGTTATGGTAGGACCTGAGGCGCTGAGCAAGGAAGACCAGAGAGGCCCAGCTGGGCAATGCCTCCCAACGAGGGAGGGGTGCCATTTGGACCCTGATCCCCCTAAAGGCCTGCATTCTGGGGGAGGCCTATCCAGATTTGGATGGGCACTTGAAGGCAGCACAGCAGCCACAAAGGGGTGAGTGCCAACACTGTTGTGATGCCACTATGATGAGTGTAGTTAGATGCTAAGGGGTGCAGGCATAGTAGTGCCAGGCACATAGACAGGTGTGTCCCTGCAGTCCTGCCCCCTTTTCGTCCATGAGATAGTGTCACAGCTAGTTTCAGCAGGGTCTGTGAGGGGTCCCTTGTTTGGACCATTGAATTCAATGTAGCCTCATGAACTTGTAGATGTGTTGGCTTGGCATTGTCTCTCATTGGTTCACTTCACAAAGTGTATCAGAGTAGTGGGTCAGAATGGGAATGTAGTGTATTGTGGGGTCATGCCTACAAGTCAGGGGCACATTCATAACATGTGTCTGCTGAGGGTTTGTGCCTGAGCTGGGTGGGATTGTATGTGTGCCAACATGTACATATTTCCTGCAATTGACATACTTCTTTCTCGTTTCGTTTCCCCACCCCTGTGCTCTTGTGTCCCTGTGTACATTAACATCCTCTGGCGAGGGAGCTGTGGCAGCGTTGGTGTGGATGCTGCAGCTCATGGTTCCCAGGAGGCAGAGTCGACCGATGCCAAAGGGACCAGTGGGTTGGAGGGCAAGGGGAGTACCACGGGGGAGGCAACAACCAATGGAGGTAGTGACTCCAATACCTCCTCCGATGGCAGCTCCCTGGTAGTGGTGGACCTTACTGGGCCCACCCATTCTTTGTCATCTTCCGCCACCCCCCACTACCATCACCGCCCTCCCAGTTGCTCCCCACCGAGTTACCCGTGCCCGCTTATCCAGGAGGGTGGGCGGCTCCATCACCCCAGGCACCTCATCCCCTGCCACAGTCAGCCCTGCTGCCATCAGGGAGGAGACTATTGACCTCATGAGAACCAACTCTGTAGGGCAGACAACCATCGTGAATGCCATCCAGGAGCTAGCATCCCAGATGCAGCAATGCAATGCATTCCTGAAAGGCATTCACGGTGCCAACAGAGATCTTTTCAGGCTCTTTGATGGCAGCCAGTGGCCCTGGCCTTTCAGTCCCCCCCACTCCCACCAAATCTACCCCTTTCAGCACCCCACTCCCTTCACCCATCCCAAGCACACATTCAGACAGCCATTCACACAGCTCAACACACAAGAAGCACACAGACAAACACAAGCACCACACTTCCCACCACAGGCAGGCACACACCGAATATACCAAAGCACACACAACAACATCCACTTCCTCCACTGTGTCAGCCTCCCCGCCTCCCTGTCTGTCACCTCACCATGCACACCCACATGCACTGCACCCTCAGTCGCTGCTGCTGCCCTCATTCTTGTAGTCATCACAACAACTGACATCCAGTCATGCAGCCCAGATACCACACCTGCACTCACCATGACTACATTCACATACACTTGCAGCACACTCACCAGACCTGCAGACACACACACAGCATCCATATACACTGGCAGCCTGTCTTCTCCCACTGTTTCCACCCCCTCTCCTCCCAAAACACTCAAATGCTCACACTCACCCACACCATACACATCCACCATACATAAACACACTAAACAGGCACCTGTATCCACGTCCAGCACACCTACACCTCGGACCACCACTCCCTCTACCTCCACTCCCAGACCTGCCTCCAAATCTCCTCCAACTGCTCGTAAGAAGCTTTTCCTCTCCCGTGTTGATCTGCTTGAACCCACTGGCCCACCCCGTCTTGTCCCAAAACGTTCCCATACCCTAGCCCAGTCCACTCCTTCCTCATCAAAGTCCACCCCAGTCCGCCCTTCCCATTCCAGTGCCCCTTCCCCAGGGAGGAAGAAGCCCTGTTTTGCCCCAGGTCCCTCTCCCACCCCCCGGTCCAGGCCCAATCCCCTTCCTTCCAAGGGCAAGCCCAAACCCTCTCCACTTCCACCTCCTAAACCTAAGCCCACAATCCCCCCTTCAAGACCTGACTGACCACCCCTGCCACCCCCTTCACCTGTTCCCTGAGGTGCCTGGCTGCCCCATTGATGCCCCTTCTCAGCGGAGTTTACTTTGCCATCATAGGAGTCAAGTGTAGCCTATATTTGCCCTTATGGGGCTTGTTTATAGACTTGTCTATGGCCTTGTTTGAACATTCATTTGTTCTTGTTAAAAATAAATGTTAGTGCCCAGCAGACATGTTGGTGCAATATAGAGTCGTTGTGCAGTGTTTCACTGTGAGGGTGTGGTGTGCACAGGTGCGTGCATTGGTGCAGGTATTTATTGGCTTGTGACTAGTAAGTACATTTTGTTATTGTATGTATGGCTTTGGATGCTGGAAGGGGTTGGGAATGCATTGCTGTGTGGGTGTGTAATTGTGCCCTTTCCTCCCATGTTTGCTAGGCTGCGGTACTTACCATAGTCGGCTTTGTCGTCGGTCACGGTCCTGGAGAAATATGGCAAGGAGAAGCACTAGGATTATTTACAACTCTCGCTTCATGTCTCCGTTGGCGTGTTCTGTGTGCCTCCAGTGAGTGTTTCCCTTTATACGAGTTGTTTTTGCCACGCTTTGCCTGGCGGTGGTTCACGCCCCGGATCTGATGACGTTCTGGTGTTTCATAATTTGGATGGTGGGTAAGGCCTTTCCGCCAGCCTGAGGGCGGCCTCCCCCATAGTTGGCAGGACTAGCAAAATGGCAGTGTGTGGATGGCCCGCTGCTTGTTTCTCTTGTGCTTCATTATTTGGCAGACCGGACCGCCAGCCTGTTGGCAGTAGTTATCACCACTGCCGGCGGCGCAGTGTTTTCCTCCATGTTCATAATGACCACCTAAGAGTGCAGTATTACACCCAGTGCCAAGGAGGACACAAAATTGAGCCATGTTTTAGCATAACTCAGTTAATTTCTATGAGCATCATTATGCCTATATTGTGCACTCTGTAGAATGAAAAAGACAAGTAAAATACAAGATGTTGGCAGTCGCACAGGTGTGCTTGGCACATTCAACACTGCAGTCCACAGGTGGCATTTAACTTCTGACCCTTGCTGCATTTTCTTCACCATATGCCCGAGAATTGTAGACAAGGTAAGGATGTAAATCAGGAAAAAGACAAATTAACTATACGCAGAGATCTGATGCTAGTGTAAATGAAAAAGGCAACATTTCTGAGGTGACATGCACAAATTGTCTTTGTTCCGAAAATGTAACCACCACGGGGCAGGTCATCTGAGAAAAGTATTTTTTACTCCAAAGGCTTCCAGCTCAGCATGTGTGATGTACTGTATAACATACATACAAACTTGGTAACATTTCAAACTATGTTTAAAGATAGTTTTTACACTGGATGTGTTACCTTCCAGTATATAAATTATGATAGATGTCATGCAAACACCCTTGTACTATGGTACAAGGGCATGATTGTGCAGCATAAGGCTAGCTAAAGTGTGCCAGCCTGCGGATGAGAAAAAAGTGCCATTATCATAGCTCTCTCTTACCGTGCTCTCTTTGACAAAATGCAGCCGCTTTGCTTGCTGTGATGGTGTCATATCAAATAAAAGGAAATCTGGTGATGAGTTCCCAGCCAATAACACCTCCCTGAATCGGTCTTTTACTGTACTGCGAAAGTACTCTAACTATCAGTTGCTTAAAGGGGTACTTCGTTCTTAGTTCGAGTATATGCAGTGTGTAGGCCCCAAATACATGAGAAGTAGAAGCCCGCAAATAGAACACTTAGGCCCTCATTACAACCCTGGCGGTCAGTGATAAAGCGGTGGTAATACCGCCAACAAGCCAGCAGTAAAGAAAATGGAATTATGACCACAGCAGAAACCGCTCACACATACAGCCACTTTAACACACCGACCGCCACAGCGGAAGCAACAAGCACCGCAGAGGTAACCGCCAACAGCCAGGCGGAAGACAATGTACCATCCACAGTATTACAACTGGCCTATCTGCCACCTTTTCCAGGGCGGTACCAATGACATCAAAAGCACAGCGGAAACAGTACACAGAAGGCAAAGGACTCACCTCTGGACACTCAAGGTAGAACCACGACGCCATGGAGCCCAAACTGCAGATCTTCCCCATGCTGGTCTACCTCCTCCTACACCAGGAATACCAACGGCGGTGACAATGACCACGATGAGTACTGCTTCCTAGCACACAGGGGAGGGTGGATGAAAAAGAGAGTGACACACACGTGCAACACGCAACGCCCCCACCCCCAACACCATACACACAACCAGATGCAACAACATTACATATCCACCCCGCACCTCTCAGGAATAATGTAAGGACAAAAGGAATAGATTAAAGTGAGTGAAATAAGATAAAATATTAGAAATACTTCCTCAAAAATCAAAACAGTATTTACATATATACAAATGGAGGGACACTGCCCAGTCAATAATGTCCGTGGGCCACAGGACCATATCACATAGGCCAAGGCCCCACTTGACTCGTGCTTCAACATGGAGAAAACACTGCTGGGGCATCAGGTCGGAAATATATAGGCACCTCAGGGGGAAGGGGAATGGGGGGTCACCTCAGCTGGAAGAGGGTACAACGCCACTGGTCCTGGAGGGGGCTACATGCCCTCTGAGATGTCCTAGGGAGTGCAAAGCCACAGTCTCTCAAGTGGGTGAGTTGCCCACTGCCTGGTCCTGGGGAGTGCAAGGCCACAGTCTCTCAAGTGGGTGGATTGCCCACTGCCTGGTCCTGGAGAGTGCAAGGCCACAGTCTCTCAAGTGGGTGGTATGCCCACTGCTTGGTCCTGGGTGTGCAAGGCCACATTCACTCAAGTGGGTAGTTTGCCCACTGCTTGGTTCTGGGGAGTGCAAGGACACAGTCTTTCAAGTGGGTGGTTTGTCCAATGCCTGGTCCTGGGGAGTGCAAGGCCACAGTCTCTAAAGTGGGTGGTTTGTCTACTGCCTGGTCTTAGGGAGTGCAAGGCCACAATCTCTCAAGTGGGTGGTTTGCCCACTGCTTGGTCCTGGGGAGTGCAAGGCCACAGTCTCTAGTAGATGCCTTCTTCCACTGGTTCTGTAGTGGGCCTTGTGCCCAGTGTGCTTCATCCTGGCAAGGAGGGGGTGAGTGGATGTCTTCTTCCACTGGTTCTGGAGGGGGCCTTGTGCCCAGTGTGCTTCATCCTGGCAAGGAGGGGGTGAGTGGATGCCTTTTTCCACTGGTTCTGGAGGGGGCCTTTTGCCCAGTGTGCTTCATCCTGGCATGGAGGGGTGAGTGGATGCCTTCTTCCACTGGTTCTGGAGGGGGCCTTGTGCCCAGTGTGCTTCATCCTGGCATGGAGGGGTGAGTGGATGCCTTCTTCCACTGGTTCTGGAGGGGGCTTTGTACCCTGTAATGCAGCACTTCGGGAGTGCAAGTTCACAGTCTCTCACCTGTGTGTCATACCCACAAGATTTCACAGACAGGGAGCTAAGGACTATGGTGGACAAAATACTCAGGTTCGAGCCACACCTATTCGGGCACAGGTGCAGCAGACACCCATGGCCAGGAAGATGGAGCTATGGCAGACGATAGTCAACAAGATCAACGCAGTGGGAAACATCCATGCACAAGGGATGACATCTGGAAGAGATGGAACGACCTGTACAGGAAGGTTTGTTCCATGGCATCTAGGCACAACATCGCCGTACAGAAGACTGGTGGTGGTCCCCCACCTCTTCCCCCTGAATACACCAACTGGGAGGGGAAGGTCCTGCCTATCCTTCACCTGGAGGGCCTCACTGGACTCACTAGAGGACTGGACTCGGGTAAGTGAACTACAATACCTTAACAGTCACTACACCTATAATGCATGTATAACCCCATCCCTCTCACCACCACCAGGACCCCATCCCCTACCCAGTCCACAACACCCACACACTCACTTCCAAGTCACCTACATGCCCACAATCCCCCATACAAATCACCATCCAGCCCCCTGTGCACAGTCACCAACCCATGCATGTTATCCCACTAGCGCTACAACACCCACAATGCACTACCACCCCTCTCAATAAATGCATCTAAATGTACACAAAGGGACCATGCATACCACTACATGGGAATCCAACCAACAATTAATGCTGACCAGTGCTGCAATTGACAAGAAAGTGCAGGATGCCCACATCTCTATTCTCTCACACACAGGCACCACCACCTAATCCACTCGGACGGAGCCGTCAAGGAGAGCTAGTCCTCTACCTGAAGATGGAGGCCCCACTCAGGAGAGTGCAAAGGGATGTCTGGACACAGAGGAAATCCCTGACCCATCCCACACCCCTGGACAGTCACCCCCCAGCAGCCCCACCCAGGACACCATTGAAACCCCTACCGCTCAGCCACTACCATCAGTTCCTGCCAAATGACCCCACACCAGTGTCACAATGCCACTGACTGGCTGCCAACATGTACAGAGGCCAGAATCTCCTGCCACACCAGGCAGGATGATGAAGGGCCAACTGCAAGTGGGACTGCCAGACCTGTGCAGGGGACACAGGCACAAGGGTCTAGGGCCAGTGGGAGGGCATCAGTGGCCCAGGGGGTGGCCCAAGGATGGATGCTGCAACCCAGGGTGTGATTTCTGAGGGTCTGGGAGCATACCACCATTCCCAGGACAGGATAGGCTAGATCCTGACCACCTTGGAGCAGAATCAGAGGCTGAAAGTAGCACACCACCAGGAGGCCATGGAGCAATGGAAACAGCTCAATGCCACCATGGCGTCCATTGCAGGGGTGCTGCAGCACCAGACAAATATTCAGTCTGAGTCCTCCACCCACCTGCAGGCCCCATACACTAGCCAGGACACTACCCTACCATTTACATCTGCAGCATCCACTGGACTAGTGGCACTGCCAGAGGACACCAGCACCCCTACCCCTGCAGCCAGCTTCACCTTCGCAAACGTGCCTTCAGACCCAGACATCCCACTGAAACACCAGCTAAGACTAAGCCCAGTGCCAGGAAGTGACTCCACCCTGAACTGTCTCCCTTGTGTGCCACTGAGCTACCTAGTTGACAGCATTCTCCTTTTCCAGAAGTGGGATAGCTTTCCTCACAGCCAAGTTGTTCAGCATGCAGCAGGCCACCACAATCTTACACACCTTATCAGGGACATAGCACAGGGATCCTCCAGTGAGATCGAGGCAACAAAATCTTGCTTTCAGAAGTCCTATGGTGCGCTCAATCACACTCCTAGTACGACCATGTGCCTCATTATAATTCCTCTCTGCGTCTGTCCTGGGTTTCCTCACAAGTTTCAGGAGCCATTGCATGTTGGGGTAGCCAGAATCCCCTGCAAAAGTGGGCGAAAGAGGGGTGAAGCACACACATTTTACTTGCATACAGTCTGGCTGGCAGCTATGTAACTGATCCAGTGTCATACACACTCACCTATGAGCCAAACTCTGTCCCCCTGTATTTGTCCCATCATGTGTTGCACACTACTGTTTCTCAGGACAAATGAATCATGGACTGATCCGCAGAACCTTTCATTGACAAGTGAAATGTACTGATCAGCAGTACACACCAACTGGACATTCATGGAGTGTTAGTTTTTATGATTCCGATACACCTGTTAATTCACTTTTGGGGGCATGAGGGCTATGTGGGTACCATCAATGGCACCTATAACATGGGGTTATTTGCAAAGGCATAGAATCCAGATTTGATGGCGGTGAGATAAGCCCTCTGGGGAAACTGGAACTCTTTGCAAGAGGTGAACGAATACATTCAGAAAATTTAACAGGATGTGGCTGAACATTGGGGCCCATATTTATACTTTTTTTGAGCCGCATTTGCGTCGTTTTTTGACGCAAAAAAGGCTCAAACTTGCAAAATGCCATTGTATTTTGTAGGTTTGCGCCGTTTTGCGTCAAAAAGCGGCGCTAATGCAGCGCAAAAAAAAGTATAAATACGGGCCTGGATGAGATACCCTTGCAGCCATGCCCACTGTCACTTGAAATTAGCCTGTGGCCACGAAATGGAGCACAGATAGTACCTGCACAGTTGTAGGTGTGGCATGGTAATTCCTTTTGCCCGGCTTCAGAACAGGATCCATTACTGCACAGAGGTCAAGGATTTTAGCTCAATTAAGTCTGTAAATTATGATGATGTGACGTTCCCCCATGATGTCCAGATCTACTAGATGTCTGTAAACAGATGGGGCTCTCCCTCGGCACATGGGTCTGCACATATGGGTGATGAAGGAACACATCTTGAGTTTGTACATACACATGCATTCCATGGTGACACAATTCATTTTTTACAGTGCAACACATATGTAACGCACACAAACACAGAGAATGAGGTAGTCCGCCAGGCTAATGTGTGGTGAGGTGCCTCAGTCATAATGGCATCACAGTGTAGACACACATCCAATCATGATTACATGTGGGGAACAGTACTCATTTCAGTACTCGACGAAGGGGAGAGGGAATGGAGCCATAGATGAGGCCCACAGCCAGGTTATGGAGACATGGTGAATGCAAAATGGCAGCCTCATGTCTTCATTCCTCTGGTGTTAGTCATCATGGCGGTAGGCGGCGTTCAATGACTTGCACCTGTTCATTGAATTACATGGTTGTCAATGGGGAGCCTGGGCCAATCATGATCACCGCCGGTGGTGACGGTGCACACCACTGCGGTATCTACTGCCATTTTGACAGGCCCTTGACACTTGACTCCTGCAGTACGAGATGGGAAGAATTCCACTGAGTGTCTGCCGTGTCCTGACTCTGATCCCTGAGATGGCATGTGTTACAGGGGAACGGGGCCCGGCATTCTCCGCAGAGGAACATGAGAAGCTGGTGGATGGGTTCCTACCCCTGTATGCCATGTTGTATGGGCGACCAGAGGAGCAGGTGACTTGCTATTTGTCCTCCTTAGGTGTGTGTCAAAGTGTCTGAAGCCTCTATGCATTTTTGTTCGCTGTGTGACCGCTCACCTGTATTGTGTCTGGCAATTTCAGCTTGAAATGTGGCCAAATGCATGTCTCCATGGGCCATGTCAGTTTGAACAGGCATGGCATTTGTGTATGGGAAACCCACACTGATGTCTGTTTCTTTACTCTGTGTCCCATGCAGGTCAGTGCCCATCAAAAGAGGGGACTATAGCAAGCCATCGCCCAGGAAGTGCAGACCCTGTGCAGAAGTCTACAACCGGCAGATCACCCACTGCAGGAAGTTATGGTAGGACCTGAGGCGCTGAGCAAGGAAGACCAGAGAGGCCCAGCTGGGCAATGCCTCCCAACGAGGGAGGGGTGCCGTTTGGACCCTGATCCCCCTAAGGGCCTGCATTCTGGGGGTGGCCTATCCAGATTTGGATGGGCGCTTGAAGGCAACACAGCAGCCACAAAGGGGTGAGTGCCAACACTGTTGTGATGCCACTATGATGAGTGTAGTTAGATGCTAAGGGGTGCAGGCATAGTAGTGCCAGGCACATAGACAGGTGTGTCCCTGCAGTCCTGCCCCCTTTTCGTCCATGAGATAGTGTCACAGCTAGTTTCAGCAGGGTCTGTGAGGGGTCCCTTGTTTGGACCATTGAATTCAATGTAGCCTCATGAACTTGTAGATGTGTTGGCTTGGCATTGTCTCTCATTGGTTCCCTTCACAAAGTGTATCAGAGTAGTGGGTCAGGATGGGAATGTAGTGTATTATGGGGTCATGCCTACAAGTCAGGGGCACATTCATAACATGTGTCTGCTGAGGGTTTGTGCCTGAGCTGGGTGGGATTGTATGTGTGCCAACATGTACATATTTCCTGCAATTGACATACTTCTTTCTCATTTCGTTTCCCCACCCCTGTGCTCTTGTGTCCCTGTGTACATTAACATCCTCTGGCGAGGGAGCTGTGGCAGCGTTGGTGTGGATGCTGCAGCTCATGGCTCCCAGGAGGCAGAGTCGACCAATGCCAAAGGGACCAGTGGGTTGGAGGGCAAGGGGAGTACCACGGGGAGGCAACTACCAATGGAGGTAGTGACTCCAATACCTCCCCCGATGGCAGCTCCCTGGTAGTGGTGGACCTTACTGGGCCCACCCATTCTTTGTCATCTTCCGCCACCCCCCACTACCATCACCGCCCTCCCAGTTGCTCCCCACCGAGTTACCCGTGCCCGCTTATCCAGGAGGGTGGGCGGCTCCATCACCCCAAGCACCTCATCCCCTGCCACAGTCAGCCCTGCTGCCATCACGGAGGAGACTATTGACCTCATGAGAACCAACTCTGTAGGGCAGACAACCATCGTGAATGCCATCCAGGAGCTAGCATCCCAGATGAATGCAATGCATTCCTGAAAGGCATTCACAGTGCCAACAGAGATCTTTTCAGGCTCTTTGATGGCAGCCAGTGGCCCTGGCCTTTCAGTCCCCCCCACTCCCACCAAATCTACCCCTTCCAGCACCCCACTCCCTTCACCCATCCCAAGCACACATTCAGACAGCCATTCACACAGATCAACACACAAGAAGCACACAGACAAACACAAGCACCACACTTCCCACCACAGGCAGGCACACACCGAATATACCAAAGCACACACAACAACATCCACTTCCCCCACTGTGTCAGCCTCCCCGCCTCCCTGTCTGTCACCTCACCATGCACACCCACATGCACTGCACCCTCAGTCGCTGCTGCTGCCCTCATTCTTGTAGTCATCACAACAACTGACATCCAGTCATGCAGCCCACATACCACACCTGCACTCACCATGACTACATTCACATACACTTGCAGCACACTCACCAGACCTGCAGACACACACACAACATCCATATACACTGGCAGCCTGTCTTCTCCCACTGTTTCCACCCCCTCTCCTCCCAAAACACTCAAACGCTCACACTCACCCACACCATACACATCCACCATACATAAACACACTAAACAGGCACCTGCATCCACGTCCAGCACACCTACACCTCGGACCACCACTCCCTCTACCTCCACTCCCAGACCTGCCTCCAAATCTCCTCCAACTGCACGTAAGAAGCTTTTCCTCTCCCGTGTTGATCTGCTTGAACCTACTGGCCCACCCCGTCTTGTCCCTAAACGTTCCCATGCCCTAGCACAGTCCACTCCTTCCTCATCAAAGTCCCCCCCAGTCCGCCCTTCCCATTCCAGTGCCCCTTTCCCAGGGAGGAAGAAGCCCTGTTTTGCCGCAGGTCCCTCTCCCACCCCCCGGTCCAGGCCCAATCCCCTTCCTTCCAAGGGCAAGCCCAAACCCTCTCCACTTCCACCTCCTAAACCTAAGCCCACGATCCCCCCTTCAAGACCTGACTGACCACCCCTGCCACCCCTTTCACCTGTTCCCTGAGGTGCCTGGCTGCCCCATTGATGCCCCTTCTCAGTGGAGTTTCCTTTGCCATCATAGGAGTCAAGTGTAGCCTATATTTGCTCTTATGGGACTTGTTTATAGACTTGTCTATGGCCTTGTTTGAACATTCATTTGTACTTGTTAAAAATAAATGTTAGTGCCCAGCAGACATGTTGGTGCAATATAGAGTGCAGTGTTTCACTGTGAGGGTGTGGTGTGCACAGGTGCGTGCATTGGTGCAGGTATTTATTGGCTTGTGACTAGTAAGTACATTTTGTTATTGTATGTATGGCTTTGGATGGTGGAAGGGGTTGGGAATGCATTGCTGTGTGGGTGTGTAATTGTGCCCTTTCCTCCCATGTTTGCTAGGCTGCGGTACTTACCATAGTCGGCTTTGTCGTCGGTCACGGTCCTGGAGAAATATGGCAAGGAGAAGCACTAGGATTATTTACAACTCTCGCTTCATGTCTCCGTTGGCGTGTTCTGTGTGCCTCCAGTGAGTGTTTCCCTTTATACGAGTTGTTTTTGCCACGCTTTGCCTGGCGGTGGTTCACGTCCCGGATCTGATGACGGTCTGGTGTTTCATAATTTGGATGGTGGGTAAGGCCTTTCCGCCAGCCTGAGGGCGGCCTCCCCCATCGTTGGCAGGACTAGCAAAATGGCAGTGTGTGGATGGCCCGCTGCTTGTTTCTCTTGTGCTTCATTATTTGGCAGACCGGACCGCCAGCCTGTTGGCAGTAGTTATCACCACTGCCGGCAGCGCAGTGTTTTCCGCCATGTTCATAATGACCACCTAAGAGTCCAGTATTACACCCAGTGCCAAGGAGGACACAAAATTGAGCCATGTTTTGGCATAACCCAGTTAATTCTATGAGCATCATTATGCCTATATTGTGCACCCTGTAGAATGAAAAAGACAAGTAAAATACAAGATGTTGGCAGTCGCACAGGTGTGCTTGGCACATTCAACACTGCAGTCCACAGGTGGCATTTAACTTCTGACCCTTGCTGCATTTTCTTCACCATATGCCCGAGATTTGTAGACAAGGTAAGGATGTAAATCAGGAAAAAGACAAATTAACTATACGCAGAGATCTGATGCTAGTGTAAATGAAAAAGGCAACATTTCTGAGGTGACATGCACAAATTGTCTTTGTTCCGAAAATGTAACCACCATGGGGCAGGTCATCTGAGAAAAGTATTTTTTACTCCGAAGGCTTCCAGCTCAGCATGTGTGATGTACTGTATAACATACATACAAACTTGGTAACATTTCAAACTATGTCTAAAGATAGTTTTTACACTGGATGTGTTACCTTCCAGTATATAAATTATGATAGATGTCATGCAAACACCCTTGTACTATGGTACAAGGGCATGATTGTGCAGCATAAGGCTAGCTAAAGTGTGCCAGCCTGCGGATGAGAAAAAAGTGCCATTATCATAGCTCTCTCTTACCGTGCTCTCTTTGACAAAATGCAGCAGCTTTGCTTGCTGTGATGGTGTCATATCAAATAAAAGGAAATCTGGTGATGAGTTCCCAGCCAATAACACCTCCCTGAATCGGTCTTTTACTGTACTGCGAAAGTACTCTAACTATCAGTTGCTTAAAGGGGTACTTCGTTCTTAGTTCGAGTATATGCAGTGTGTAGGCCCCAAATACATGAGAAGTAGAAGCCCGCAAATAGAACACTTAGGCCCTCATTACAACCCTGGCGGTCAGTGATAAAGCGGTGGTAATACCGCCAACAAGCCAGCAGTAAAGAAAATGGAATTATGACCACGGCAGAAACCGCTCACACATACAGCCACTTTAACACACCGACCGCCACAGCGGAAGCAACAAGCACCGCAGCGGTAACCGCCAACAGCCAGGCGGAAGACAATGTACCATCCACAGTATTACAACTGGCCTATCTGCCACCTTTTCCAGGGCGGTACCAATGACATCAAAAGCACAGCGGAAACAGTACACAGAAGGCAAGGGACTCACTTCTGGACACTCAAGGTAGAACCACGACGCCATGGAGCCCAAACTGCAGATCTTCCCCATGCTGGTCTACCTCCTCCTACACCAGGAATACCAACGGCGGTGACAATGACCACGATGAGTACTGCCTCCTAGCACACAGGGGAGGGTGGATGAAAAAGAGAGTGACACACACGTGCAACACGCAACACCCCCACCCCCAACACCATACACACTACCAGATGCAACAACATTACATATCCACCCCGCACCTCTCAGGAATAATGCAAGGACAAAAGGAATAGATAAAAGTGAGTGAAATAAGATAAAATATTAGAAATACTTCCTCAAAAATCAAAACAGTATTTATATATATACAAATGGAGGGACACTGCCCAGTCAATAATGTCCGTGGTCACATAGGCCAAGGCCCCACTTGACTCGTGCTTCAACATGGAGAAAACACTGCTGGGGCATCAGGTCGGAAATACATAGGCACCTCAGGGGGAAGGGGAATGGGGGGTCACCTCAGCTGGAAGAGGGTACAACGCCACTGGTCCTGGAGGGGGCTACATGCCCTCTGAGATGTCCTAGGGAGTGCAAAGCCACAGTCTCTCAAGTGGGTGAGTTGCCCACTGCCTGGTCCTGGGGAGTGCAAGGCCACAGTCTCTCAAGTGGGTGGATTGCCCACTGCCTGGTCCTGGAGAGTGCAAGGCCACAGTCTCTCAAGTGGGTGGTATGCCCACTGCTTGGTCCTGGGTGTGCAAGGCCACATTCACTCAAGTGGGTGGTTTGCCCACTGCTTGGTTCTGGGGAGTCCAAGGACACAGTCTCTAAAGTGGGTGGTTTGTCCACTGCCTGGTCTTAGGGAGTGCAAGGCCACAATCTCTCAAGTGGGTGGTTTGCCCACTGCTTGGTCCTGGGGAGTGCAAGGCCACAGTCTCTAGTAGATGCCTTCTTCCACTGGTTCTGTAGTGGGCCTTGTGCCCAGTGTGCTTCATCCTGGCAAGGAGGGGGTGAGTGGATGTCTTCTTCCACTGGTTCTGGAGGGGGCCTTGTGCCCAGTGTGCTTCATCCTGGCAAGGAGGGGGTGAGTGGATGCCTTTTTCCACTGGTTCTGGAGGGGGCCTTTTGCCCAGTGTGCTTCATCCTGGCATGGAGGGGTGAGTGGATGCCTTCTTCCACTGGTTCTGGAGGGGGCCTTGTGCCCAGTGTGCTTCATCCTGGCATGGAGGGGTGAGTGGATGCCTTCTTCCACTGGTTCTGGAGGGGGCTTTGTACCCTGTAATGCAGCACTTCGGGAGTGCAAGTTCACAGTCTCTCACCTGTGTGTCATACCCACAAGATTTGCAGTGGGCAGGATGCATAACACTTCATGGAGGCAGGACTGCAGTCCATGTGCTGGCAGCGACGGCTGCACAGTGTTGGCAGTGCCGGTGTCAGTGCTGCCAGTGGTGAGGGGAGGCTCCAGCCCTTCCCCTGCAGCCTCAGGCGGCTGCCCACTGGGGCTTCTGCTGCTGCCAGTGGTGCTGGTGGTGGTGCATGTGGCGGTGCTGCCAGTGCTGGGGGGAGGCTCCAGCCCTTCCCCTGCAGCCTCGGACGGCTGCCCACTGGGGCTGCTGCTGCTGCCAGTGGTGCTGGTGGTGGTGCATGTGACGGTGCAGGAGGCAGAGCAGGTGGCAGTGCTGGTGATGGTGCTGCCAGTGGTGGGGGAAGGCTCCAGCCTTTCCCCTGCAGCCTCAGATGGCTGCCCACTAGGGCTGCTGCTGCTGCAAGTAGTGCTGGTGGTGTTGCATGTGGAAGCGCAGGTGGCGGTATTGGTGGCCATGCTGCCAGTGGTGGGGGGAGGTTCCAGCCCTTCCCCTGCAGCCTCGGACGGCTGAAGCGCCATTGTTGTTGGTGGGGGCACAGATCCTGTCAGAGCTCCAGGCCTCCTGTCCCTCCTGCCTGCAGGGGCAGGCCCTTTGCTTTTGCCCTGGGCAGCCTGTGGTGCCACCTTGCCCTTAACCTTGGCAGCTGGTGGTGCTTCCTTGTCCTTGGCAGCTGGTGGTGCTTCCTTGCCCTTGGCAGCTGGTAGTGCCTCCTTGCCCTTGGCAGCTGGTGGTGCCTCCTCTTCTTTCCCCTTGGCAGCTTGTGCAGGCACACTGCCAGTGCTGATGGGTGTCTCCTTGGAGCCTCTCACACCTGCAGTAGCCGCCGAAACTACAGTGGCCATGGACTGTGTGGGTAAGGTGCTGGCCTGGGTTCTGCCCCCCCTGGCCCAAAGTGAATGAGGGGGGAGAGGGAGGGAAGAGGTCAACGTTGGAGAGGAAAAGCTTCTTAGGGACACTGGGGCAGGAAGAGGGTGAAGGTTTGGGAGTGTAGGAAGAGGGACTGTCCGTAGGAGGTTTATGTGAGGTGGATGGCTGTTGGGTGTCTGAGTGCTTGCGTTTGGGTACTTTGGGAGGAGGGGGCATGGACACAGTGGGAGAGGACACAGGGAACATGTGCATGGATGTGGGGGTGGTGACTGCCAGTGAGGGGCGTGTACTGATAGGCGTGATGGTGGTAGTGGATGAGGATGTAGTGCATGCAGTTGTGAGTGTAGACGCTACTGGGAGGGAGGTGGATGATGAGGAGGAGGGGGACACAGTGGAGGCAGTGGTTGTTGTTATGTCTGCTTCTGGATAGTGTTTGTGTGAGTGCTTGTGGGATGATGTGTGGTGCTTGTGTTTACCTGAACCACTCCTGTGTGTTGTCATGGGTGCCAGGAGGGGTCTCTGACATCACCTTGTGTCCTCAGACCTCTGCATCCAAGATGGCAGTGGTCTGGGACACACTGGAGGAGCTCTGGGCACCTCCCCTTGGGAGGTGTTGATCAGGGGAGTGGTCAGACCCCTTCCTTTGTCCAGTTTCGCACCAGGGTACCATCTGTGCCCTTCAAAGCATTTCCAGAGGCCAGGAGAGGCTACTCCTCTCAGGCCCTTCATTCCCATTTCCAAAGGGAGAGGGTGTAACACCCTCTCTCAGAGGAAATCCTTTGTTCTGCCTTCCTGGGACTGGGATGCCCAGGCCCCAGGGGGCAGAAACCTGTCTGAGGGTTGGCAGCAGCTGTAGCTGCAGAGAAAACCCAGAGAGTTAGTTTTGCAGTACCCAGGCTCTATGCTGGAGCCCCAGGGATGCATTGAATTGTCCCCCAATACCACAATGGTATTGGGGTGACAATTCCATGATCCTAGACATGTTACATGGCCATGTTCGGAGTTACCATAGTGACCTATATGTAGTGCACGCGTGTAATGGTGTCCCCACACTCACAAAGTCCGTGCCTTGCAGTCAGTTGTTGCCCTTGCAGAATCCCCTATCTCGACTTTACTGTCTTTCTGGGTAGTAGGGTAACTTTACTTTTACTTTTCAGGGTCTTGGGGTGGTGTATCTTGGACACCCTTAGTATTTTCTTACACTCCCAGCAACCCTCTACACACTACACTAGGCCTGGGGTCCATTCGTGGTTCGCATTCCACTTTTGGAGTATATGGTTTGTGTTGCCCCTAGGCCTATTGTCTCCTATTGCATTCTATTGTGTTCTACAGTGTTTGCACTACTTTGCTAACTGTTTACTTACCTGATTTTTGGTTTGTGTGTCTATTCTGTGTATATTACTTACCTCCTAAGGGAGTATATCCTCTGAGATACTTTTGGCATATTGTCACTAAAATAAAGTACCTTTATTTTTAGTAACTCTGAGTATTGTGTTTTCTTATGATATAGTGCTAAGTGATATAAGTGATATAGTAGGAGCTTTGCATGTCTCCTAGTTCAGCCTAAGCTGCTCTGCTATAGCTACCTCTATCAGCCTAAGCTGCTAGAACACTTCTAATCTATTAATCAGGGATAACTGGACCTGGCACAAGGTGTAAGTACCACAAGGTACCCACTATAAGCCAGCCCAGCCTCCTACAACTGCCCAACAGCGATGGATCGCAGGAGGTCAATAGCCTCCTCACTCAGGGCAGCAGGGCTAACTGGGGCAGGGCCTGAGGTGCCTGGCGAAGGAGATGCCCACCCTCCTGGGTGAGCGGGCACGGGAAACTCGCTGAGGGGCTGCTGGGAGGGCGATACTGGACCAGGGGTGGCAGCTGTACCTGTAGTTGGGGTTGGCTCAGAGTTGTCCGCCACCACCAAGGAGCTTCCATCGGAGGAGGTATCACTTTCAGAACTGTACCCTCCAGTCTCTGCTGTGGTGCTCCCCTCACCCTCCGTCCCAATGGTGCCCTCACCATCGGTGGATTCGGCCTTATGGGTCCTGTGAGATGCAGCTTTCTCCGTCGCCGGTGCCTCTGCTCCTCCGCCAGATGATGCTAATACACAGAAGGACAGGGTGACAAAACAAAAAGGGGGGGAGAGACAGAGGATACACTTGGTAATGCCAGCAACAACACCACAATTGGTGTGCACAACACCCAGGGGACAGCCCTACGCACTAGGCAATGCACTACCAGTCACAATGCTAGTCACCACGTCATGAGAGTAATACCTAACGCCGGTTGCAGCATACCTGAGACCCACAGATCCCTGCCCAGTAGTGGATGCCAACTAGCATGTTTGGGGGTGGAGTGCATCAGCCCCTGCCCAACATGGAACCTACCCTGCAATGTCCGGCCTGGCCTAGGGGCACGAACAGCCGCATATCCCCCACCCAAAGATCACCCCACCATGCACAAGTAGTATATTGGGGACTGTACTCACCCCTTTTTGGCTGCTGTGATGCCCTCAAGCGCCCATCCAGCTCCGGATAGGCCACTACCAGTATGCGGATCATCAGGGGGGTCAGGGTTCGACGGGCGCCCCTTCCTCGTTGGGAGGCCATCCCCAGCTGGGCTTCCGCTGTCTTCCTTGCCCAGCATCTCAGGTCCTCCCACCATTTGTGACAGTGGGTGCTCTACCTGTGGTAGACCCCCAGGCTCCACATGTCCCTGGGGATGGCACGCCATATACCCTTTTTCTGATGGGCGCTGACCTGCATAAAAATAAAAATAGAAAATGGTATCAGTCATACCATCTGGCCTGTTACACTAATGGTCCACCACATCCGTCCCATCCCCTTACACTTACGCATTGCCCACCACACATGCAGCATGCTGCCAAGGACCCCTCAAGCACCCCGCCTTCACACACAGCACTTCATGCATTCATGTCCCATGCATCGTGCACACAGTGTACTCCCCTGTTGGTCTGGAGTCCCATAAAGCAATCGGTACTTGGGTAGGACCCCATCCACCAGTCTCTCCAACTCCGCAGTGATAAAGGCAGGGCCTTGGTCGCTTCCAGACACAGGTCACAGCAGCACTTGCAGTGTAGGTCCTCTCCTGTTGAAGGTCAGGTAGCAAGTAAGTGAACAGATAGAAAATGGCAGTCATGTCCACGGCGGTGTGTACCGTCACAGCCGGCGCACATCACCATTGGCTACTGTAACCCACAGGGCCCATTGATAACCAATAAGGAGTTGCACGGTGGTACTCAACCGCCTCCTGCAATGGCTCAAAACATCAGCATCATTACGTCATTTCCACCTGTCCCTCCACACAGGACAGGCGTCCGCCATTTCTGGGGGGGGGGAGGCCATGGACCTAACTGTGTCACAGCAGACATAGGCACATTTTGGGACTAAACATTAACATACTGGTTTGGTCACAACATGCAATGCATTGTACATTGAGGAAATGTTGAAAACTGACCAGATGCTCATCGTTTTGCCCCCTAGATTACAACCGCTGAGGATGAATAAGAGATGGGACATCCCCCCGTGTACAGGCCCCTGGTGGACTTGGCAACAATGGAGGACAGGCACATTATTCTTACATACAGACTTGATAGGGCCACAATCCAAGAGCTGTGTTCCCAATTGGAGCCAGACATGATCTCAGCTATCTGTCAGCCCACTGGGATCCCTCCTCTTGTGCAAGTCCTATATGTGCTCCATTTCTTGGCAACTGGCTCCTTCCAAAAGACAGTGGCCTTGGCAGCAGGAATGTCACAGCCAATGTTCTCAAACGTGCTGATCAGAGTGTTGTCTGCCCTGATGAAACACATGCGCAGCTACATCGTATTCCCCCAGGTGGAGGATTTGGCCACAGTGAAAGCTGACTTCTATGCAATGGGACATATCCCCAACATTGTTGGGGCAATTGATGATACACATATTGCCTTTGTCCGCCAGCCCCCAGAGAAATAAACATGTGTTCAGAAATCAAAAACGCTTTCACTCCATGAATGTTCAAATAGTGTGCCTGGCGGACCAGTACAGCTTTCATGTGTATGCAAAGTATCCTGGGTCTGTGCATGATGCCTATATCCTGAGGAATAGCAGCATCCCATATGTAATGGCTCAACTCCAGAGGCACCGGATGTGGCTAATAGGTGAGCCCATGGTCCCCACTCAGTGTATGTTGGTATATAAGTGTAGGTTTGGCCCTAAGGGTGAGTGTCTGGATAAAAGGTATCCCTCAATATTTGCAGGTGACTCTGGTTACCCTAACCTCTCATGGCTACTGACCCCAGTGAGGAATCCCAGGACAATGGCAGAGGAATGTTACAATGAGGCACATGGGCAAACAAGAAGTATAGAGCGAACCTTTGGCCTCCTGAAGGCCAGGTCTCGATGCCTCCATCTAACAGGTGGATCCCTGTGCTACTCACCCAAGAAGGTGTGCCAGACCAGTGTGGCATGTTGCATGTTACACAACTTTGCCTTGAGACGCCAGGTGCCTTTTTTGCAGGAGCATGAGGCTGGAGATGGGCGTGTGGCAGCGGTGGAGCCTGTGGACAGTGACGAAGAGGAGGCAGAGGATGAGGATGTGGACAACAGAACATCTATCATTCGACAGTGCTTCCAGCGACACAGGTAAGACACTGTAACTTCACCTTCCATTGCAGTTTAGTGTTGTAAATTTACACTGGCAGGCTGCTGTTTCCACTACTATGGCCACTTACTGTACACATGTCTATTAACAGATATCTGTGCCCTACTCTGGCTTCTGGTGTATTGACTGCAGCACAATACAGGTCATACCAATCTAATTGCAATGTTTACACATTGTTAAAGGAATACATACTTAAATCATTTGACATACTACAGACTTCTATTTTTTCAAAGGGTGTCTATTTAATTGCTGAAATGTTAATGGGGATGTGCAGTGGGCTTGGGTGATGGTGGAGGAGAGTCCAGGATTGGCTCCATTCTCTTTGTATCACATGTGCATTGTCCAAGGGGGCATAGGAAGTGGAGCAATGGCAGTTCAAGGTGGACAGGGTGACAGGGTGGGACACAAGGGTGACAATCAGGAGAGTCTTATTTCCTGGCGGGTATCTTTGCAATGTTCTCTGGCTTTTTCCTGGATCGCAGGGACCGTTTGAGTGGTGTTTCTCCTTCTGCAGGGGGAGGGGTGCTTGTGGCCTGTTGGTTCTGTGGCGGGGCCTCCTGTCTATTAGCAGCAGCGGAGGTGGAGGGTTGTTCATCGGTGTGGCTAGTGTCAGGGGCCCGTTGGTGTGCCACTGCCTCCCTCATGGTGTTGGCCATGTCTGCTAGCATCCCTGCAATGGTGACGAGGGTGGTGTGGATGTCACTCAGTTCCTTCCTGATCCCCAGGTACTGTCCCTCTTGCAGTCGCTGGGTCTCCTGCAAATTTGCCAGTATCTGTCCCATCGTTCCTCGGAATGGTGGCATGCTCCCAGGATGTTGATGAGTGCCTCATGGAGAGTCGGTTCCCTGGGCCTGTCCTCCCCCTGTCATAAAGCAGTAATACCAGATTCCCTTTTGTTCTGTGCCTCTATCCCCTGAACCCTGTGCCCACTGACCCCAGGTCCCTGATCATCCTGTGTTTGTGGGGTTGCCTGGGGTCCCTGTAGTGGTGGACACACTGCTAATTGATGTGTCCTGGGGACAGAGGTATGGGCCTGCTGGGTGGGTGCTGTGGTGGTGTTTCCTGAGGGGGGAGGCTCTGTGGTGATATGGGACTGTGGCTGGGTAACCGACTGTCCGGATGTCCCTGATGGGCCAGGTTGGTCATCCAGATGCAGGAGAGCGGAGCTGCTGTCATCACTGTGGACCTCTTCTGGGGGGGACTGGTTGTTGCTGGCACCTCCTCTCTGGTGACGTTGGGTGTGGGACCTGTGGGGATGTAAATGCAGTGATAATGATTATGCGTGTGACATCTTGTGCATGGGTGTGTTGCCCTGTATGGTTGTGAGTGCCCTGTCAGCTTTGCCTTGTGTGAGTAGTGGTTTTGTGGGCTAGGTGATTCTCTCTAGTGTGCATGCTGTGGTGATGGGTGTCCATGCAGGGCTGTGAGTGATGTCCATGCATTGGTGGCGCATGCACTGCTGGGTACTGGGATGGGTGGGTTGTGATGGTGGGGTGTATGTGAGGTGGTGGGGTGATGGGGTGAGGGTAGGGGTGGGATTTTGTGATGGCATAGAGGTGGGGGGGGGTGATAGTAATAGAGATTTGACTTACCAGAGTCGAGTCCTCCTGCTACTTCTGCCAGGCCCTCAGAATGCAGTATTGTCAATACT
The DNA here is from genome assembly GCF_031143425.1 of Pleurodeles waltl. Taxonomy (NCBI): domain Eukaryota; kingdom Metazoa; phylum Chordata; class Amphibia; order Caudata; family Salamandridae; genus Pleurodeles; species Pleurodeles waltl. Next base: position 350,480,998 of record NC_090442.1, read on the forward strand.
CCTCCCATGGTGTTAGTTATGGGTGAGGAGGTGAGGGTCCACCGCCAGTCCTCTGAACAGCTATCTGGTGTCTTGCAACCACAGAACGCACCTTCCCCGTAGGTCGTTCCACCTCTTTCTGATGTCATCCCTTGTTCTGGGGTGCTGTCCCACAGCATTGACCCTGTCCACAATTCTCCGCCATAGCTACATGTTCTTTGCAATGGATGACTGCTGCACCTGCGATCCGAATAGCTGTGGCTCTACCAGGATAATTTCCTCCACCATGAACCTGGGGTGTCTTTGTGGTGCCATGGGTGTAATGTGTGTAGTGTGTGTGAGGGTGTGTGGGGTGATGTGTTGGGATGTGTGCTGTGAGGGGCGAGGATGGTGTATGGGTAATGGGGTTCTGTGGCTCTGGTTCTGTGGGTGCTCTTGGTGTGTCTCTCTCTCAGTTGTCAATTTCTTTGAGTCGTAAAGGGTTGTGGGTAATGTGGGTGTGTGTTTTATAGTGGTCTGGGTGTGGTGTGTGTATGTGTGTCAGGTGTGTGCAGTTTGAATTGTCCAATGTGGTGTTGTTTTGTATGTGCGTGTGTATTTTGAGCGCGGCGGCATGTACCGCCAATGGTTTACCGTGGTTGAATGTCCACCGCAGTGATTCGTGGGTCATGATGCTGTGGGCGTAGTACTGTTGGCATAACAGTGGGGGTTTTGGTACTGCCATTTTATCACTGACCTTTGGGCTGGCTGACTTGTGTTTGTGTCTGTATAGTGATGGATTGCTATGTGTGGGTCATAATATGGGTAACGGTGTACCGCCATGGTCGCGGTATGTTGGTGGCAGTCGCCATGGCGGTAAGCAGGACTTACCGCCAATGTCATAATGAGGGCCTTAGAGACCAAATGATCATGAGACCTGCAACTCAGATTTTTTTAAATACAGAATCATTTGTTTTATGAATTGTATTACACCTGATTGCAAATTAAATCCATATGTATTGTCTCTGTGTAAGGGGGACCCCAAACCTGTAGGATGCCCTCAGTTAGCGGGGCAAGAGAATACCGCAAAATCTATCCAAAGAGAGTCCTGAGGCCCCGCTCTTGGAACAACCAGATGTTTATTCTTCTTAAATAAAAATTGCAGCAAGTTCCTTTCCTGATGTGTTTCGGCTTTGTGTAAAGCCTTGTTCACAGGTGAGTGGATTCACAATTACTAACACTCATGTGCTTTTAAATCCAGACAGGCACGTGACTGCCTGTCACATCCTTCATTTCCCAAAATGCATCTTAACTAACCAGTAATCATTGAAGTCCGTAGTGTTCATATTAATGTTAGCTGAGTAATGTTTTCACCACTACAGGCAAATATAAAATGTTCTGTTTAGATGCATATTTTCAAAATCTCTCCAACATAATATAGCCACATGCCACATGTCAATAAAACTCTTTCAAAGTCACCTTATATAATTCTTCTCATTTCCACTCATAGTTTACATTGCCATGTCCTTATAGTTTTCTTAAAATGAGAGGGACCAGGAGTCGCTAAAAAGAGGAATAAGTACTCCTCTGTTGTCCCTTTATCACCTCTGCACTTCACAATTCTAGATTCAGGCCCTTATTATGAACTTGGCGGTCTGTACCGCGCCGCCGGCGGTGGTGGTAAATACCGCCAACAGAGGAGCGGTCTGGACCGCCAAATAATGAACCAATCAAAACACAGGCATTCAGAAAACCACCCACTGCCAGTAGAGGAGTGCCGACGATGACGGCAGAGTCCGCCCACAGGCCGACGGAAAAGCCCTACCCACCCATCAAATTATGAACCACTAGTCCGCTGCCAGTTGGAAATGAACCAACTCCAATGAAACACTCACCGGAGGCCCACACAATGTGCCGAAGCAGACATGGATAGAGAGCTGCAGATCATGCCAGCCCTGCTCCTTGCCATATACCTCCACGACCGAGACCGCTGACGAAGACAACGACGGTAAGTACCGTAACCTATGAAACAAGGGAGGAAAGGGCACAGTTACATACCCAACCACTCCACCCACCCTGCAGCGCCCCTCCAACCCTTCCCAGCAGCACAAGTAATACACCCCAAAGCAAGAGGTACTTACCTGACACATGGAAATCCAACTTGATCATAGTACATACAAATGCCCCACACCCACAAACAATGAAATGATAGACCAGGGTGCAACAGTGTGCCGCCAAAACACAGGCCACACAGAAATATTTTATTAAAGCTCACAGAGCCAACTACTTCAAACAAGGCCAATGGCCAGTCCGTAGCGCGACAAGTGCCATGGACCCAACCTGACTCCTAAAAGTGCACAGTACTCCACCTAATGGGGCAACAAAGGGGCATCCAGGCACCTCACGGAACGGGGGAAGGGGGTGGTGGGGGTGGGGACTTGCGATGGGGGTGGGGCTTGGAAGGTGGATGGGGTGTGGATTTGTCCTTTGAAGGATGGGGGTTGCTTCGAGCAGGTGGAGCCAGATGGACTTGGCTCTGCACAGGGCTTCTTCTTCTCTGGGGAAGGGGCACAGGAATGTGAGGGGTGGACAGGGGTGGAAGGAGTGGAAAGGGCAAGGAGGTGTGCACGCTTAGGGACAAGACGAGGTGGGCCAGTGGGTTGAAAGAGATCAGCACGGGAGAGGAAACGTTTCTTCGGAGCAATTGGGGTGGTCCTGGATGAGGGTGTGGGAGTGGAGGCAGAGGCTGTGGATGTATGTGGTGTAGGGGTACGTGTAGTGGGTGCAGGTGACTGGACAGTATGTTGTGGTGTGGTGGATGTGTGATGGGTGGGTGTATTGGAGTGTTTGTGTGTTTTTGGAGGAGGGGGGTGGACACAGTGGGAGAAGACAGACTGCCAGTGTGGATGCATGTTGTGTGGGTGTCTGCAAGTCGGGTGAGTGTGCTGCATGTGTCAACCACAGTAGTTGTGGTGAGTCCAGGTGTGGTGTCTGGGCTGCATGACTGGATGTCAGTTGTGATGACTACAAGAATGAGGGCAGCAGCTGCGTCTGAGGGTGCAGTGCATCTGGGTGTGCATGGTGAGGTGACAGACAGGGAGGGGGTGGAGGCTGACACAGTGGGGGAAGTGGTTGTTGTTGTGTGCTTTGGTATATTCGGCGTGTGCCTGCCTATGGTGGGAAGTGTGGTGCTTGTGTTTGTCTGTGTGCTTATTGTGTGTTGATCTGTGTGAATGGCTGTCTGAATGTGTGCTTGGGACGGGTGAAGGGAGTGGGGTGCTGGAAGGGGTAGATTTGGTGGAAGTAGGGGGGACTGAAAGGCCAGGGACACTGGCTGCCATCAAAGAGGAGGCCAGAGCCTAAAAAGATCTCTGTTGGCACTGTGAATGCCTTTCAGGAATGCACTGCATTGCTGCATCTGGGATGCTAGCTCCTGGATGGCATTCATGATGGTTGTCTGTCCTACAGAGTTGGTTCTCATGAGGTCAATAGCCTCCTCCATGAGGGCAGCAGGGCCGAATGGGGCAGGGGATGAGGTGCCTGGGGTGATGGAGATGCCCAACCTCCTGGATGAGCGGGCACGGGTAACTCGGTGGGGAGCAACTGGGAGGGCGGTGATGGTAATAGGGGGGTGGCGGAAGATAACAAAGAATGGGTGGGCCCAGTAAGGTCCACCACCACCATGGAGCTGCCATCGGAGGAGGTATTGGATTCACTTCCTCCAGTGGTAGTTGCCTCCCCCGTGGTACTCCCCTCGCCCTCCAACCCATTGGTCCCTTTGGCGTCGGTCGACTCTGCCTCCTGGGAGCCATGAGCTGCAGCATCCACACCAACGCTGCCACAGCTCCCTCGCCAGAAGATGTTAATGTACACAGGGACACAAGAGCACTGGGGTGGGGAAACGAAACGAGAAAGAAGTATGTCAATTGCAGGAAATATGTACATGTTGGCACACATACAATCCCACCCAGCTCAGGCACAAACCCTCAGCAGACACATGTTATGAATGTGCCCCTGACTTGTAGGCATGACCCCAAAATACACTACATTCCCATCCTGACCCACTACTCTGATACACTTTCTGAAGTGAACCAATGAGAGACAATGCCAAGCCAACACATCTACAAGTTCATGAGGCTACATTGAATTCAATGGTCCAAACAAGGGACCCCTAACAGGCCTACAGACCATGCCGAAACTAGCTGTGACACTATCCCATGGACGTGGAGGTGGGCAGGACTGCAGGGACACACCTGTCTATGTGCCTGGCACTACTATGCATGCACCCCTTAGCATCTAACTACACTCATCATAGTGGCATCACAACAGTGTTGGCACTCACCCCCTTGTGGCTGCTGTGCTGTCTTCAAGCGCCCATGCAAATCTGAATAGGCCACCCACAGAATGCAGGCCTTTAGGGGGGTCAGGGTCCAACGGGCACCCCTCCCTCATTGGGAGGCCTTCCCAGCTGGGCCTCTCCGGTCTTCCTTGCTCAGCACCTCAGGTCCTACCATAACTTCCTGCAGTGGGTGCTCTGCCGGTTGTAGACTTCTGCACAGGGTCTGCACTTCCTGGGCGATGGCTTGCTATAGTCCCTTCTTTTGATGGGCACTGACCTGCATGGGACATAGAGTAAATAAACAGACATCAGTGGGGGTTCCCCATACACAAATGCCATGCCTGTCCAAACTGACATGGCCCATGGAGACAAGCATTTGGCCACATTTCAAGCTGAAATTGCCAGTCACAATACAGGTGAGCAATCACACAGCAAACAAAAATGCATAGAGGCTTTAGACACTGACACACACCTAAGGAGGACAAATAGCAACTCACCTGCTCCTCTGGTCGCCCATACAACTTGGCATACAGGGGTAGGACCCCATCCACCAGCTTCTCAAGTTCCTTCGCGGAGAAGGCTGGGCCCGTTCCCCTGTAACACGTGCCATCTCATGGACCAGAGTCAGGACACAGCAGCACACTAAGTGGAATTCTTCCCTTCTCGTACTGCAGGAGTCAAGTGTCAAGGGCCTGTCAAAATGGCAGTAGATACCGCAGTGGTGTGCACCGTCACCTCCGGCGGGGATCATGATTGGCCCAGGCTCCCCATTGACAACCATGTAATCCAATGAACAGGTGCACGTCATTGAACGTCGCCTACCTCCATGATGACTAACACCAGCGGAATGAAGACAGGAGGCTGCCATTTTGCATCCACCATGTCTCTATAACCTGGCTGTGGGCCTCATCTATGGCCCCATTCCCTCTCCCCTTCATTGAGTACTGAAATGAGTACTGTTCCCCACATGTAATCATGAATGGATGTGTGTCTACACTGTGATGCCATTATGACTGAGACACCTCACCACACATCAGCCTGGCGGACTACCTCATTCTCTGTGTCTGTGTGCGTTACATATGTGTTGCACTGTAAAAATGAAATGTGTCACCATGGGATGCATCTGTATGTACAAACTCAAAATGTGTTCCTTCATCAAACATAGGTGCAGATCCATGTGCCGATGGAGAGCCTCATCTGTTTACAGACATCGAGTAGAGCTGGACATCATGGGGGAACGTCACATCATCATAATTTACCGACTTAATCGAGCTACAATCCTTGACCTCTGTGCAGTAATGGATCCTGTTCTGAGGCCGGGCAATAGGAATTACCATGCCACACCTACAACTGTGCAGGTACTATCTGTGCTCCATTTCGTGGCCACAGGCTCATTTCAATTGACAGTGGGCATGGCTGCGGGGGTATCTCAGCCAATGTTCAGCCACATCCTGTCCAATTTCCTGAATGCATTCGTTCACCTCTTGCAAAGAGGTCCAGTTTCCCCAGAGGGCTTATCTCACCGCCATCAAATCAGGATTCTATGCCTTTGCAACAATCCCCATGTTATAGGTGCCATTGATGGTACCCACATAGCCCTCAAACCCTCAAGAGTGAATTAACAGGTGTATCGGAATCATAAAAACTAACACTCCATGAATGTCTAGTTGGTGTGTACTGCTGATCAGTTCATTCACATGTCAATGCAAGGTTCCCAGGATCAATCCATGATTCCTTTGTCCTAAGAAACAGCAGTGTGCCACAAATGATGGGACAAATACAGGGGGACAGAGTTTGGCTCACAGGTGAGTGTGTATGACACTGGATCAGTTACATAGCTGCCAGCCAGACTGTATGCAAGTAAAATGTGTGTGCTTCAACCCTCTTTCGCCCAATTTTGCAGGGGATTCTGGCTACCCCAACATGCGATGGCTCTTGAAACCTGTGAGGAAACCCATGACAGACGCAGAGAGGAATTATAATGAGACACATGGTCATACTAGGAGGGTGATTGAGCATACCATAGGACTCCTGAAAGCAAGATTTTGTTGCCTCCATCTCACTGAAGGATCCCTGTGCTATGTCCCTGAGAAGGTGTGTAAGATTGTGGTGGCCTGCTGCATGCTGAACAACTTGGCTGTGAGGAAAGCTATCCCACTTCTGCAAAAGTAGAATGCTGTCAACTAGGTAGCTCAGTGGCACACAAGGGAGACAGTTCAGGGTGGAGTCACTTCCTGGCACTGGGCTTGGTCTTGGCTGGTGTTTCAGTGGGATGTCTGGGTCTCAGGGCACGTTTGCGAAGGTAAAGCTGGCTGCAGGGGTAGGGGTGCCGGTGTCCTCTGGCAGTGCCACTAGTCCAGTGGATGCCGCAGATGTAGTTGGTAGGGTAGTGTCCTGGTAGGGTGGAGGATTCAGGCTGAATATTTGTCTGGCGCTGCAGCACCCCTGCAATGGAGGCCATGGTGGCATTGAGCTGTTTCCATTGCTCCATGGCCTCCTGGTGGTGTGCTACCTTCAGCCTCTGATTCTGCTCCAAGGTGGTCAGGATCTGGACCATCCTTCCTGGGAATGGTGGTATGCTCCCAGAATCTCAGAAATCACCTCCTGGGCTGCACCATCCATCCTTGGGCCACCCCCGGGCCACTGATGCCCTCCCACTGGCCCTAGACCCTTGTCCCTGTGTCCCCTGCACAGGTCTGGCAGTCCCACTTGCAGTTGGCCCTTCATCATCCTGCCTTGTGTGGGTGGAGACTCTGGCCTCTGTACATGTTGGCAGCCAGTCAGTGGCATTGTGACACTGGTGTGGGGTCATTTGGCCAGAACTGACGGTAGTGGCTGAGTGGTAGGAGTTTTAATGGTGTCCTGGGGGGGGGCTTCTGGGGGCTGACTGTCCAAGGGTGTGGGATGGGTCAGGGATTTCCTCTGTGTCCAGACATCCCTTTGCACTCTCTTGAGTGGGGCCTCTGTCTTCAGGTGGAGGACTAGCTCTCCTTGACGGCTCCGTCCGTGTGTAATGGGTGGTGGTGCCTGTGTGTGAGAGAATAGATATGTGGGCATCCTGTACTTTCTTGTCAATTGCAGCACTGGTCAGCATTAATTGGTGGGTGGATTCCCATGTAATGGTATGCATGGTCCCTTCGTGTACATTTAGATGCATTTATTAAGGGGGGTGGTAGTGCATTGTGGGTGTTGCAGTGCTAGTGGGATAACATGCATGGGTTGGCGACTGTGCACAGGGGGCTTGATGGTGATTTGTTTGGGGGATTGTGGGCATGTAGGTGACTTGGATGTGAGTGTGAGGGTGTTGTGGACTGGGTAGGGGATGGGGTCCTGGTGGTGGTGGGAGGGATGGGGTGATACATGCATTATAGGTGTAGTGACTGTTAAGGTATTGTAGTTCACTTACCCGAGTCCAGTCCTCTGGTGAGTCCAGTGTGGCCTTCCAGGTGAAGGATAGACAGGACCTTCTCCTCCCAGTTGGTGTATTCAGGGGGAATAGGTGGGGGACCACCACCAGTCTTATGTACGGCGATGTTGTGCCTAGATGCCATGGAACTAATCTTCCTGTACAGGTCGTTCCATCTCTTCCTGATATCATCCCTTGTGCATGGATGGTTTCCCACTGCGTAGATCTTGTTGACTATTGTCTGCCATAGCTCCATCTTCCTGGCCACGGGTGTCTGCTGCACCTGTGCCCCGAATAGGTGTGGCTCGAACCTGAGTATTTCATCCACCATGGTCCTTAGCTCCCTGTCTGTGAATCGGGGATGCTTAGGGGGTGCTATGGTTTGTGTTATGGGTGGTGTGTTGGTGAGGGTGCGGTTCTGTGGTTGGGTGTATGGCTTGTGATGGTGGTTATGCTATGTATGTGTTTTGGTGGTATTTTTGTGTGTGTGACTTGTGTGATGGTTATTTCAGTGTATGCCTGTTATGTGTCAGTATCTGTCGTGCTATTGGCATTGCAAAGGAGTGTGTATGTTTTTTTTTTAAGTGTTGTGGATGTGTGTCAGGTGTGTGGTTTTCAGACTTGCCAATGTGTGCATTTGTTGTTGGCGGGTCCCATTGCTGGCCGTGGCGGTCCGTACCGCCAATGGTCATTTGACATTCACTGTCCACCGAGCTAATTTGTGCATTATTATTTGGTGGGCGGGGGATTTGTCTGCATGGCAGTGGCGGGATGAGGTGTACAGCCTTTCCGCCATTGTTGGCCCTGGTGGTGGGTAGAGGTTGCAAAATTTTGGGAGTTTTGTCTTTTTGGCATCATTATACAGCGGTATGCAGTTCACCGCCACTGGCGGTCTTTTGTTCACCGTCAGCACGGCGGTCAGTGGTGATTGCCGCCAAGTTCATAATGAGGGCCTTAGTCAGGTGAAATAAATGGAACCTCTTCATTGTTGGTGAAGTCTTCAAACCTGACTGTTATTAGAACCTTCACACCTGGAAGTTCCAAAAATACAGTGCTTCATAACTTACTGAAGCAGTCATGAGGGAAGGAGGAAGTCAGTAGGTCAAATCAACTGTAACCTTCCTGAGCCATTCCAAACAGCTACTTGAAGTCCAGAACAATTTTTTTCTTAAATTACTATGCCCAGCAACTGCAGATAGTGGAAGTGCTATTAGAATGTTCTGTATAGGACACGGTATGTCACATGTGTCACCCTGGAATGAACACCAGCACAGGCGATGATAGCGACAACAGGCCAATCTTTAGTGGATTTGCTTACGTACTGTTTTTTTCATGAGCAGAGAATCACAGCTAATTTGATGAATTGTGTAAATAATCTAAATCTTTGCCTTGGTGTCAAAATTCATGTAAGAGATGAGAGTTCAACTTCAACCAACCTGCAGGGTTCGGGTAGATGTCACAATTTAATGAATAAAATCTACAGGCATTGTACTCCCATAGCGCCTCAACATCCACAAAAGAACAAGTGATGAGAAAATTCTGCATCACTCTCAGGACCATGCATCTTTTTTATTCCCTGGCAGTGGTTGTAAATTTGTATTCATCAGTAAAACAACCAAGCACTAGTTTCAGCATAATTAGGCTTTGTTAGTAGGCTGGGTTGCAGCATGCATCATTTGGTGCCGTATGGATCGTATTCGGGTATTTGTGTACCCATAGCTTTTAAGGTGTTGAACTAAAGAAAACAAAATAGTGATGCTTGGGATGCCTGAATTCATCTCAGCCACTGAATATTACTTCTGCTTGCATTCCAGTCTATTGTTTTATTGCCAGCTATGGGGGGGTGGACACAGTGGGAGAAGAGAGGATGCCAGTGTGGATGTATGTTGTGTAGGTGTCTGAAAGTCTGGTGAGTGTGCTGCATGTGTCAACTGCAGTAGTTGTGGGGAATGCAGGTGTGGTGTCTGGGGTGCATGTATGGATGTCTGCTATTGTGGTGAGTGCAGTAAGAGGAGCAGCAACAGTGACTGAAGGTGCAGTACATGAGGGTGTGGATGTAGAGGGGACAGACAGGGAGGCAGAAGAGGTGGGCACACTGGGGGAAGTGGATGTTGTTGTGTGTGCATGTGTATATTGGATGTGTGAATGCTTGTGGTGGGAGGTGTAGTGCCTGTGTTTTGAAGTGTGCTTCTTGAGTGCTTCTTGTGTGTTGATGTGCTTGACTGCGTGTCAGATTGTGTGCTTTGGACGGGTAAAGGGAGTAGAGTGCTGGAAGGGGCAGAGGAGGTTGGAGGGGGGACGGAATGGCCAGGGAAACTGGCTGCCGTCCAAGAGGAGGCCAGAGCCTGAAAAGATCTCTGTAGGGCAGACACGGCACCGTGAATGTTATCCAGATAGGGATTTGTATGCTGCACCTCTGATGCAAGCCCCTGAATGGCATTGACAGTGGTTGTCTGTCCTACAGAGATGGTTCTCAGGAGGTTAATAGCCTCCTCTGTGAGGGCAGCAGGGCTGACTGGGGCAGGGGAGGAGGTGCCTGGGGCGAAGGAGAGGCCCACCTTTCTGGGTGAGCAGGCACGGGCAACTCGGTGGGGAGCAAAAGGGAGGGTAGTAATGGAATGGGGGGTGGCAGAAGATGTCACTGTAGTGGTGTGGCCACTAGGGTTCGCCACCACTGGGGAACCCCTATCGGAGGAGGTATCGGAGTCACTATCTCCAGGGGTAGTTGCCTCCCCCGTGGTACTCCCCTCGCCCTCCCACCCACGGGTCCCCTTGGCGTCGGATGTCTCTGCCTCCAAGGATTCGTGGGCCACTGCTTCCCCACTTGCCGGTACCTCAGCTCCCTCATCAGATGTTGCTGCTGTACAAAACCAACACAAGAGAACATAAATGGGGAGAAGAAACAGGAGAGAAACTTATAAATAGCTGAATGGACGTACATAGTACAGCCAGACATACACCCACCCAGAAGACACACTCAACAGGCAGCACTGTTTAATATGTGTAGGAAAGTACCATCTTGATCGGGCATGTTACCCCCATTTTTACTTGTGTGTCAGTTGTTTTTGCCTGTGTCACTGGGATCCTGGTAGCCAGGATCCCAGTGCTCATAGTTTGTGGCCCATATGTGTTCCCTGTGTGGTATTTAACTGCATCACTGAGGCTCTGCTAACCAGAACCTCAGTGTTTAGGCTCTCTCTGCTTTTAAAATTGTCACTGCAGGCTAGTGACCATGTTCACCAGTTCTGATTGGCACACTGGAGCACCATTATAATTCCCTAGTATATGGTACCTAGGTACCCAGGGTATTGGGGTTCCAGGAGATCCCTATGGGCTGCAGCATTTCTTTTGGCAACCATAAGGAGCTCAGGCAATTCTTACTCAGGACTGCGACTGCAGCCTGAGTGAAATAACGTCCATGTTATTTCACAGCCATTTTACAATGCACTTAAGTATCTTATAAGTCACCTATATGTCTAACCCTCACTTAGTGAAGGTTAGGTGCAGAGTTCCTAAATGTGTCCCACATTGTTCAGGGCAATTTCCCCGGACTTTGTGAGTGCTGGGACACAATTACACACGTGCACTACTTATAGGTCAATACCTTTATGTAGCTTCACAATGGTAATTCCGAATATGGCCATGGAACATGTCTAACATCATGGAATTGTCCCCCCATGCCAAATCTGGTATTGGGGTGACAACTCCAAGCATCCCCGGGGCTCCATCATGTACTGCCAAACTAACTCTCTAGGGTTTTCTCTGCAGCTACCGCTGCTGCCAACCCTCAGACACGTTTCTGCCCTCCTGGGGTCTGGGCAGCCCATTCCCAGGAAGGCAGAACAAAGGATTTGATCTGATAGAGGGTGATAGAGGGTGATAGAGGGTGTCGCACCCTCTCCCTTTGGAAATAGGTGTTAAGGGCTGGGGAGGAGTAGCCTCCCCCAGTGTATGGAAATTCTTTGAAGGGCACAGATGGTGCCCTCCTTGCATAAGCCAGTCTACACCGGTTCAGGGATCCCCCGGCCCCTGCTCTGGCACAAAACCGGACAAAGGAAAGGGGAGTGACCACTCCCCTGTCAATCACCACAGCAGGGGTGGTGCCCGGAGCTCCTCCAGTGTGTCCCAGACCCCTGCCATCTTGAATTCAGAGATGTGAGGGCACAGTGGAGGCCTCTGAGTGGCCAGTGGCAGCAGGTGACGTCAGAGACCCCTCCTGATAGGTGCTTACCTGGTTAGGTGGCCAATCCTCCTCTGAAGGCTATTTAGGGTCTCTCCTGTGGGTTTCTCTTCAGATAACGAATTCAAGAGCTCACCAGAGTTCCTCTGTATCTCCCTCTTCGACTTCTGCCAAGGATCAACCACTGACTTCTCCAGGACGCCTGCAAAACCACAACAAAGTAGCAAGACGACAACCAGCAACATTGTAGCGCCTAATCCTGCCGGATTTCTCTACTGTGTCCTAGTGGTGCATGCTCTGAGGGCTGTCTGCCTTCACCCTGCACTGGAAGCCAAGATTAAATCTCCTGTGGGTCGACGGAATCTTCCCCCTGCTAACGCTGGCACCCAACGTTTGCATCACCGGTCCTCTGGGTCCCCTCTCATCTTGATGAGCGTGGTCCCTGGAACACAGGAGCTGGATCCAAGTGACTCCCACAGTCCAGTGATCCTTCAGTCCAAGTTTGGTGGAGGTAAGCTCTTGCCTCCCCACGCCAGACAGTAATCTTGTGTACTGCGTGATCTGCAGCTGCTAGGGCTTCTGTGCACTTTTGCAGGGATTCTTTCATGCACAGCCCAGCTCAGGTCCCCAGCACTTTGTCCTTCATTGCTCAACTCGCTGAGTTGACCACCGGCTTCGTGGAACCCTCTTTTGTTTTGTTGAGATGACAGCCATGCTCAGATTTCTTGAACGCCTATTGAAGTGCTTCTGTGGGTGCTGCCTGCTTCTGCATGAGCCCTCACTGTTGCTGAGTGCCCCCTCTGATTCCTCCTCCAAGGGGCGACCTCCTGGTCTTTCCTGGGCCCAGGCAGCACCCATTATCTTCAAACGCAACTCTTGCAGCTAGCAAGGCTTGTTTGTGGTCTTTCTGCATGGAAACAACTCTGCATCCTCCAGTACGCTCTGGGACATCTTCTGACCAAAGGAAAAGTTCCTGGCACCTTCTGTTGCTGCAGAATCTTTGGCTTCTTCCACCCAGAGGCAGCCCTTTTGCACCTTCATCCAGGGTTTAGTGGGCTCCTGCCCCCCTGGACACTTGCGTGACTCTTGGACTTGGTCCCCTTTCTTTGCAGGTCCTCAGGTCCAGGACTCCATCTTCAGTGCTGTGCAGTCAGTTGTTGCCTTTGCAGAATCCCCTCTCGACTTTACTGTCTTTCTGGGTTAGTAGGGTAACTTTACTCCTACTTTTCAAGGTCTTGGGGTGGGATATCTTGGACACCCTTAGTGTTTTCTTACACTCCCAGTGACCCTCTACACACTACACTAGCTCTAGGGTCCATTCGTGGTTCACATTCCACTTTTGAAGTATATGGTTTGTGTTGCCTCTAGGCCTATCGTGTCCTATTGCATTCTATTGTATTCTACAGTGTTTGTACTACTTTTCTAACTGTTTACTTAACTGATATTGGTTTGTGTGTATATTTTGTGTACTTTACTTACCGCCTAAGGGAGTATATCCTTTGAGATACTTTTGGAATATAGTCACTAAAATAAAGTACCTTTATTTTTAGGAACTCTGAGTATTGTGTTTCTTATGACAGTGCTATATGATATAAAAAGTATAGTAGGAGCTTTGCATGTCTCCTAGTTCAGCCTAAGCTGCTCTGCTATAGCTACCTCTAACAGCCAAAGCTGCTAGAACACTACTAATCTACTAATAAGGGATAACTGGACCTGGCACAAGGTGTAAGTACCATCAGGTACCCACTATAAGTCAGGCCAGCCTCCTACCCTATACCCATGGCCATGCCCCTGACTATTGACCAGAACACTGCTTTACACCCACCCCCTGAACTACTTAAGGAGGTGACGTGTGAGAGACCTGACAAAGACACCCCTACACCCTCTGGGGACCATCATGTAGATTGGCACCAGTGAAAGTCCCTACCTCTAAGCAGCATGAACCCTAATGCACACACAGAGATCCTTCTAGACTTAAGTTTGTGACATGAGTACTCACTCCCTTGTGACTGCTGTGCAGCCTTCAAGCGCCCATCCAGGTCTGGGTATGCCACCACCAGGATACGTTGCATGAGTGGGGTCAATGCCTGACGGGCACCCCTTCCACGTTGGGAGGACTTCCATAGCTCGGCCTCACAGATTTTACACGCCCATCACTGCAGGTCCTCCCACCTCTTCCTGCAGTGAGAGCTCCGCCGGTTGTAGACCCCCAGGGTCTGCACCTCCTTGGTGATGCCATGCCAAAGTGCCCTCTTCTGGTGGGCGCTGACCTAAAAGGGTGATACAGAAATGGAACACAGAGGTCAGGCACTTGCAAGATAGGTACAGCTGGCTATTTGTCCACTGTGGGATGGACAATACTGTCAGACTTACAGGACATACGCACGCAGCATGACATGCACCATGGCCCATGAAGGCTCAGAGGTGCACACATATGTCCTTACAACACCATCCATTACACCCAAACAGTGCACCCCAAACCTAGACTCACCTGTACCTCTTGCCGTCCGTAGAGTTTTGTGTACAGGGGCAGGACCCTGTCCACTAGCCTCTCCAGTTCTTCCTGGGTGAAGGCCGGCCCCTTTCTTCTGCAACACAAGCCACATCCATGACCAGAGGCAGGACACACCAGTACACACAGTGGAGTACCTGTCCGCACGAGATCAGGGAGTCAATTGAAGTATAGATGACAAATTCACGTACGTACCTCGGCGGTGTGCACCATCACCACCGGCGGCGATCATGATGCGCCAGGATTCCCCATTTGCATCCATGTTAAGCAATGACGGTGTGAACGGCAGTAAACACGGCCTTACGCTGTTACTTCAACTGCTAGCCATGATGACAATGTGTGCTTATGTATGTGTGTTCATCACACCTTTTTGATATCCCTCGTAGGTACCGACCCTTGTGGCGAGGAAGGGCACAATCGGTGTACAGACCACTTGTGGATATGAGGACCATGGTGAAGCATCAGATCATAATCAATTCACGTGCAACAATTCAGGAACTTTGTGCTTTACTAGATGCTGCACTAACTCTGGGAAATCGTAATCAGCATGCCATCCCTATTTCAAGTGACAATGGGCATGGGTGCTGGATTTTCACAGCCAATGTTCAGCATGGTACTGACAAGATTTCTAAATGTATTTGTATGACATCTGCAGTCCTATGTGAGGTTTCCCCAAAGTACTGACCTCCCTGCCATCAAGTCGGACTTTTATGCCTTTGCCAACATACCCCATGTGATAGGTGCCATCGATGGTACCCACATACTGATCATACCCCCAAAAGTCAGTGAACAGGTGTACAGACACAGAAAGAACTTTCATTCCATGAGCATCCAATTGGTATGTACTGCAGACCAGTACATCTCACATGTGAATGCCATGTTCCCAGGTTCAGTCCATGATTACTTTGTGCTTAGGAACAGTAGTGTGCCACAGAAGATGGAACAACTCCAAGAGGACAGAGGGTGGATCATAGGTAAGTGTTTCTATCACTAACTGACACATAGCAGACAGCCATGCTGTCTAAGGGGCTTAACAAGGACTACTCTGTATTGTACCTTTTTGTAGATGATTCTGGCTATCCAAACTTGTGTTGGCTCATGACACCAGTGAGGAATCCTAGGGCGGATGCAGAGAGGAATTACAATGAGGCCCATGGACGTACTGGGGGGTGATAGAGTGCACAATAGGTCTCCCGAACGCTAGAATTCATTGTCTACATATATCTGGGGGTTCCCTGGCCTATGGGCCTGAAAAGATGTGTAGAATAGTGGTGGCCTGCTGCATGCTGCACAATGTGGCAGTGAGACATTCTATACCCCTCTTGGAGGTGGAGGGTGCTGTACGTCCTGAACAGCTACCTCAGAGAGGGGAGGAGAGTGATGGTGATGGTGATGATGAGGAAGGGGAAGATGTCAATTACAGGACCCAACTGATACAGCTCTACTTCCAGTAACTGTGTGGGACTTAGGGCTGACATTGGGGTTTGTGACATATACTGTCAGTGTGCTTAGTCATATAGGGAGGGGGGTTTGTTTATGATATGTGAAACAGGGTCCAGATCTGCGTGGTACAGATTTAAATTTAGTGCATTTACTTTGGGCCCATATTTAGGCACACAGGAGCCCTTTCATGCAACGATTTGACAATAAAGTGGTTATCAGCCAGTTGCATCCATACTTCACTTTGTTCACATTTTAACACAGGGGACAGTGTTACAGGTGTGATATGTGTTTTATTGGTGGCAGGGAGTGAATAGTGCTATTTACGGTGATGGCAAGTCGTCATGGGTGGGTGTCCCCAATGCCAACATGGTGGCAGCCTTGTTGGTAGTATTGATGGGTCCATCATTTCTTACATTAGCTCATATTGCCTCTTAGCAATGTGTGGTGGTTGATTTAGTGGGATGGTTGCTTTGCAGATTGTTGCTGAGTTACTTCTTGAAGGGGGCCTTGTTCTTTGCTGGGGTTCCAGTGCCATATCTTGGCCTGAGGGTTTGCTGTTGATCTTGAGGGGATGATATGGTTGGCCCTTGGGTTTCCTGTGAGGGTAGTTTCTGTGATGTTTCTGATGATGGTGTAATTGCCAGGTCGGTGTCCGGTGCTGTAGTGGGGGCCTCCTGTCCTGTGTGGGACTCAGACTGGGTTTGTACCAGCTGCAGCAGTGCTCCTGCTATGCTGGCCATTGTGACGTTGTGCTGTTTCCACTGTTCCATGGCCTGTTGGTGGTGTTCCTGCTGCATCTTCTGACTGTGCTCCAGGGTGTATACTATCTGTGCCAACCTGCCATGGGTATGCTGGTAGGCCCCCAATACCTTAGATATCACGTTCTGGGCTGGTGCATCCATCCTGTGGCCTCCCCCATGGCCCACTGATGCCATAGCACTTGCCCTAGCCCCCTGGGCCTGTGTCCACTGCACAGGTCTGACAGTACCACTTGTACTGGGGCCCTCACCTTCTTGCATGTTGGGAGTGAGAGACTGTGGCCTCTGTACCTGTGTTCCACCAGTTTGTGGCCTGGATACACTGGTGTGGGGACTCTTGCCCTGGGCTGCTGGTTTTGACTGGGTGGTAGGAGTGTCAGTGGCATCATGGGTGGGGCTTCTGCATGGTGACAGTCCAGGACTGTGTGAGGGGCCTGCCTGGTCATCAGTGTCCAGGGATCCTTCCCCAGTGTCCTGTGAGGTGCCTCTGTCTCCATGGGGGGCACTGGCACTCCTTGTCCCGTCTGTGAGGGTGGCATGGGTGGTGGTACCGTCAAGTGGGGCATGTGAAAAAAGGGGGGGGTTTCAAAAAAGTTACATTTCCCATGTTAATTTTCTTAGGGATTTTATCAGAAACTACAGCCCAAACTGCTGAACCAAATTCTACTAAATTTTGCAGAAAGATAGCTTTCTGTCCAGAAAAAAAGCCTTTTTTCAGTAGCTTTTGAGGTATGAAAAGAAAAAAAAGGAGCTTGTGCAGAGAAATGCACAGTTCTGAATAGCTGGCAATACATTAAATCAGAAAGTGTTGGCAGTCATTTTGGGACTCGGCTTCAGTTGAGTCCCCCCAAAAAATTCAAAATAAAACAAGGGGCTAGGGTAGGGACCCCTTAGATCTGGTGTGGGATCCCAGAGAGACACCCCCAAAATGTTGTCGCTAATTTGTGATGAATTTGCAGCAAAAAAATTAAAAAGCATGGTCTCCTGTGCTTGTTAAATCTGAAGTCCCTGTGTGGCCAAAGTCCTGACAGCATTGCCATTTTTAATGGGGGGGATGCCCACCCCCCAGTAGCCCCAGGTACCGCCACCTCCCATGGCTAAGAAGATCATGGCCCTCATTACAACCCTGACAGTTGGTGTTAAAGTGGCAGTAATACCGCCAACAGGCTGGCAGTAACTACCCCCATATTATGGCCATGGCGGAAAGATCTCCAAAAGACAGCAAATGTAACACACCAACCTCCAGGGCGAACACAACAGGCACCACTGTGGTAGGTGCCTACAGCCAGGCAGAAGTCAATGTTCCACCCACCATATTATGAACCTGCAAACCGCCACCTTTCCCGGGGCAGTACCAAAGACATCAAGAGCCTGGGGAAAACAGTCCTCAGAAGGGACAGGACTCACCAGTGGAGACACAGGGAACAACCACGCTGCCATGGAGCCTGAACTGCATGTCTTCCCCATGATCTTCTACGTTGTGCTCCATCACGAACACCAACGCTGGCGAAGACAATGATGGTGAGTACAGCCGCCTAGCACACAAGGGAGGGAGGGAGGAAAATGAGAGTGACTCACAACTCACCACACACACCCCCACACCATACACACAATCAGCTGCATTACAAAAACAATGTTACCCAGTAACTCAGATGAATAATGCGATTTTGAAAAAGTGAATGTAATGAGATCAACACAGCATGAAAAATAAGTTAGGCAAGATAATAGATATATACATATGTACAGAAAAAGGGACACAGCCCAGTCCACAATGTTCGTAGGCCACATGGCCACTGACCAAAGTCCAAGGCCACACATGTCACCTGCTTTAACATGGAGAGAACACTGGATGGGCATCAGTTGGTAAATAGGCAGGCACCTCAGGAGGACGGGGGCACCTCAGACAGGAGATAGTAAAAGACCACTGGTTCTGGAGGGGGCAACAAGCCCTGTGCTTGGTCCTGGGGAATGCAAGGTCACAGTCTCTCATGTGGGTGTCTCACCCACTGGTTCTGGAGGGGGCCTCGTGCCCTGTGCTCTTGATCCTGGGGAGTGATGGGCATGTGGGTGTCTTACCCACTGGTTCTGGAGGGGGCCTTGTGCCCTGTACTCTTGATCCTGGGGAGTGTTGGGCATGTGGTTGTCTTACCCGCTGGTTCTGGAGGGGGCAACATGCCCCGTGCCTGGTCCTGGGGAGTGCAAGACCACAGTCTCTCAGGTGGGTGACTTGCCCACTGGTTCTGGAGGGGGCAACATGCCCTGTGCCTGGTCCTGGGGATTGCAAGGCCACAGTCTCTGGAGTGGGTGACTTGCCCACTGATTCTGGAGGGGACAACATGCCCTGTGTTTGGTCCTGGGGAGTGCATGGCCACAGTCTCTGGAGAGGGTGACTTTCCCACTAGTTCTGGAGTGGGCAACATACCCTGTGCCTGGTCCTGGGGAGTGCAAGACCACAGTCTCTGGAGTGGGTGACTTGTCCACTGGTTCTGGAGAGGGCAACATGCCCTGTGCTTGGTTCTGGGGAGTGCAAGGCCACAGTCTCTGCAGTGGGTGACTTGTCCACTGGTTCTGGAGGGGCAACATGCCCTGTGCTTGGTCCTGGGGAGTGCAAGGCCACAGTCTCTCAGGTGGGTGACTTGCCCACTCGTTCTGGAGGGGGCCACATACCCTGTGCTTGGTCCTGGGGAGTGCAAGGCCACAGTCTCTCAGGTATGTGACTTGCCCACTGGTTCTGGAGGGGCAAACCATGTCCTGTGCTTGGTGCTGGGGAGTACAAGGCCACAGTCTCTCAGGTGGGTGACTTGCCCACTGGTTCTGGAGGGGGCAACATGCCCTGTACTTGGTCCTGGGGAGTGCAAGGCCACAGTCTCTCAGGTCGGTGACTTGCCCACTAGTTCTGAATGGGGCAACATGCCCTGTGCTCTTGATCCTGGGGAGTGCAAGGTCACAGTCTCTCAGGTGGGTGTCATACCCACTGGATTTGCAGGGGGCAGGCTGCACAGCAACCCATGGAGGCAGAATTACATACCATCCGCCAGCGGTGACGGCTGCTCAGTAGTGGTGCTGCTGCTGGTGGAGGGAGGCTCCTGCCCATCCCCTGCAACCTTGGACGCCTGCTCAGTGGAGTTGGTGGTGCTGCTGGGGGGATGAGGCTCCTGCCCATCCCCTGCAACCTCGGACAGCTGCTCAATGGAAGGGGGGGTGCGAGGCTCCTGCCCATCCCCTGCAACTTTGGATGACTGCTCCGTGGAGGTGGTGGTGCTGCTGGGGGGAGGCTCCTGCCCATCCCCTGCAACCTCAGATGGCTGCTCAGTGGAGGCGGTGGTGCTGCTGGGGGGGAACCTCGTGCCCATCCCCTGCAACTTTGGACGGCTACTCAGTGGAGGTGGTGGTGCTGCTGGTGGGGGGAGGCTACTGCTCATCCCCTGCAATCTCAGACGGCTGCACAGTCATGGTTGGTGGTGGGGGCTCCGTCACAGTTCCTGCCCCAGGTCCCTTGGTCTTCCTGCCTGCTGGTGCAGGCTCCTTGGTCTTCCTGGCTGCTGGGGGAGAAGACTATCGAGGGTCCCTGGTATAATACGTAGCTCATCCAGGGAAATACTTGAGTACAAGAAAGGAAAATGAGCTACAACTAATGCTTACTGTTGTCCAAAATGTAGAACAACCAAAGATAACAGAAATACAGAAAATGATATTTATTACATATGTATGTACAACAACAACAAAATACAATGGTCAAAATTAGATATATAAATATTTACATATTCATGAGGAAAGACAAACACTTATTTCTTTAAAATATACATACACTCATATACAGTGAATAGACAGAGAGACAAAGCGTCACACAAGACGAAACAAAAAAGATAATAGAGACATAACAGTGAAAAAAGAAAATCCAAATTGGCCAAAATACAATAAGGTATAGACTAAATATACACTTTCTCTTTCTGGAGCTTTAATAAGATTCGTTGTAATAACATGTTATAACTCAAATTCTAACAACGTCTCCACCTAACTAATTCATAAAGGAAATTTTATTACTTTAGCCCTAAAATTCATAATCCATTAAAACAACTGTAGGAACCAAGCCTACGCGCGTTTCGGCGGTAACCATCCGATTTGTAAAGCCGCCTTCATCAGGGCAGTTCCTTTTCAATATTTGATTACTAATGTCGCAGATCTTATAAGTTCTCGTCCTTCCCGCCCGAATCAATCCTAATAAACATAAGAAACAATGGAATAATACATTTAATCCAATTCCTTGAGATTCAAGTATCCCCCTAAATAATGCCACAACCAGATTTCGATCAAAAGGATCCAAAGTGCAGAAAAGAAAAAAATAGTAAATAGAAAGATGAATGAAAAGTGATTGAATAACAAAAACAAGAACGATTCAACACCAAAGACCAGTGCAGGAAAATTGAAACACTAAATACATGCAAGAAACACCATCAAATATATGTGTTCTCCCATAATAACCTCCACAATAGATATATTAATAATAATAGATACCAGACAACAGTGTTGATGCGTTCCCTCAAACAGAGAGCACAGAAGCGCTGATTTTCTAACTTCAACTCCTGATCGCAAGGGGCTCCTTATGCAGGCACATAACCAGATATGCAGACCTACCCCTGTTTTCAAAACAAGACATCTTAAATAAATAAAAAGATATAAGGGACCAATCTTTTACCTATAAGGACAAAGGCTTATTCCTTCACATACCAAAATAATCTTCAAGATAACAGAATTTCTAGGGGGATCATTACCCACAACTTCCATCAGTCTTCCATCTGTGTGAGAAAGAGGGGGACGAGAAGGTCAATGATATGATAAAAATAGAGTTCCTCTATCAAAACTATTCTCTTATCTCTTTCTCTAGTTATCTAGGGTCCCTCATCCATTATGATTAGGGAATCTACTTGAATCAGAACATCCGTAATAAACTAGTTAAGGCAGCTCTACCAAGAGAGAAAGAATTCTGTCAGAAGTCCATTACCGGTACTGTCCCAGTTTTGGGAAATCACCAGTGTGGAACCTGTAAAGCATGCCCCAAAGCTATGGTAAGTGACCTATTGGTGTGGAGACAAAAGAAGTACAAACTCTGTGATATGACTAATTGTAGGACCTCTAATTGTGTATATTTGATTATCTGTCCCTGCCCAGCGGGATATGTGGGAGAAACTGGACGTGAAATTAGAGTACGAATTTCAGAACACCTATCGAATATTCGGAACAAAAGGGAGGGAGCTCCCCTGGTGCAACACTGGTTGAAAGAAAAACATGAGCTGGATGACTTGACGTGGACGATTTTGGAAAAAATTAAGGACGTTCCAGGGAAAGTAATGGAAAAAATAAGGAAAAAGCAGGAAGTGTTCTGGATTTTTACTCTGGACACACATGATAAAGGTCTTAACGAGCACATACCTTGGGAAAACGCCTTAATTTGAATGCTCCTTGATTTGTGTTTTCTTATCTAGAAGCGAGTGATCTTCTCACATCTTGGGTAGCATTTGCTGTTTTCTTCCTTTAAGATCTTTGACTCTGTTATATAAATAGAGAGGTCCTGGTCCATCTAGGATAAGGCAAAGATGTACATATTGGCTATGACTCTCAAGGTTTTTTTGTAATAAACCATCGTAGGTGTTCTTCCTTTTTTTATTTTTTATTTTTCATTTTTTATTTTTTATATTTCATTTTGTATCTTTTTAGCTGCGTGGTTTCTTCTATTTAAACATCGAATGGTATGTTCTTTCACCTAGAGTTATCCTTTTGTCTCATTTTCGGTCATCCTCCCAATATTAGGCTGTATTTATGACCATTCTAAGATGGCCGACTTCATTTTTTGATGCATCTCTGTTATGAAATCTCGCGATCTCATGAGTTGTCTCGTGGGTTTTTACCGCGAATGAGAGTGGGATGCCTCACTTTAAAATGGAGGATGCCGTATTCGGCAATCCTTGATCGGGCGTCCGTGACTTACATTCACTGTAAATAAATCGGTTTATCAGAAGGTAGGCTTTTCCCTCATCAAGAACTATAGTTTCCATCTAAATGATGGGACCTTTACATGTTGATGAACTTGAAACGAGTTGTTTTTGAGTTTATACGATGACTCGTGTTTCACATATTGAGGAAGCTTGTTACCTAATTAAGTGGGGTTGTGAAACTTTGGCTCAGAATGCCTTTAATACATTCAAGTAGATTCCCTAATCATAATGGATGAGGGACCCTAGATAACTAGAGAAAGAGATAAGAGAATAGTTTTGATAGAGGAACTCTATTTTTATCATATCATTGACCTTCTCTTCCCCCTCTTTCTCACACAGATGGAAGACTGGTGGAAGTTGTGGGTAATGATCCCCCTAGAAATTCTGTTATCTTGAAGATTATTTTGGTATGTGAAGGAATAAGCCTTTGTCCTTATAGGTAAAAGATTGGTCCCCTATATCTTTTTATTTATTTAAGGTGTCTTGTTTTGAAAACAGGGTATGTCTGCATATCTGGTTATGTGCCTGCATAAGGAGCCCCTTGCGATCAGGAGTTGAAGTTAGAGAATCAGCCCTTCTGTGCTCTCTATTGTGGAGGTTATTATGGGAGAACACATATATTTGATGGTGTTTCTTGCATGTATTTAGTGTTTCAATTTTCCTGCAGTGGTCTTTGGTGTTGAATCGTTCTTGTTTTTGTTATTCAATCTCTTTTCATTCATCTTTCTATTTACAATTTTTTTCTTTTCTGCACTTTGGATCCTTTTGATCGAAATCTGGTTGTGGTATTATTTAGGTGGATACTTGAATCTCAAGGAATTGGATTAAATGTATTATTCCATTGTTTCTTATGTTTATTAGGATTGATTCGGGCGGGAAGGACGAGAACTTATAAGATCTGCGACATTAGTTATCAAATATTGAAAAGGAACTGCCCTGATGAAGGCGGCTTTACAAATCGGATGGTTATCGCCGAAACGCGCGTAGGCTTGGTTCCTACAGTTGTTTTAATGGATTATGAATTTTAGGGCTAAAGTAATAACATTTCCTTAATGAATTAGTTAGGTGGAGACGTTGTTAGAATTTGAGTTATAACATGTTATTACAAAGAATATTATTAAAGCTCCAGAAAGAGAAAGTGTATATTTAGTCTATACCTTATTGTATTTTGGCCAATTTGGATTTTCTTTTTTCACTGTTATGTCTCTATTATCTTTTTTGTTTCGTCTTGTGTGACGCTTTGTCTCTGTCTATTCACTGTATATGAGTGTATGTATATTTTAAAGAAATAAGTGTTTGTCTTTCCTCGTGAATATGTAAATATTCATAATTCTAATTTTGACCATTGTATTTTGTTATTGTTGTACATACATATGTAATAAATATAATTTTCTGTATTTCTGTTATCATTATTCTTTGGTTGTTCTATATTTTGGACAACAGTAAGCATTAGTTGTAGCTCATTTTCCTTTCTTCCTGGCTGCTGGGGCAGGCTCCTTTTCCTTCTTGCCTGCTGGGGCAGGCTCCTTTGGCTTCCTGGCAGCTGGAACAGGCTCCTTTCCCTTCTTGCCTGCTGGGGCAGGCTCCTTGCTATTTCTGGCAGCTGGGGCAGGCTTCTTTCCCTTCTTGCCTACTGGGGCAGGCTCCTTGCTCTTTCTGGCAGCCTGGGTAGGCTCCTTTCCCTTGAGGCTGCTTGGTGCAGGCTCCTTCACCTTCAGGACATATGGCCTGGATCCTTTTCAACCTTGAGTGGGTGTGGTGACGACTGGACCCGTGGTCTGGGTGGCTGAGGTGCCTAGCTGGGTTCTTCCTACCCTGCCAATACGTGCAGGGCTGGGGGAGGGGTAGGGAAGAGGTCAATGGTGGATAGGAACAGTTTTTTAGGGACATTGGGTGGGGAAGAGGGAGAAGGAATTGGAGTGGAAGAAGAGGGAGTGGTTGTTGGAGGTATCTGTCTGCTGCTTCTGGGTGCAGGTGCATGGTCTGTATGCTGTTGTGAGGTGGATGGCTGTTGGGTGTCTGAGTGCTTGCGTTTGTGTACCTTAGGAGGGGGAGGCAGACATAGTGGGAGAGGACACAGGGGATGTAGGCATGGCTGTTGTGGAGGTGTCTGCCAGTGAGGTGTGTGTTCTGCTTGGTGTGGTGATGATGCTGGTACTGGATGATGATCTAGTGCATGCAGGTGTGAGTATAGACGGAACTACAAGGGAGGTGGAAGAGGAGGAGGAGGGGGAGACAGTGGAAATAGAGGATGTTAGTGAGTCTGCATCTGGATGGTGTTTGTATGAGTGACTGTGGGATGAAGTGTGGTGCTTATGTTTGCCTGTACCACTCTTGTGTGTGGTCTTGTGTGCATGCTCGTCTGGCTGTGTGCTTGGGATGGGTTGGGGATGAGAAGAATGGAACTGGGAAGAGGAAGTTGGAGGGGGAGGGTAGAAACAGGGACAATGCCCATCAGCGTGCTCACAGTAGGAGTGGCAGCCATCACCCTCTGGGGCCCCTTTGTGCCAGCAGCTGATGGTTTGATGGGAGCAGTGGCAGACTGTTTGGCTGAGGTGCTGTGCTGGGTCGTGGGACCCTGCACTTACGGGTAGGACAGGTGGTAAAGGGGGAGGGAAGAGGTCAAGATGTGCAAGGAAAAACTTCTTAGGGATGTGGGAGGAAGGATGGAAGTGGAGGTTAAGCAAGTGGTTGTCGGAGGTGTATGTCTGCTGGACTTGGGTGCAGGTGCATGGGCAGTGTGCATGTGTGAGGTGGATGGCTGTTGTAAGTCTGAGTGCGTGCATTTGTGTCTCTTAGGAGGGGGACAGACAGGGTGGGAGAGGACAAAGGGGACGCGTGGATAGATGTTGAGGAGGTGTCGGCAAGTGAGGTGTGTTTGCTGCTTGATGTAGTGGTGGTGGCTATTGATGCAGTGCATGCAGGTGTGAGTGCAGCTGTGACTGTGAGGGAGGAGGATGAGAAGGAGAAGGTGGAGGTAGTGGATGTTGTTGTGTGTACAACTGTCTGTTGTTTGTGTGAGTGCTTGTGGTCCGAAGTGTGCTGCCTGTGTTTGACTGTGCTATTCTTGTGTGATGTTTTGTGTGCATGCTTGTCTGTATGTGTGCAGGGGATGGGTTGGGGTTGAGGAGACTGGGACTAGTTGGAGGGGGGACAGTAGGAACAGGGACACTGACTGCCATCAGAGAGGAGTCCGGAGTCTGAAACGATCTCTGTAGGGCCGCCAACCCACCGTGGATGCACTCCAGGTATGCATTGCACTGGATGGCATTCACTTTGGTTGATTGCCCTACAGACATGGATCTCAGGAGGTCAATAGCCTTCTCACTGAGGGCAGCAGGGCTCACTGGGGCAGATGTAATACATACAGGATGACACCATTAACCATACAATCCAGCCTGTCACACATATGGCCCACAAATTAACATTTCCATCTCCATTGGCACACACATCATCCGGAGCCCTGCATGTACACTACCACCAGATATACACCACACCTTGTTGAATGCATCGTCCCCATGGTGTTCTCAACTGCTAGTCTGGAGGCCCGTAGAGCTGTCCATACAGGGGTAGGACCCCATCCACCAGGCACACTAACTCCTCCAAAATGAAGTCAGGGGCCCTTTCTCCTGTCACACGGGCTATGGCAGGATCCAGACACAGGCCACAGCAGCACATGCAGTGTAGGTGTTGTCCTGTGGAAAGTCAGGAATCAAGTGAGGTTATAGATAGAAAATGGCGATCACATCCGCGGCAGTGCACACTGTCACAGCCGCTGGTGATCCCCAGTGGAAACTGTACTCCACAGAGCCCCACTTCAGCCAATGAGGATTAGCACGGTGGTGCAAGACCATGATGCCCAATGGCGGCAGAGTTACATCACTTCCACCTGTCTATACTTACAGGACAGGCGGCTGCCATTTTGTGGTGGTGGACAAAAATCGGAAATTGGAAACTGCGTAATTGTTGTGACTTGTACATACATTGCCGTTCACATTGTCCGATTACGTACATGCTCAGTTACTGGGGTGGTGGTTCCATTGTTCAGTTTGTGACACACTTCTCACTCTTGTGTCCCTTATTTACCTACCACTGCAGAGGAATAGGAGGAGGAGGAGGCAAGACCCTGTGTGCAGACCCCTTGTGGACCTGGCTGCACTGGAGGACAGGCATATATTACTCACCAATAGACTGGACAGGACCACAATCACAGAGCTGTGTACTCAATTGGAGCCTGATCTGATATCGTCTATACATCACCCCACTGGGATCCCCCCTCTTGTGCAAGTTCTATCAGTGCTCCATTTCCTTACAACTGGTTCTTTCAAATGTGACAGTGGGCTTGGCGGCAGGAATGTCACTAGTGCTGGCAAGGGTTTTGTCTGCCTTATTCAAACACATGTGCAGCTACATAGCTTTCCCCCAAGTGGAAGATTTGGCCACTGTGAAGGATGGATTCTATGCAAAGGGACACATTCCTAATATTATTGGGGCGAAAGACGGAACACATATTGCATTTATCCCCTCACCACAATGAACAGCTGTTCAGGAATCAGAAGAGTTTCCCCTCACTCAATGTGAAAATGGAAGACCAGTACATCTCCAGCATCACTGCCAAGTATCCCTGGTTGGTGCATGATGCCTTCATCCTGAGGAATAGCAGCATCCCAAATGTGATGGCACAATTACAGAGGCACAGGGTGTGGCTAATAGGTGAGCCTTAGTCTCTGCCCAATACATGTCAGTGTATGGCTTCTGGAGTCATCCCCCATACCATTGTGTGAGTATATTGTTTGGCCCTCAATTCTTGCAGGTGACTCTGGCTACCCAAACCTGCCTAGCTCCTGATCCCTGTGAGGAATGCCAGGACAGGGGCTGTGATAGGTATAATGATGCACATGGACGAACCAGGCAGATCATAGAATGTACCTTTGGACTTCTGAAGGCCAGGTTCACATGTCTCCATCTGACAGGTCGATCCCTGTTCTACTCCCCTGATAAGGTCTGCCAGATAGTTGTAGTATGCTGCATGTTGCACAACCTGGCCCTCAGACGACATGTGCCTTATCTGCAGGAGGAGGAGATTGGAAATGCCTCTGTGGCAGTAGTGGACCCTGAGGACAATGAGGATGAGGAGGAAGAGGATGAGGATGTGGACAAAAGAACAACAGTAGTATGACAGTACTTCCAAAAACACACAGGTAAGACAGTGGATCTGACCATTCCTCTAATTATTTATGTTTTCATTGTGGCTCCAGCAGGATGGCAGTCACCTCATTAGCATCTCAACTGACTGTCACCTATGCCTTCTCAATTTCCAGATGTTGGTGTTATTACAACTGTGTACTGATGTGATGACTACAGACAGCTACAGCTCATTATGTGTATACTAACCAAAGTTCATGTCATTTGCGCATGATGTAACTGTTAACCTAATTGTACATTTTCATCACATAAAGCACTATCACTCAAGTTGTGACCAAGGTTGTTTATTGTAGTGCAATTTATAGGGGGAATAGTGCAATGGAATGGGGTGATGGTAGAGGAAAGTTCAGGGTATTTGTCCAGTCTGTTTGTAGCACAGGTCAAGTTTCCAAGGGTCCATAGGAAGGGGAGCAATGGCAGTTCACAGTGGAGAAGGTGAGACAGTGGAACACAAGGGGGACATCCAGGCGGGTCTTATTCCCTGGTGGTGGTCTTGGTCTTGCCAAGTGTCTCTGGCATCTGTCTAGGTCACAGGGAACGTTTGCAGGGTGGTTTATCTTCTGCAGGTGGGGGGGGGGTGCTGGAGGCCTGTGGGTCCTGTGGCAGGGCCTACTGTCCACTAGCTGCAGAAGATGTGGTGGGCTGTTCAGTTGACTGGCTAGTGGAAGGTGCCGGCTGGTGTGCTGTATATTCCCTCATGATGTTAGCCATATCAGCCTGCACCCCTGCTTTGGAGACCAATGTGATGTTGAGGTCCTGCAAATCTTTCCTAATCTTCTGATGGTGTACCTCCTGCAGCCATTGGTTCTCCTGCATGTTGTGAAGAATCTGACCCATCTTGTCCTGGGATTGTTGGTAAGTCCCCAGGACATTAGTGAGTGCCTCCTGGACAGTCGGTTCCCTGGGCCTTTCCTCCCACTGGTGCACAGCTGTCCTCCGAGTGTCCCTGTCCCCCTGTGCCTCTGTCCCCGGAACGGTGGCCCACTGCCACTGACCCCAGAACCCTGATTGTCTTGGCTTTGAGGTATGGACAGGGGTCCTTGTACAGGTGGGCACACTGCTGATTGACGTGTCCTGGGGGCAGAGGTGTGGGGACATTGGCTTGGTGCTGTGGTATTGGATACTGAGGGGGGAGGCTCTGTGGTGGACTGGGAGTGGGCTGGGGTGCCCGACTGACCAGTGATCCCTCATGGGTCAGGTAGTTCATCCAGATCCAGAAGTCCAGAGTTCGTGTCATCACTGGAGCTGGCATCTACTGTTGGGGGACTGGATAGTGTTGGCACCTCCTCGCCGCTGGGATTGGCTGGGGCACCTGTGGGGATGTAAGCGATGTATTATGCTTCATGTCTGTGACATATTCTACATCCCTAGCTTCCCCTATATCATTGCTGTTGCCCTGCCACCTTTGTTTGTGTATGGTGTTGTATTTTGGGATTGTTTGTTCTCAATGCTGTGCATGCACTGGGGTTAGTCAAATGTGTAGGTGCACTGTGTGGGATGGAGTGGAGTGATGGTAGCCAGAGTGAGGGGGTGAGATGGTATGCAGGTATGGGGGGTGATAGGTAGTAAATATTTACTCACCAGTGTCCAGTTCTCAGGATGCAGTATTGCCAAGACTTGCTCCTCCCATGCTGTCAGCTGTGGTGGAGGAGGTGGGACTCGACTGCCAGTTCTCTGGATGGTGAGCTGGTGCCTTGCTGCCATGGAACATACCTTCCCCCGCAGGTCGTTCCACCTCTTCCTGACGTCGACCCTTGTTCTTGGATGCTGTCCCACAGTGTTCACCCTGTCCACGATTCTCTGTCATAGCTCCATCTTCCTGGCAATGGAGATTTGCTGTACCTGTGCTCCAAACTGCTGTGGCTCTACCCTGACTAATTCCTGCACCATGATCTGCAACTCCTCATCTGTGAAATGGGGGTGCGTTTGTGGGGAAATGGGTGTTGTATGGTGTGTGTTGTGCAGCGGCATTTGAATAGTGTGGTGGGGGGTGTGTGATGGATGGATGGGTGTTTGTGGTGTGTGTAGTTTTTGCTGTAATTTGCTACCCTCCTGCTGTCTTCCGATGTGCCCATTCCCAGGGCATAGCTGTTTGCTGTTACTTGACGGGAGCTTTGAGAGCAAACTCTCCACTTGCAATGAGGGAGAGCTGTCAAGCAGCTCTCCCTCACTGTGATTGGAGGATTCCTTGGTTTCCCTGTGAGATGCAGGCTGGGAAACAGAGGAAACATTGCTCTCACAGAGAGGGAGCTGTTTAAGCCGCTCCCTCTCTGTGAATAGCAATGCCAGCTCGCAAAGAAGCTGGGGAACTGGTTGGGACCGTGGAGGCCTTCAGGCTCCCACCTCTGTCCCCGACATTGTGCCCCTGGGGGAGTACTCAAGTCACATGGCTGCGCCCCCGGGTATGGGGTGCCCGGGGTGGATATTGGCCATGGAGAGGGGAGTAAGCGCCCCCCTGCTCCAAACCAATTTACATAATTAGGCCGGGCCATGGGGATGCAGTCCCCGGGGCCAGATCAGCCTCGGGAGGAGGCTGCGCCCCCACCTCTCTCCCAAAAACAATATTTTACCTTGTCTTCCGGGGATGGGGACTCTGAGGCCAAGATTGGCCAGGGGAGTGGGGGCCACCTGAACCCTGGGTGGGTCATCCAGTGTTTCTTGTTTTTTCAAAACAGATGTGAGCCAATCTGTCCTTTAAACTTTAGACTCTTCTAAATGTTATTTGCGGGGTGTTGCTATTAAACGTCACAAAATATATTTTCAATTGTGCCACCTCACCATTCCAGATTATGAATAAATCATCAATGGATCTGAGCTACATTACAGTTTTTGTACATGTCCCTCATTCTCTGGTGGCCATGCCACCTGCTCCTCCCACCAGCTCATAGTGAGGTTTGTGTAGCTGGGAGATGCTGAAAAACCCATAGCGGTTCCTCTCACCTGTTGGTAGATCTCCTTATTAAACAAAAACATGTTTTTGAGAGGCACAATGAGATCATTTCACAAGCATTTTATTATATTTGTAACACTGAATGTTCCTTTTCTGCAGGAAATACTCACATGTTCTGATTACAATGGCATTTTCAATGCTGGTGAAAAGGGATATTACATACATTGCTATCAGTTTATAGTTAGTTTGCCGGGGTATCAACTGTGGGTGCATGGCACCCTCCCCAACACATTGCAATCATGTGCTTTGCCAGCAGTAAGAGTATACCTGACAGCTTCCTCCCCCTCAGATATGTCTTTTACAGAGGCAAGCAAGGCAATCTGTGGGCAGCAGGGTATTTGCCAGCGAATTATTCCATACAGTGCATCAAAGACTTCTTTTGAGAATGCCTGCACTATGTGGCAGGCTCAGGCCAAATGTACACAATTTGCCTTAGAGGTCGAAAAGCTTGAGCAATGCCCATCTAAAAGGAGGCCTAGTCTATGCATGTGTTCAGGTGTGTAATAAAGGCAGTGCAGACATTTAAAGTGGATCAAGCATAGCCTGTAATTATGGAGTTGGGGGAAATGTGTGCAGCAGTATTTACATCCATCAGCTGGGAAGGGGATGCCCAGCTCCCCTTCCCACACCTCCTGTGAGCAGGGGCGCAAAACAGGAGTTGTGGTCAGCATAGCAAAGTAAAATTTAGTGATCAGGTGGCACAGGGAGGGCGAGGATAGCGGCAGCTCCAGCACTGAGACTAGAACGGGCTTCTGGAAAGGAAGTGTGTTGAGATCAAATAGCAGCTCACAGTTGGACTTAGGTCATTTTATAGAAGAAGGTATTAAGAGGCTCCTGCATGGCCTGCTCGGGTGCAATAAAACACCCATCTGCGTACAAGTCTGTCATGCCTGTGAAATGCATTGCATGAAGCCAGGCCCTCGTGCCGGCCTCCCCGGTGATGAGCAGGACTGTGTGCCCCAGGACAGGCATCAAAGGGATGAAGGAACTTCCTTCTGGGCTCTGTGATGGAGTTCCATCTAGGCCCTTGCCCTGCATGCCACTATGTCTATACATCCCTGCGGGTGCTATGGATATAAGTGAAGTGCCTAAGGTAGTGGGCAAGGATGGACACAGTCATGTGTAGGGGCCGTATGTGGCTGATATTGAATAGGGTGAACCCAGAACTGTTCAAAGTGTGCTTGTGTGCAGTTATAATAGAGTTCCATATCCGCGACTGCCGGTCCTCCCTGCTCGAAAAAAAGAGTGAGCAGCTCTCAAGATATCCTAGGTTGTTTCCCAGCCCAGACAAGAGCTATCAGGTATGAGTGCAGATGGGTGTGAGTTAGGGGCATGGGGAGGTTGACAAACAAATAAAGGAATTTGGGGAGGGCCACCATTGTGGCTAGCGCAATTCTGCCTGTCAGGGAAAGTGGGAGTGAGCACCAGTGTTCCAGTTTTCTTCTAGCCAGGTGTTGGACCTGGCTTTTTGACAGGGTCATCCCCAAACATTTTGCCTTCCTCCTTTTCTTTTTCTGACCTCATTTTTGCTGGTTTTTAGACTCTGCGCACTTTACCACTGCTAACCAGTGCTAAAGTGCATATGCTCTCTCCCTTAAAATATGGTAACCTTGAATCATACCTGATTGGACTATTAATTTACTTATAAGTCCCTAGTAAGGTGCACTTTATGTGCATAGGGCTGGTAAATTAAATGCTACTAGTGGGCCAGCAGCACTGGTTGTGCCACCCACTTAAGTAGCCCCTTTTCATTATCTCAGGCCTGCCATTGCAAGGCCTGTGTGTGCAGTTTCACTGCCACCTCGACTTGGCATTTAACAGTACTTGCCAAGCCTAGAACTCCCCTTTTTCTACATATAAGTCACCCTTAATGTGTGCCCTAGGTAACCCCTAGAGCAGGGTGCTGTGTAGGTAAAAGGCAGGACATGTACCTGTGTAGTTATATGTCCTGGTGGTGTAAAACTCCTAAATTCGTTTTTACACTACTGTGAGGCCTGCTCCCTTCATAGGCTAACATTGGGGCTGCCCTCATACACTGTTGAAGTGGCAGCTGCTGATCTGAAAGGAGGAGGAAGGTCATATTTAGTATGGCCAGAATGGTAATACAAAATCCTGCTGACTGGTGAAGTCGGATTTAATATTACTATTCTAGAAATGCCACTTTTAGAAAGTGAGCATTTCTTTGCACTTAAATCCTTCTGTGCCTTACAATCCACGTCTGGCTGGGCTTGGTTGACAGCTCCTTGTGCATTCACTCAGACACACCCCAAACACAGGGTACTCAGCCTCACTTGCAGACATCTGCATTTTGAATGGGTCTTCCTGGGCTGGGAGGGTGGAGGGCCTGCTCTCACACAAAGGACTGCCACACCCCCTACTGGGACCCTGGCAGACAGGATTGAACTGAAAGGGGACCTGGTGCACTTCTTAGCCACTCTTTGAAGTCTCCCCCACTTCAAAGGCACATTTGGGTAGAAAACAGGGCCTCTGCCCTACCTCATCAGACACTTGCTGGAGAAGAAACCTGAACCAGAAACTACATCCTGCCAAGAAGAACTGCCTGGCTGCTCAAAGGACTCACCTGTCTGCTTTTCTACAAAGGACTGCTGCCTTGCTGTTGGCCTGCTGCCTTGCTGAACTCTTGTCTGGCTGTAAAAGTGCTCTCCAAGGGCTTGGATAGAGCTTGCATCCTGTTCCCTGAAGTCTCAGGACCAAAAAGACTTCTCTCTTCCTCTTGGACGCTCCGTGTGCCGAAATTTTCGACGCACAGCTTGTTCCGCGGCAAGAAAAACGCCGCACACCGACGCTGATCGACGCGACGCCTTCGGGACGACCGAAACTTTGATGCACGGCCTCGCAAGGACAACGCCGCCCGACTTCCCGGGAGAAATCGACGCGACGCCTGCCGTGAGATCGAAACTTTGACGCACGGCCTCGCAAGGACAACGCCGCCCGACTTCCCGGGAGAAATCGACGCGACGCCTGCCGTGAGATCGAAACTTTGACGCACGGCCTCGCAAGGACAACGCCGTCCGACTTCCCAGGAGAAATCGACGCGATGCCTGCCGTGAGATCGAAACTTCGACGTGCAGCCCCGCAGAACGACGCGCAGCCGGAAAACAAGCAGGAAAATCCACGCACAGACCCGGGACATCTGGTACTCCCCGCGAACCACAGAAAGAGACTGTCTGCACGCCGGAAAACGACGCACGACTCCCCGCGTGGAAAATAACGACGCAAGTCTGTGTGTGCTGAGGAGAAATCGACGCACACACCAGTTTTCCACGTACCTCTTCTCCTGTGGCCCTCTGAGGAGATTTTCCACCAGAAACCAGGTACTTTGTGTTTGAAAGAGACTTTGTTTACTTTCTAACGCAACTTTGATCGTTTTGACCTGAAGATACCCATATAAATATTATATATTTTTCTAAACACTGTGTGGTGTATTTTTGTGGTGTTATGCTATGGTGTTGTATGATTTATTGCACAAATGCTTTACACATTGCCTTCTAAGTTAAGCCTGACTGCTCGTGCCAAGCTACCGGAGGGTGAGCACAGGCTGATTTTGGATTGTGTGTTACTTACCCTGACTAGAGTGAGGGTTCTTGCTTGGACAGAGGGCAACCTGACTGCCAACCAAAAACCCCATTTCTAACACCAGGATATTGTTCTACCATAATTACCTCTCCAAAGCTTGTGGAGGTCCCGACTATGCTGGATGCATAATTATTGGGTGGGCTCTGAAGTCCTTGGCGTAATTTACATACTAGGCCTGTCGCTGTGCACTTTAACCTAGATATATTTTATTTGGCTTCATTTTATTATTTTTACAAAAGCCACCTTTACGGTCTTGTTTCATTTATTTCTATCTAACTGTTTTCTACTAGTTTCTCAAACAAGACATTCTTGCTCACTCTGTGCTTCTTCCAAGGCTGCAGTAGCATAGGTTACCGGTGAATGTGGTATAAGTTTAGTCTCTGACAATCATAGAAAACACACATCCTTACGTAGGGACATTTTCTCAGAACATCAGCTATTTTATTATAAAAACACTTCCCTGTCCCTTACACGTTAGAGGGAGACTCCAGCCAGAGAACAACGACTGTATGCTGATCGCCCAATGTTTTGCTACAGCTGCTTTTGCAGACTTCAGGCCTTTGCTCAGGTATGGAGGATAATGTCTTTCCAGGGGAACCTGAAGGGCAGTATTAGAGCTTAACACGCTGTGCTCTACTATAGCCTAGGTAGGAATTAATCTATTGATTGTAGTGACAATATGGAAGCGTTATTTTTATGCTTCACTCTCCTTGTCACAATTTTAATCTTGTCATGCTGTATCGTCCTGGTTATTGCAGCCCACGCTTTGCTATCTAAGATGCAGTCGCTTCATTAAAAACATTACTGAAACATATACTGCCTCTGTTTGTCATTGCATATATGAGACTAATGTAACTGGGAGAAACAGATAAGACCTGAGTGACCATGGCTCCCTGAGAAACCAGTTATGTAATGCGCTCGGCTGCCCAATCATCCCTGACCTTAGGTAGAGATGAAGCACTGCTAGTTAGCTAGAGCAAAACCCAGATTAGGGCAACAGGTGTCACCTGTAGTGGGTCAGACTCAGTCTCCCACACAGTAGGCGATTCTGCCACTCGAAATCCAGTAGTCTCATTAGAATAATGAGAGCCTAAGTGACAATCCCAACCCACCCTATAATCATTACCAAAGTAATAAAGAGAAAAAAGGAATTAATTCTGTGGGAGCGAACAAGAGGCCCGACATCTCCCAGCCAAGGAGTAGCCGGATGACCGGAGATGTAGCATATATGTGGCCGAGGCCCACCCAAGCAAAGTTGCTTCCCTGATCTCTGTTCTAAAGCCTTGGTCTCTCAGGGCACCACTGGGAAGGCACCAGGATAATGATCTTTGAGCACCCCCGGGAATGTACAGCTCTGCAAAGATGGGGGCATGGTCCGATAATGTGCACGGGTAATACTCGACTCAGCAGGTCTATGATATCTTGAGTGGGTAGCCTGAAGTCTGTGCGTGACCAAGCATTGTAGGAAGCAGTGACACAGGCGCCCGACATCTCCCAGCCAAAGAGTAGCCGGATGACCGGAGATGTAGCATATATGTGGCCGAGGCCCACCCAAGCAGCCCCAATCTGCAGTTGCAGGGTCCAAGAACCCCATGCCGTGCATATCCATGATAACAGTGCCTGGCACAAGATGCCACAGTTGTCTGTAGGGTCGCCATCTGCAATTAGTCATTGTCACTAAGATGTCCAGTTCTGGAATTTCCTAACTCCGGGGGTTGTTGCAGGGCACTCTTGGGGTGTTTTTAACAAATTTAGTGGCTGCCTTCGCATCTGTAAAGTAATGTTTTTTTTCCTGAAAGAAAGATTCGGAGATTGCCCGGGTAAAAAAGTAAGTATTTGATTTTTGTCTGCATGAGGGGCATTTGATTGTGAGAAAACCCCTCAGAGCAGCCTGAACTGCAACTGTGAAGCCTGGGAAAATAGAAAAGCAAGGTTTGACCCTCCCTGGCTTGGTGGAGAACTGTGACATGATCCTGGTAATTTAGCAGGCGGGCAATGATAGGGCACGCAGGTGTCTCAGATGAAGGTCATGGTCCAAGGGAGCGATAAGCTCATTCCACAATCAGTACATTGGAGGGGGCATCTGCAAACAGCTCCTGAAGCATGGATTAGATGTAGTTTCCATACGGTCCATTGCCATTGATTCAGGGACTCCAATAATCCTTAAGTTGTTCCTTTGTGACCGCGCTTCAAGGTCTTCATTGTAGACGGCGCTCAAGCTGGTAGATGTGTTTATCATGATTGAACACCTTATCATTCTGGAGATCAAATCTGTTTGTCAGCAAGTCAATTTTAGTGTCAATCTCAGAGAGACTGTGCTTCAGGTTGAGGAATATTGAACAGACATCTTGGCCTTGTGTGGGATTGGCCGATCACCTCAGCCGGGACCGGGCATCCTCTGCCTCTGGGTCCACAGGTCACAAGTCACTGTTCAAAAGATTTTTTGGATTGTTTAGTGTCAGATTTCCCCATCGTGGTAGGTTGGTTTGGGGGGGCCAGCGAGGAGGAGAATCCACAACTCCTGGCATCTCCCATTGAGAGAATATGAGGAATTTAGATCCCTTGCTGGAAATGAAGTGGTCAATAAAGAAAGGCAGTTCCAGCCCCACAACACGCTGCAGGACCACCAAAGGGGGCACAAGCAGGCCGACCAGCTCAGGAGAGTTCACTTGGTCACGGTGGTTAGACTCAGAAGTCAGGTCACCATTGTTGGTCCTCAACGCAGTCGGATTCAGCACTTCTCAGGTAGGGTCACAAGGAAGTGACATGGGTTGCCCCTGTTAGGGGGTCCCCAAACGGCAGATTCCTACCACCCCTGCAAGGCACAGGTGCCTGCCGCATGACCCACAGGGGTCAGGGGCAGCTGCTCAGGGGCAGCTGCTCCTGGCCCACCAGAATGTTCGCAGGGGAATCTGTTCGGGCCCCACACAGAGAGGACTCTTCCAGGAGGTCTCCTAGCTGCACGCTTAATAGTGAAATGATTAGGAGATCCCAGGTGGTCCCAATCCATGAAGAATGGACCCCAGCACACCTAAGGGGCACAAACAGGCCAGTCAACCGGGAGACCTCAATTTAGAGAAGTGCCCCCCTCAGTCCTCAGCTAGTGTGATCATGTGAGCGTGGGGCTAAAGGTCCAAGTTGCCTGCTGGCCCTACCCAGGATAGGCCCAGCTATGTTGAGAGAGTCAGTCCAGGGCCCCCTGGGCCCAGCACCACAGGACAAGCGGCAGACCAGGCGGGCAGGGCTGAGATCACCAAGCTGGCCACAATGGCATATCCCCGGGGCAGTCAGGCAAGCCACTTCAGCACCTCAGTCCTGTCCTGCTGTTCTGCTGGAGCAGCAGTAGCACCCCAGCATGTGAGGGGGGAATCAGACAGCACACAGACCTCCAAAAGGGTCACAGGATGCGCAGCTCAGCCCGCTCCTCCAGCCCTCTCACCTGCCTCCTTGTAATGTGGTGAAGGTGCCCACGGCCTAGAAGTAGTCACAGGCCACTGCCCTCTATTCCTGGGTACGGTCTGCCCAGCTATTGATTCTTCCTCGCTCCTCCGCACACAGGCTTGCTGCACCTCAGAAGTGTGCCAGGGAGGAACGTTTTAATCCCCGCAGGCCACCTCTGCCAGCAATTCACCCACGGCCTCATTGCCCGGGCCCGTGCCCCTGACTGCGACCCTGTAAGTGTGGTTGTGTGCTGCATGGCTTTTAAGGTACTGGTGGGGTGCAAAGTCATCCCGATGACACCTCTAGGACTGGATAAACTGTGGATTAATACTTCTGGTCAGTAGAGCCTCACTCAAAGGTGGCCATCTTGTATTCAGGCTCTCTAGCGCCATCTCCAATTAGCCTCATTAATGTAATCCTATTTGTTCTTGATGAGAATATTTCCACTTTTATCTGCAGGCTTGATTTCTATCATTTTATCTATTTGTAGTCTCACTAGTGCATCTCTCTCTAGATCCGATAGATTGTTTGTCACTTTTATTTTATATAGCTGAGCAACTACAGCTTTATGAAAGAGGTCAAGTTTATTCCCAGGTTGCAAATTGGGATCCACCACGTTTTAGGTTTCTTGCCACTCAAGCATGTACCCAATGGCTGTATTCTTTCATCAATTGCTGCATCATTTTCTTCTGCTATTTGCTCCTCAAGACTGATTAAAGTCATTAATCCTGTGCGGTCTTTAAGAGCTAGGTCTATTGAATACTAGGACAGGCAACTGGACACCTGGATCAAGGGTGTTGCACATGTCAACAGAATATTTGTTGTGTATGGCCCAAAAAAGAGTTTAAGTATGAAAGATTATATGGGACAATGCAAAGATGAAGAGAAGCACATTATGTGACAAAGAAAAACTGAATTCCTCTAGGATATGGAAGAACTGAGTAGAAGATGATACTTAGGAGGTGGCACACAACAGAAGTTAACAGAAAGACAGGTGACCAGATGCCTTGAACAAAAGCATTGATCTCCTCATACGCAGGATAATGGAGTATAAGCAACAGATGGAATGGATTGAAAACAAAACATGTGTTAAGTCCAACATGGAGAGTGAAAGGAAAGGATAACGGAACGAGGGGCAAAAATATACAAAGGAAATTAAATAGTGCTTGTGGTATTTGTGAATATGGTATGTGGGTTGAAGCAAAGACATACCGAGCAGTAGATATAGCTGATGGTGATTAGACACCTTTAACGGAGTTAAGAGCTGTCACATTGTGAACATGAGAAAGAGTGAACATGAGAAGGAATGTTTAAAAGATCATATAATGTAATCTAAGGGTGAGTAAATATATAGCAAAATAACTAAGTAAGAGGGGTAAGGAGTTTTTGACAATCAGTGGGCCTATGCTATCCAGAATTCACCATAATAGAATTGAGGTTCCAAGTACAATGCATGCTATTGTTGTAATTCACAAATGCTTTAGAATACGATATTACAAGTGCCCCTGTTTAATATGAGGACTTGTTAGCATGTGAAAGGGCAAAATGAAAAGAAAAAACTTGCAGAAATCTTACTGAACTGTTCACTTTAAGGTAGGGTGGGGGATGGTAATGGTAGTACATAATGAACACTTGTGGCTTTTAAACAAGAAAAACTGACTGTGAATGTATCTGTGAGCAATGTCCAGGATGGACCGAAATGCATCAGATTCTGTATTGCTGCACGGGTATGAAAACTCATGGAGAAATATTAATGCAGATTTATCTACAACATTCCGACACAAGGTTGTTAGTGTGGGGCAACAGAATGTTCAATAGAGAGTGGCATGATCCTGCCACAAGAGGAGTGTACCCCATGAATATCAAAGTGCGCCGAAGTACGAACGTCAATATATATATACACATATATATATATATATATATATATATATATATATATATATATATATATATATATATACTGTATATATATACACACACACAATCCAAATTATCCTGTGCCCACTGGTAGCTTGGCACTGAGCAGTCAGGTTTAACTTAGAAGGCAATGTGTAAAGTATTTTTGCAATAAATCATACAGTAGCACAGTGAAACACCACAAACATACACCACACAGGTTTAGAAAAAATATCTGAATAAAATAAGGTAAGAACAGCAAACATCTAATAAGCACAAGTTGAAATATCACTTTACAAATGTTTAAAAGAGTCTTAATCTTTGAAATAAACAGTTGTCTCTTTGTTCCACACAGTGCATAAAAAAATAACGACGCATGGAGACCGCAGAGGAGATGTGTGAAAAAAATATGGTGGCACGTCGATTTCTCTGGCGCGGCACAGGGTTTGTGTTGTTTTGTGGCATGCAGTCTTTGTTCCCCTCTATGATGAGGGGTATTTTGACACCCAGAGGCACTGCGGGGAAAGATCCTTGATGCTCTGGAAAAAGGAATGGGTGCTGCGTCGATCCAGTAGGTGATGCTGCAAATTTTCCATCGCAAGGCAGGTGGTGCATCAAACCTCCACTCTGGAAGTCGTGCTGCGTTGTTCCGTTCATCTGTGCGGCGATTTCTCGGTCACAATGCAGGCTTTGGGTCAATTCTAGCAGGCGGTGCATTGATTTTCGATGCACAAGGAGTTTCCTGAAGAGAAGAAGTCCTTTGGGCCCTGAGACTTCAGAAAACAGGTGGCACGCTCAATCCAAGCCATTGGAGGACACTTTTGGGGAAGGCAGAGTCCTTCTCAGCAAAGCAGTCCAGATGAGCCCTCCGGGCAGCTAGGCAGTTCCTCTTGACGTGTTGTAGGTGTAGGTCTAGAAGTTTCTGAGTTGGTGGGGTCAGAGATCCAGTTTACATACCTAAAAATGCCTTTGAAGTGGGGGAGACTTCAGAGAGTGTTTTGAAGTGCACACATTCCCCTTTCAGTGCTGTCCAATGTGGGCAGCCCACTAGCCTTTGAAATGTAAGTGTCAGACCCTCCACCCTTCCAGCCCAGGAAGACCAAATCAATATTCAGAGGAGTGCAGGTGTGACTGGGTGTCCTATATTATATTTGTGGTTGTCTGGGTGAAATGCACAAGGGAGCTGTCAACCAGTCCAGACATTGATTGGAGACAGACTGTAAGGCACAGGTGTTTTTTTAGTGATCACTTTCTAAAAGTGGCATTTCTAAAATAGTAATATAAAATCCAACCTCACCAATAAGCATGGGTTTTTATTACCATACTAATTTTGATCTGGTTACCCCCTTTAAATCAGACTCTACCACTCAAAAAGTATATGAGGGCAGTCCTAATGCTAGTCTATGAAAGAAGCAGGCCTCATAGTAGTGGAAAATTAATTTAGGAGTTTTTCACTACCAGGACATATAAAACACATATGTACATGTCCTGCCTTTTACCTACACTGCACCCAGCCCTTTGGGTTACCTAGTTCATACCTTAGGGATGACATATATGGAGTAAATGGGGAGTTAAAGGCTTGGTAAGTGCTTTTAGATGCCAAGTCGAAGTGGCAGTGAAACTGCACACACCGGCTGTGCAATGGCAGGCCTGAGACATGGTTAAGGAGCTAATTACGTGGGTGGCACAATAGTAACATTTAATTTACAGGCACATGTAGTGCACTTTACTAGGGACTTATTGGGGCAATTGGGGATGAACCAATGTTACCATGTTTAAGGGAGAGATCATATGCACTTTAGCAGTGGTAAAGTGCACAGAGTCCTAAAACCAGCAAAAACAGTGACAGAAAAATGCAGGGAGGCAGGCAAAAGTATATATATATATATATATATATATATATATATATATATATATATATATATGTGTGTGTGTTAGAAATGGGGTCTTTGGTTGACAGTCAGGTTACCCCCTGTTCAAGCAAGGACCCTCACTCTAGTCAGGGTAAAAGAGAATCACTCTCAGCTATAACACCTGCTTATCCCCTTGGTACCTTGGCAGAGAAGTAGGCTTAACTTCAGAGTGCTAGGTGTGAAGTATTTGTACCAACACACACAGTAACTTAAGGAAAACACTACAAAATGACACAACACCAGTTTAGAACAATAGGAAATATTTATCTAAACAAAACAAGACCAAAACGCCAAAAATCCGACATACACAAGTTAAGTTATGATTTTTTAAAGATTAAACTAAAAAATACTGCTTAGAAACACAAAATGCTTCGATGAGGTGTTAACACGGTGTCGCAACGGAACCGTTCCCAACAATCTGACACCAGTGGCTCCGGACACGGAGTCGCGTAGACCCCAAGGTACAGTACTTTGCTGAAGAAATTAAAATGAGCCGATGCGCGAAGTTGGGGATCACGGCATCGGTCACAACATAGTGCGCCGACTTCCATGGAGTCGCAGACTTCGGCGGGGCTGCAGCGATGTCGGGCCTGCGAAGGTCATCGTGTTCCAGCGAAGATCACGGATTCTGGTGCAGGCGGCTTCACCAGATTCAGCAGCGGCGCCGGTCCGAAGTCGATTTCCTTGAATTTCCACCAGCTTTCCTTCCAGAGGCCCAGGGACTGGATAGGGCATTGGGAAACATCCTTTATGACGAAGTTTTAATAACGAAGTTGTGGTTAACGAAAGCGCAACAACGCTTTTTGTAACCACGATTCCGTTATTTTGTGCTTTAACTACGTATGTTCCGAACAACGAACATGAGTGGTTAAGGTACAAAGAAGGGAGTCGGCTAAGGAGGAAAGACGGTTTAGGTTTTGGGGTGGGGTTGGGGGGTTGGGGTGAGGGATGTAGGATCAATGGTGCCTATTACTAATGCTTTTATCAGGAATGCCTTTACAACGAAATATCGTTGTTAAGGCATTTGTGGTAAAGGTATTAGTAGTAACAACGAGGTCGGTGTTCCGACCTCATTGTTAAGGCACTATTTGTTTCGGAAGTTGGTGTTCCGTCGTATAACCTAGGGCATCACTTGTCAAAGCAGGAGTCTCTCCGGAGACTCCAGGTGCTGGCAGAGAGGTTCCTCTTGTTTCCAGAAGTGTTCTAAAGTCTGTGGTTTTGGGTGCCCTTCTTATACCCAATTTCTCCTTTGAAGTAGGCCTACTTCAAAGCAAAGTCTCTTGTGAATGTAAAATCCTGCCTTGCCCAGGCCAGGCCCCAGACACTCACCAGGGGATTGGAGACTGTATTGTGTGAGGGCATGCACAGCCCTCCCAGGTGTGAGTGACCACTCCTCCCCTTCCTCCTAGCACAGATGGCTCATCAGGGTATGCAGGCTTCACCCCAGCTCCCTTTGTGTCACTGTCTAGTGTGAGGTGCAAACAGCCCAACTGTCAAACTGACCCAGACAGGGAATCCACAAACAGGCAGTGTAACAGAAATGGTATAAGCAAGAAAACACACAATCTTAAAATCAACTTTACTAAAAGATGTATTTTTAAATTGTGAGCTCAGAGACCCCAAACTCCACATGTCCATCCACTCCCAAAGGGAATCTACACTTTAATCAGATTTAAAGGTAGCCCCCATGTTAACCTATGAGAGGGACAGGCCTTGCAACAGTGAAAAACTAATTTAGCAATAATTCACTGTCAGGACATATAAAACACATTATTATATGTCCTAACTTAACCATACACTGCACCCTGCCCTTGGGGCTACCTAGGGCCTACCTTAGGGGTGCCTTACATGTAAGAAAAGGAAAGGTTTAGGCCTGGCAAGTGGGTACACTTCCCAAGTTGAATTTACAGTTAAAACTGCACACCCAGACACTGCAATGGCAGGTCTGAGACATGATTACAGAGCTACTTATGTGGGTGGCACAACCAGTGCTGCAAGCCCACTAGTAGCATTTGATTTACAGGCCCTGGCACCTCCAGTGCACTTACTAGTAAATCACATATACCGATCATGCATAAGCCAATTACATACACATTTAATAAAGGAGCACTTGCACTTTAG
The DNA here is from genome assembly GCF_031143425.1 of Pleurodeles waltl. Taxonomy (NCBI): domain Eukaryota; kingdom Metazoa; phylum Chordata; class Amphibia; order Caudata; family Salamandridae; genus Pleurodeles; species Pleurodeles waltl. The sequence continues at coordinate 350,524,710 of NC_090442.1, forward strand.
CACTTGTTAGCAGTGGTAAAGTGCCCAGAGTAACACAATCAGCAAAATCAGAGTCCAGCTCAGATCAACAACCTGGGGAACAGAGGCAAAAGGTTAAGGGAGACCACGCCAAGGATGAAAAGTATATATATATATATATATGTATAATTAAGCATGATGAAAGTAGTTAGAATTGTAACCTTCTCTATGAATGTGGCTCACTTATTTATGTTCATATGTATGTATGTATTTATGTCTTGCATTGACATATGTAAGCATACTTATTTTTGGGAGGATCATTATAGTGTAAAACCTGGCTACAAAGCAATGAACTGCAGTGCACAAGTGGAAGAATGCAATGATTGAATCTACTGAAGAAGCAGCAGTTATGTGAAAAGGTGGTTTCTGCAAAGGAGGGGTTGTTGAAGGGTGTGCATCCTGCAGTTCTTGGAGCACACACAGGTTACACCTTGGCCTTCTTGTTGGGGACAGTGGGGAGTGTGGGAGGAAACATTGGAGTGGGAGGAGCTAGGCTAGGGAATGACTACACGAATATGGCTAGTCATTTATTTACAGAGCACTTCAGATGCTTCAAGTAACCAGTAGATCCTGAAGTGACAAGCTGTTGTCTGAGGAGTAAGGACTTTAGCTGGTTCCTGAAGTGAAGCATAGATGGTGCTTCATAGATTTCCAATGAGATTAACTCCCAAACACTTGAAGCATAATAAGCAACAACCTGGCATCTGGTCTTGCCCTTCCTGTGTTTCCCTGATTCCAGGCCATATCTAATGCCACTCACACTGCAAAGAGTTGGAATATCTTAATCTTGGATGTCAGTGATGGAGGGTTCCATTGATGACTTCCTGCTAGATAATTCAGCGGGATTTTAAGGTGATATGTGCAGGGAAAGCTACTGGGTCAACTTTTTGACAGCAGAATGTATTATTTTGTATTACCACTGGATGTCGAAGCTCATTATATGAAGAAGGCAAGGTGTATGTTTTTTCAAGCTGTAAAATGATAAATTAAATGTACAAATAGGCAGTGTACCATGGATGATAGCAGTCTGACAACTGTGAGAAATTGGGTCTATATTTGGCAGAGGCAAGCACCCTGCCAAGGCGGGACCACAATCTTAGTCAGGGTACGTCAGATACACACCCTAAATTATCCTGTGCTCACCGTTTAGTAGCTTGGCACAGAGCTGTCATTCTTAACTTAAGAGGCAATGTGTAAAGTATTTGTGCAACACTTAAATTACAGTAATCCAGAGAAAACACCACAGAAAGACTTCACACCAGAGTAATAAAATGGGAAACATTTATCTAACCAAAAGAAGACCAAAATGGCAAAACTCCAATCAATACATTCCCAATCAATACATCAGGAGATATGCAATTTTTAAAGTTAATAGTACATTCTCGTAGGGAATCACAGTGCTCACAGAGTAAGTGGGTGCTCGCTTTAAGGGAACTACTGTAATGTTCTTAGGGGTGAGTGCAGGAAGGCACTCGAGTCTATGGGCTTCGTCGCAGTCCCCTGAGTGGTTCATGGGTCTCAATACCACTTATTCAACACAATTCAGGGCAATCAAAAGTGGCCATGTGGGGCCTTGCTGGGTGGGACTATGCCCAGCAGTTCAATGTATACAAGGTGGTCCAGGGCTGACATCACCACAGTGCCCCATTATCAGGCAACCCTTTGGCTTCTATGGGCCGGCTTTCTTCAGTGCTGTTTTGTTATCACTGAAAAGGCGATAAAGAGCTACACCTGCTGGTTTCACTAAGGCGCAGGGTTGCTTCTTTCTCAGAGACAAAGGAGTGATCAACATACGCTGTGCCAGGAAAGTGATGAAGCTTTGCACATGCACTGGAGTTACAGAGGCGAAGGAGTGCTGTTTTCAAGGAGACAAAGGAGCGTGGCACACATGCTGGGGTAGAAAAACAATAGTTTACCACACAAGGGACTTGGTTCCCCCAGAGCGGAGCACAGGTCCTTGTGAGAAAAGCTTCTGCAGGAAAAAAAAGAAATGAGAGGCACATAGTGAAGTGTTTGATGTCCCTGAGATGTTGGGGAGAACAGGGAGCAAGCTAGCAAGCCCTTGGAGTTCTGAGGTGAAGAAGAGGTTGTAGAGGGCATGTTCAGTCCTCCCTTACTGCAGAGGTAGCAGGCAACAGGCCACCACAGCAGAGCAGTCTGGTCTAGACCTCAAAGTGAACTAGTTTGGTTGGGTTTAGGGTCCAGTACTTATACCCAAAAAGGCCTTTGATGTGTCAAAAGAGTCCTCTGAAGTGCACAAGGGTCCCTTTCATTTTAGCTATGTCTGCCAGGCTATCTGTGAGGGGTAAACAGTCCTTTGTGTGGCAACAGGACAACACCTACTGAAGTGTGTCAACCCTTCCCCTTACCTCTGCCCAGGAAGACCCATCAGTATGCAGATTAATGCAGATGAGAGTCCTGTGTTTGTGGCTTTCTATAGGAAATTGACAAAGTGTAGCTATACTCTAGCACAGCCCAGACATGTATTTGGAGCTAGGCTAAGGCACAGAAAGGTTAAAGTGAGAAAATGCTCTTTCTAAAAGGGACATTTTTCTACTTACAATTTAAAATCTGACTTCATCATGAGTTGTGATTTTAAATTGCGAGCCAGAGACACCAAACTCCAATTTGTATCTTCTTCAAATTGGAAATTACACTTAAAAAAGATGTTTTAAGGCAATCCAATGTTAAAGTACGGGAGAGATAGGCCTTGCGTCAGTGGAAAATGAATTTAAGAGTTTTTCACTAGTTTAGTTTAGTTTAGAAGTTTGTAGAGCGCATGGCTACCCGAAGGCCTCCAAACGCTATAGCGGAAGCAGAACAACAAGGAGGCAACTTATGCTATGAACAGAAGGGTCTTCAAATTCTTACAAAAGGATATTTCTTGACTATCCTGGTGGAGCTCCAATGGAAGGAAATTCCAGAGATTTGAGGCTCTAAATGCTAAAGATCGACCGCCCCATCTTCCTTTCTTAATCCGTGGAACGTTAATTAGGGAGGCCATCGAGGATCTAGGAGCCCTTTGAGGGATTTAGGGCATTGCAATCTGTTTAAAGAAGGCCGAACCCTTATTATGCAGAGCTCTGTACAAAGTGCAGAGGGCCTTGAAGTTGATCCATTGTTCCACAGGCAGCCAAAGGGAAACTAAAGCAGGTTTTGCGGATAGGGGTCTATGAATCTTCATAAGAAGGCATGCTGCGGCATTCTTCACCACCTCAAGTCTTTTTGGTACATATCGAGGTTAACTCAGATAGAGGATATTTTCATAGTCCAGGCATGAAATTATGAGAGCCTGAGTGATTAGTCTTTTGGCTTGAAAAGGAAGTATCTTAAAGACTTTTCTAAGACGTCTTAATAGACTAAAACAGGTGGCTGGCAGCTTTTTAGATTGATAGTCCAAAGTCAAGTGGGAGTCCAACCAAAAACCCAAGGACTTTATGTTGTCGCTTGGTGGAGGCGAGCCTTCCAACCCATCAGGGAGCAGAGAAGGGTATATGAATGGGTCATAATTACCGCCCAGCATGACTCCAGTTTTTTCTTTGTTTTGCTTAAGTTTACAGCTGGCCATCCATCTAGCTACTGCTTGAAGGCAGGGTGTCAGGTTGGGTTGACCTGTCTTAGAGATGGTTGAGAATGAGAAGACCAGTTGTATATCGTTAGCATAGGAAACCAGTGACAAGCCTTAGGGTTCCACAATCTCAGCCATTGGGGACATAAAGATATTAAACAATGTGGGGATGAGAGAGGAGACCTCGGGCACGGCACAGCTGAGAGGAAGGCTCTTAGAAAAAAAGGAGTGATCAAGAACTTGAAAGGTTCTATACCTCAAAAAGGAGGAGACCGATTTCAAAGAGCACCCCTTAATGCCTGCATGGAAAATTCTATGAAGCAGAGTGTTTTGATCTATGGTGTCAAAAGCAGAACTTAGGTCCAATAGAATGATAGCGGCAGCGCCTCCTAAATTCAGTCGTCATCGAACACCTTGCCAGAAGGGCAGTCTCGGTACTATGTTGGGGTCTAAAGCCCATTTGAGTATGATGAAGGATCTTGTGTTCTTCAAGAAAACCCATAGATGTCTTTTGGCATGTTTTTCAATCAGTTTAGCTGCTATAGGCAACAGAGAAATTGGTATATAGTTACTCAGTAGGGCTGTATCTAGATGAGGCTTTTTAAGTAAAGGTTTAATGATAGCAGGTTTCCAGTGTGACGGAATAAGGCCTGTTATTAAAGACTCGTAAAGAGCCTTAGTCAGAGCAGGAGCAATCATGGCTGAGCCTATTACCAAAATGTGAGGAGGGGCAGGGTCCAAAAGAGATCCTGTTCTTATAATGTCTAACAAGTTTGTTAATGATTCCTCCATAAGAGGTGGAAAATCTAATAGAGGATCTCTGGGGTTTAGAATCTGAGCCTGGTCCGCAAGGTCGTCATTCTGGGTGGTCATATCTGAAAATGCTAAATAGATGTCTAGAATTTTCTTTTGAAAGAAACAGGCCAAATTATTGCTATGCTCCTTGGAGGCTTAAGTGAGACAGGTATGAGAGGGCACTCAAATGATTTCATTAAATAATGAGAAGATTTATTTGGGAGAGTTGGAGGACTGATATATCTGAGATGCATAATATGATGACTGTGTGGCTTTAATTTCTGTATGGGAATGTCTAACTGCCTTCCTATATCCGTTTTCCGCAGACATATCATACTTTTTCCTGCACTTTCTTTCAAGGCATTTACACTCCTTTTATTAGCAGCAATAGCTGAGGAGTGAACCATGGTTATTGTTTATGGCCTGCATCTCGGTTGATAGTTTTTATTGGTAGTACAGAGTCTAAAGAAAATGGAGATCCATTTGTTGAATTGTGTCCACTGAACTTAGGGTGAAATTAAGGAGAATGGCTCTAGTGTTCTCAAGGGCAGAGGTCCAATCCTTGCAAATTAGCTTAGACCAGTGCTGAACAGATAACTTGTTTGCTAGCCGACCTGTGTCAGCAGCAGTATTGGGTATCATATGCCTAATTAAAAAGTGATTGGACCATGACAGAGAAAGGGGTGTCCGAGCTCAAAGTTCGGAGATGTTGCTGAACACAAGGTCGAGCATATGACCATTGGTATGTGTGGGGCCATTAATCATCTGTGTGTGACCTAGCGCCGGAAGGTCTGTAAGTAGTGTTTTAGATGTGGCATTACTTGGTTCGGCTACAGTAATATTAAAATCGCTGAGAATAATAAAGTTATAGATACTACCAACTAGATCAGCGATTTGTTCAGGAAAAGCTTGAATAACATAATGTGAGGGCTGGGGGCGGTAAATAAGAGCCCCTGAGAATGTGGATGTAGGGTTCACTGCTAGGGAGAAGGATGTGCTTTCACAGGCAGGAATTATCAGAGATCGAGAGAGACATTTATTATAGTCCTTAAAGATAATGGCAGTCCCCCCGCCCCTTGTATGTGCCCTATCTAATCGGTTTATTGAGTACCTATGAGGCAGGACAAAGGTGACATACAGGGAGAATTCCTCCCAGAGCCAAGTTTCTGTCAGAAATCAAACTTCTCAGGCATAGTCACTCAACAGTAAATAGATATACATTTTGTGGATGGGTAGGAATCAGCAATTGGCTAAAAGGGACCTGTCAACTCACCCATTGTACTTCCTTCGGGCTGCACGACTACAATCTGAGGAGTCCATAAGCAGTTGTTGAAGACACAATGTGGGAGACCAGGGTCAAAAGATTGCTGGCAGCAGTTCAAAACAGGCGTTCTGAGGCAAGGAGTAGACTAGCTGAAAATGTCATTACATCTAGGCCGGAGGGGGCAGCATCTCTGGCCCCTGGTCCCAGCTGGGCGTGGATGGGCTTGTCTCTGGCGCACTTTAGGCACTACCTGGAAAAGTTAAGCTAAAAAGTACACATCCAATTTTTTAATCATACTGCACCCAGCCCTTGGAGCTAACCAGGGCCTGTCTTAGGGGTGACTTATAAGTAATAAAAAGGAAGGTATGGGCCTGTGTACATTTGCCAGGTTGAAATGCCATTTTAAAACTGTACAAACTGGCTCTACAGTCGCAGGCCTGAGGCATGTTTGAAGGCTACTGTAGTGGGTGGCACAATCAGTGCTGCAGGCCCACTAGTAGGATTTAACTTACATGCCCTGGGCACACCTACTAGACTTTACTAGGGACCTACAATTAAATATGCCAATTTTGGATAAGCTAATGTTTCCGGCGTGTTCATGCTGGCGGTCAAAACACTGACCGCCAGCGACCCCGGAACCCCGCCAGCCACATGATGAACATTCCTGTAAGCCGGTGGACGGAAACATTGTTTCTGCCCGCCGGCTCACAGAAAGGCTTGGTCGGGACATTGACGGCGGCTCCACATGGAGCCGCAGTCACTGCCTCTGTGCGGCAGGTGCAATTGTACCTGTCGCGCAGATCACTGCCCGAAAATCAGGCAGTGACCTGTGTGACTGGGATCTGCACCTTGGCCCCAGCACTCAGGGGCACCACTCCGCCAGCCTTTTCCTGGTGGGAGATCCCACCAGGAAAAGGCTGGCAGGAAATGAAACATAATCCGCAGGGTAGCACAGCTACCCTTCGGATGGTGTTTAAACCTGCTGCCAGGCTGCCTGGTGGTGGGTGATGGCTGCCGCTGGTGGCCGTCACCGTGTACATTATATGGCGGTTTGGCCCGCCATGATCATAATGAGGGCCTGAGTCAGGAGGACAGAAGGCAAATATTTAGGGGAAACCACACCAGAGATGTCAGGTCTAACAAAAACCCACCAGAAAAAACTACTCCTCTTTGGCAGAAATTTCATATTTAATACATGCCTATACAAGACATCCAATGGATGAGACCCCAGAGAGGAAGGAAACTCTTACAAAAGCAGTTAGCAGAAAACATGGAAAGATAATATTAAATTAAATTCTGCTTCACAAAAGAAATCATAGAAGAAACTGCTACACATCTGGGCATTAACATCATACAAACATGCATTGTACCATGCCAGGAAATGAACAACATTGCAAAAGACATAATTAAAATGTTTTTTTTTCAGAAGTTGTAACATGCTTCTCACGTTCTGCATGCTAGGAGAGGTCAACTACAGATGAATACAAGGACTCTGATACTGGAACATTTCTTCACTAGGTGAAGCACAGCAGAATGTGCACCTTACAGCAAGGAGGCACGTCCCTCAATCACTCATTACCACCTTCCTGTGATGAGAACACTTATGGCCTAAGGACATGATGGAAGACATCTAGCCATGCTACAATTACTAGGATACAGAGTAGAAACTGTAGCACACACTGATACACAGTTGGGAAAATCATTAGGCATTCAAACATCACTTATTGGACCTGCAGAAGTGAATTGCACAGAAGAGCGCCACAAGGAGACACAGAGGAGAAAAATCAAAGTTGCTTTAAGGTTAGAGTGCACCTGTGTCATTTTCATTGCATTCCTTGGCACGCGCCTCTTGAATCAGCATGACCAGCTGTGCTGCAGATGCATGACATCACATCATACTAAGACATTTGAACCTTCTAAACCTTGCATTTACTAAATTGTCAATGTTGTGCTGAGACGCACGATGTTTCTCACTCCTGCTGCGTTATGCCCACTAAAAACCTTTATCAAGAATATATGATTTGTTATCTATGTCTACCCACACTCCAGAAACTCTAGATCTGTGACCTTATTGCAAAAGCCAGGGCATGTAGTGGAGAGGCTAGTTTCTCCAGAGACGTACACCAGCCAGGTGTGTTATGTCATGGAAAGGACATTTTCTGCCATATAGCCTTGGTATCCCTGGAGTGGGATGGGGAGGGGACCCAGAGAAGGGCCATAGTTAGTTCCCAGATGCCCATAGACTGCATTATTGGGTCTTGTTTAGTTTGTTAAATTAAGTTCTGTTTTTCTGACCTCATGTGGGATCCTTTTTGTGTGGTGTTTTCCCTATTTTACCATTTGAAGTGATGCTCAAATACTTTACACATTGCCTTCAAGTTAAACCTGACTGCTCTATGACAAACTACCAGAGGGTGAGCACAGATTCATTTGGGGTTTGTTTGTGCCTTAGCCTGTAAGAATTGTGGTTGATGCTTGACCAGGGCTCACACCCCAGCCAACGAGCAACCTAATTTCTCACAGTAGTGCAGCAACTAATTTTGCTGTACAGTGTTGAACAATAGGGGAAATAACACAGCAGCAAGCAGGCTGCTTAACACTACTCACACATCTTTTATCATTAGTTAAAAGGTGTGCAGGTGATGTTTAGCATAGATTTTCTTCTCGAGGAGTAGCCTTCCATTATGAAAAGTACTATGCTTAGATTAAATTCAACACATTTGTCACACTGCAACACACTTACATATGGGAAAAGCGTGGTGAAATTAAACAATTTCTTCAACTTAACACCTATCTTAAAGAGGTGTTATATTTTGGCACAAAGCTATGTCTACAATTGCCAATAGAAAGGGTATTTCAGCACACCTCATGGGTGGCCGCTTATGAATACCCTTGTAGGACCCGTGGGATGCCTTTATGACTCAAAGTAGCTCAGAGTAGCACTGTTAAGTACATACTACATCAGCACTTTGTGCTGGTTTGGATCATTTTTTGTGTCTTTGCACCTGCGCAAGGCGTAGATAAATCTGCCCTACGATGTCATTTGATTGGGCTCACATTTTCGTTACTGCAGTCAAGGTTACCGATTTCCACAAGTTAAGTCCATGACTGCTGAAGAATGCATTTGCCACATAAGTGATGGTTATTGCAGTTGGTTGTATTTGTGGCCCATACATGCCAAAAAGCTCATTGTGCTGCGCTATTTCTCACTATAGCAACAAACCACTCTAGCCTCTTTAGTTTGCTCCGCAGTATTAATGCATTTCTCATACTGTCAGACACACTGTAAACTTTGCCCTTGAGGAATTTTCATTTGGCTGTGTCGTCAAATAAATGCAGCTGAATTGACTTGAAAACCTAGATTTAGTAAAAAAAAAAAAAACTTTTTATATATAAACACAAACTAACCTTGCCTCTGCCCCAAAGCTGATGGGAGCTGTTTTTGATTCAGCCACTTTCAGGACAGCAAACCATGATGTCCCGGGTCTAATGGAAGTTTTTGCTTTTTATATGTGTGCTGCACTCTGAAGCACACATATAAAGAGAAACAAAACATGAATGATTGTTTATGTGCAGGAAGGAGTCCTTTCCTGCACATAAACAATCATTCAAAAATTAGGATTTTGTACTTCTAGGTGTCCTGCATCATGCAGCACACATAGAAGTGCCAAATCACCATTGTAGAGAAACCTTCCTGCATATAAACAATAACACACCCACACCCCTCAACGCAGACAATCTGGCACTATGGTGCAAGGATGCCTGTGTTGGTGCTGGCAGGTAAATTTAGGGCCAGCGCAAGGGGAAACACAGATTACAAAAATACAGTGCAGTCTCATGGATCAAAAGTGGCATGGCACTGCAAATGTTGTCGCAGTGTTGCGCTGCACCACTTTTTTGTAATTCTGGGCCGCAGTATATGGTACAAGGCTCGCAACATAGCATATTCGCAACCATCTCATGCGTTTTTGAGAATTCAGTTATGTGCAGCCAAAAAATTAGCAGTATGTTAGTGAAAAGCTGATTTATTTGTTAAGAACTTTGATATATTTCATTATGATGACTTCGATGCGTTTTATATTAAATAATGATGTGGTTGTCTTCCAGCAAAGCAAAGGAAAGCTGTCCTTCACTGACGAGCTGCTCTGGCCTGATGGGGTTGTGGTTGTGTATGACATCAGTGACCGGTCATCGTTTGTATATGCAAAGGCCCTGATTTACAGAATGCGGGAAACTAACCTGAGAGCTTGCAAACGGTAAATAGCAAAACTGTTCAATCCTGAAAACTGTAAACGTTAAATGAAAACGACAAAGCAAGCTAAAACTGTAGATAGTATGTGAAACCAAGACAGCATATGACTAACTGCAGAAAAAAAATACTAGAAGACCTTTGCGGCCAAGATTAATAAACAACCCCATAGCACACAATCGAGAATTAAAAGAAAATCAGCAATTGTGTAGGTTCCTGCAGCTTCACAGAATCTTTCCCATAGTTTCGTATACTTTACTGAGTCCCCATAATTCTGCTAGTTACAATTCATATCTAAATCCGACTTTTCAAATGTATTGGCAGTTTACAGAAATAGAAAGTATTTGAACCCGTGTGTAAATAGAGAGCAAGCTTCTTCTCACACGTATTTCCCCCGTGTGATCAGATATCAAAGTAGTTCTTGGTTGGAAATTAAACATACATTGCATTTTATACATTGTTTTGACTCCATCCCCCAGTCTGAATATACTTATGTTGCTTCACTTTCTATAGATTATGTGACAAAACTGCTTATGTTCTCGTTAAGCATTTTACCATTTCCATCTTCTGTTTCACTGCTGAAAAAATAAAACAAATGGTAATTAATGTTCCGAAAACACATTCGGACAGAACTCCTATGTGCATTGATTTTTACCTGCAATAGCTTTCTCCATTTGTTCATGAAATCACAAAAAGGTTTTTCTCTCTTCGAGTGCTTACGGAAGCACAAGAGCACTTGCTAATTAAATAATAGCGACAGATCTGCACAACCGAATACTTTTCTTGTTCACTAGTTCTATAAATCATCAATTGTAATCCGAACAATCTGTCCATTTCTTTCAGTCTCTGAGAAAGTGTGTATTATTGTTTTGTTGCCACCTGTGTAAGGTACATTCAAAAGCCATCAGAATGAACACCGATGTTTGTCAATTGTAATTTTAGAGCACCATTTGAGGGCAAACAGCATCATCACTTTGGCTATAGTTAGGATTGTTTAGTCACTTGTTTCTTCGACTTTCTAGTATTTGTCTCACTGATCATTTTGGGTCATTTGTGAAGCAAAAAGAAGAACATGCACTTCCTTCTAAACAATGCCTTTCTGGAAAATATTTTACTCTTTATTTCATTTTAAGACTGAAAATGAAAAAAACCTCCTGATCCTCAGCCCCTTATTTTTCTCCCAAGCTCCCTATCGTCCTGCTTGCAGAAGTGTTTTCTTTATCTGTCTTGTTCTGTCACCCAGTCTTTCACGTTCTCTTCCTTTTTCTCTCTTTTCCTCTGTTTCTTTTTCTCTCAGTCTGTTTATTTTTATCTGTTTCTCTTTAGCTCTCACTTTCTCTATCTGTCACTCTCTGTCTCCCAATTGTTATTGCTACATATACTATTAAAAAAAGAAAACCTAAGGAAGGCATTATTATGGGGACTGTCACTTGTTTCAGCTGATGCTGGGATTTAATTGAATATCTTTCTATGGCTCCAACTGTGTGGAGGTAACTGGTGCCTGCAGTTTTAGCCGGTCTGTGTTCATTCAAACCAAAAATGAAAGAAATTGGTAATTTTTAGGCTCTCAAGACAGTCCAGTATTGGTTTGACAGACTCAGACTGCTACAATTACTATCTTAATAGCACTGCTTTGTCCACTCCTTGATATGTCTACTAAATTAAAAAGAAACCTCTTTAACATCTGCATCTGTGCTGTCTATGTTATTGTGTTAAACAATTATTTTCTTACTTGGAAAGTCATATCTGCTTTCACACTTTAATGATAAAAAGAATACGTCCCTCCGTCTATTTCCAGTTTCAGGCACTTTGCAATATCAGTGCAGAGCCTGGAGGTAAAACTCTTGAATGAATAATAAGCTAAGTAGAAGAGGTTTAGTTTCAGCCTAAAAGCTGCGCTGAGATCTTTCTTGTTTTGTGACTACTTGGCATGGATGCTGTGTCTTCCTGGGTCCTATAAATCTGAAGATTTTTTAGAACTGCCATCTTTTAGGAGCCTGCGTTTTAACACACTATAAATGTCTGCCTTCCCTTCTGAAGCTCGCAGAGAGGTACGTTTTTCTGCCAGAACAAAGTCTGAATGTTACTTTCTGAGCTTTCTGAACTGTGTCCAACTGTGTACCCGATCTCTTTTAAACCTTCTCCCAGTTCCACGTAATGTACCTCCAAACAAATGCCTGTTTCGCTGTCTTCTGTGTATTTTCTTTCAGAGTTGTACAGACTGTGATCCATTCTCACATGGTTTCATTAATTAGGGGCTGAAAATAAAGATTAGCATTACGGACGAGGGTTACGGTTTAGGTTTGTGTATCGAGTGTGGTAAGAGTTAGAGGCTGGGTTAGGACAAGTGATGGGGTGAGAGTAAGGACTATGGCTAAGATTTAATGTAAGAATGAGAGATGTTTTTAGGAGAAAGGAGGGATTAGAGGGAGGTTATGATTAGTGTTAAGTAAACTTTTAAGTGCCATGTTTAGAGTACTGTCATTCTATTGAATAAACTCAACTTACTTTGAGGCCAATTATTATTCTCTGTGGGTGGTGTCGATGTATACAATCAAACTCATCTGGCATCCTTGTACCTGATATCTAGAGTATTCCTAAATACTCCTGTATACCTCTGATAGAGCGGTCCGTACTAATAATTTTACCTGTATTTGGACGCTCTTTAGGCCGATTAATCTTTTGACTAAGTGGAACTCTCCGTACTCTATATCGATCAATTTCCTTAAATCAATAATCAATAACGAACATAAGCAATACCTTGATCAACATAACACTTAACAATTAATCCAGAATACATTTCGGCGAACCCTGACCTTTCAGTCAGGAATAACCACACCAGTTTATTCAAAGTTAGTGAATTTATTTCCCTATATTAACAAAGCTAGCACAATATAGATGTGTCTCAACATCAGATGATAAACATAAATGAACATTAATAGCTGTCCGTAGCGGCGAAACAGGTGCAATCTATGTAGCATTTGAATCACAAGGCATTCGATAATAGCAATGCAAATCACTAATACGATAATCTGTAATGAACTAATGGCATACATTTAGTCAGCCTAACAAGGTCTCAAATTGCATCGTGCAACAAAAGGAATCCTCATCTAACCCAAATTAGCATCGGCATGTGGGACTTCATGCAAAAACAATTTAGCAACATTAATTTAGAAAAACTCCTAGCTAGGGATTTTATCAAAATCAGCAGTTGGTTACCTAAAAGAAACACAATGCAATTTTACAATTTCCTTTCATATTTACCAATTACGATCAGCATACAAGGAAGTCTTCGTCTCACAGGTACAGTTCTTCGGTCAGCATGGGTACCGTTTCGATCGGCATGGGACGGGGCTAAGGGGCAGGGGTGGACGGGGCAATTGCCTCACGGCGGCAAAGTAAAACTACTACTTCATGCAAAGGGACAAATCAAAGTTAAAGTCTCTAGGGCAAGAATCATTTAAGGTCTCTTTCTCTCGATTAGAGAAAGCATCAAAGTCTCTTTCAAAATGGCGTCGCAGCAAAGTGGGCCATAATAGCTGCAATGCCCTGCAAAATGGCGGGTATCGAGCTGGTAATGGCTGCAATGGCCGTAATGGCTGCCTTCTTCTCGTGCACCTGGTTTAAATAGACAACAGTTCAAATCCAGTAGGGTCTTCCATTGGAGGGTTCATAGGTTAGCTTCAAATTGTCCAATCAAAAACGACAGTTCTCAAGCTTTTACTTAAGCATACATTATCCTTGGAGATGGGTACGCAAGTTGCAACATTTTATACCAATTAACTCACTTTCAGAGCCTCCATTGTCCGCACCTGCAGATCGACCTTGGAGTAAAGAGAAATATGCCAGGCTGGCACGAAACCTTAAGATAAGCATGTGAACGATCTCAGTGGAAAAGTACAGCTTCAAGCAAAAATACACGTTTATTAGCACATTGGAAAAATACGAGCATCTAAACCGTGAGACCAGGCTACTAGGCCAAAGCCTCCGCTAAAGTAATGCTAAGCTAAAGCATTTCAAACAAGCAAATCATAGCACACGTTTATAATTATGTCGGATTAGTGCAATTCTAATACATCACGTTATATAAAGCACGCTTATAAATGTTTGGCAAACTACTCTGAGGGCACATTTTGTCCCCGTACAATCTTTATTAGTTCAGTTAAAGTCACACATGATTATTCCACACTACGTTTATGCGTTAATAAATGTAAAACCTTCATTTTCTGCTTCATCACCTCTTATACCTCTTACAACATGCAATGTTGCTGCATTTAATCCATCATCCAAAGAAAAAGCAAGCCTTCCTCCTACACTCTGAGTGATGCGTTGTTAAAAAACAACTGCACCTATATTTCAATAATTTAGGTTTGGACGACTCCATTTATGCAGTTGACATTTTGTTTAATGAAAATATTCAAAAGGTTTAGTTGTTGCTACTTTGTCATTCTGCTGTAATTCAAGCTGACCACAAGGGAAGAAGCCTGACGTTTCTAGAGGCTGATTGCAGTGCATTGTTTGCTTTGCATTGGTGGCCACACCCTCTGTGCAGCAAATTATTCATTCGTCCTTCGCTGCTCTATAGTGTGTCCAGTTAGATCAACATTGGTTGTCATATCAATTTTAAAGGGGCAGGAGTCGTCTATGTGCTTCATTGTCCATAAAATCAAATGCAAGGATTGAAGGCCTGAAATGGACATCAATTGCAAGGGCGGCATTAACTATGTGCCAGGGCTGGAACATATTTTGCCTAAAGAAACAGAAATAAATGGCCACAAAGATGTGTCACAATGTGAACTGGATACTATAGGAGTAGTGAGTGGTTTAGGAGGCTAATGTCTGATCACGTTAAAGCAAAAGCTGGCACGTGCACAGTGTTAGGTGTCTGAAGAGAGCTTTCACTTGGCAAATTAACTCTACATACCCTTGGCATTTAGCAATCCTTCCATGCTTAGTGACAGCAGAAGTAAACCAGAAGCAATTGTGCATCAACTAACGGGCCGCAAAGAAGTAAAAGTGGTCTTTACTTCCTTTTTGCCCTTATGGTTTGAAAACACGACAACTGCGTGCACCGCAACTAACAATGATAACGTGTGCATTTTTACATTTCATTTGTAAAGTACCTTTGTGAATCTAGCCCTTTATCTTCTGCTGATTTAGAAAATTGTCGAACTTTCATTAAGACATATATATTTTTGAACAAACACAAGCTTTAAATTAATAATTCAGATTCGTGAGCATTTTGACAATTTTCACACACTTTGACAAGAAAGAAATGATTTCCGCATTGTAGGGTACTTGTTCTTAGCTTCGAAGGCATACTCATATTTAAAAGAAGACATATATCTGGTTCTTTGCAACACACTTTGTTTTACAATAGCAACAATAGTTTGAATTTACTTTGCCATTAAAAACTACACAATTGGGATGTTGCTAAACAAAAATGTGTGCATATGTTCACGTGAGGTTGAAGGTTTTCCTTGTAGTTAAATGTTTTTCCTATTCGTTTCCCAAAAACACTTTTAAAATAGTATCCTTTCATTTATGTACCCAAAAAGCACCCTTTTTCTATATAATAATAGTCTCACACTCTTGTTTGTAAAAATACTTTAGTATGTACAATGCAATTTCATCTATGAAGCATGTACAACAATGACCCATATGCCATCACATCCATTTATTTAGCTATATATTGATAGAAAAGTTAATAGAAGGCCCTCATTTTTGTCACCAAATTTTGCATATTAAACACATGCCCTCGTCCGATGTTATACTGGAAAATTGGCTATAACTCTACTACAAAAGGTAATTTATGAGTAAATCTTTTTTCCATCGAGCTTGTTGTTTGAAAAACTACATCTTCCGAAATAGTCTCAAATGCTGTTCGGCAGCAATATCATTTTTTAAGTGAAAGTGAATAATTTAGATATAAGTAAACTCTCACAATGATGTCCCTTTTATCAATTTAAAATCACTGCCAAAAGATATAAAGAGAGAAAAAACTCAGAATCCAAATCTCAAGTGGATTATTTCCTTCTGAAATTGCTCATTATTTCACTTGATCACAATGATGACTATTGTTTGTTGCCAAATTTTCTAAGAACCTAAACCCTTTGAAATTATTTCAGACTGGTTCTTCCTTTGAGCTAATGGAGTGGTGCCTTCAATTTACAGCAATCCATATATTTTCCCCACCCCTCTAAACTGATGGAGAGTTTAGAATCATCCATAGTGTAACGAATACTACACGTGCAAATTCTTTGAAGTGGATTGGTCAAATGCTAACATATTTAATTCATATGTTGTCCATAAATGTTTTTGAGTGGTAGAGCTTAATCTATTAAACGTCTAAATAACATTTGTTTAAGGAAGGACAGAAAGTGAACACAGGAATTAGATCTGCCGCCTTCAAGCTTACACCTAGGACACAAAGAATCGCTGCAATAGCCCTTCTTCGTGGACTTTAACAATTTGTGGCTCCAGACAATGGCTAATGCTGACTTTTTAGGTTATCACTCCCGTGAATGGAGTGGGCCTCATGGTAATCAGGCCTGAGTTTGTTGAGGGTGGAATAAACAGTCTGGATCTTTATATTGTCTCCATTTTTAAAAATAGCATCCAACAATGCATTTTTACACAACTCATCTTGCTAAAATAAATATATGCATAAAAAATATGTCTGTGAAATGTGTCGTGTAGTTGTTGTAATGATGATAATCCTGCCCCACAAAAAGTATCCCTGCATTTTCCAAACAAGACAATTAACATTCCAGCAAATAGAGGGAATGAATTTGTTACCCCTCAGTGGCGTGTACCTATTGCATTTCATAACTTTAAAAGTGCGTCACAAGGACTGCAAGAAAGTAAATGAAAATCAAATAGTCTTTGTTAGACCTGACAGCCTTAGGGTAGTCACCCCTAACTTTTTGCCTGCCTCCCTCCAATTTTTTGGACACTGTTTTTGCTGGTTTATAGACTCTGCGCACTTTACCACTGCTAACCAGTGCTAAAGTGCATATGCTCTCTCCCTTAAAACATGGTAACCTGGAATCATACCTGATTGGACTATTAATTTACTTATAAGTCCCTAGTAAGGTGCACTTTATGTGCATAGGGCTGGTAAATTAAATGCTACTAGTGGGCCTGCAGCACTGGTTGTGCCACCCACTTAAGTAGCCCCTTTTTCCTTGTCTCAGGCCTGCCATTGCAAGGCCTGTGTGTGCAGTTTCACTGCCACCTCGACTTGGCATTTAAAAGTACTTGCCAAGCCTAGAACTCCCCTTTCTCTACATATAAGTCACCCTTAAGGTGTGCCCTAGGTAACCCCTAGGGCAGGGTGCTGTGTAGGTAAAAGGCAGGACATGTACCTGTGTAGTTATATGTCCTGGTAGTGTAAAACTCCTAAATTCGTTTTCACACTACTGAGAGGCCTGCTCCCTTCATAGGCTAACATTAGGGCTGCCCTCATACACTGTTGAAGTGGCAGCTGCTGATCTGAAAGGAGCAGGGAGGTCATATTTAGTATGGCCAGAATGGTAATACAAAGTCCTACTGACTGGTGAAGTCGGATTTAATATTACTATTCTAGAAATGCCACTTTTAGAAAGTGAGCATTTCTTTGCACTTAAATCCTTCTGTGCCTTACAATCCACGTCTGGCTGGGCTTGGTTGACAGCTCCTTGTGCATTCACTCAGACACACCCCAAACACAGGGTACTCAGCCTCACTTGCATACATCTGCATTTTGAATGGGTCTTCCTGGGCTGGGAGGGTGGAGGGTCTGCTCTCACACAAAGGACTGCCACACCCCCTACTGGGACCCTGGCAGACAGGAGTAAACTGAAAGGGGACCTGGTGCACTTCTTAGCCACTCTTTGAAGTCTCCCCCACTTCAAAGGCACATTTGGGTATAAAACAGGGCCTCTGCCCTACCTCATCAGACACTTGCTGGAGAAGAAACCTGAACCAGAAACTACATCCTGCCAAGAAGAACTGCCTGGCTGCTCAAAGGACTCACCTGTCTGCTTTCTACAAAGGACTGCTGCCTTGCTGTTGCCCTGCTGTCTTGCTGAACTCTTGTCTGGCTGTGAAAGTGCTCTCCAAGGGCTTGGATAGAGCTTGCCTCCTGTTCCTTGAAGTCTCAGGACCAAAAAGACTTCTTCCTTTCACTTGGACGCTCCGTGCGCCGAAAATTTCGACGCACAGCTTGTTTCGCGGCGAGAAAAACACGGCACACCGACGCTGATCGACGCGACGCCCTCGGGACACTCGAGACTTCGACGCACAACCTCGCAAGGACAAAGCCGCCCGACTTTCCAGGAGAAATCGACGCGACGCCTACCGTGAGCGCGAAACTTTGACGCACGGCCTCGCAAGGACAACGCCGCCCGACTTCCAAGGAGAAATTGACGCGACGCCTGCCGTGAGACCAAAATTTCGACGCACGGCCTCGCAAGGACAACGCCGCCCGACTTCCAAGGAGAAATCGACGCGACGCCTACCGTGAGATCGAAACTTCGACGCGCAGCCCCGCAGAACGACGCGCAGCCGGAAAACAAGCAGGAGAATCCACGCACAGACCCGGGACATCTGGTAATCCCCGCGACCCACAAAAAGAGACTGTCTGCGCTCCGGAAAACGACGCCCGACTTCCCCGCGTGGAAAAGAACGACGCAAGTCTGTGTGTGCTGAGGAGAAATCGACGCACACACCCTTTTTTCCGCGCATCTCTTCTCCTGTGGCCCTCTGAGGAGATTTCCCACCAGAAACCAGGTACTCTGTGCTTGAAAGAGACTTTATTGCTTTTTAAAGACTTAAGACACTTTATATCACTTCCCTGTGATATTTCTACAATTTTCCATTGCAACTTTATTCTCTTTGACCTACAATTATCCTGATAAATATTATATATATTTTTCTAAACACTGTGTGGTGTATTTTTGTGGTGCTATATGGTGGTATTGTATGATTTATTGCACAAATACTTTACACATTGCCTTCTAAGTTAAGCCTGACTGCTCGTGCCAAGCTACCAGAGGGTGGGCACAGGATAATCTTGGATAGTGTGTGACTTACCCTGACTAGAGTGAGGGCTTTTGCTTGGACAGAGGGTAACCTGACTGCCAACCAAAAACCCCATTTCTAACATTGGTGATCAGCGGTGAGGATAGGACTTGTATTTGTGCAGTGACATACAGTAGCTAAGTATCTCACTACCTACCCACAGTTGAAGGTCAACTTGGTTTTTATCTCTTTTTGAAAATCCGTTTTTTTCCTGACAATTTTCAAAAACTAAATCCTCACTCAACATGTCTCTGACTGGGTCTCAGACAGGAGACTTTGACCTAGTCCAGTTGGATACATACACGGTCAAACAACTAAGAGGATTCTGCAGGGCATTAAGGGTACCCACCCAAGGGGCCTCCAGAAAGGAGGACTTTCAAGTGGCGCTGAGGGCCTGGGCAGAAGCCCATTTAGAGGATGATGAGGAAGGGGAGCCAGAAAATGGCCCCTCAGAAGGATTTTCACTATCTATGGATGGTGTTACCACTGCAATTGTGCACCCTTCCAGACCAGGGAGCAGTGTCTCCATGCAAAGCCTGACCGCAGAGGAAAGGAGAGAGGAAAGGGAGTTCCAATTGCAAATGGCAAAACTGAAAATTGAGGCGCAACAGGAGGAGAGGAGGGCAGAAAGAGAAGCCAAACAAGCTGAGGCTGAAAGAGCAGCCAAACAGATTGAAGCTGAAAGGACAGCCAAACAGATTCAAGCAGAAGCTGAAAGGGCAGCCAAACAAGCAGAAGCTGAAAGAGCAGCCAAACAAGTGGAAGCTGAAAGAGCTTTGGCTGAAAAGAAACTATTGTTGGCTCATGAACTGAGTCTCAAGGAGCTGGAGATCAAGGCAAGACAGTCTGAATCCAGCAATAATGGTGGCAGCATACAGACAGGACCTGCTGGAGAAAAGAAGGTTCGTATACCCAAAAATGTGGTGCCCAGTTTTGTGGTGGGAGATGACATAGATAAATGGTTAGCTGCTTATGAAGTTGCACTAAGGGCTCATGAGGTTCCTGAAGGGCAATGGGGGGTAGCTATGTGGGGTTATGTGCCGCCATTGGGGAGGGACACACTTCTCACATTGGATCCACCGGATCAAAACACATACCCACTCCAGAAAGCCACTTTACTTGCCAAGTTTGGGCTGACCCCTGAGGGATACCGTCAGAGGTTCAGGGACAGCACCAAACAAACCACACAAACATGGGTAGATTTCTTTGATTTCTCTAGTAAGGCACTGAATGGATGGGTGCGGGGCAACAAAGTAGCAGATTATAAAGGTTTATATGACTTGATCCTGAGAGAGCATATGCTTAATGTTACTTATACAGATTTGCGCCAGCACCTAGTGGATAGTAAGCTGACTGATCCCAGGAAGCTTTCTGAGGAGGCGGACCTCTGGGTTAGCACCCGAGTGTCCAAAAAGGTACCGGGGGGGACTCCCACAAAGGTGGTCAGGGTTCCCATCAGAAGAAAGAGGGGGGAGATAAACTTACAGATAAGGAACTCTCTAAAGGCCCCCAAAAGAATTCCCAGGGAGGGGGTGGCAACCCTTCCTTTTCCAAATTTGGGAAAAAGCCAGGGACATTTGACAGGGCAGGAAAATCTAGCCCCAAATGCATGGAGTGTTACCAATATGGTCACTACAAAGGCGATCCACAGTGCCCCAAGAGGGCACCGTCCACTACCGGACAGGCACCTGGGTTGACTAGTGTAGCACTCGGGGGGAGATGGACCCAACTAGCTTTGGGGAGCAGGTAGAGATTTCCCTAGTGTCCCTGGGAGAAGGAGAAATGGTGCCCAAGGCCCACATGCCCAGAAATACTTCCAAGTACCGGCAGTGGGTCACCATTGATGGGCAGAGGGTGGAGGCTCTGCGTGACACAGGAGCCAGTATGACTACTATCAAGAGTCAGCTGGTGTCAGCAGAGCAGATAATCCCTAATACATTCCACCAGGTCAGAGTAGCTGACAATCGCGAGAGTCACCTACCGGTGGCTCTGGTTCCCTTTGAGTGGGGGGGGGTCTCTGGTACTCTGAAAGTAGCTGTGAGTCCTGCCATGCCTGTAGATTGTCTGTTAGGCAATGACCTTGAGCACACTGCTTGGAAAGAAGTGGAGCTCAGGTCTCACCTGGAGATGTTAGGGTTACCTGAGTGGGTCTGCATGACCACACGGTCCATGGCTGACCGAGAGGGAAGTCAAGGGCATCTGGAGCCTGGAACGATGGCCCAGAGAGCTGCCAGGAGGAGGGACCAGGGGTGCGGGAAACCGGCCCCAGCTGTTCCCACAGTGGCTGACGGGGCTCCTGAGGAGGAGGCTTCCGAGCCAACTGGGGAAGACATTGCCGCCCTAGGTGACTTACCTGAGCTTGCTGGCTGGCAAGTTGAGGGTGGACCCACCAGGGAGGAATTCTGCAAGGCGCAGAAAGAATGTCCCACTCTAGAAGGTTTGAGGAAACAAGCCTCAAACCAGGCAGCCGGCGACGCCTCTGGCGATCACCACCTATATTGGGAGAATGATCTCCTCTACAGTGAGCCTAAGGTTCCGGGCTTTGGGGCAGCACGTGTGCTGGTGGTCCCCCAATGTTACCGAACCTTCCTACTGGGTCTGGCTCACGACATTCCCCTGGCAGGACATTTGGGGCAGGGCAAGACCTTTAACAGGCTTGTCACCCACTTTTATTGGCCCAAAATGAGGACACACTCAGACAAGTTCTGCAGATCCTGTCCTACCTGCCAGGCCAGTGGTAAAGCAGGAAAAAGGGTTAAAACCCCCCTGATTCCACTTCCTGTCGTTGGCACCCCCTTTGAAAGGGTGGGCATCGACATTGTTGGTCCCTTGGACCCCAAAACTGCCTTAGGCAACAGGTTCATCCTGGTTTTGGTGGACCATGCCACCCGTTACCCAGAGGCAATCCCTCTAAGGACAGTAACTGCACCGGTGGTGGCCAGAACCCTGATGGGGATATTTACCCGTGTGGGATTCCCCAAGGAAATAGTGTCTGACAGAGGCACTAACTTCATGTCTGCATACATGAAGTCTCTGTGGGATGCGTGTGGTGTAACTTACAAGTTCACCACACCCTATCACCCCCAGACGAATGGTCTTGTGGAGAGATTCAACAAGACCCTGAAAGGCATGATTGGTGGCCTCCCTGAGGCCATGAGGCGTATGTGGGACGTCCTCTTACCATGCCTTCTCTTTGCTTATAGAGAGATCCCCCAGAGAGGGGTAGGGTTCAGTCCCTTTGAACTTCTCTATGGGTACCCTGTCAGGGGACCCTTAAGCATTGTCCAGGAGGGATTGGAGAAAGCTCCAAAGACACCCCCTCAGGATGTGGTCAGCTATATGTTGGCCCTCCGCAACCAGATGACCCGCTTCTGGAAAGAAGCCCAAGATAACCTTGAGGCCAGTCAAGAGGTGATGAAACAATGGTATGACCAGAAGGCCACCCTGGTAGAGTTTCAACCTGGAGATAAAGTGTGGGTAATGGAGCCAGTAGAGCCCAGAGCTCTCCAGGACCGCTGGTCTGGCCCATTTGAAATAAAGGAGCGGAAAGGGGAGGCCACTTACCTAGTGGACCTCAAAACCCCTAGGAATCCCCTAAGGGTGCTCCATGTGAACCGACTAAAAGCTCATTTTGAGAGGTCGGAGATCAACATGCTTCTGGTCACAGATGAAGGAACGGAAGAGGAGAGTGAACCTCTCCCCGACCTCCTCTCTGCCCAAGAAGGTGATGGGTCAGTAAGCGGGGTCATTCTGTCTGACTCCCTGACTCTAAATCAGAAAGGAGACTGTTATGAGCTGTTGGAGCAGTTCTCCCCCCTGTTCTCCCTTACTCCTGGGCTGACCCACCTCTGTGTTCATGATATTGACACCGGTGACAGTCTCCCTGTGAAAAACAAAATTTACAGGTTGTCGGATAAGGTGAAGGCCAGCATCAAGGAGGAGGTCTCCAAGATGTTGACTCTAGGGGTCATTGAGAAATCCAGTAGTCCCTGGGCCAGCCCAGTGGTATTGGTCCCTAAGGCTACTGCCCCAGGTGCGAAGCCAGAACTCCGGTTCTGTGTGGACTACCGGGGTCTCAACTCAGTCACACGGACTGATGCTCACCCCATCCCCCGAGCTGATGAGCTCGTGGACAGGCTAGGCGCTGCCAAGTTCCTGAGTACGTTTGATCTTACTTCAGGGTACTGGCAGATCGGCCTAACTGAGGGGGCCAAGGAAAGATCCGCATTTTCAACCCCGGATGGCCATTACCAGTTCCGGGTGATGCCGTTTGGGTTGAAAAATGCCCCCGCTACCTTCCAACGGTTGGTTAACGGGGTCCTAGCTGGCAAGGATGCCTTCTGTGCAGCCTACCTGGATGACATAGCTGTCTACAGTTCCAGCTGGGAGGAACACCTGCTTCACCTCAAGGAGGTGCTTCAGGCCCTGCAACAGGCAGGCCTGACCATCAAGGCCAGTAAGTGCCAGATTGGGCAGGGTTCCGTGGTGTACTTAGGACACCTAGTGGGTGGTGGCAAGGTGCAGCCACTCCAGGCCAAGATTGAAACTATCAAGGCCTGGCAACCACCCCGTACACAAACGGAGGTGAGAGCCTTTCTAGGCCTCACAGGATACTACCGCCGATTTGTCAAGGGCTATGGTACCATTGTCACACCCTTGACAGAACTCACTTCCAAGAAGCAACCTAAGTTGGTGAATTGGACAGAGGCTTGTCAGAAAGCCTTTGACGCCCTGAAGGAAGCCATGTGCACGGCCCCCGTACTCATGGCCCCTGACTTCTCCCAGGAATTTATCGTGCAGACAGACGCTTCAGAGCATGGCATACGGGCAGTCCTAGCACAGCTGAATGAGGAGGGCAGAGATCAACCGGTAGTCTTTATTAGCAGAAGGCTATTACCACGGGAACAGAGGTGGAGTGCTATTGAACGAGAAGCTTTTGCTGTGGTCTGGGCACTAAAGAAGCTAAGACCCTACCTGTTTGGGACTCACTTCCGGGTTCAGACAGACCACAGGCCCCTCAGATGGCTCATGCAGATGAGGGGTGAGAATCCAAAACTCTTGAGGTGGTCCATTTCCCTACAGGGGATGGACTTTACGGTGGAACATCGCCCAGGGGTTGACCACGCCAATGCTGATGGTCTCTCCAGGTACTTCCGCCTTAGCGATGAGAGCTCCCAGGAGGTCGGGTAGCTCTCCCCACTTTCAGCTGGGGGGGACACATGTTAGACCTGACAGCCTTAGGGTAGTCACCCCTAACTTTTTGCCTGCCTCCCTCCAATGTTTTGGACACTGT
The DNA here is from genome assembly GCF_031143425.1 of Pleurodeles waltl. Classification (NCBI taxonomy): domain Eukaryota; kingdom Metazoa; phylum Chordata; class Amphibia; order Caudata; family Salamandridae; genus Pleurodeles; species Pleurodeles waltl. The sequence goes on from NC_090442.1 coordinate 350,548,960, forward strand.
TTTTGCGGGTTTATAGACTCTGCGCACTTTACCACTGCTAACCAGTGCTAAAGTGCATATGCTCTCTCCCTTAAAACATGGTAACCTGGAATCATACCTGATTGGACTATTAATTTACTTATAAGTCCCTAGTAAGGTGCACTTTATGTGCATAGGGCTGGTAAATTAAATGCTACTAGTGGGCCTGCAGCACTGGTTGTGCCACCCACTTAAGTAGCCCCTTTTTCCTTGTCTCAGGCCTGCCATTGCAAGGCCTGTGTGTGCAGTTTCACTGCCACCTCGACTTGGCATTTAAAAGTACTTGCCAAGCCTAGAACTCCCCTTTCTCTACATATAAGTCACCCTTAAGGTGTGCCCTAGGTAACCCCTAGGGCAGGGTGCTGTGTAGGTAAAAGGCAGGACATGTACCTGTGTAGTTATATGTCCTGGTAGTGTAAAACTCCTAAATTCGTTTTCACACTACTGAGAGGCCTGCTCCCTTCATAGGCTAACATTAGGGCTGCCCTCATACACTGTTGAAGTGGCAGCTGCTGATCTGAAAGGAGCAGGGAGGTCATATTTAGTATGGCCAGAATGGTAATACAAAGTCCTACTGACTGGTGAAGTCGGATTTAATATTACTATTCTAGAAATGCCACTTTTAGAAAGTGAGCATTTCTTTGCACTTAAATCCTTCTGTGCCTTACAATCCACGTCTGGCTGGGCTTGGTTGACAGCTCCTTGTGCATTCACTCAGACACACCCCAAACACAGGGTACTCAGCCTCACTTGCATACATCTGCATTTTGAATGGGTCTTCCTGGGCTGGGAGGGTGGAGGGTCTGCTCTCACACAAAGGACTGCCACACCCCCTACTGGGACCCTGGCAGACAGGAGTAAACTGAAAGGGGACCTGGTGCACTTCTTAGCCACTCTTTGAAGTCTCCCCCACTTCAAAGGCACATTTGGGTATAAAACAGGGCCTCTGCCCTACCTCATCAGACACTTGCTGGAGAAGAAACCTGAACCAGAAACTACATCCTGTCAAGAAGAACTGCCTGGCTGCTCAAAGGACTCACCTGTCTGCTTTCTACAAAGGACTGCTGCCTTGCTGTTGCCCTGCTGTCTTGCTGAACTCTTGTCTGGCTGTGAAAGTGCTCTCCAAGGGCTTGGATAGAGCTTGCCTCCTGTTCCTTGAAGTCTCAGGACCAAAAAGACTTCTTCCTTTCACTTGGACGCTCCGTGCGCCGAAAATTTCGACGCACAGCTTGTTTTGCGGCGAGAAAAACGCCGCACACCGACGCTGATCGACGCGACGCCCTCGGGACGCTCAAGACTTCGACGCACAACCTCGCAAGGACAAAGCCGCCCGACTTTCCAGGAGAAATCGACGCAACGCCTACCGTGAGCGCGAAACTTTGACGCACGGCCTCGCAAGGACAACGCCGCCCGACTTCCAAGGAGAAATCGACGCGACGCCTGCCGTGAGACCAAAATTTCGACGCACGGCCTCGCAAGGACAACGCCGCCCGACTTCCAAGGAGAAATCGACGCGACGCCTACCGTGAGATCGAAACTTCGACGCGCAGCCCCGCAGAACGACGCGCAGCCGGAAAACAAGCAGGAGAATCCACGCACAGACCCGGGACATCTGGTAATCCCCGCGACCCACAAAAAGAGACTGTCTGCGCGCCGGAAAACGACGCCCGACTTCCCCGCGTGGAAAAGAACGACGCAAGTCTGTGTGTGCTGAGGAGAAATCGACGCACACACCCCTTTTTCCGCGCATCTCTTCTCCTGTGGCCCTCTGAGGAGATTTCCCACCAGAAACCAGGTACTCTGTGCTTGAAAGACACTTTATTGCTTTTTAAAGACTTAAGACACTTTATATCACTTCCCTGTGATATTTCTACAATTTTCCATTGCAACTTTATTCTCTTTGACCTACAATTATCCTGATAAATATTATATATATTTTTCTAAACACTGTGTGGTGTATTTTTGTGGTGCTATATGGTGGTATTATATGATTTATTGCACAAATACTTTACACATTGCCTTCTAAGTTAAGCCTGACTGCTCGTGCCAAGCTACCAGAGGGTGGGCACAGGATAATCTTGGATAGTGTGTGACTTACCCTGACTAGAGTGAGGGCTTTTGCTTGGACAGAGGGTAACCTGACTGCCAACCAAAAACCCCATTTCTAACAGTCTTATGGAATACTTTGTTATGGTAGCTGGGATCAGTGAAATGGAAAAGTGAACCAAAGACTTCTCGTCAGGATAAAACATATGTATCTAGCGTTGAAAGGCAAATCTGAGGACAAGTGAGTGGAGGGATTAAGGGCCATATGTACGAACACTTTTTCCCATAGACACAGAATGGGTAAAAACCTTTGCTACATCTGTCCCTAAATGTATTCTTATTTGGCAGCGATTGCTGCCCAGTGATCAAATAGAGATTCATGTAAGCCCACTTCTCCTTTCCTGAAGAGTAATTTCAAATGTTTTATACATGTCTTTCTATGTGACGTCCCCATAAAAAACAGCTTACAGTTCAAACTATGTGGTTATTAATATTAGTAGGAAACATATGGGAACAACGCAAATGAGAAATAATAATGTAGGGAAAATTGCAATTTTTATTATAACAGACCTACCAATCATGCTAATTGTTATTAGATGTCAATTCTCGAGATTAACTTTAACCTTCTGGGATAGTGGCTCATGATTATTTCAACTACACTTTTCACATCAGCTGTAATATTTAGTCCAATATATGTGGCGTACTGAAGTATCCAGTTGATCTAATATGTAGCTTGTTGCACTACGTATCTAATATGTAGTTTGTTACACTATGTTTAATTTTTGTATGTTGGTACCCAGAGAATTCTCCAAATTGTGCTGCTTCTTACTGTGTTGAGGTACAGCAGTGGTCAAGTCTGCCTATAATGACATCATCTGCATTTACAGTATGTGCAGCATTTGCAGTTTTAATAGTTTTATATGGAATCAATATCCCTATAAAATAGTAAGTAGCTCAGAAATGATTGTAAATATAATGAAAATAAAAAAGAACAAGGGCCTGCCCCGTGAGCACTTCTAGTGATTTGTACTGGGGATCATGTTGCCTCGTTATTATTAAATTGACTGTGGATTTCCTTTGAAAGCACCATTACCATTAAATGATAAATCTAAACCCAACTCCCTCATTATCAGCCAGCGGTATCACCAGGGTTCCGGACTGAAGCTTTTTCTTCATGGAGCTGGATCATTGCCAATGGGCGGCTCCTCCACTAAGGCGTAGAAAGGTCGCCCCACTGGATTGTGGGAAAAGGAAAAAAAAATGATAATACAGCAATGTTATTGTCATTTTATTTTTCCTGGTAGTAAGGGGCGGGGCTGGGCTGGAGGGAGGGGACCGGAGCAGGGCTGTAGGAGAGGTTTTGCAGTCTAAAGTATGTGTTAGAAATGGGATCTTTGGTTGACAGTCAGGTTACCGCTTGTTCAAACAAGGACCCTCACTATAGTCAGGGTAAAAGAGAATCACCCTCAGCTAACCCCTGCTTACCCGCTTAGTAGCTTGACAGAGCAGTAGGTTTAACTCCAGAGTGCTAGGTGTAAAGTATTTGTACCAAAACACACACAGTAACTTAATGAAAACACTACAAAATGACACAACACAGGTTTAGAAAAATAGGAAATATTTATCTAAAGAAAACAAGACCAACACGACAAAAATACACAATACACAAGTCAAGTTATCAATTAAAAATCAAAAAGACTTTAAGTAGTTTTAAATACACACTAACACTGTTAGCGTGAAAACGTACCTTGGGTGCGCTCAAAAAGGGCTTGCGATGTGTTGATTCTACTCACACGCGGGACCTTGCGTAGATTCTCCTTTCACTGGGTCGAAGTGCTTCTCTCTGCAGGAGAGCAATGTGTCGAACTGGTCAGCACTCTCGGGTCCGGGCAGGCCTTGCGTTGTTTTTACACGCCCAGCCGTACTTGAGTCAGAAATCCAGCCGCACGATGATCCGAAAACCACGCAGCGTGGTTTGGGATCTCCCAGCCTCCATCAGCGATGTTGCGCGTCATTTCTCCTGCTCTGTGCATCGATTCTTCGGCAGCGTTCCTGGCGAGCATTGATTTTCAGCTGCGGAGCTGGTGGCGCGTCGTTTCTTCAGCCGCAGATCGGAGTTGCATCAATCTTTTTCCCGCATAGCGCTCTGTGCGTGGATTTCCTTCTCTTTAGGCTGCCAGCTTCTCCTTTCAGGGTCCCAGGAACTGGATGGGCACCACAGGGCAGAGTAGGAGTCTCTCCAGAGACTCCAGGTGCTGGCAGAGAGAAGTTTTTGCTGTCCCTGGGACTTCAAACAACAGGAGGCAAGCTCTAAATCAAGCCCTTGGAGATTTCTTCTCAAGATGGAAGGCACACAAAGTCCAGTCTTTGCCCTCTTACTCTGGCAGAACTGCAGGATAGCTCTTCTTCCTCAGCTCTTCAGCTCTTGTCCAGGCAGAGGTTCCTCTTGTTGCCAGAAGTGTTTCTAAAGTCTGTGGTTTTGGGTGCCCTTCTTATGCCCAATTTCTCCTTTGAAGTAGGCCTACTTCAAAGGAAAGTCTATTTTGAATGTGAAATTCTGCCTTGCCCAGGCCAGGCCCAAGACACTGACCAGGGGGTTGGAGACTGCATTGTGTGAGGACAGGCACAGCCCTCCCAGGTGTAAGTGACCACTCCACCCCTCCCTCCTAGCACAGATGGCTCATCAGGATATGCAGGCTATACCCCAGCTCCCTTTGTGTCACTGTCTAGTGTGAGGTGCAACCAGCCCAACTGTCAAACCGGCCCAGACAGGGGATCCACAAACAGGCAGAGTCACAGAAATGGTATAAGCAAGAAAAATGCCCACGTTCTAAAAGTGGCACTTTCAAACACAGAATCTTAAAATCAGCTTTACTAAAAGATGTATTTTTAAATTGTGATCTCAGAGACTCCAAACTCCACATGTCCATCCGCTCCCAAAGGGAATCTACTCTTTAATCAGATTTAAAGGTAGCCCCCATGATAACGTATGAGAGGGACAGGCCTTGCAACAGTGAAAAACGAATTTAGCAATATTTCACTGTCAGGACATATAAAAAACAATACTATATGTCCTACCTTATCCATATACTACACCCCGCCCTTGGGGCTACCTAGGGCCTACCTTAGGGGTGTCTGACATGTAAGAAAAGCGAAGGTTTAGGCCTGGAAGTCGAATTTACAGTTAAAACTGCACACAAAGACACTGCTGTGGCAGGTCTGAGACATGATTACAGAGCTACTTATGTGGGTGGCACAACCCGTGCGGCAGGCCCACTAGTAGCATTTGGTTTACAGGCCCTGGCACCTTCAGTGCACTTTACTGGAGACTTACTAGTAAATCAAATATGCCAAACATGGCTAAGCCAATTACATACACATTTTGTACAGGAGTACTTGCACTTTAGGACTGGTTAGCAGTGGTAAAGTGCCCAGAGTAACAAAAACAGTAAAATCAGAGTCCAGCACACATCAACAACCTGGGAACAGAGGCAAAAAATTAAGGGAGGCCACACCAAGGATGAAAAGTCTAAAAGTATGCATGTCTGTTTGGCCGGCCGTGTTTGGCCAGCCAAACAGACATGTGCACTCTGCATGTTCTCTACCCTGCTGTATTGGACAGTCAAGTGGAGAACATGCCCAGGCTCCCACTCCCAGTCTAAGCGACAAAGCAGGCCGCTCAGACCAATCACAATGCTGTTGTCAAGCTGGTGACAGCAGCGTCATGATTGGCTGGGAGCCTGTGTGCAGCCAAGATGAGAAAGAGGATGAGGACGAAGGGGAGACAAATGCGTCTCCCCTCAAAGGTAAACATTTTTTTAACTGTTTTATTTTTTGTCATCCCCCTTTGTCCCACCCTGTTCCATCCCCCCCTGCCACCTCCATTGAGTGGAAGCTACTACTGGGTCCACACAGCAGCAATGTCAAATAATGTGAGTGAGAATCTTTGATAACAGTGAGATACAATATCAGCAATTAACGTGCTCAATCTGATCAACGTAAATTTTGAATATATTTTCGCATCATTTATTTTTTTTGTTTATTTAAAATGATAAAACACAAACATTCCGATGTGGTTATTTTAGGATTGAGGGACTAAGCTCTAACTGACAGTGAGATCATCTAGCATATATAAAAAAGAAAAAGTAGGGTCACTACAGAAGGGCCAGGTCTTTAATAGTTTCTTAGGGTCCAATATAGATTTTTCCAGCTGAAGTTTGTGGCTCTGCGGAACCTGGGTACATTGATGCATGCAGCTTTTTCGGAATGCATACTCCATTTTGGGATGTAGAAAGAGAATGTTTTAGTCAAAGGACTAGGGCCCTCATTACGACTTCAGCGGTCTTTTGTAAAGACCACTGTCATCGCGGGTGCCCAAAGACCTTTGCGGTCCGAAGACTGCCGTATTAGGAGTCACTTGAGGATTTCTGCCCATTTAAGGGTGGAAATCCAACATTGTCAGCCTGACCGACGGTGGGTGAGAGGCGGTTCCACCCCCAGCACCGCCATGCCAAAAGGACTCTGATCATCATATTAAGAAACGTAATACAGCAGAGCAGTTCCTGCACAGCGGTGAAAATGCAGTCACCTATCCAATCCGGGGTGACCACCTCGCCCAGACAGGTAGGTGGACCCTCCGGAAGGGTGGGAGGGTGTGTGGTGTGTATATGGGTGTGGTGTGTGCATGTATGTGTATGTGTGCGTGAGTGCATATATATTTGTATGCAGGGTGTGTATGTCTGAATGGAAGTAGGAAGAGGGGGTGTTGTGCTGCGAGTGAGTATGTGTGTTTATTGGAATGCATGCGAGTAGGGATGTTTGTGTGAGTGCGTGAGAGTGAGTATGTGTGTGTATCAGGATGCATGTGAGTAGGGGTTTGTGTGGGTGTGTGCGAGTAAGTATGTGTGTGTGTTGGGATGCGTACAAGTAGGGGTGTTTGTGTGGGTGCATGCGAGTGAGTATGTATGTGTATTGGAATGCGTGCAAGTAGGGGTGTTTGTGTGGGTGCGTGCGAGGGAGTGGGGGTGCATGCATGAAAGTGTGTTGGTGAGTGGGGGTGCGTGCATGAAAGTGTGTTGGTGAGTGGGGGTGCATGCATTAAAGTATGTTGGTTAGAGGAGGTGCATGCATAAAAGTGTGTTGATAAGTGGAGGGTGTATTAAAGTATGTTGGTGAGTGGGGGTGTGTGGATGAGTTGGGGTGCATGTGCTAGCTAAAGTAATGGAAATTCCTATCGCCGGGTACATTACAGCCAGAGTATTGATGGCGGTGCGACTGCCACAAAAAGCCTGGCAGTGTGCCGACTCGTAATACTGCAGGCGGTCTTACTGCTGCCACCGAGCCGGAGGAAAACAAAATAAAAAAATAGAAACATTGATACAATAGTAGGAAAAAATAGAACCATTACTAGAACAATGAAACTATGGATCAATCACTGCGAAAACAATTCATTTATACATTTCTTTTCAAGTTATTTTAATCAAGCGATACAATAGCCTAAATTAAACATATCACGATACTTCAAACAAAAATTACGTATCATACAAAGACGTAGTGTGTACATAAATCAACACAGATGTATATCATAACAATTCACTTCAACAAAAATGTACACCAGTCATCCTTTCATTTTCAAGAAATGTGGTTATTAGCAATGCTTTAACTGTTAATCAACATAGGAGATGGTTGCATCATATTCACATCTCTGTAAAAGACTACTATTGTTTGTACTTATAGAAAGATGCATATCATAACCATTTATTATAGGTTTTAATTAATATTGTTTCACAACCTCCCCCTAAACACAAAGTTGACACGTTTTGGCCCATTATAATTGTGGGCCTCTTCAGGACTATAGGAGAGCGAAGTACCTATCAAAAGAGAAAAGACTAATTAAACCAAAGAAACCTCAACCATAATTACTTATATTAAAGAAAAATTGTTAACAAAAGCGTTTTATGTGTCTCAACACACCGACCCTCATAATTTCAAAGTGAAGCACATGCCAAAAAGAGTGAAAAGCACAAAGTCAAAATAGCCCCTTCGTGTTTAAACCAATACACGTTAATTGCATTCAAAGTGGGGATAATATTACGATCAACTTAAGTGTTGCCAAACACTTAGTGCCTACCTTAGACAAAAGTTGTCAAAGATGCCAAATATGTATTGATGAGATTCAATTGAGAACACCTAGCAAATAAGAAAAAATAAATGGCTATCATATGACTCTAAACATAAAATTACATTGACATTCTCCAGTGTTATTCAACTTCAGCCAATTGAGCTTTAACAACTTACTTAATAAGGCGCAACTGTGTCCACAGCAAATGGTAACATGTTGTGTCTTGGTTACAGCTTTTTATCTTTTTTTGTATGTATATCGCTGATCGGAACTGAGTGCTTCGGCAAAGTTAGGAGAAATATGTATGTATATGCCACTCCCCAGTGTGTCTAACCTCCAGCGTGTCGATGCAGCCACGTGCCGCAACCAATCAAAATGATTGCCGCTTTGGTTATCACTTTACGCTGTCCCAATGAAGAAGGGGGCAACAGTGTTGCCAGATTTTAAAAGCCTTCTAAAGCCCAAAGCTGTTGAACGACCAGCCCAAAGTAAGCCCAAATGAACCGGTCCCTGCCCAAAAAGTAGCCCAAACATTAAACACTGAAATAATGCAATCGTAGGCTAAAGCAAACATTTCCTACCAGAGACCAGAATACAGTGACCCCAACTCTGTGAACTAAAACTTAAATTATTGGTAAAGGTCAGTATTTTATGTCAAATGCAAGCAATGGCTACGCTGAGCAGAGCATGACAAGAAGTGATGTAAATAATTTAGGCACTAAGATCACGAACAGAACCATGCAGTGAGGCTGAGCACTGACCGTGTACCCTCATTTCCCTTAGCTCTGCCAATGAGACCACATCTGTGCTTGCACTGCCTGAAACTGGAGTGCAATAAATGAATAAATCAGCTGAGCACACAGCTCAAAGTGCATTAAAAAAAAAGTATCGGAACAGTGATGCTGCATGCAAGTGTGGCTAAAAAAAAAACAAAATATTCTCTTTCAGGTAGCCACATACATAACTCATGCCTTAAACTAAAAAATTAAAAAGTTAAGTTAATCACTGTATATTATGAAACCTCTATTAGTTAATGCACTGAAAGGTCTGTGTGTGATCAAAAAGCCACAGAATTAAATCTTTGTTGCTGCAATGGAGAATTGTGTGTTGTGCAAATGTAAGTCATTAGGTTAAACTTGCATTACTGGCAGTATAAGATAGACTGCTACCAAACGTGCAAAAAAATGTTTCAGATAAAATGGTTTAAGTAATACCCAAACTGAATGATTTATTTTTATTTAACTGCCCTGCAAAGCATGCACTGCACAACTCAGGTTGTAACCCCCTTGCATTACAAGTAGAAAACAATAACTCTTTGTCAACACTAACCTTCATGTGATTCCATCCAGTGCTTTTGTGCTTGTTGTTTCCGGTGCTCTTTTTTCCTGCCTCAAGCATTTACTACAAGCAAAAGACACATATGGGAATGACAGAGAAATGCAAAAATGAAAAAGAGCGTCAGAAAGGGAGAGAGCAGAAAGCTGCAGGAGTGAGGTGAAATGGCCTAAAATGGACTAAAGAGGCCCAACATCACTTTAGGATTACGCTGCCCTAGTATTCCATGTTTGCACATTTAATTGCAGCAGCCGCGTGTTTAAGAGGAGAGCTCTGGACACCGTCACGTTTTTATTTATAAATTAAGCACTGGCTATGCCACTCATTCTTATTCAATCCTGCCATGCTTTAGATCCTATGCACTCACAATCCACAATTAGCCCCTGAATATTAAAAATAAGGAATACATCTACTCACAACAAGTCACAAAGGCACAAATTGAAGAACACTTACCTTGTCTTCCGCAGCTGCGCACCAACTGGCCGCACGTCAGTGTAGGTAGGGGCCCTAGGTAGCACCTATACAACAGGAAGGGGCCAGGAGGGTGTCTCCACTCTCCCAGGCCCCAATCTCACACTCTGGGGCCGGCTTTAATTCGGGGTCCAACTTCCAAGTGCACAACAGAAGAGACTTTTCCGGGGGGGGGGTGCACTACCACCACACCTGTGCAGGCTGAGGCTCGCGGCGGACCCAAGAGAAGAGCCACACATACCAGACCCCACCACGTGCGCAGCCAGCAGTGAGTAACAACTGCGCACTGACTCGCCTCGCACGCACGCGCCCAGCCGCCCATGCAGGCATTTTAAATAATGCTGTGGGGGCAGGCCAATAATTTTTGGCAGGGCCGTCAATTGGTAGCGCTTTCGCGCGCTAGTAGATTGACGGCCCTCTGCCCCAACAATTATTTCCATGAGATTGATGATCACACCACTTAGTGCATGCAGCCTCAGCATGCCGCCCGCAGTGCGCTCAGTCGCAGAGAAGAGAAGAGAGGCAGCAGCGCAGCCCGCGCTGCCGAACAGGCAGGCTCAGGGTCCAGGATGATGTCACACACTAGTGTGACTGACTAGTATGATGATGATGATCCATCATCCAATCAGCGCGGCGGCGGGGCCCGGACGGAGGGCGGCGCGCTGCTGGCTGCGCAGGTGGGGCCAGGCCATCAATTGGTAGCGCTTTCCGGCGCTAGTAGATTGACGGCCCTCTGCCCCAATTAGCAAGCAATATGGCCAATTGGCCATAGCAAGACACGTGGAGTCGAGAATGGGGCCTGGCCTGGGGCAGTGCATGTCTGGCAGCACCACCCTGCGGCACCGCCCTGCAAACAATTTTCCGCACAGAGGGCTAAAAATAGCCCAACAATTAGTCTCCCGCAATTGGGTTTTTTCCCCGCACAAATGGGAAAAATATTGCCCATTTGTGCGGGAAATCGCCCAATCTGGCACCACTGGGGGGCAAAAGCATCGGCTGCTTCCTCCATCAAAATATATACTTGTATTGAAACGCCTTCCGTGGCGGCCATCTTAGAATGGAGTAATATCTCTCTAACATTCTCTATGGCAGCCCTCTTGAGTATCTAACAACCATGACAGCTATCTTAAATTAGACTCTCTATATATGTATATACATATAAGGGACAACTTCCATGGTGGCCATCTTGAAACAGAATTATGTCTATCTTACATTCTCTGTGGTGGCCATCCTTAAGTTTATAATGTCAGTGGCGGCCATCTTAAGATGGACCTATACTCAGTATCCTAATCCCTTGTTAGGCACCCAAACAGGATTCATTTCACTTCAACATGGGGAAAGTATCCATAAATAAGCATCTATAAGGCCTATAGGAAAACACCATGGAGGTCTTTTAAAATAAAGATATATACATGTGTTGTATATCACAAGATAAAATCGATCTACAACTCGTCTTATCAAGATCAAATGATTAAATTCCAAAACAATAATTCTCAGTCAATTATCTATACATAAAGTGCTTCGGTTTCAAATCTTACTAAAGCAGAAGAACCATGGTCAAAGAGCTATTGAAACATTAATACCACAGTGAGTTCAGTGTAAGTTGTTACAAAACCATATAAGCATAAACTCCAGATTGTACCAGCCATAATAAACAATAAATGCATCATCAAATCAAATTGGAGAGTTGACAACCATTAAATTAGGAAAAATTGTTAAATCATTTGTTATTGTGTATTGCAGGGCAAAAAGGGAACTAAATTAAAGCCCATATTTCATCCAAGTTATTGAGGCCATGTTGAGCTGTTCCATAGTTCACGATAAACCTTGCTTCCATTTTGTCCAAAATAGTTGGTACTGAATGTTCACTTGGATATGCACGGCTACATAAAATAGGGGTGTTTGTGTGGGTGTGTGCAAGTAAGTATGTGTGTATATTGGAATGCGTGTGTGTAGGGTGTTTGTGTGGGTGCGTGTGAGCGAGTGGGGGTGCGTGCATGAAAGTGTTTTGGTGATTGGGGGTGCATGCATGGAAGTGTGTTGATGAGTGGGGGTGTGTGCATGAAAGTGTGTTGGTGAGTGGGGGTGCATGCATGAAGGTGTGCAGGTGAGTTGGGGTGCGTGTGCCGGCAACAGTAATGGAGATTGCTGTCGCCAGGTGCATTACTGCCAGAGTTTTCGTGGCAGTGCAACTGCCATGAAAAGCCTGGCGGTGTGCTGACTCCTAATACCACTGGTGGTCTGATGGCTGCCACTGGGCCAGAGGTACTCACCACTGGCTTGGCAGTCTGACCACCCTGGTGATGTTGGCAGCGTTGTGGCAGTTTGGCTGTGGCCAAACCGCAGCAGTCATAATACAGCGATAAGACCACCACCGCAAGTGTGGAGGTCTTCAGACCCCCACACTCGTAATGAGGGCCTACGTCGGTTGTCATGCAAAGCTTTGTGGACCAACCATAAAGCCTTAATACTGATTCTCTGCCAAACCATGAGGTAGTGAGGTTTTACCGTAAACAGGGTAATGGATGGCAATTTTGTAAGATAGCAGCTCTAGAAGTTGGATCACCATCTATCATAAATAGAATTTGTGTACCATCTGCATACATAAGTGATGTAATTCAATGTTTGCCAATCAATTCAGTCAAGAGAGTCATATGTAAATTATTATATTATATAATAGCATACACCCTTGAGGAACACTATACCTTAAAGTGTTTGTCCCTGAAAGATTTTTCTTCTTGTACAAGTTGAAACAAGTTCAAGACTCTGTCTGTGATCATTGATGCAGCAATGAGAAGTCTACAGTAACAAATGCAGCAGACAGATCCCCTTATATTAGTCTTTCCGACAAAGCGCAATATGCGTAGAACCCAAGGTCATCTAACTATGTCGTGACTATGCTTTCTGTGCTACAGACACCAAGAAAACCTACTTGAGTTGGACGGAGGAGGTTTTGATTACCTATGAAAGCGGCAAGTTGATTGTGCCCCCTCCAGAAACTTTAAAAGATCTAAGCAGTCAGGATCAAGTTCTGATTTCTTTAACAGAGGGAGAATCCTGGCCTTATTTAATGTAAGTTGTATTTTACCAGCTGCCAAGAGATTTTTTTATAATAGATTTAATTTCTACTTGTAAGTTTTATATGAGCTTTTTAATCATTCTAGCTGATAGGAAGTTCCCCCTGCAGCCAGAAGACTTGCTACTTTACACAAGGGCTAAGCAATCTTCCTCGCTCAATGCTTTGAACTGACTAAACTTTCCAGGATTATCATTATGATCAGTTTTAAGGATGACAGGTTCATTGGTAATCTGTAATGTTGCAAGGTAGGATTATCACTTATTACTGTTGATTAACCTCTCTAGTGCGGGCATCAGCCACTGGCCAATGACCACACACCCTCCATGGTGCAGGTCACGACCAGTGGCTGATGCCAGGGAGGAGTTTGAAAAATTCTCCAGTGCTTGTTTTTTTAATTTAATACCCTCTCAGGAGACATGGAAGAGCTTCCATATCTCACTCTACCCCCACCGCCCCTCTGTGACGTCAGCGCGCTGCGAGGAACGCTGGCGCTACACTTTGTTTTCCCCACCGGAGCAGGAAGCAGCAGGTAAGGCCGGTTTCTGCTAAGGAAGGCCTCGTTTGAAAGAGGAGATTTTCCCCTTTCAAACGAGGCCTTCCCAAAAGGGTTTCCTGGCAACGCTGCAATCCACGGCCAGGAAACCCCACTAGACACCATGGATTACACTTTGCGGGGTCGGCCTCCTCTCAAAATGGGCCTCCCCGGGGGCATATTTAAAAAAAAAAATGTTAGTTGAAAAATAGTTTTACATTTTTTTTTTTTTATTTAACTGACAGGAGGTCGCCCATGAGCAGGCCTGTTGGGGCAATTTTTTTAAATAGCTGTATGTTTTACCTGGGGGCCACGTTCGCCCCCCAGGGAAACCATACAGCTCTTAAAAACATACATATAGATCATTATCTATAAATATATAGGAAGATCACTTTTGTCAATGTGTGGTTTCCCTGAGGGCTGCGATCAGCTCCCAGGGAAACGACACCCACATATAAAAGTATATATATATCAGTATATATAAGTATATATATATCAAAACAAATCCCTTTCAGGGTTAGAGTGACACATAAATTATGCAAAAAAGAAGAATAGAGAACTCTGGGTAGTTCCCAAGTTTAGGTGGAGAGCAGCTCTAGTAAGGAGCACCCTGCAACACCAGCGACACTCTAGATTTGCTCACCTCAAATGTATGTTTATCTAGCAAAGTTTTGGATCAGCAAATCTAGATTGACGCTGGTGTTGCAGGGTGCTCCTTACTAGAGCTGCTCTCCACCTAAACTTGGGAACTACCCTGAGTTCTCTATTCTTCTTTTTTGTATATCTATATCTATATATATATATATATATATATATATATATATATATAGATATATATATATATATAGGGTGAGGTCTGTATAGGTTCCAAACAAGTGACAGTTTAGCCAGTAGCAAAGATGGCGTCTCGTTGGATGACTGCTGATCAAGCCCTAACTAAGGGTTATAGAGGACAGCTCTGACATAGGATCAGAGACTGAGACAGCAGATACTTAGACAGCCTATGAGAGATAGGACAATGGTGCAGACTCTGGAAGTAATTTTTCAGTCAGAGGAGTCCCATTCAACAACTCCCCTTCAGTGATCCTCTGGGGGGTGATGAAGGCAGTCCTGCTGTCCCTTCGTAAGCACAGTCTGTGCAGTGGGGCAATAGTGGGTTAGCCCAACCCAGAGATCAGGTGCATGCGGCGGCAAGCACAGAGAGAATGCTCTCTTGGGAGCTCTCCAATTTAGTTCAGCCCAGAATTCCACTGCCCAAATCATATTGTGGAGACATCAAAATTATCTATCACAAAACAACCTGGTTTTGTAAGGCGGGAACCTGCGTTTTTGGACCTGGGCTTGGTGGCCATATAGGGAAAACTACCAAACCCAGACATTTCTGGAAACTAGACACCCGGGGGAGTCCATGGAGGTGTGGCTTGTTTGGATTCCCCAAAGATTTCCTACCTAGAATACCCTGCAGATGTAAAATGTTGAATAAAAACTCTTTTTTCTTGCATTTCTGTCACATAAACTACGGGACTATGCTTGGATCCACAAAATTCCTTCCACCCAGTGTTTCTCCACCTGTCCTGATAAAAATGCTACCACACTTGAGTGCCTGTATCTAGTGCACACGTCAAGAATGGATTACCCCAGGGTCAACAGTTGCCCTCATGTGAAGACTAACATTGACCGTTGTATGATCCGTTCCTGACATGGGCACTAGGCCTACCCACACAAGTAAGGTTTCATTTTTATTAGGATACCTTAGGGAATGCTGGGTGGAAGGAAATGTGTGGCTCCTCTCAGAACTTTCTGTCACCGAAATATGAGGAAAAACTTTTTTTGGGCCAAATTTTGAAGTTTACAAAGGATTCTGAGTATCAGAACCTGGTGAGAGCCCCACAAGTCATCACATCTTAGATTCCCCTAGGTGTCTAGTTTTAAAAAATGTGCAGGTTTGGTAGGTTTCCCTAGGTGCAGGCTGAGCTAAAGGCCAAAATCCACAGCTAGGCACTTTGCACAAAAAAAAGGTCAGTGGGCATTTCTGCTGGCCGATCACATCGCGATCGGGCAACAGAAATGCTGAGAGAGACATGAAAGGAGAGGAAAGGCCTTTTCATGCCTCTCTCGCCCCCTCCACATGATCAGAGGAGAAATGCTTTTGCATTTCTCCTCTGATCCGCACTGGAAGCTGAGCTTCCAGTGAGGAGGGGTAGGCCTCTGATGAGTTCAGCATGCAATTGTGCACTGATGTCATCAGATGCCATGGGGGGGTCAGGGTGGGTGGGGGTGGAAGGGGAAGCGATTCCCCTTCCATCCTTGCCCTAGGGAGGGGGGTGCGAGCCCCTCTGGGAGCGCTAGTGCTTCCCTTGAGGGCTCCTACCTGGTGTTAAGTGAACTTTTAAACTTTAGTTGTGTATGTCATTCTTGTTGCGAATGCTAAAGGTGTACTCTAAAGTAAAAGATTTAATAAATGTGAGAAATTCATCCTTTTTGCCCTAATCACCCCCAATCATTTTGACTGATACTGGTGGTTAGTTACGCTGGCTGTGCCCTGGGCACTGCTAACCAGTCCTAGCACCAATACTCTGTGTAAAATGGTATATGCAAACTAGACATAATTATAATTGGCTCAAACAACCTACCTATAGGTCCTCAGTATATGGTAGGTCATGTAGGTTTAGGGACCCTAGGGTGCATAGTGCACCCCTGGGTGCACTGCTGTGGTCCCTGGTGTCATTATAAAAGCAGGCCTGTCTTGCTGGCTGGTTTTAAATTAAAATTAGCCCAAATTCAACTTTTTCAAAGTCACCAACTTCTTTATTTTTACATATGTCAGCCCTAAGGTCTGCCCTAGGTGCCCCAAGGGTTGTGTGTGGTGTAAATATAAGCAGGGACTTTATAAAAGGTGTTTTATAAGCCCTGGTGAGGAAAATACAGCCAACTTATTTTTCCTTCATTATAGTCAATGGGCTCCGTAGGCACAGACACTTGGAGACTTTACTTTAAAATATTTAAGACTTATTTCTGACAGATAGGAGCTAAATATATCAAATTTGGTATCAGACTAAGGGGGTCATTCCGACCCTGGCGGCTGGCGGTATGTTGGCGGTAACACCGCCAACAGGCTGGCGGTGTTCCGCCAGCAATTCTGACCGTGGCGGAAAAGCCACTGTCATACCGCCGGCCCCTCCACTTTCCCGCCAGGCTTCCGCCTGGTGGGCATAATCCCCAGGGCAGCGGTGCAAGCACCGCTACCCTGGGGATTATGAGTCCCCGACCGCCAGCCTGTCCGTGGCGGTAAACACCGCCATTAAAAGGCTGGCGGTAAGGGGATTGGGGTGCCCCTGGGGGCCCCTGCACTGCCCATGCACTTTGCATGGGCAGTGCAGGGGCCCCCAGGCATAGCCCCATCGCGCATTTCACTGCCCGAATTTCGGGCAGTGAAATGCACGACGGGTGCTACTGCACCCGCTGCACATCAACATTGCAGCCGGCTCTATTACGAGCCGGCGGCAATGTTGATGTGCCATTTCCGCTGGGCCAGCGGACGGTAACGCTGTTACCGTCCGCTGGCCCAGCAGAAATGTCGGAATAGGGAGGCATGAATACCGCCGGCAATGGCGGTATTCTGTCTCCCCCGGCCTCGGCGGTCTGGAGAAAAGACCGCCGAGGTTGGAATGACCACCTAAATGTTATAATAAATCCAACAACTCTGCAATGTTAAATGTAATATAACTAGCACAGGGATAGAGTTTGAGAACTCTTTCTGAAAGTTACCAAAGTCAGCCCTGTGGTGGCCTTTCCTGATTGGTCAGCCTCTGGCAGTCTGAACCAGGCTACGATAATGAGGTGTGAAGTGGCCTGGGCTGAGAAAAAGGAAGCATCTGGTAGGCGGAGAACTGCTGCAGCAGATGGCAGAGAAGGATGTTGGAAGAGTAGCCAAACTGGTCTTTAAAGGAGGGAAAGCCACTTGGGACAGAAGTTGGGCCTCTCCCTTTTCCTGCTGCCCCAGACAAATAGGATTAGATTAGGAGAGGAACTAGAAGGGGTGTGGTAAGGGAGATTTAGCGACACCAGTGACTGGACTCAGCCAGATCTATCCTCCAAGGATGAAATCTCTCCATCCTGATATTTTTTGAGAATATTTTTTTCTGGGATTGATTTTGTCACACTTCACAGGAATTGGTCAAATCAGAGGGTGGAGGCCTGCACCCCATTGGGCAGGAGTACCCCCCTACTTCCCACCCCAGGAGCAAAGATAAATATGGCAAAGCTGCCCTATGAATTCAGATCCCTGCTGGAAGAATATACTGGAGAAGAAGGACTGCCCTCATGGACCCCAGGCCTGCACCTGAAGAACTGCACTTAGAAGGAATGCACCAGCTGCACACTTTGGGATTCACCAAAACAAGGACTTTGCCTTGCTTCTGCAAATCCAGGAGCGGACGTCTTGTAAGATACACGTGGAAATGAGCTGAGTAGAGTCCTCTGCACCAAGAGAGGCAAGCTGTCCAACATCCAGTGACCATTTGAGGATTCTGTCTAGGTGCATTCTGGGAACTGTAGTCCCACCTTCCAAGGAGCAACTCAGAGCTTCTGGAATCTTGGATCAAGTTTGTGGACCCAAAAAGGACTTTTAGAAGAAGATCCAGAAGTTTGGAGCAACTTTGAAAAAAAGCTCCATAAGTGGACTGACCCAACTTGGAGAGTCAAACCGGCTACCTTCAACCGCAACCCAGCCAGAATTTCAAGTTCACACTGCTGAAAGCTCTGGAGCTCCAGACTTCCAGGATTTAACCGGGGGCTTGTGGAAAGGCAATCCGATGACGTTGCATCAAAATCGGCTTGCTGAGGAGGACCGCACGACATAGAGGGAGAAAAGCTCCAGAAAAGTTTCCAAGTGTGAAGGTAAAACTCTGACCAAGTCCTCCTGCTCAGTGAATCCAAGCAGGGGTCCATTGCGGTCAGCCTCAACTTTTGACTTTGCCCCGGTTGAGTGTGACCAGATGTCCCTGGTTGGTGCTTTCAGTTTTTAAGCACTAGAAAGCATTTTTTTTCATTTAATATTTAAAATTTAATATCTCTGTTTCCCTACATTGAATTTTTGTTGTTTTGGTGTCAGTTTAAAGATAAAAAAATGCCTATTTTTATAAATTGTTTTGTTGATATTAAATGCTTTACAAACCTGTATCCTAAGTTAACCCTAACTGCTTGTGGGACAAGCTACCAAGGTTTGAGCAAGGATTAATGTACTGGGACCTTGACTGGACCTAGTGGCGGGTTGTGGCCTATTGTTAAGTGTAGGTACTTACCAGCTATTACCGATAATCCACCTTCCAACAATAAACTATAGACGAGTACAGTCGGGGGCACAAAAGTTTGTACAGAGTACACTGCGTCTGCTCACTGTAGTTGACAAGCATTTTACAAGTAAATGAGAGACAAATTTACACGCTGACACAATAACAAACAGTAAACAAAGTCCACAGAGGAAGCATACACAGTGCTGTAAATGTGTCTGTTTGAGAAATCAGGTTGGTTGGAAATTATACTTTAGCAAAATAATCAGACGCTTGTTGAAATACAGTAGTAAAGAAGTACTAACTAGACACACACCAAATGACACGTCAGTTAGGGGCAAACATATGTTGAATATTGACATGCTGTACACCTTGTCTATGTTGATGGATGGTAAAAAATACATTGTAGGAAATGACAGTGTTGCAGGAAAATCAGTCTTTATGAAAAAATACTGCACAATTGGCAGTAATATTAGAGGAGCAACCTAGAACAAATGGCATTGTAAGACATATTCCGCGCACTGAAAGAAAGTAGGATTCACCTTATGTATGTATTTGTGGAAGTGTATTTATAGAACACTATATTACCTCTCTAGAGGTCTCTTGGCGATATTTGAGAATGATATCATAACAGCAACATTTTTGCTGCACATAGTAAATGACTATCCAAGGAATAAAGGCATGCCATTAAAGATTGTCTGAACTAACAATAACATAATATAAAACACATCAGACATTTATTCAGACATCCTGATGAGTGTGCTTGGTGCTTACTGATGAGAAGTAAAATGGCAAATAAAATGTCCCTGTCATAGGTTCTTACAAATCCATTCTGTCTGGGAGTTGGGCTATTATTTGGTGGTACTCTAATTTAAGACACACTACAACGTTAAACACCAAAAAGCCTTGTTTCATTATGTGTACAATAGTATAAAACATATGTAAACACGTCTTCATTGCCCTGTGGCAGAGTTTTAGTGTTATGCAGAGCAGACTGTTGTTATAGGATGGGGGAGATGCCACATAGTAACCCAATGTGTGCCCCTTCTTCTCTACTGCTTTTTTTTAACCAAACTGGCATATGAGCACCTACCCTAAACAACATATCTACAAGAAAGAGGCAAATCAGCATTGATGCCCCACTTTTATTGCGCACCCCCTTCACCCCTTAATGACACCATGTGTGCACCATATTTACAATAAAACGCACCATGTTGCACAATACCATAATAGCCTCAAAATGTTTGGCTCTATTGTGGCGCTTTACTGCACTAGCGTCAAAAGTTTTGATGCTTGTCCAGCAAAGCACAGGCAGGCCCATAGGAGATTATGGGTGTGCATCATTTTAACACCTGCCCTGAGTAGCCATTAACAATGACGGCAAAAATGGTGCAGCAAAATCTAGTAAATCTCCCTGCTGCATTTTTTTGGGCCTCCTTGCATGAGAAAGCCTCCTTGCATGCATTATGCCTGGTGCAGGCATAATGTGGCACAGGGTTTACAAAGTGACGCAATGTATGCATTGCTCCACTTTTTAAATATGGCGTGGGGAAATCTCTTGACCGAATTCCAGTTAAGCTGATTGGGCCAGGTTTTATGTAGGTTTCTGAATTTCCTATTTAAACCCGCAAATTATTTTTATTAAAACATACCCAATAATTCTCTGCAAACTGTTTAAACTATACACAAAGATAAACTAAGTGGATTCTATATGTAATGATATCTCTAAAGTAAACTTCTTCCTTTTTTATTATTTATAGAGACGGTGACTCTGTGGTGTTTTTAATTGGCAACAAACAGGACCTGTGCCACATGAGAGAAGTCACTTGGGAAGAGGGCCACAAAGTGGCACTGGAAAACAGATGTCAGTTTTTTGAACTGTCTGCAGCAGAACACTGTCAAGAAGTGGTGAATATGTTCACAAACGTTATCAAGAGCGTTACAACACACTGCAAGGTCAAGGAGAAAAGAAGACCAAGCGGATCAAAGTCAATGGCCAAACTGATTAATAATGTTTTTGGGAAACGAAGAAAATCTGTGTAGAATGTTACAAGTGTGAGGAAACCCATGCTACTGTGGCTCAGCAAACTAGACCAATGCAAATATTGTAGAACACATATTTGATTTAAAACGACACACACAATGCAAAGACCGTTAAGAAGGTCAAAGGCTTCACAGAAGGTATTTCAGGAAACATTTATCTTAGAATGTGTGATTTATTTTAAAAATTCAGTTATTCAATTTAAGAATGCAGTTTAGAAGAATTTTAGAGAACATGTTGAACATGTTGGTTTCCTACACAGATCACCGACTTTGTAAAGAAAGTATGATTGAATAAATTAGCGTTATAGTACTACAGATTGAAAAGTATCATGAACTGACCATTATTAATTGCTTTAGATCCTGCTCAGAAAGAACCTATGGCATGGAAGCCCCAAGTATAAAAAGAGTTAAAGTCAAAATAAATCATGAGGGAGGTTTAAACATAAGGTTAACTGGCACTAAAGGGCTTCCAAGGGGTTTTCATCTTTGACAAGTCAACGGCCAATTTTTACCTTTGCTGGTATTAAGCACAAATGTATGTGCTTGATAAGCAGAAAGAAGAAATTCGAAGGTATCAGTGACTAGATAGAGATAAATGTCCTTCCTACAAGACCAATGCTCTTAGGACAGATCCATCTAGCCTAGCACACATTGACATTCCTTATAAATGGCTGGTTAATCGGAAGGTAAACAAATCCTTGCGAGATACTGTTACTGGCTGAAACATTATCTCTGGGTTCAGATAGAATGTACCCATTAAGAGTTGGCCCCGGTGGTTCACTTAGGAGTGGCGCATTACTGAGGGCACCAGATTTCACACATCTGATTCCTCGTGATATCACTAATTTCTGCCAGTAGTTTCACACTGAGATGCTGTTTAGAGTCCATGAGGAAACTGTGTGGGCCTATATTTGTTTTCGTATTCCTTATAAATCCAGTGGGCTCTCTATCTTTTATTATCCAGCTCTTCAGAGATTATGAGTAACTCATCATAAGGGCCAACATAAGTAGACTTAGTCAACTTCAAATTAGTTTTGCTTTGGGGTAGTGAAGAGATTATAACAAGATTTGTTAACACACAAAGCATGTGTGGCAGCAGTGCACGATTCTGATAGACTAGAGAAAGCATATGCTACAACAATGCACGCTTGTCTCACACACAGAGGCCAAGGCCAGCCTCTGCCGTAGCCATGCAACTTTCTCTCACATCACATGCACAGACTAGTTACAGCACAGCTATCAGCAGTAAAGCATCCCTTACATGAAACCCTCTTTTTATTTGGGATAATGAGCCAACTTCTCAGGGCCAGGCAGTGGACACTGGGAGTTGAGAGACTAGGGTGTTGTATGAGAGGCTTATAAGAATCTGGGCTGCTTTCTGAGCACATGCCAAATAGTTAGATGAACAGTGCAGCTGAGCGGAGAATACTCCTGAATGAGCCTTATTTGTAGCACTTCTGCATCGGTGTCTGTGTGGGCAGACAAGGCATTTTCAAAGCTAGCAAGACATACAGATATAGTTGTGGTTTAGAATGACAGTTTCACAGACTGTTTACATCAAGCAATTAACTCTGTTAATATGCCTACTAGTATAGCGATGGCAGGCTACCATGGCAGGAAGGATCCTTGCTCACGAATCATGTAAGTAGCCGACGTCTGCGATTTGATGATAATCGTTTTTAAGAATAGAAAATATTTACATATACAGCCCATGCATCTATTGAACAAATCAGTGGTATCAGCTTGTAACTACCATTGGTGAGGGAAGTGGCGTGCATCTAGGCCCAAAGCCCTGAGGGGGCTCATCAAACTCCATCAGTTGCTGTATTTACTACCCCTAACAGCAGCAAGAGGGGCACTTTTCCTGGCTTGCCCCAGTGCCTATGGCATCCCCGCCATGCTACTGAGTGGTACATCTGTTATGGATCTCAAATAAAACGCCGAGTGGGCACACCTGTAGTCAAATCCACCACCAAGCCCAGATATATGCAATACAGGTAGTTAATCCACGGATCTGGATATTTTTCTGGTTTGACGTGATGTGTCTGAAAAACACAAATATTTTTAGTGCGTCTGTGAGGCTTGGGTGCGGGTACTGGTATTTTCGTTTAAAAAAACAACGTGCGTCAGTTTCTGCAGGTGAAATAGGATCATATATCTTCAGATTAGAAGTTGACAGTAGAACATGTGCCACTGGATGTCCAAACTGATAATCTTGGTATATTTATTCAAATTTAATGCTGGGTACAGAACTGTAAATATATTCATTTTATCACATCTGTGCTTGTAATCTATATACACAAATTATTCTAAGGCTTTAAACAAGTCAACACGATTTAAGAATGTGTTAGTGAGACAAGGGAACTGAGTGGTGGCATGTGTAGAGTGGGAGCTGGGGTTCTTTTTGCCATCTTCTGTATTCAAATGACATATTGTTGCATATTTACAAAATAAATGAACGTCCTTGAGTCAAGGTTTTCAACAAGTCATTGCTTATCTCCGGATATTAGATTTTTAAGACCATAAATGCATTTTCTTATATTTTTATATATTTTCTGCTACATTCTGTCATTTATGCACTCTTCAGAATCGGAGATCCCATGCCCCCAAGCCTTCAGAACATCCTACACTCTTTCAGAAAGACAACAAGACAATTCGTAGCCCTACTTTCAGTTTACTATGAAAAATAGCAATGTGTTTTTAAGAAGAATGCTGGGCCAACTCTTGGTGGCTCGTTTTCTCTGATTTGGTGGATCAGTCTCCTAACCTTGGATCTACCTTTCAGTGAGTGCACATTTCAACTCAGCCTCATGCTCACTCTTACATAGACAATGTCACTGTGCTTGGAATCATTTTCACCCTGTATACCAGTTAATCCCATTGTAAGCTTCCTTTTAGCTCCTAGTCACAGCCCTAAATGTACTGTATGTTGGTATGCATTTATACAACTGGTAAAACTCACAACAGCACTCTCAGCAATGTTTTCATTATTCAGACCTGAGGCCATATTAAATATATGATTCGCCTTCCCTGTTTGTGCCACAGTGCACCTTTAAATAGGTGTGTTGTGTTCAAATAGGGAAGGTGTGCCATGTTACTGAACTCATGCTGCTCTGGGCACAGCATATTCATGTGAAACACGGAGTGGCTGCTTCAAAGCCACTCTGTGTTTCACTGTCCAGGAGCCTGCACTTTTAAAAGGGGATGTCTGCGGGGTACATGGGACCCGCTTACTCCCCTCTAGAGGGCTGCCTCTAGAAGGGGCACTGAACGTGCTCCACCTTACTGTGGCACACTTTCAGTGAGCCTCCTAAAGGTATGTTTGCTTCTGGGCCTGCATCCATAATAAGTTGCAGGTGTAGAGGCAAAATAATTCCCTCATTTCCATGAGGCCACTTCTTCGTGCAAATGAAGAAACATCCTCCAATGATACCGCTGGCACTACATGTGCGCCAGCACTATCTGTATTACAGAAGAGGCAGTTCAAGCATCTGCCTCCCCTTCTGTAAAACTAAAATGCCCCACAGGGGCACAAAGTGGGCGCACATGCCTGTTGCGCTGCAGTGGCATACTCTGCAATATGACCTCTGGTCAGCTACCATTGCAAGATGGTGAAAACTATTTGTTTAAATTGAATCCATGTATATCTGTTGTAGTGGAAGTATATATCTCCATTTGTTTATACTAATAGAAGCACGTTTTCTCTTTTTATAAGAAGCAGAGGGATCTGATTAGAATGTACATGTTGGTGTGAACAATGAATCAGTTACGTAGAGCAAAAAACACATCTGTAAATATCTGCTAGTCCTCTGCTGTAGTGATGCCTGTGCACCATTGTGCCAAAATATGTTTTAAAAAGGGTTACTAAGAATATATTAAATATATGTTAATTCAATAAGATATTGAATATCTTCAATATTAGTCTTGAAGATGACGAACAAGCCATTTCCAAATAACATACTTTTCAAAATGCACCTGTGTGCACCTATTATAAAATTTTAAACATTTGATTGCTTTATAGTAATTATGAGAAAGCTGCAGTTTGTCTGTTGCTATAACGAAAAACCCACTTTTGTGATTCTGTAAAGTCATTTTTGCCCTGTCATCGTAGTCCTTGATTATGAGTAGCAGGTTTCACCACCTACAGTTTTGAGGCCAGGAATTATCAGGTCCATAAACTACAGCAATAACAATTCCAGGTCTGGAGACAAAACCCAGTATGAAGCTGAAGGTGCCGGGGCAGCCTGTCATACATTAAGCAGTACGGAGAGAGCAGGCACTTCTCTCTGAAACAGCTCAAGCCTGCCCTGCCCCTATCCCTCCAGTCACCCTACTAATGCCACTGGCCCTCCTGCAGACACTTTTCTTCAGCTCACAGCTGGTGAAAAATGAGAAGAGTGGTCTTCATAGACTTGAGGAAAACCACAGAGGAGCATTGTGTTGCACTTCATTAGTTCTAATGAGGGGGTCGTGAGGGCTGCGATGTCAGGTCGTGTGTCAAGGTCTATTGTGCTGCCTCAGTTCTGATGAGGTACTGAGGAGGCTGTAAGGCAAGGTCCAGAGTTGAATTGCGAGCTCTGCATTGGTTCCAAAGAGGCCACAAATCAAGGCTGAGAGTTGCTGTGATGGGAGGATTTGCATCAGGCTGTGTCAAGTTGCATCACACTGCACAGGTTCTGAAGAAACCCGCAGTTCGACCAGGATGAGTAGACTCTGAAGCTAGCCAAGGGTCTAGGGCTGGTGGGGGCGGGTAAACCCTTGGGGATCAGGACTCACTTTCGCAGAGGCCAGCAGCAGGGCACAGGCAAGTCCAGTTGAATCTGGCCAGCTGGCCAGGTGCAGGGCAGGCCTCTGAAGCTTGTCATGTCCCTTTAGCTCTGAACAGGAGGCCAGTTAGCTAGCCTATGGAGTCACTCTAGTGGATCTAAGTTGAAGGAGGAGGTCTAGTCCTCCTTCCTAAGGCAGCAGGGCAATCCTTCTTGCAGCAGGGGAAGCAGCAAGCAGAAGGGCAGCAGATTACTCCTTCTTCTGAGTCTTCCACTGGTCCAGAAGTTATCTGAATAGTTTATCTGAGGGTCCAATAGCTACACCTGGTGCCACCTTTGAAGTAGGAGAAACTTTTGAAGTCCTCACACTCAGCAGTGTCTGGACATTCCTGCCTTCCCACCCTGGTCTCATTATGCCTGGAGTCACAAAATGGCTAGTTCTTTCTGTGTATATATGTGTGTGTGTGTGTGTGAGTGTGTGTGTGTGCACGCCCGCACTTTGGCAGCTCCTTTGAAGTGCAAGCGTGACAGGTGTCGTCTCCGTCCCTTTCATCAAGTCAGGGTGGCCCATTCTCCCAACATCCCTTTTGAGATACTGTGATACAGGAATGCACAAAGATCAACTGCCAACTTCACCTAATCATGTGACCCAGGATTCAGGGTGCAATCACCAAGCGGTTAGGACATTACTATTTTTTTCTTGCAGTTTTATATAGCACAAATGTGACCCAACAGTATTGGAGCACTTTACATGAGCCCCAGTTACATCACACAAGGACACATTCATTTTTTTAGGATTAAGTGATTTTCTCAGAATCACAGGATGTCGAGCCAATGCTGAGACTGGAACCTTGTTCCCCAGTTTTAAATTTGGCAGCTCTGACCATTACACCACATCCTCTCTCCATTTAAGAGGGTTTAAATTACATTTCAATTACATACAAACTTGATATTACTACCTTCTGCCAATCAAATGTTATCACTTATTATATGTAATAGAGCAACCTAATGGTATCATAGAAAAGCAGAAGGCCTTGCAGTAGTGAAAAATGAATTTAAGAGATAGTCACTTAAAAGTACATGTCCAACTTTTTTAATGCACTCCACCCTGCGCTAAGGGCTGTTTAAGGCCTTCCTTAGGGGTGTAATATATGCATTAAAAAGGAAGGTTGAGGCCTAGCAAAAGGATTGTTTTGGCAGGTTAAAATGGAAGTTTAAAACTGAACACAGGGTTCAATGGCACGCCTGAGACATATTTTAAAAGCCTTCTGTAGTGGGTGGCATGGTGAGTTTGGCAGGCCCACCAGTAGTATTTAATCTTCAGGCCCTGGGTACCTGTAGTACCACTTTACTAGGATGACTTAAAAGTAATTTAAATATTTCAAGAAGATGTAAGCCAGTTGCAACATGTTGGGGGAGAGAACACAAGTGCCTTAGCATTGGTTAGCAGTGGTGAAATGCCTAGAGTCAACAGAAACTAATTCAGCAAAACAGGAGAGGTGAAATAAAAAAGTTTGGTAGACTACCATCCAAGGGTATCAGGTCCAACACTTACATAGAAGGGAAAGGGTCTTCTAGACTTATAGGAGCCCTTATCTAAATAGGTGGGAGGAGATGTGTCCAAGAGGGATAGTGATTCTATTCTATTATATTTATATATTTTATATATCTCTCAGGGCTGGAACACCTTGAGTCTGAGTGAAGATTTGAGACCGACAAAGAGAGAGAGAGAGACAGAGAGAGCAAACATTTTTGCAAGGCTTTGGGCTACAATTTTGGGAAGATATCGTATTCCAAAGTAACAAGTTTTCAAGAAGAACAGTTCAAACTCAGGAGAGTAATTAGAGGTCTGACAAACCAACGAAATGGGAACAATTTGACCAGGAATAAGACTAATCTAAAAATCTGAGGAAAATCATACAAACGAGAAATTCAAAATGCAAAATTTTACTTTATGTGATATCAAAAAACACTCATGTGCGTTTCCTGAACAGCAACTTGCTGTGATAACTAAAACAGGAAAACACTTATTCCCAACTGATCACTTACCTGATTTTTTACAAGATAAGTCAGTTAAAGCCAGTTTTTACCAACTAATGTCATATTGGCTCACTTTGCCTCATTGAAAGAAAGAAGTTACATAAAAAGATTAAAAGTTAGTAAAATGTTGCCACTCCCGAACAAGAGTAACGCTGACTCTACTGGACAACTAAATAATAATTGTAAACCTACCTTGGTCAGGTTAAGCTATTGAGAAACACATGATGATACAACTGAACAAATACATAAATGACAACTTGCAGCTTTCTTCATTTCAATAAGAAGTGAATTTAAAGTGGATATACCACTGAAATGGCAAAGATAAAAACCCTTAATGACCTGTACGGCATTCTAGATAATAGGCAGATATGTCTTCTGGACCTCTTAGAATTATCGGTGGCATTCAATACTGTTGACAATGACAAACTCTGAAAAAGCTGGAAAGCAGAATAGGGTTCAAGAACACAGTAATCATTTGGTTCACATTCCAAAGCCATACCTTGTAGCCAGAATAGGTATGTTGTGGTGTCCCATAAGGCTCTACTTTTTTCCCAGTGCTCCTGAATATGTGAACAGAATCTCAAAGCATGCTTCTGGAAAATGTAGATATTAAAATCACCAATTTAACCATTACGTGGGAATGTGGGCCCAACTAGTTAAACAACTATGACTACAATCATCAAGAACACTGCAACAAGACTCATCCGGAATCTTCATCCTGGACCTCTCTTATTGCACCCACATCATTCCAAGCTCAAAAACTCCACTGGCTCCTGGTTCAGAGGAGATGCCAGTTCAAGCTCCTCACCCATGCCTTCAAGGCAATCATACATCAACCACTGCCTGAAAATTCACAAACCCCCCAGACACCTCAGCTCCATCTCCCTCACACAGGCCCATACCCTCCATAGAATACAGCAGAGAAGGAGAACTCTTTTCCTCGTACCTCGCAGCAAAAGCCTCGAATGGCCTCCCCTGTACCTCAGACCCTCCCCAACGCTACAGGAGTTCCATAAGACCCTGAAAACCTGGTTCTTCAGTGGAGACCCTGGGGCCTGCCAGCACCTGGATACCCTAGAGGGTGACAAGTCTTACTTTACAAGTCAACTGATTGATTGATTGAATATGTGGATGATTTGCAATTGTTCTTAATGCTTACATTGACAACAGATATATCCACTCCTCTAACGGGTCTAGAAAAACTACGTACATGGATGACAAACAACTGTTCAAAACTAAGAGCCTGGTTTAATTCTTGGCAGTAAGGATACTCCATCACAATGGTGACAGAGTAACCTTACAGCCACAAATGTGGTCTGTCTGCCCAATCTAGCTGTGGGTTGACCTTTGGTTAAATCACAACAGAAACTGCTCCAAATCTGCCACAATTAAACCCCTCCAGCTGCACTGTAGTGTACGGGCTGTTCATGGCAGACCTGTAATTCTGGCCACCTGATTTAGGTGGGCAGAATTGAGGGCAGTTTTCACTATCCATCACTTTTGAGAAAAATCCTGGTGGTAAGGGAAAGTGAAAACTTGTAAATGTAGCTCTCACCATGAAAGAGAGATCCCATGGCGGGGGTCTTTATGTTTTGCATTTTCAAAAAGAAAACCCTGGTTCAGGGTTTTCTTTTCAAAAATACAAAAGAAAACAGCTTGGTAAACGGCTCCATCATGTTGACAGTGCAGTGCACCAAACATCACAAAACATTTACAGGAACAGCCATGATGGTGGTTCCTGCTAATGCTTTGAGAAACAACCACCTGCTTGGTAATCATTTCTTAATTTAGTGGTGGGCATCTGCATCAGGGCAACCGAGTAATTTACTCAATCTTCCTGAAAGAAAGATCACATCAGGCCCTAAATCTGCAGAAGATGAAAGTCCTACCAGTATCATGCAAATACATCAATAAAATTGGACCAGACCCTAGTTGCTGAATTAAAAGAAAAGAATCTTTCACCATCACCTTCAGCAGCCATGCAATATTTTGGATTTCTGATTGACATACATCATTTTCATTTTTTCCTGGCATCAAAAAATTAGCTGAATCTTATCTTTTCCATCTGCATCAACTAAAAATAATACAGTATCTTCTCTCTAAAAAACAGATGAAGACAGAAGTCCATGCACTTACCATCCCCTGAATTGATGACACCAATGCAACCTTGACAAGTCTTCTAGAGAACGTCCCGATGTTCTTAAAGCAATCTTTCCCTTCCTCCCATGTCTCATTACAAAAAAAAACATGTTTTATTACTTCTCCCCTATTCTAAGGGATTGACACAGGCTCCCTCAGGAGGCACGGACACAATTTTGAATCTGCTGTCTTATTTTTGAAGTTCTCCATTTAGGCAGACCGTGTTACCATCAGAAACCTACTGACAATTAGAGGTGGACCAAAATAATCTAGGAACTGAAAATACCTACAACGTGAACAGTGCAAGCTCAAACACAATCTTATTCTGGATATGCTGTGACCATCTGGAACACACTGCTGACACAACTGAGAACTTTTCCAGGAATATTATCATACTAAAAAAAAAAAAATCTCAGGTTATCATAGAGGAATTAGCAATGGAACTGAAAGTGCATTCAAATAAGGAAACTATATCCATTTAGGGCTCTGATGTCATGCATGCTTGCCATTCACTTTTTATTGGTCTCCTCCAGTTATTTGAGCTAGATTATCTTGGCATGATCACTCCCAAAGATTTTGAACTGATGCTGTTGGTTTTTCAAATTTACAATGGGACTGTGCTAACCAGCCTGAATTGCATGTGCTCTAACCTTTCAAATTGGTTAAATACACTAATTGGCATACTTAGCATTCACATAGGATGCTAGTACATGGTACTCAGTGTACCCAGGGCATGTAAATAAAATTTCACTAGTGGACTTCGCCTATTGTTCCACCACTAAATTGGCAAGGCAAAGCATGACTTAAATAAACCTTTTACCAGGTCTAAACCTTCCTTTTGAATGTTTATAAGTCAATCCAAAGGTAGGCCATAAATTCCCATAGGGAAGGGTGCATAATATTTAAAAAGTAGGATATGTGTAATTAGGTTTTACATGTCTTGGTAGTGAAAAATCTCCAAAGGAGTTTTTCAATAAGGGAAGGCTAGCTCTCAAGCTGAAAAGCATTGGGTGACATTATAACACCTTATAACACAACCCTAGTTTGGAAATAGCTAGAACAATGATTCAAGGACTCGCATTCATTGTAATGTAAAATCAAATTTAGTGGTCAAGTTGGGTTTTACATTTCTAGTTTGAAATGATACTTTTTGAAAGTTGCCATTTACCTGCTTAAGCCACGTGGTCCTTTCTCTCAGTGTTCAGTGGCACCTCACTATTAATAACTCTCCTGGAGTGGGGAGTGTCTTGTCCTCAGAGAGTGGATATAAGCCTTCAGTCTGAGGGGATCTTTTTCTTCCCTCCAGGATGGCCATGTGGGCTGTTGCCAGGAACTTAATTAAACTTCAGAAGCAGGTGTAATTCACATCAAGGCCGGTCCCTTCATTAACATGGCAGCCCATCATAGTGGGAAAGGAACTGCTCCCAGAATCAGTTTAGTGGGCCCAAAAGGGAGGGGTTGCCCTCACATCTGGGTGGGCCCAGGGAACTCTGCACAAGGGAAGAAATGTTCTTCCTCAGTGGTGTTAGGTCTAGAGGGGAACTTTGGAACGGTGTACAGTAAAACATTCAGGAAGTGCTGCAAAAGTGAACAAAGACACACCTGGGATCTTTTACCCCATTGGTTAGGGAGTGACCACGAGAATCGCCAATCCACAGGCTGGCATGGGTATAAAAGGTATACCTCAATACCCTTTTAAGAACACCTCTGGACCTGTGTAAGACAGAGAAAGAGTTTCACCTACTGTTGAACCTGTGGAGAGTCCCAAGGGCTGGACCTCAAGAGTGAGCTCAAAGGGCTAGTTGGTTAGCCTACTGTACAGCTCCAGGAACACAAATGCTGCAAGAAGCCCAAATGTCTCGAACCTCAACTGACCAATAATAACCAAATATTCCCTGCACCCTGCCAGGTGGTTCATGTAAGAATGAGCCCTAACCCCTCAAGTGCCCAAGTGGTTCTGGACCCATGGCTGGCATTAAAGTGCACATTTGCCCCATTCATAATTGCAAGACTGGACACTTTTTTCTAAACATTTTGCTAAAAGAAATCAGGGCTACCACCAGACTGCTGCAGAGCTGCAGTCACTGAATGGGTAGGGTGGGTGTTAGAAGGCCAAGTATTCATTTTTTTATTTGTGTCAGTCAGAGGGTATCTTGTGGAAGGAGAAGGTGAGTGGCAGGAGACAAGGTTTTCTAACTTTTTGAAATACATATTGTATATGGCCCCTATTTACTTCTGTGCCCCTGCATATATATTGAAAACAGGCAGATGTTTTCGAGGGTCATATGTAACATAAAATTACAGGTGGTAATGTATGAATAAAGGAGGTGATTCACCTCAAACTTGTAATGCTACTCAGAACCCAGTAGTGAATAACAACCTTATTATTCACAGTTCCACATCTATAATTCTATATGAGTTCTTTGAACATAGATCTGGCAATGATTCAGGCCAACCTAAAAGGCAGGGAGACCACTAACCCCAGTGCTGTAATGGAGTGTGGCAAAGTACATTCAATGAATATTCCAAGTTACCCCCCGCAAATTTCCACACAAGAAATAATATAAATACAAATAATATAATCTAGAGACTTAGGGCCAGATGTAGCAAAGGTTTTTCCCTCATTCTGTGTCTATGGGAAAAAGTGTTCGTACATATGGCCCTTAATTCTTTTTCACCATAAACACAATATGAAACGAAATGCTGCCAGTACTGCTTCACTAGTCGTCTTAAAAATGAAATTACAGACATTACGTTGTCCTAGGTACCCGAAGATTTCTTCAACCTTTTACAAGCTGAAGGCTCTGAAGAAATATTGCAGTTTTGTGGTTCTACAAATTACCACTGGTCTGTGATTGGGCTGGAGGCATTACTATCTCCTCCACATGTGAAAGGTTTTTAGGGGAGAAAGAATTAACTCTATCTAACACTTAAATGAACAGCACTGGAACTTTAGAAAAGCCACTTGTAATCTTGTCATCTTAAAACATTTGGAACAACTTGTGGGAAGACATAATCAAAGAAGGATAACATGCATATCCATGCCTCAAACCTATGCCACAGTGGTAAATAGAAAGGAATTTGCAGTCCTGTTTGTTAACATGATACAAAAGACTAGTCGACCAGAAAAGCCAGAAAAATATGAATTGGATTCTAAGAAGTGGAGTGCTTTTCACCAAACAAATGTATGCTACATCTTAAATTAATATATTACAGAAGAAGCTAGGGAAGCATTACTTCTGTAGTTTTCCAAACATTCCCTGTCTGTGCCTTACCATAGGAAAGAGAAGACTGAGTGGAATCAATGTGGCAGCAAATTCAAAGTGTTCCCAATATTACAATAGGTGCTGGCAATGTCAAAATGTCTAGCTTTAATGTGCTTTACCAGGAGCGGCTCCTCCGTTAGGGCGGAGGCGCATTGCCCCCCGCCAGCAGAAGCAGGAGCTGCAAACCTTTAGAAACAAAATGACAGTAAACGCAGTTTTTTTTTTTTTATTTCTAAAGGGGCGGGGCCATGGAGGTGACAAATAATAAGGTTCCCGAACAGAGCACTCCCCACACTTGCACACAAGGGCTCCTCCAACCTCTCTATGTGTAGCCGAGTTGGAGAGAGCCGGCCCAGGCTCCCAGTCTGCGTTGGAGCGCCCAGCCAGGGCAGCGTTATGATTGGCGCAGGGCAGGCTGGGAGTGCAACGGTGGCAACACGGGAGCAGCCACCGTTGCACTCCCAGCCTGCCCTGCGCAAATCATAACGCTGCCCTGGCTGGTTCTTATATATGTATATATATATAAATAAAACTTTTTTTGTATTTTTGTTTTGCTCTCCCTGCCCCCGCCCCGCCACTTTGCCGAATCGCCAGCCACGACTGTGCTTTACCTTCATAGAGACACTGTTCACCTTGCAGTCACATGTGCAGAGTCATTTACAATTGGCCAAGAACAAGCGTATGCCTGCTCTGGTGCGAGGGACAATGAAAACAGCAGAGAATGCATGAGAAAAGGAATGGAACATGTGATAGCGTACATAAGGCCAAGGATGAAAGATGAGATACTCAATGCAAGTGGCAGCAAGTGACTCATGCACCTGTGCAAAGTGTCTTAGAAAATATCCATTTATGTTCTGGTGACCTATATAGGAAGTAAAACTGGAATTTTATAAGAGAAGCACACTTGTATTAGACATGTGAGTTGCATTTTGCAAAATGTGAAGACATTAGATATGCTTTTTAGATAAGTCAGCAATACCGCATTCCTATTTTGCGTACAGGATGACATAGCTGCCTGGATCACTAAACTTCTCCTTTTAACTCAGGGGCAAGAACATTTTTTCCTTAAGGTTTTCAAAAGGGAGTAAGGTATCAGGCATCCTGTTGAAATGGGGGCAAAGAGTTCAGCATTGAAAGGAACGTAATTTTTGTCATAGTAGCAGGGGCTGAGGTTGGGCCTAGAACCATTGAATACCAGAAAAGTTCTGTGTGTAAGCATGATTCCACAGAGTCAACAAACCTTATTTTATCTGCATTGAATATAAAAAGGTTAAGACCAATTTGTTGCAGCCGGAGTTGAATGCCAACAACACATTTCAAAAGAGTAAAACCAAAAGAAAAATGTAATTCACTTACACTGCTAAATGCTTAAGATGAAATATACAGAATAATAATGAGAGTTATCTGGCATCAACCCCAACTGGTGGCTCATGGCAGGAGGTTTTTCAATGTTAATCAATATATAGACCCTCAATAAGGTTTTATCAGGGAGTTCGCAACAGGGTGTTCTTACATTTGCAAATGTCCCAGGGTTCTCAGAGTAAAACCATTTCCCTTTACATTTGTTAAATAGTTCACACTGCAAAGCCCGTACTTGTGCTTTTGTTAAAGATGTCCCAATGTAAAACATGACTCTTAACAGTAAGGAGGCAGCATTCCGAGGTTGACAGGTTTAGAGGGCTAGAAACAAAGAACTGAGCAAGACACAAAACAACACACAGTAAGATCAACGTGCAACTAATGCTTTTCTCTGAAAAAAGGAATATAACTGAAATGAATACACAGCTAAATAATATACTCAAAAATACAAATATGTACGTGATGTCAGGTGGAATTACGAATTAGAATCCCTGCTTTAGGAGCCTTTAAGAATAACAATGTCAAAACCATGGCACCTGCCCCCGTAAATGTAGTCTGGTTCTATTATTTGTGAAGTACCATGTGGGAATTTGCGTATCAACAGGCTTTATACCTAAAAATTAGCAATGCTCCTAAATGGACATAGTGAAAAACATGAAACTTTTAGAATCAACAAACTAAGCCCATTTACTTTTAATTTAACATAAACATTCAACTTGGGAGCCCCATCAAATATTTTAAGCAGACTCAATGTACACCTTGAACTGGACATACAATTGTTTGCTGGAGGTACATAGCATTTACTGTGGCCAGGCCTATAAAGGGAACTCCGTACTAGACACTTTCCTATTACAATTCTTAGGGACATCACAATGTAAAACCTCTTCCTATACTATTTGTCATAGAGCTGAAAATGCAAAGCTCCTTTCTGTGGGTATTGTCATGGAGTTTATTACATAAATCCCATCCTATTGTATTTGTCAGAGGTCTCTGAGAGTAAAGTCCATGCTTATTGTGTTTTGCAAGGAGTTTACAATGTAAAGTCACATCCTACTGCATTTGTCTAAGAGTTCACAGTACAAATACCCTCTCCTACTGTACTTTTCACAGAGCTCACAATATAAAACGCCATCCTATGGTGTTTGACAAGTAGTTGTTAATGTAAAATCCCTTCCTTTTGGATTTATGTGAGAGTTCACAATGAAAACCCCTTCCCATAGTATTTGGGAAATCCAGTTGAGGATTCCACGAGGCAGGTGGTAGTTACTGAGACCCAACATTGTCAATGGAGGTCTTTCACAATTTGTTTCCTAGAGCATCCACCCCTCAACCTTGGGTTCAAGTACCCCTTTTTAAGACTTGAACTTAAAAAAAAAAATAACCATGTGCAAAAAGAGACCCATCAAATATATTAGGCACACAGAGAATATACCTTGTCCTGAACATAAAGTCTTCCTGTGTGACAGCATGCAACTAAATTATTTCTACCGCATTTGTCAGAGAGTTCACAACTTAAATTCATTCTACATAGTGCAAATGCAAACCTTTTCCCTATTGCGTTTGCCATGGAGTTCATGGCAGTGTGTAACCCTTTCCAGTTGTATTTAAAAGAGAGTTGACAATGTAAATCTATCTCTTAATACTTATACCAGAGTGCTTACAATGTAAAAATTCATTTTCAGTGCATTTACAAAATCCAATTCAGAAAGGCTTTTATTTGTCAGATAGTTAAGAATGAAAATATATTCTATATGGTGTTTGCCACACAGTATGAATTATAAAATCCTATTTCTATTGTACGTGAAGAGATTTCACCATGTAAAACCAATGTGTTTTATTGGTTAGAGTTCACTATGTAATACTCACTCCTACTGTATTTCTCAGATAGTCCACAAAATTGTTTGGCAAAATCTTCATAATATGAAAGCCCTTCCTGTTGTATATGCCAGAGAGTTCACATTTTAAAATTAAAATGCAACGTTTAAGGATTACCCCACAGAGTGCTTCAGAATAATGTAGGAGTCATGGAAGGATGTTCATTTTAAGGGCTGCTATTCTCCCAGCCTACAAAATGAACAATGGACCCCATTTAGTTAAATCACTTGAAATGCTTTGAATTAGTAGCAGGGTCAGGGTGGGCCAATAAACAGCGACTTACAAAAAAGATCAATATCTATGGATGATTCCTTAGAATCAACAAATCTTGTTTTCTGTTCCAGGTAATTTACTTTATAAGCACCCTGTAATGTTGGTGTGATCCACATTCCCAGGTACATTAGGTGCTCTTTTGCGCATGTAGACAGTGATGAACACTCAGGGCCTTATTCATACTTTTTGGTGCAAAACTGCACTAACGCAGTTTTACACCAAAAAGTTTTGCACCGGCTTGCACCATTTTTTAGCACCAGCTGGGCACCAAATTTATGGAATAGTGCAAGCCGGTGCAAAGGGTAGGCTAGGGTAAAATAAAATGACGTTAGGGAGGTTAGAGTCAAAATAAAGGACTCTAACCAGATTAGCGTAATTTTTTTAGGCTAAGGGGCATATTTATACTCTGTTTGCACTGAATTAGTGTAATTTTTTAAAATTCTAATTTGGTGGAAAACTAACTCCATATTTATACTTTGGTGCTAGACCCGTCTAGCGCCACATTTATGGAGTTAAAGTCATTTTTTGGAAGTGGAAACCTACCTTGCCTTAATGAGATGCAAGGTAGGCGTTCCTGTGCAAAAAATGACTCTATAGCCTTAATGCCATATTTATACCCCCTTGCAAAAATGGTGCAAGGGAGAGAGGAGGGGTCAAAACTTTGCCCCATTTTTTAAAGCCTGGGTCAGGGCAGGCGTTAGGGGACCTGTGGGCCTATTTCCATGGTGGAACACCATGGAATAAGCCCACAGGTGCCCTCCCCAGGCCCCAGAGGCACCCCCACCCACACCAGAGGGACTGCGGAGGATGGGGGACCCCATCCCAGGTAAGTACAGGTAAGATTGCATTTTATTTTTGAAAGTGCCATAGGGGGCAATGAAATGGGCTCCCATACATGGCACAGGGTGCAATGGCCATGACCAGGGGACCCTTGTCCTCTGTGCTGGCCATTAGGGTGGTGGGCATGACTCCTGCCTTTTCTAAGGCAGGAGTCATGTGGCATGGAAGTTTAGCACAATAAAATGACGCTAATCTGGTTAGAGTCTTTTTTTTTTTACTCTAACCTGCCTAAAATCATTTTTTGGTTCTAAACCCTCTTCTCCTATACTGCCAGTCCCACCCGACTGAAGTCATTTTTTTTTTACTCTAGCCTACCTTTTGCACTGGCTTGCACCATTCCATAAATATGGTGCCCGGCTGGTGCACAGAAATGGTGCAAGCAGGTGCTAAGCTTTTTGGTGCAAAACTGAGTTAGTGCAGTTTTGCAGCAAAAAGTATAAATAAGGGCCAATATTTTGTAAGTTTGCACCACTTTTGCGTCAAAAAATGATGTTAATGTGGCGCAAAAAAAGTATAAATCAGGGCCTTGGTGCTAGACGGGTCTAGCACCAAAGTATGAATATGGAGTTAGTTCTGCACGTAATTAGAGTAAAACAATGACGCTAATTCGGTGCAAACAGAGTATAAATATGCCGCAGAGTATAAATATGCCCCTAAATATGGCGTTAAGGCCATTGAGTCATTTTTTGCACGGAAATGCCTACCTTGCATCTCATTAAGGCAAGGTAGGTCTCCAATTCCAAAAAATTACTTTAATTCCATACATTTGGTGCTAGATGGGTCTAGCACCAAAGTATAAAAATAGAGTTAGTTTTGCACTGAATGAGAGTAAAAAAAAATGGCGCTAATTTGGTGCAAGCAGAATATAAATATGCCCCTCAGTTCTATGTCTCCCTCGCTGAGATAGTTGGCTGTAGACCATGTCTCAAATGTACTCAGAGCAATCCCAGACGTATGGCACATTCTTAAGAAAAAGGGAATCTGATGTCTTTTTCATTCCCGTTCACTCCTATGCCTGGCAACCCACACTTCTCCCCAACACTAGATGAAAAATAATTTTGCAGATTGCAATGAGGTATTTTATAATGCTTTGCGACCTGTTTCACAATCAGAAAATTAGACTGCTCACACAATGTGTACATGAATTTGATATGGAAAAGGAGGAATACCATAGATAAATCCAATTACATCATTGGACTTTCACACCTCACATCATTCAAAAAACTCTTCACAAAGTATACATCCTTTAAGAGATGAGTCTTGATGATATATTGTATCCTCACCACAATGCCTGTAGAATGGCCATACATGATTAAGTGGGAAAGAGCACTGTAAAAAGATATTTAACATGAGAACTGGGAGGGTTTGTGGGTAGATATTCTATAAGTGACCATTGTGTCCAGAATCAGAAAATGTTTATAAAATCATGTATAATTAGTATCGGACACAGAGTAAACTAAAGCATATGTTCGCTAATATAGATGAGGTGTGCTGGAGGAGTTGTGGTTTAGAGGGGACAGAGATCCATGTATGGTGGTCAGGCCCAAGAATTCAGATTTTTTGGATGGAAGTGTTGAGCCATATAAAGTAGGTGATGGGGCTCCAGCCTTGTCACCGGTCTGGGACTGCGTCCATCATATTGGGATGACCTTACTGTATGTGAGTAATCAGTTAGGGCATTACTTATGAAACGTGGTGCTGCACCCAGTGCAGTGCCACTTTTCCTGAACCTTTTAGCGCCCCCTAACGCCACCATGTGTGCGCCGTATTGAAGATACGGCACACCAAGGCAGTAGTTAGAGGAACTAATGTCAAAGGTTTTGACATTAGTTCAGAGCTTCGCAGGATTAGCGTCAACAATGTTGATGCTAATCCTGCAAAGCCCATTGAGGCCCATTATATTTAATGGTGTGCCTCCTTTTAACGTCTGCTCTAAGTTGCATTAAAAGTGCTGAAATAAATGACACAAAGAAAACTCTTAGATTTCATTGTGCCATTTTGTTAGCCCCCCAACGGAGGAACACCCCCTTTGCATACATTATGCCTGGCACAGGCATAATGTAAGGCAAAGGGTTACAAAGTGCATGCTTGCATTGCGCCTCTTTGTAAATTTGGTGCAGTGATTTTGGCCTTGTTGGGCCACATTATCGTTAAAAAAGTATGCTGATGTAGCACAAGGGTGCACTAGGGGCTCTTAAATCTGCCCCTTATTTTTCAGATGCATTTAACAGCCAAGCAAGAACCTGCTGCTCACTGGAAGAAATCAGATGCTCCAGATATTTCAAATTGGTCAAGAAGACTGTGGTCTCCAATGGCCTATGAAATTATATCTCATGATTTAGGTGACATAAGAAAGAAATTTGAAAACTTGGATAGCCCTCACGGACTATTTTCTATCACATTTTCAAAAGCTTTATTGTCAATATATCTTGTGGGTACAAAATTTGAAACGTTCAAGAATGACTGCATGGGGGGAGGCAGATAATCTGTGATATCATTACCATATTACTAGAAAGGGGAAAGTTCTATGCCCTATGAATGAACGCAAATGAAGAGTTTCCTTGGGGCTTTGGTGGAGGTAGGAAATTGTCGTTATTGTTTTTCTCTGATAATGACAATATGATTAATGATGATCAACAGATACACTAGGGTTATTGCTGTTTTTGTTGATAATGGAAATACAATAAAAATACTTTAAAAATCCTATTGTAGTTGTTCACCTAGGAAGACTCCTTTTTCTGGGGCTTGTCAAAGAAGTTCACCCTGTAAAACATCTTCCTATTGTCTTTGTTGACAGAGTTCATAGTGTAAAACCCTTCTATTTTCATTAGCCAGTCTGTTCAGGATGTCCTAGGAAAGTCGGTAGTGACTAGGCCTTAATTGGGCCAATAGGGGTCTTTCACGTTTGGTGTCCTGGAAGTGCCATACATTGCTCCCTCAAGTGAGGACCATAAAATCATTTTTCCACATGAATATCAAGCTAATGAGTAAGAAAAATAAGAATAAATCAGTGCCTAGCCAATACACAGTTGAACGGCAACAGTACTTTACTGAACACCAACCAAAAATTGCAAATAATTTCATGATTTTAAGTGAATTTGTAAATGGAAACCTTAATGGGCCTAAATGGACCTTGCAAAATCTCTAGATGCAAATCACGTACTCTAAAGAATTACCACAATGGGCAACTAATCTGATACCTCAAGCTTGTCCCCATTATTTTTGTGGTTCCAGGTGGCAATTTGTACACCAACAGGCTTAAACTTTGAATCCTAAAAAAAATCATACTCCTATAGTCTCCCATTACACCACAAAAAGCTTTTCACAGTCAGCAAAGTTAGGCCTACAGACTTAGTCCAGTCACTCACAATTTAAAATAAGTGTCCTACTGCCTTTGCCACCACAGTTAATAATCAATAAAGTACACCTTTTGGCTTTAACTTGAACATAAACAAGACCATGCCGCTGTTGCCTAGAGAAACCCATCAGACTTCGAGATAGACCCAGCATATACATTGACATACACGTTATGGCTTGCTATAAAAAGGATTTAGGGCCATATTTATACTTTTTTAGCACCGCATTTGTGCTGCTTTTTGACGCAAAAATGGCACAAAATTACAAAACACAATTGTATTTTTCAAGTTTGCGCCACTTTTGCGTAAAAAAATAACGCAAATGCGGCGCTAAAAAAGTATAACAATGGGCCTTAATGTGGCTGGATCTAAAAGGAGACCTCTCACTAAAACCCTCCTTCTTGCATTTGTCTGAGCGTTCATGATGTAAAACTGTTTACTCTCTATTTAGTGATTTCTAAATGTAAATCTTCGTTCTGTAGTGTTTGTTATGGATTTCACTATGTAAAACCTATTCCTATTGTATTTGGCAGAGGGATCATAATGAAAATGTTCTTCCTATTATGTATGAGAAATCTGATTTAAAAGGTTCCAGTGCAGTTGGAAATTACGAACCCCAAGTGCTTCATGGGTGTCTTTCACATCTAGTGTCCTAGATCCTCCATATCCTAGGATCCTCAAACTGGAGACCAATTGGTCATTTTAACTTTTATCTCTAATGGTAACTGGACAGAACAGTCCAAGATTAATTCAGAGAGGTGCTGTAGGCTAGAAACGTAGCAACATGGTAATGCACAACATTAACACTAGATAAATCAATATCCAGAGAGTGCTAAGTCTATAAAATTTAAAAAAAGTCACAATTTAAACATTTAATCACATTTACAATAAAATGGACAAGATTTCAGGTGACATTAAAATTTGGAATCCCTTCTACTGAGCCTGAAGATTAACCAAGGTGAAAATCATGTATGCTAAAAAATCACAGTGGCATAATCCTGTGAATGTAGTGTGCGTCATCACTTGTGGCACAGCATGAGACAACTTGCACACCAGAAGGCTCCATTCATAAAATCCATAATAGTGCTGTATGGCTTATTGGAAAATAAAAGGCTTTTTACAATCAAAAGGGTTTGGTTAACATGGTTTGTCCTGTCATTCACAATATAAAATTAGAGACCTACTACTTGTATTTACAGATGAAAAAAATCAACATAGTAAGCTTATTGAGTTTAACATCAATATAAGAATTTCCCTGGAGAGACCGAGGTAACATTTTAGGCATACCCAAAGTGTACATCAACATTGACATTATGGGTCAGATGTACGAAAGAAAAGCAACTCGCAAAACGGTTGCAAAATTGTTTGCAATTGGAAAAACGGCCTTACGCCATTTGTAAACCAAAAATAGCGATGTGACCGGTTTGAGAGTCGGTATTTTTTGCAAACGGAGATTGCGATTTGGAAAATGAAAATCGCTAATAGCTATTCCCAAACAGGATGTTTGAGGCAGTAGCAAATAATGATTAGTTGCAATTTGGACTGTTTGCACATGCAATTCACCACAAATTTAAACCAGGTGGTAACTGGGTAAAAACTGAAAAAGCAGGCCCAGAATGCACCACACAAGGGCGGCCCTGTATGTGATAGAGAGGAGGGGGCACATACTGTCTTCTCAGCAGAGTGGGAGGCGAAGACAAGAGAGGATATTCAGAGTCAGACTGACCATTTTTGACCAAACAGAGGAAGAGGTATATAACAAGTACATGTTAAGTAACACTGTCGTTTTGGAAATAATTGCCCTTTTAAAGCCACACATAGAAAGCAGAATTTCCATCCCTACCCATATACAGGTGTTATGCTTGGTACACCTATCAACCACTGGCAGTTACCAGGATATGGTTGCTGTTACATGTGGGGTATCACAAAGTGTACTTTATTGTTTCTTCAGCTCATTCCTCGATGCCATGATGTTCAAAATCCACCACCACATATACATGCACAGGAATGATGAGAGAATGAGTATTGCCAATTTGCAATTTTACAGGATAGCAACATTTCCCCAGGTCATAGAGTGTATAGATGGGACACTTATTGCCTTATACCCTCCATCCCATCTTGAATACTATTTTAGGGAAAAAAAAAAAATGCATTCTCTTAATGTACAAGTGTTTTTCAAAGCCCGCAACATAGTAACAGACATTGTATCATAGTTTCCAGGTAGCCCCCATGATTCCTTCATATTTAGGCACAACGGAATATAGAGACAACTGGAAAGTGGGGTGTCTGATAATGGATACTTGTTATGTACTGACAATTAATGTAAATGTTGATATGTAAGTTCCCACTTTGTACAATATGTATGTTGTCTCACTCAAATTTATGTGTTTCAGGTGACAGTGCGCATGCCCTACACCCCTAGATACTCATACCTACCTTTCTCCCACCTCCCAAAATGAAAGGTGATTCAACACTGCACATCACTGCACCAGAACTAAAATAGAGTAGATATTTGGACTTCTTAAATCTCATTTTTGCTGCTTCCATAAGAATGGGGGATGTTACAATTATCACAGGAAACCGTTTGTAAGATTGTAGCAACAAGTACCATCATACACAATATTGCCTGAAGGAGAGGCCTACACATTGCATTGTCTAAATCTGATTCAGGGGAGAAGGATCCTGGC
The DNA here is from genome assembly GCF_031143425.1 of Pleurodeles waltl. Lineage (NCBI taxonomy): Eukaryota > Metazoa > Chordata > Amphibia > Caudata > Salamandridae > Pleurodeles > Pleurodeles waltl. Next base: position 350,592,497 of record NC_090442.1, read on the forward strand.
CTACCTGTTCAGCAACATATAGAGAAAAGCAAAGCCGGGGAGGAGAGAAGGCGCAGGGACCACATTGTTACACATTACTTCACAAGGTAAAATATTATCATATTCACAATACTGTAACAAAATGCCGTCTCATTGGATTGATTGTACAAAGTAAAGCTACCTTTATTGGCAGGTGTTACCAAAGAGTTAACAGACAAGCTGTCATTCTCATAAATGTTGACACCATGAAGTCAAAATGTAGGTCGGTTACAGCACTAACAACAAAAGAAAAAACAAATATAGCCACGCCCTGATTGGAACCTCCTCAATTATGTTTTGGAGTGCATCTGGTATATGATGTACCACCATGTTGAGGTGTAGGAGTGTCGCAACACACGTACATCTGTGGCAGAGAGGCTTCTTGTGCTGGACAACTCACTTGGTTAGGTTAAACATATTCATTTCTGAAAATACCAACATTAAATATTGCGAGGCAGGATAGAAGGTTGGACCCAACAGCCAACTCCTTCCGATCAGGTGATACAAAGAATATATTACCCCTATGGCCATCATCACAGCATTTACTTCTGATAAACAAGGAACTGGAATGACAATTCTGACTTCTTCTTTCTGTACTTGATTATGTGAACCTTGTTCCATAGGAAGGAATCCCACTAAATAGATCTAAATAGATGCAATCCTAAATAGATCTTGCCCTATATAAATATTAAACAAAATGTCCCACCAAAGATTGCAGAATTTTTATGACATTACTCTGGTGAGTAAATTACCACTATTGATGCTTCTTTCCCCTAAATCACAAGAGGAGACTCCATCTGTAACCTCCCACACATCACTGGTTATGACTAATAGGCGCCTTGTCCATGTAACAGCAATAGATGTAAACCTATTCATCACCACACACATTGTGAAAGTGGTAACCTGAATGAGCACATATTCGCAATAGCTCATCCCTGTTCTATTCAGGGCCCTATTCTTCAGATATCCTTAATAAATCTTCACATATTAAAATTAGTACTAACCCTTGAGGTGGACTGGAGAGTATGATGTAATCTTACAGTGGCACGCCATTACATCAAGAGGATATTGACCAAGATCGTCAGTATAAGCTTTGAATGTCAGCAGGCATTACAGAGATGCATATGCCTCTTTTTAGCCATACTTACCTGGAAAATAGCACAGATGGTGACACGCCCTCTAAAGACACTATCTGTGTGGTTAGAATGCAACATTCAGCTTGAGATTCAGAATCAATCTTCACTTATTGCTATTATGTCATTACTAACTCTGCAAAAACATCAACCAAGGTCACTCTGGTGGTAACTTCAAAGGCATACCCCACCTCACATTAGCAAAAGAAACATGGAGAAACAAGGTTGTTTGTGGGGCCCTTTGCTATTTCATTATATTTACACAACATTCCCAGAATATATAAATCTGTGAATACATTTTCACCCATGATGAGTGAAAGAATTTGGGTTATTGGTGAGGGGGGTGAAACCTTACTCAAGCAGAAATCACAATCCTTATCAGGGTGGAGTCACAAGCAACCTAAATTAACCTACAGGCAACCGTTGGGTTGCTCGGCACAGAGCAGTTAGACTCAATTCAGAGGCGATGTATAAATAATGTATACAGCACTTCAAAAAGTATTAAAGTGAAAACACAACAGTAGAAAAAAAATTAACAATTCAAATGGACAGAGTAAATAAATCAAAAAAGACCTAAATGACAAATACCTAATCAGTAGAACCAGAGATAATCAATTTTAAGGATTTAATACAAATGGTGCCCAATAGCAAAAAGCGCCACCTGTGGCTATCTGGTCACCGCAGATGGGGACAAAGTCACAAGTTCAGGCAGACCATGATGGAGTGCGGGCAGGCTAGGCCTCTAGTTGCAGAGCATTGTCAGGTCCCTCTTCGAGGTAGCTGATGCAATGCATCAGTTCTAGAGAACTGCAAGGCTGCAATGCGAGGTCATGCATCATCTTCAATTAGGGAAGTTTGTGATGCAAAGTCCCACATTAAGGACGCATCGCACAACAGAAGTTCTGATACAGATACAGGTTGTGAGGTCAATGTGGAGTACTTTAGCAGGAAGAGCCCTCACAGCAGAGGCAATGCGTTCATTCTGTTTGAACTTGCACCATGCAGCAGAAGTGATGTGTCAGTTCTGCTAGATCCACAGATCGGCTGGCAGAGAACCTTCAGGCCCACTTCCAAGCGTCCAGGACTGAAGTGGCATCACTTGGCAGGGCAGGACTCACAGTTGCAGAATCCAAGTGATGGAAACAAGAGACTGGTTCTTGAAGTCACTCTAGTGGTCCAGCGTTCAGGTCCAGTCCTTATCACTCAGGCAAGGGAGGAGCAGGCAGGAGGTCTGCACAGGGGGCATGAGCCTCTCATGGGAGCAGTCCAACAAAGTGGTGGTCCTTTCAGCATTACAACAGTCCTTTTCTGGCAATCTTCAACAGGTCCAGAAGTGAACTGAATAGTTGGTGTCTGAGGTCCAATACTTATAACTGGTAACTCATTTGAAGTGGGAAAAGCTTCTGAGGTTTCCCTTTGAAGTACACAGATCTCTTGCCTCCCTTGCACTGGCTCCATACTAAGTACAGGGTGTATGTAATCCTTTTTGTGAAGGCAGGACACAGCCTTTTCAGGTGAGAGTGAGGCTCTGCCTAACTCCGCCCTCCAGTCATTGATGATCCATTCAGGCACACCTGAGCTCTCTATTGTGTGTGGCTGTCTGGGAGGAATACGTAAAAAACAACTACCAATAACACCAAATCATGTGACCCATGACAGGTAGTAAATTGCTAGGGTAGTTGTTAGACCTGGCACCCTTGGTGTGGTTTCCCCTAGCTATTTGCCTTCAGACCTCCTCTTTGTGCTTGCTTCAGGATTCTGCACACTTTACCACAACTGACCAGTGCTAAAGCGCTTGTGCTCTTTCGCTAAAGCATGGTAACATTGGCAATATACCCAACTGCCATATTTCATTTACTTTTAAGTCCCTAGTAAAGTGCACTACCTGTGCCCAGGGCCTGTAAATTAAACACTACTTGTGGGTTTGCATTACTGACTGCGCCACCCACTTAAGTAGTCCTTTACACATGCCTCAGGCGTGCAATTGCAGAACCTGTGTGAGCAGTTTTGAGCTGTAATTTCAACATGGCAAAATAAACTTTTTGCCAGGCCTAACCCTTCCTTTTGAATAAGCCTGGGGGAAACATGCAGAGTTTCACTTTACAGAATTCAGCGGGGTTCCATAAAAACTCTGCGATGTTTCCCTGAGTTCTGCAACCGGGTGGAATTCAGGCATGTCCCAGGCACGTCCCACTGCTCTGGCTGCTTTCCAGTGCTGGGAGTAAAGTCAGCACAAACAACACCACACGGCATGACAGAGGGTGCTGCTTCTTTCTGTAGTAGATTTTCTTCCCGAGTGGCAGTTTTCTCAACATGAACGGTCATGACCTGCGACGATTGCCTCATGAGAATTTTCACCAGGAATCATTCTAGCACCTGCAAATTGTGCTAGGGGATACAAATTCTTGCTCACACTTGCCAACTTAACATTGGTGTGCCGCACATGAGAAAAAACTTGCCATGTGGTAGTTGGCAGAGTTTTCCCATAACCCTGTGTTCCAAGTGGAGCACAGTGGGCAAAACTCGACAAACTCTGGCGGTGAAGCCAACATTTTCATCTACCCCTATTTTTTATTACATATATGTCATCCCAAGGGTAAGCCCTAGGCAGCCCAGAAGGCAGGGTGCAATGAATTTCAAAACTTGGACATGTCGTTTCAGGATTTACATGCCCTGGTGGTGAAAAGTTGTTAAAATTAGTTTTTAACCAATGCAAGGCCTGTCTCTCCCGTAGATTATATTGGACATGCTGGGCCATCCTTGGCAGGATAGGAGGGAGGAGCTGGACACAGCCTCAATAATTCCTGAATAGGCTGTGTCCTGTCCTCACACAAAGGGCTGCCTACCCCTTGTAGTTAGTCTGAGTTCAGGGCAGGGAGGGCACTGCAAAGATATGCCTTTGAAGTCTCCCCCACATCAAAGGCACTACTTGGTATAAGAACTGGGCCTCAAACACCAGAATTTCAGTACACGACTGGACATGGCAGCTGAAGGACTGCCACTCTGCTGGACTCGCGCATTGCCATGCTGACCTGTTACCTGATGTCCTCTTGCCTGGGAGTCAGAAGGATTGGACCTGCATCCCTCCAACACAGAATATCTCCAAGGGCTAGTTGATGGGACCCCCTATCTGAAGTCTCAGGGACATAAAAGACTTCCAACCATCCTGCTTCTGCACCTGGACTCTGCAATCTGTAAGTCTACCCTGTCAAGTGGTGCCACCCCAGTCCTAGGCCCTTTGAAGTGGGCTTAAAGTGCCTTTCAGTGGCTGAGCAGTGCATCCTCGAGTTGAAATGATGCATCACAGCTGCTGCATGGACTGGACCATTCGCATCTCAGGTTTGATGCATCGCTTTCAGAACCATTGCTGAGCTAAGCTTCTCTGGAGCAGGTCCTTGCATCTCTCTTCGACAATAGCCTCGAGGATGATGCCATAACTTTGCATAGCAGCTTCAATACTCATCAGAACCAGCAGAATGCCTTGGATAAGCCATGCATCCCTGACACCGGCCTTCCGACGCAAGCCCCGTCAACCGGATCCTCAACAATAATGCAACAAGATCTTGCACCGAAGCCTTGCCACATCTCGGAACCAACATGGCTTCATAGACTAACTTTCCTCTATGCTTGCCTTGTAAATTTGAGGTGAGATATTCCAGTAGCTCTGAACCTTTAAAACTCCAATTAAAATGAAAAAAAAAAACATTGGGATATCCGTAGGCCGATTTTTAATGCATATATCGTGCTGGACCTAAGAACGGAGATGAAAAATTTACCAAGCAATAAATATTGTAAGTCATGAGTGTTAATTTCAAACTACATATATCAATCTTTTCTACCATTAGTATGCTATTAAAGGAGATGCCACGAGAGGCAGGGTTATAGTAATGGATGCATTATAGAAGGAAATCCTTAGCAAAGTCATTTGCTTTAATTTGAGGCATGAACTGTTAACCATATATTTGAGCGATACCTGTATCTTTTATAGGATTATAAAGTGATAAATGAGCCATGTTCTCCACCTGACACCGGTAGTATTGTCTCAAACATTATAGGAAATATATGTCTCATATTGGTTGAAACTGCATTAATTTGATCCCAGTTTAATGATGCTTTAACATTTTTATGAGCGAATATAATGTTTCCAAAATCCATGTTCCTTATTTAAAAGTGTGACTAATAGGACCTCATTTTCAATAAATTATGAAACTCTTTAGCTAATAATGCAAAAGAATTATAGTTTGGAAAAGTGAAATTCATTTAACAATCCGAATAAATGTCTTTTAGAGGGCTACCCATACTTATTGTAACTTAACTTTTAGATAGTTATATCACAGTAATTAGTTTTACACTACTTTGCAAAATAGTGGATCGTAGCTAAAATATTTAAAACATCCATGCTTCAAAGGAATATAGGAATAACTGTGTAGTAATAATCGTATGCGTATTATTATTATATATGTATGTGTGTATATATATCTATATATATATATATATATAGATATATATACACATATATATATATGTGTGTATAAAATAGACATCAATACTTGCAATTGATTGCTTTTAACTTTTGGGGGGTCATTCTGACCCTGGCGGCCGGTGACCGCCAGGGTCACCGACCACGGGAGCACCGCCAACAGGCTGGCGGTGCTCCCGAGGGCATTCTGACCGCGGCGGTTCAGCCGCGGTCAGAAAGGGTAAACCGGCGGTCTCCCGCCGGTTTACCGCTGCCCCATTGAATCCTCCATGGCGGCGGAGCGCGCTCCGCCGCCATGGGGATTCAGACACCCCCTACCGCCATCCTGTTCATGGCGGGAAACCCGCCATGAACAGGATGGCGGTAGGGGGTGCCGCGGGGCCCCTGGGGGCCCCTGCAGTGCCCATGCCAATGGCATGGGCACTGCAGGGGCCCCCATAAGAGGGCCCCGCAAAGTATTTCAGTGTCTGCTTTGCAGACACTGAAATACGCGACGGGTGCAACTGCACCCGTCGCACCCCTGCAACTACGCCGGCTCAATTCTGAGCCGGCGTCCTCGTTGCAGGGGCATTTCTGCTGGGCCGGCGGGCGCTCTTTCGGAGAGCGCCCGCCGGCCCAGCGGAAATGTTTAAATGGCCGCCGCGGTCTTTTGACCGCGGTGCGGTCATTTCACGGCGGTACCTTGAAGGACGGCCTCCGCCAAGGTTAAAATCACCCCCTTGGTGTTTGACGAAATGTATTTTAATATACGGTTAATACAATTCTCCACGTCCAAGATGAAATTTAAATGTTATAAGCAATAAAAGTTTAACATAACATTTTAGTTATAATATTTCAAAAACAGATGCAAATTTGCAAAGTACAGCCACAACAGAATAGCGTGACTTTTTGTGATAATGCGTTATAGTGTAAACTTAAATAGCGATATCGAGCATCGCAATTAATATGTTTGTCTCGTAAATTGTATATCACAAGTTTAAAGGTTTGTTTGACAATGATAATAGATATTAATGTCTGTTTTGTTTGTGGGTTTTGAGGCAGGTTACGTTTATTGCTCCAGGCATTACTTACATATTTCTTTTAAAGCGGTAGTAATTCTAGCAGTCGTTTTCACAGGGCACCGAACTGGCTCGAACAATGATTAGTGCCTACATTTGATGAGACAATAAGCTGTAAATATCTGTTTGAGATGCAAGGATCAATGAGGCCTGACAGTTTTACTTTCGTGGTTTTTCAAGGGAGGGGGATCATCACAAACCTTTTGGTTCTGGCGCTATTATATGTCACTTTTTGTAACTAAGGCAGTGTTTGGAGCAAGTCCCTTTTAATATTACTGTGGAAGCAGGTTAGTGGCGGACGTAACGTGTGACAAGAATATTTGTGCATAGCTGCGTGCTGAATTTGGTTGTACTAGTGATGTGTTTGGTGAGCTGTTTTTGCGCTGCATTATCATTACGTATGATTGTTATGTGGTGCTCAATGGTGTAACAAAGGCCCCTGAAGCCCGCGCGAGGGGAGGGGGCTCGAAGCCCCCCCCCAGCGTAGCAACTTGGCGTGAGAGCTCATGACTGAGTTCGGAGAGGGGCCCCTACATGTTCTTTACAGGGGGTCCCCTCTAATTTCTTTACGCCACTGGTGGTGCTGTTGATACTGAGGGGATATGTATAGTGCCCCAGCGCCACCTTGCACCACATTAATGTAATTGTTTTTTACATTAATGTGGCCCAATGAGGCCGAAATCGCCACACCTTATTACAGGGTGGCGATATGCATGCATTGCGCCACTCTGAAACCCTTTGTGCTACATTATGCCTGTGCCAGCCATAATGTCTGGAAAGGGGTCGTTCCCCCGTTAGGGGAGCTGGAAAAATGGTGTATGAAAATCTATGAGATTTCCTTATGCCACTTTTTCCGGCACTTCCATTCTTTTGAATGGGACCCCATGTACTCCGCAGGAGTAGCGCCAATATTTTGGCGCTACTCCTGCAGAGTACATCAATAGCGTCAGAAAAAATTACACTATTGCCCCCTCCCCTGCGCCATGGTACACCGTATTTTTATTACGGCGCACACATGGTGGAGGTAGTGGGGTGTTAAGGGGAGCAGGGAAAGTGGCGCTGCACTCAGTGCAGCGCCACTTTCCATAAATATGGCTCTGATTAATTTATGTACAAGCGCCGCCAGGGCGTCACTTTTTATATGGGAAAAGGTGAGGCACTGGCAGCGCAAGGGGCTTGTAAATAAGCCCTTGAGTTGGGTTCTTTTTTGACGCTTTTGTTTATTTCGTCCCCTTTTGACAGTACTTTTTTTCGCTCTGTGGTACGTTACCGTGATGCATTCTGTTCGCTCTGTGATTACTTCAGAAATATCAACAAATGCTGCTACAGTTACAGCCAAATGCATTACATTTCTTTAGTGTTACAGTGACATGCGACCAATTATCACTGTCAGATGTGGATAAAAACTGCTCCAACCCTTTCAGTATTTGAGACATCAGTCAGGTTGATACTGTGGCAGACCTGCCTTAAATTAGTACTTTCAGAGCTCATTTTATGGAATGGTATCTCAGATTCTGAGGCATTGCACTCTAAATGACTAAAATATTCTCGACGGATTCATATAGATCGCACTGACTCATCTCTAGAAATATTCACAAATAATTAGCAGAACATTATGCATTGTAAATGCCCCCGAATATACATCAACAGCCCAGATACAAACGCTGCAGAAAATGATGGAAGTGAAAAGAAATGATATATTGGCTTAGTTGGGGTATAGACAAAAACAGAGCTTATCAGCTTTTTTCCTAACCTATTAAATATCAAAAGTTCTCAATTAATGGAGTAGGCACGCTCAGCATTAAGCAAAAGACATATAGCTCATCATCTATTTTATATAGAATTATAGATGAGTAAATGTAAATATTGTAACTCAGAACCCTGAAGTGGAAAGCAGTCCCTATTGATCACATTTTATTGTTCTATAATTTCATGTTGTATAGGACCCTTCAATCATCTACAAATGTTTCTAACAAATGTGCACCAGCAGAGTAGTAATTGGGGAGCCATATACGACATGTCAAAAAAGTTTTAAAAACCTGCTTTCCTCTCACCCATATCAAGCACCCTCAAAATATTTGCTCCCCAAGTACCAAAAGCCTCCCTGTCCATCTCCAAATTTAAGAAAAATACCTAACCCTTTGGCACCTATCCACACTGCCTTCTATGCATCACCCTGCACAAATTGTAAGAAAATACTTGGCCTCCTGCCATCTTCCCTCACCTCCCTTTGCAAACCTCAGCTCCCCAGCTAAATTGCACAATAAGTGCCTGGCCACGCTCCTCCACCACCCTCTGTGTTGTTTCACCACCCCCAAAGTCATGCTCCGCACTCTCGCTGAGAAAGTGGGGCGTATGTTCCACCCCTGACAGCGGCTCTGTGAGAGCTGCTTGTTAGCACAGGTTAATGTCTCCTGTCAGTGCGCACCTCTAGAGACTCCCAGTGATGGGACTCGATCATGCCTGTACTAAGAGTTGGAAGAAGGCTGATGAGACCTCCAACTGTAATAACACAACTGAGTACAGGGTAAGCAGTCGCTTCCACTAATGATGTCACAAGAGTGATTATGCACTTTGGTTAACCAGTGCCATGAGTTCCTGGGTATCGATCTACTTGTTCATGACAAATGCTCCTGCTGAAACCTATATACAACAATGTAATCCCCCTTATTTGTGTAACCACAACATGCATAACTTACATTGCACAGGTTAGGATTGTTTATAACGCACTCAAAGACTTGTTAGCTCGACCAGGCTTTGTAAAGAATTGTGATTTGTTTCTTTAGGTGCATGGTGGTGCTTGCCTTTCTGATCAGGTCCTTTCCGAGGTTGAGGAGTGAGCAAGTGTGAAAATGTCTTATATTTACTGCTTCAAGATTACTTTGACTTTTTATGGAATTCTCATATAGCTAAAGCACTACATCGGCAGTTTAAGTTTTCCACTGTTTTTTACATTTGTAATGGTTATGCATGAGGCATGTCCTTTCAGCAAAATGTCATCTTAGAAGAATACACCCAAATGTCACTCGACACAGTTAAGTCATTTTTTAGTATTAATAGGGAAAATATGATCCCATGAAAGAGCCCCTCCCTTTTAATTGTAGTAAATTTGCACATATTGGGGGTTATTCTAACTTTGGAGGAGTGTTAATCCGTCCCAAAAGTGACGGTAAAGTGACGGATATACCACCAGCCGTATTACGAGTTCCATAGGATATAATGGACTCGTAATACGGCTGGTGGTAAATCCGTCACTTTTCCGTCACTTTTGGGACGGATTAACACCTCCTCCAAAGTTAGAATAACCCCCATTGTCTCTAAATTCCGATCCTGGAAATACTTTTACATCTATCCTTGGGAGAATAAATTTGCAAGCATTTTAATGTAGAAAACTACACCCCATATTTAAGGGGAATTGTCACAGGGCAGCGCCGCAAATCTTCTTGCGGCGTTGTCATACACAAATGTGAATTGGCAGGAATGCACTGTGTTTCTGAAATATGGTGCATTCCTGTGATTTCCTCCTGTCCTGTTACACAAGTGGCTGCCTGCTGTGTCTTAGTGTATATCTATGAGACCATGCAAAGCCACAAAAAGTGGCTTTGCATGGCCTCATAGATATGGTTGAGAGGCTTGCGCTGCCAGAACATAAAAAAAGTGACTGTCCGGTGGCTCAAGCCTCTCATAAGTATGCCCCTACTTGTATTGTAGGTGAATATCCATCAACTAACAAATTCTGTTATGTTTCATTATTGCATTGAATGTGCAAATACAGAAATTCTACCATATTAGCAACATTTCTGTATTTGCAAATGCAATTTTCACAGATAGTACTTCGCCAATTCCCAGTCTGAATTATGACATGAATTGTGCTCTCACATTTGCAATTATTTGCAATATTATTATTTGCAATATATTGTAAAGTTGCGTGTCCTATTCACAAAGCTGTTGCATAGAGTTTTGGGAATAGGACACGCAACTTTAAAATATATTTTTCATTGCAAGGCAGGGCCTGACAGGGTCTAATGGCTCTAAATTCTTCATTATTCTGGGAAACATTTCCAAGAGGATGAGAATAGCAGATGTTACTCAGAGAAACTAATGGAGCAAAAGAAATAGTCTGACAAACAGGATGTTATAAATAGATACTTTATATTACAGAACCACTACACTGATTTTATTTTAAAGTAGTCAGTATAAACATGTAATACTTGATTTATTAGGGAAGCATAACTTAACTCAAATAAGAAATATAGAATGCCATATAACAGCTCATCAGCAATGACACTGTAAAAGAATTTGCAGAATTATGCAGGGGTGCTGAAATAACTGTCAGATTAGGGGTGCTGCCATCAATGTTATATCACTTAAGTCATGGGAATTGTGAGAAATCCAAGCGTCACACAAAAAAACAAGTGTTGCAAATGTGCCATTCAGCAAATGAGTGATATGAGTGTAGTGCATTGCCAGTAGTGCATTTTGGAGCACTGTTGTGATAGCTCACTGTCATTTACAGACTGCACATTTTCCATTCACATGGTCACTACATTTGCATGGACAGATGATAAAACTATACAGCAATCAAATGATGTGCAAAAATACAGTTTCAGTGAATATTTATCATTTGCACATTACCAAATCAAATGCATTGATTTGCTTTGATCTTATTCTGGATCTTATTAAAATCTTTATTTTCATCATAGTTTTGAATTACAAAAAAGTACTTAAAGTGTTACTTCCTAATTGCTGATCTATTTTGATAACATAAAACATTTCCTTTCACCTCCTGTCCCCAAGTAAGATTGCCACCTTAGGTCACTGTGACAAGATGTTCTCACTTTGTAGTCAGAAGAATAAAAGTAAACATTGGTTTCTGAATATGCAGCAATTTGTCACAAGACATGGGCTCATTTAGATCCTGGCAGAGGTTTATATTGCATCACAAACATAACTAATAGCCCTTCCGCCTTATTATGATCCCATAATATCCTATGAAGATCGTAATAAGGCAGATGGGATATCCGTCAAGTTTGTGATTAAGTATTCCCTCCGCCAAGATTTAAATCAGGCCTATAGCCTGACATTTGAACTCTTAAGCTTCTGATCTCCAGTGTGGTTATTTGTAGGGGTGCCACCATACCATATAGCCCTACTTTGACCACCTATACAAGATGTGTATAATATATTTTCTTAATGGTCTTTCTACCCTTCCCCCAAGCCCCTTTGCCCCATTGGTCTGTTATTATATAGTTTACATTTTCTTCCATCCATAAGGCATACCGTTTTGGGTAGTGAGTCAACCCACTTGAGCCATTGAATGACTTCATTTTGAGGGATGACAATATGCCTTTTAACAAGGAACATGTCTTCACAGAAGGTCATTTGCATAAGTGCCAGGGACTAAGACGGGAACGTGAAACCAAGAGCTAGCTTCAGTTTAAGCCAATGGTTTTTGTTTGTTGTTTTTTTGATTGATGAAGGTCAGACAGCTTCCCAAACAGTAAAGTTTTGCAAATAAAATGCAAAACAAAATAAGAGTTGACAAAGCCAATAGACTGAGAGCGAACACCAGACATATAGGCTTTTTCATTGCTTGTTATTAAAAGGGTTAACATCAACAGCCTATTTAAATTTATGGTAAAGAAGTAAAATTCACGGTTAAGCTTTTAAATGAGAATTGTACACAATTAGGTGAAAAGTGTCAAACATTATTGTATACATTCTCAAACTCTGGCTGATATAGAGATACTTGATAGAATATGTTAGACTTAAAAAGTTGCAATAATTTGTAAGATTTCGACTCAATAACATTCCTGAACTTGGAGTAGCTCTGTCGGAGGCATGGAAAAAGAAAAACATAATATATAGAATATTTGAATCAAAAAATGGGGTTATTTAAACCATATAACAGCCATCAGTTGTACATCTCAGACAACAACGGTTGTGTAGGAATTGCTTGCAACCCTCCACCTACATATGGGTGGGTGGTGACACAACTATTAAAGAGGGTAGTGACCATGATGATCTGTTGAATGATTTTATAAAGCTATGAGTGGCATGAGTGTAGTGTCTGCAGAGTTTTATGACTGAATGCTTTTGGCTCCGAACGCACTCCATAGCAGTGTAACATAATCTTTAGAGTGGAATGCATAAAAAATTGGGTTTAGGATGTTGAGTTCACAGGTACACACAGAAGAATGAAGACTTGTAATATTCAGCAGTGTGTGTAGCATAGTCATTGGCGAGTACCCAGGCTGGGGAGGATGCTTCAACTTTCGAGGAAATAGGGGATAAGTAACTGAAAGAACGATCATGCTTTCCCAGAGAGTTTGCCATGGTCCAAGCAAACTGCTCCTGCATGCCACATGTGCTTTCATCGAAGTACCAAAACGACAGTGCATGTGGAGTCAAACTGCAACTCCAGCCAATGTAAAGCATTTGAAGACAAGGAAAGCTCTACTGAGAAGTGTACCCGTCATTGGTCAAGAAATTAAGAACAAGGCTCGACGTAAAGGTACCAAAATGCCATGCAAAATAAAATTATACATTGTACGGGCATTTTCACTGAAGGTGGATGCAACCAGGTTTACAGAGCGTTGTCAAAGATAATCATAACTTGCCAAATAACACTGCAAGCAGAGGCTCTACAAGGCAGAGATCAACCAGCTGTGTAAAAAGAGACTGAAAACATGACCCCCCAAGTTCTTGATTACGTGAACTAATTAAACAATTATCAGACTGCTGCTGAGGGTGGCTCCAAGAGAAGTGCATGGGGTTGTGTTAACAGAGCCATCCATACCGGCAGCGACGAGAAGTCTGGCACAAAGCTGTTAATCCAAAAGAGCCCATCAGAGATGAACCTAAGGGTGTCCTATCACAGGGCCAGGGAAGGGACATGAATGGAACAGATTTTGGGCTAGGATATCCAGAGGGAGCTTCACTGGCAGCGTTAGCCAATCCAATGAACAGTTGCAATGATCTGCCTTCCTGAACCCACCACCACCTTACAATATCACAAAAAGCAAAATACTGGTGATAGAGGAACTGCTTGGATACAGACATTTGATTATTTCATTGAGGCACTTGAGGAGACTGATAATAGAAAGATGATCAAGTTCCTAAAAAAGGGAGAATGTGTGAAAGAAGTCATAAAGAAAATGTCATGATTTGGCAAAGAAGTAACATACCATCATATCAAAGATGCATTGAATCACAAGTTGAATCCAGAACCAAATGCCAATTATGAAAGATACATTTTCAGTGAAGAAGGACAAAGAGTTGGTGAATATACTGATGAGTTTGTGGAGAAACTCAATGCACGCAAACAATAAGTTCAATTAATTTAATGATGAAGAAGCCTTAATGTCTTAGCGTTACTGATGGATGCTTGTCCTATTCATTCAGGTGACAAATACTGGGCGAAACTCTTAGGGCCTGATTTAGGTCTTGATGGTATTATCTCCAAGTCGCATCTGCGGGGGAGGTGAAAAGACCATCAAGTTGGCAGACTACCGCCCGCCATATTTAGATGTATTATGGCGGAGCTGCAGACTGCTGTGATAGAATGTACTCCATTGCGCCAGCTGCATCCCGCAGCAGACACAGCAGACTCCAATGTCCATGATCAACACTCCGTCGCAGTCTTTAAGGTGGCATCCCACCAAGCCTATTTAGATCTCACAATCATGCTGGTGGTGTGTAAGTGCAGGTCCATGACAGCGTGAGTCTGTGGCGGGACCCGTTCAGTATAGGACAATGGCTGTGGCCATTGGTTGAATGCTAGTAGTCTGCACATGTTTCAAACTGAACACCTGCAAAACACACTACTCCCTTTCGGAACATGATCCCTTGCCATTACACTCCAGCAGAAGATTTGGATGCAGGAATTTTTACGAAGGAGCCAGGGCCCTCATTACGACCCTGGCGGTTTGTAACCGCCAGGGCCATTGGACGCGGAGGCACCGCCGACAGGCCGGCGGTGCCCCGCGGGGCATTCTGACCGCGGCGGCTTAGCCGCGGTCAGAGAAGGGAAACCGGCGGTCTCCTGCCGGTTTCCCTCTGCCCCCAAGGAATCCTCCAAGCCGGCGCAGCTTGCTGCGCCGGCTTGGGGATTCCGACTCCCCCTCCCGCCATCCAGTTCCTGGCGGTTCTCCCGCCGGGAACCGGATGGCGGGAGGGGGAGTCGCGGGGCCCCTGGGGGCCCCTGCAGTGCCCATGCCAACGGCATGGGCACTGCAGGGGCCCCCGTAAGAGGGCCCCAAAATGTATTTCACTGTCTGCCTTGCAGACAGTGAAATACGCGACGGGTGCAACAGCACCCGTCGCACCTTCCCACTCCGCCGGCTCTATTACGAGCCGGCATCCTCGTGGGAAGGGAGTTTTTCCCTGGGCTGGCGGGCGGTCTTTTGGAGACCCCCCGCCAGCCCAGGGAAAAACTCATAATACCCTCCGCGGTCTTCTGACCGCGGAGCGGTATTACGGAGGGCGGAATTCTGGCGGGCGGCCTCCGCCGCCCGCCGGAGTCATAATGAGGGCCCAGGTCTTTTATGTTCTTTGTTACTCTCCCTCTATTAGTTTGTCATTATTACTTTTTGGGGGCACTTTTTTCCATAATTAATCACAGTGGTAGGGAAGAGAAATCCCCGTTTCACAGATGGAGAGTTGTCTGTCATGGTGGATGAAATCAGTAGAGTAGAGCCACAATTGGTTGGAGCTCAAGTCTAAAATACTACTATTTCCCAGAAAAGGAAAATGTGGTCCAGGATAGTTGACAGGGAGAATGCAGTAGCCACTAACCTGCACACACAGTAGGAATTTAGAAAGAGGTGGAAAGACCTGTGGGAGAAGGTTCCTTCACTGGCCTCCAAGCATCACCTGGAGTCCCAGAGGACTGGTGGTGGTTCTCCTCTCCCCCCATTTCAACTCTTTCCCCGGGAGGAGAAGTTTTTGCAAATCCTCCATCAGGAAGGCTTGAGACCCTGGTGGAGTGCAGACTGGTAAGTCAAACCTATGTATGTCTCACTAATCACCAATGGAGTCCTGCTTAATGTAGACTTTTAGAGTGCTGTAACAACACTAGCATAGCAACACACACATAGCTAATTTTGATTAAACAAAATATGTTGTGTTATATAAATTACTAACAGCATACGTGTAGCTCTCCTCCTATCAGAATGCTACGTGAATAGTCAGATTGTGTGTAGTTCCCCATGGATCATCTCTTGTATGGGCTCTGCCCATTACTGTCTATTAATGTACGTTGTTGGGCAACCAAAAGCGTGTCCAAAAATACATCCATTTTCACAGTAGCGTACTGTGTCCCTAAGTTGTATTTTCTCAAAGTCACTTGATATCTATATGTGTGTGCCAGTTGCAAACGTGTTTTCATCTCTAATACAGTAATTGAAAGTGATACGTGGAAACTATTTTTCAAACAGTATTGTCTATGGTGTCAACAGATGACTACAACTACCATGATGCTCTGTTTCTGGATCTGACAATCAAAAGTGGAATGTAAAGTTGTAACACTGTCATTTACTTCCATATACACACCTCAAAAACGAATCCATTTGTCAGTCACCATGTCATGTTTAGGAATAAAATATTGTGCATCTCAACAATGTTGACACCTGCTCATAGCTACATTGAATTGATGAAAAAGCTTACATAAGTCATTGTGTGTTGAATTCAAGACATCAAAAGATTTGTTATGGCATGCTGAACAGAATTAGTAGCAAGTGAAATATGACTGTCCATACGATGATCAATTACAGTACCCGTGCATTATGAAACATTGTGTATCCAATGTCTTGCAGCCTGTTACGCCTTGTAAGGGTTCTGGACTCCAGTGTACTCACCACTGTGTTGGCCTCGATGTCAGTCACGTGTAACCTACAAATCTGGTTGGGTGGGTGGATCGAGTTTTAAAGGGGGGTCGGGGTGATTTTGTGTTTAGGGCAGGTGGGGGTCAGGATTTTAGGGGCAGGGGTAGGGGGTAGGGTAATTTTGTTTTTAGGGGCAGGGTACGTGGTAAGGATAGGACGCAGTCAGGTAAGTGGGGCTGGGAGAGGATTGTGGGCAGTGTTTAGGGGAGGGGTAGTTTTTAGGGGTGAGGTGGTTGAGTTATTGTTTTTTAAGGGGTGGGGTGGGGGTCGGGGTATTTTTGTTTTTTAGGGTGTGGTCAGGGTAATTTAGTTTTTAGGGGTATGGGGTGGGGGTAATTTTGTTGTAGGGCGGGTGGGGGTTGGGTGTTTAGGGGGAGGGTGAGGGGTTGAGGTAATATTGTTTTTAGGGTGGGTGGAAGGATTGGGTTTTTAGTGGGAGGGCGGGGGTGGGGGTAGTTTTGATTTTAGGGGCAGGGTAGTTTTTTTGGGGGTGGGGGTCGGTTGTTTTCAGGGCAGGACGTTGTGGTAGGTTTTAGGGCTCAGGGTGGGCGGGGTATTTTTTATGGGCAGGTGAGGGAGTCTGGGTTGTTTTATTTTTTTTGGTGGGGTTGGGGTAGTTGTGTTTTAGGGTGAGTGGGGGTTCAGAGTAGATGTGTTTATAGGGCAGGTGGGGTGTGACATGCGAAAACCACACATGCCATTCTACGTGTCTCTACCAGGCATGCTTTTACTATGAAAAATCATGTAAGGAAATGCGTGGAGAGGCATTTGTGGAAACAAAGCGATAATTTTTCAGACCACGTTGTTCAGGCATGCAAGGTTGACGCATGCGTTGTTCCATCATACGTCGGAGTTAAATAGCTGTTTCTTCATCTCAGATTTAACAAATCAACATACTTTGCAAAATTTCTGTCTCCTGTAGAAGATAGCCCGACATTTGCATTTTTTTTTTACATACTATAGACTACATAGATATTTAAATCTATATTACTCCTGCTTAGAAGGGGCATGTAATATTACAATATGCTCACCCTTCGTTTGTATGGATTACAATATGGAGTACTCCATATTAACCCTGCTAAATTAGGTCACGCCATGTTGGAATATGTTAATACCAACATATTGAACATGCTAAAAATAGTTTGGCAGTGCTCTGAGAATAAAATCAGCAGGTGACCCTTGGAATGCACCATTCCATGGTAACATTTCAGAAAGATATCCTAGAACAGTCCGTATTAACTCTAAATGCCGAGACTCCACCTAATTTGTAACAATATCACAATGGTAACTAAGGGCCACATGTACAAATATTTGGAATTGCGATTTCCCAATTGCGAATTTATGTGAATCGCAATTAAGAAATCGCAATTCCAAATGTAAGAAACGCCAATGAGTTTCTTTTGTGATTCTCGGTGAATCGCTATACACCTACCTCATTAATAAAAGGAAGGCCGCAATTTGCGACCCACTGGGAATCACAAAAATCACAGGGATGGTGACCTACTGGTGTCAGCAGACCACCATGTCTGTGATTGCTTTTAAATAAAGTAATCTTTTTTTTTAAACGCAGCCCGTTTTCCTCAAAGGAAAACGGGCGGCATTTAAAAAGAAAAAAATGAAATGTTTCAATTTAATTTTTTAAGAGTAGGCAGTGGTCCGTGAGACCACTGCCTGCCCTAAATAACATTTTTGCATGCATTCACAAAGCAGAAGAGGGCTCTTAGGGACCCCTTCCCCTTTGCAAATGGGTTAGTACCAATTTGAAATTGGTCCTAACTGGGATTGTTTTTCGAACGCATTCACGGTCACAAAACAATCACACATACCATTAAGATTCGGTATTTAAAAGGGACGCCTTGGACATGCCCCTTCCTAATACTGAATCGCAAAAACAAAATTGCAATTCAGTAACTTGTTACTGAATCACAGTTTGGGCTTTGTACATCCAAAAAAGCATTTTTTTAGTCACCAATGGGCCGATTCTGCTAGTTGGCCCTTTTGCAACTAGAAAAATGCTTTGTACATGTGACCCTAAATTTTGATATGCTGGTCACCATACAAATATCATAACAAATGTAATAAATGAGCAATTTGGTTTCCTGTGACAGTTACCTAGGTCCTCCTGTGTGCAATGTAAAATCTGTATTTGAAATAAGTCCTCTCTTTTTTGTGATTGGCATATATTAACCAGGGATCATGTAGGGTGAAATGGTGATGTGATTTGTTAATTAGTAAAAGTTCAGTGCTTTAAGGGTTACTTGACAGTCGCTATTATGATATGTGGAAATGGAAATCGCATGAATTAGATTTTTTAGCTGTTTTTAATTATAATTAGCTTTTATATTTGATTCTCTGCAGCCCGCCAAGAAGTCCTGTTGAATGGATGAAACACATGGGCTTTGCTGACATTTTAATAACTATACGTTGTAAAGAAGAATGGTTGTGAAGAAAAATGAAGAATGCATAGTGAATTAATCTCTTTGAACATATTAATGGACTGAACGTGTAATACCTTCTGACCATGGCTGATAGAACAGATGCAACTTTAGTGAGATTAAAGAGAATGAAGACTATACATAAGTAACCCTTTCTTGAGTTTTTCCCCTATTTGTGTTTCTCTAAAGTGTGTAAGGTATGAGGTTTTGCGGTGGCAGGATTTTGGGAGTGAGCTCCAAAGTTGAATTTCCAAGTCGATCTAAGACTAGTGTGGGGGTAAAGTACTATTACTTCGTTGTTTATTATTAATTTATGAACCACTAATGCCACTAAATAAACCTGCGAACCGTCTGGCAGCTTGGCACAATGCAAACAGGCTTAACTTAAATACAATGTGTAAAGTATTCATGAAGTACCCAGACAATAATAAAGTCAAGACCGAGCACAAGAACAGTCCTAAATCAATTTGGCAAAACAGAGACTATTTTAATAAATAGAATGACGAATATACGATAAGTAGAGCTGGGGATATTAATTTGTAAAGTTTGATGTAAAAATAGTGTCAAAAAGCATAAAGCAACAACCGTTGGTGTCTGGTCACACAAGATAAAGTCAAAAGTTAAGGCTGACTCGAGGAAGCCTGTGTCTGGTACAGGGACCAGGTTCACCCCAGTAGAAATGTTACCTTCACATGTAGGAACTGTTTTGGAGAAAAGTTCTCATAGATAAGATTGTCGATGGGTTGGGCTGCAGGCTGGATCTGAATAGGGGATTATAGACATGTTGCTGAAGAATGGGACATCAGTGGGATCCTTTGCATCAGCAGGACGTTTGAGGCACTTGATGGTGATGTAGGGAAAGCACAGATTGAGCAAAGTCTGCCTCAGTAAGTCATCAATAATTGGTTGCTGCTCGGCATTAGCCCCTGTGAAATCCTCACCAGTAGTTCAAGGTCATGGCTGCAGCTCAATTGTGGCCTTATAGTAGTCTCTGGTTCTTTTTTTCAGGAGAGTTCATAAAATGTTTCCAAATGTCTAACCTTGCACTTTTTGGACAGGAGGAGTACATCCTAAAACACACCAAGGATCCAGAACCTGAGGTTAGGCCTCACTCCAAAGCAGAGGAAAGCACCAGGGTCCAAGGCAGTTCCCGTTGAACCTGTTCAGCAAGGAGAGTGGACAAGTTGTAGGAGATGGCCTCTAGTAGCTTGTTGTATCTCTGTAGATCACAAATGAGGTGAGCCAACTGTCCCTTGGAATAACTTCTGGGGCCCAAGGTTCAAGGTGAGCAGGTTGAGTCTTCCTTCAGATTCAAGACAGTAGGGCAGTCCTACCTCTAAGTAGTCAAAGGTCTAGGAGTGTTCTGATTGTAGACTCTGAGGGTGCCTCTCTTATACCCAGTGCCAGCCTGTGGGCAATCTTTTGTCTACCCCCAAAACAAGTTCTGGTCAGCTCTTCCCTTTTGTCATAGGTTTGGCTCCAGCCTGGATATTGGAACAGAGACAGGGATAGGCCTGATGTCAAGCAGTTTCCTTTGAAGTGTAATCAGTGCAGGGCATAGCCCCTCTCAAGCCATCCTGTCAGGAAGACCCACTCCTCTAAACACTCAGGCCCCTTTGTGTTATGTCTGGCCTGAATAAACATTTCCCATTTGCAGCACCGTCACCAGCCCAAGGGCATATGGCCATTCACAGAAAGGCCCTAACAACTTGCCATAGTAAAATAAAGACTATGGGGAGGTTTCACTGCCAGGACATGTACATTTAAAATCCAATTTAAAATCCAACTTCACCATTAAAGGGAATTTTGATTAATCTGATGTAAACTTAATTCTCCTATCTGCTCCCAAGCTTAAGGTATTACTGACTAAGGCCCTCATTCCGACCCTGGCGGTTTGAAACCGCCAGGGTGGAGGGCAGAGGAAGCACCGCCAACAGGCTGGCGGTGCTTCCAGGGCCATTCTGACCGCGGCGGTAAAGCCGCGGTCAGAAAAGGGGAACCAGCGGTTTCCGCCGGTTTTCCCCTGGCCCAGGGAATCCGCCATGGCAGCGCTGCTTGCAGCGCCGCCATGGGGATTCCGACCCCCTTCCCGCCAGCCTGTTCCTGGCGGTTTACACCGCCAGCCTGTTGGCTGGCGGGAACGGGTGTCGTGGGGCCCCTGGGGGCCCCTGCACTGCCCATGCCACTGGCATGGGCAGTGCAGGGGCCCCCTAACAGGGCCCCACAAAGATTTTCAGTGTCTGCTTTGCAGACACTGAAAATCGCGACGGGTGCCACTGCACCCGTCGCACCCCTGCAAATCCGCCGGCTCCATTCGGGCCAGCTTCCTCTTTGCAGGGGCTTTCTCGCTGGGCCGGCGGGCGATCTTTTGGAGATCGCCCGCCGGCCCAGCGGGAAAGTTGTAATGACCCCCGCGGTCATTTGACCGCGGTGCGGTCTTTTGGAGGTTTCCGCCCGGCGGGCGGTGCCCGCCGCCCGCCGCCCGCCGGGGTCGGAATGACCCCCTAAGTCTAATAAGATAAACCAATGTTATCCTATGGGAGTCATATGCCTTGCAATGTTGAAAAAACACTTTAGGAGCATTTCACTACCAGGCCATGGAAAATCTTAAACCCAGGTGTCCTAGATTTTAAATACCATGCACCCTGCCTATGTGCCTTTAGGGCCTGTCTTAGGGTGACTTATAAGTATTAAAAAGGAGGGTTTAGATCTGGCAAAAAGTCTATTTTGCCAGGTTGAAATGGCAGTTTTAAGCCTGCGCACACAGGATACAGTGTAAGGCCTGAGACATGTTTACAGTGCTTCTTTAGTGGGTGGCACAATTAATGCTGCAGCCTGTAGTTGTATTTAATCTACAGGTCCTGGGCACATGCAAAACCATTTACTGTGGACTTTTAATAAATTAAATGTACAAGTCAGGAGTAAAGTGAGCAGAGCCCTAAAGTCAATGAAAATGGGCTTAGCAAAACAATAAGAGTTGTGAAGGCAACAATAAGGGGAGATTCTGCAGACAGGGCAAATTTCTAATATTTAGTCATACCCATTAATCTCCTCCCTGCAGTGTATCGGTCACTCCAGTGTACAGTAATTATTTTGTCTTCTTGCTAGCAAACTTTCTGCTGGACCTCTGACTGTGCCATGTTCTCACCACCTTGTGGGTGCAGACCACTGTTAGTTGGAGTGTGGTAGGGAACCTCCTATAGTGCTCTGTGTTACTGTTGGAGATTTGTTGGGATCATTGTGGAAGGTACATATAAGGTGGGCTGCGGTGGCCCCTTTCCGAAGTCTATGTGGTAGGAGCTGAATGGGGGACTCCTGCTATGAGATATTTGGATCAGTCTGGAAGACCACATGGTCAGAAATTCTCAAGTGGTGTCAGAGGCCTTGGCAGATGTGAATTCTCATTGCTTTCCCCAGGTCATTTCCGCCTCTGGATACCTGCAAGGAGGAGGATTTTTTTTGTCAAAACTCATGGGTCCACCAGAGGTACCTTGTGGGATCGGTAGGGAGAGGGGTTGACTCGTATCTTGGATGAGGCATGGGCAGGTCTAGTCGATTTGGGCTGGGCAGTTCAAGATAGTCCATGTGGCTTGCTGCTGGAAAAGCAACTTCCCAGTGATAGGTACTGTTGTTCTTGCATTTTTTTGTTTAGACTGATGAGAAAGGGGTGGCCTCTATGGTTGACATTTCTGAGATCTCTTTTCTGTTCTGTAAGATGAATGACAGGCTTCCTGCTTCACTTTTCTTCAGAGTACTTTTTGCTTCAGTATTTTGATGAGTTAGTCAGACAAAGAGTGATTTATTGGGATAAGGATTTTCTCTGAGCTCGGTGCATCTGTGACATTTCCTAATACCCAAACTTGATGACGTTCACAGGTCCTCCAAGAAATGGAGTTTCTATCATCATAAAAAATAGGCTAGTATATTCCATCAGGCATCTATGAAACCAAATAAATTCAGTTTATCATGATATGTTTGGCAATTCTAAAACTAACAACAGCAAAAAATATAATTACGTACTGATGAATCGATTTTACTATACCAAGTTATCTTCTCGCCTTAAAAATAAGAGCTTTATAAGAATACAATAGAGCAACATTTGATAGCAGCAAAAGAATTAATGTCAGATGTATAGTATGGTTTAGTCACAAAGGGCCTGATTATGACCTTGGCGGACGGCGGGGGCCGTCCGCCAAGGTACCGCCGCCAAATGACCGCACCACGGTCAGAAGACCGCAGCGGCCGTTTAGACATTTCCTCTGGGCCGGCGGGCGCTCTCCAAAAGAGCGCCCACCGGCCCAGAGGAAATGCCCCTGCAACGAGGACGCCGGCTCAGAATTGAGCCGGCGTAGTTGCAGGGGTGCGACGGGTGCAGTTGCACCCATCGCGTATTTCAGTGTCTGCTTTGCAGACACTGAAATACTTTGCGGGGCCCTCTTACGGGGGCCCCGCGGCACCTCCTACCGCCATCCTGTTCCTGGCGGGAGACCCGCCAGGAACAGGATGGCGGTAGGGGGTGTCAGAATCCCCATGGCTGCGGAGCGCGCTCCGCAGCCATGGAGGATTCTGTAGGGCAGTGGTAAACCGGCGGGAGACCGCCGGTTTACCCTTTCTGACCGCGGCTGAACCGCCGCAGTCAGAATGCCCTCGGGAGCAACGCCGGCCTGTTGGCGGTGCTCCCGTGGTCGGTGACCCTGGCGGTCACCGGCCGCCAGGGTCAGAATGACCCCCAAAAAAGTGTTGTACTTCAACAGTTCTTCAAAAGATAATGTTACCCATTGGAAATTGCTTCAATACTGTTATATTAGTGGACTGATCCCGCTCGATCGTATTTTGGCATAAGAGGAACACAGAAACAAAAACTGCACATTTTTTACACTGAACTCTGAACAATGGCTCTCAAATCGGGAATACGATGCAATCAAAGAATAGTGTGAGTAATTGTGTGAAAAAGGCTGCTTTTATTGGTTTAGGTGCAGAATCTCAACAACAACCTGGCCTTAGACTTTCAAAACTAAAAACTCACCATACATGAACCTATCCTATAATCTCCGCCCACTCCCCTAAAGTAGCCTTCCTGTCCCAACCATTATCAATGGAAATTTCCCGCCTTTGCTCTAAACTCATTTCAATCACAACAGCACTTTGATATTGTAAACTGCTTAAAGCATAACATTTGCAACCAAGCATGAAAAGCATTCCTGTCTGTGTTTGGTCCTGTGTACCCCAGTCTCTCTAGCCTGTCCTGCCCCAAGCCCAACGATGAACTGAACGAAATGAGGATAACCTGTCCTCCACCCAGGACAAGGCCTTAAACAACTTTCCTGCCCCACAACACTAGGAGCCTCTATAACTTCAATGTAGCTGCTAACGTCTCTTTTACCTGTAATAGATAAAGAACCATGCCCATGAAGGACAAGTGCTCTCCATCTCCCCTGAAAAATTCCCTGTCTTCAAACTTAATGTCCCTGTGTTCTATGATCCCAATCCACTTTTCCCTACAAAAAATTAGCATTTCTTTTTTAAGCTTCTTTCTTGCTTTTTCAATGGCGGCTGGGCGAGTAGTCCCATGCAAAGCTCTCCTGGGCATAAATGCTGTCCATATAATATGGCAACCATACCATAACGCCAGGATATCCTTTAAGTCCTTTTTCATTTGCTTAATCACCGCTAAGCCTTTGGATCTGATTAAGTAATTTTTACCCCAAGTGTAATAATAACACATCTGGGCATATTCTCCCATGCAATAAACCATTCAGACAGGGTATCAATTCTCTCCATAACATACCACCTTTCCCATGCCAGCACAGGCGATAACACTGGCTGTCCAAACCTAATTGCAGTCCAAAATGTGTTTTTTGTACATGGCTCTCAGCCCTCTTAATAAAAGAATGCCCCACAATCGAGATTTCCAAGGCCGGCACACCCGGGCCTGCCAATGATTCTGTAAAATAAACAAAAACATTCTCTTGGTGGTGCAACCAGCTTAACAATCACCCTCTGTTGCCCTCACATATCTATGAAAACACTCTGACTTCCACACACCCGCCTGCATAATTCTCTCCCTTGCCCATCCCCACCTGCTTGCTTCTGTGGCCATCCCTATACAAAAAGAATGTGTCCCAAAAAGCGACCCATCTTCCCCAAGTCTCCTCAAAGCTTTTCTCAGCACCGCCAGATCTTGATAGGCTGTCACTGGGCTCCCATTACTATGCACAAAGACCCCTAAATCCTCTTGACCCATTGAGGCCTGAAACCGCCTACCTAAATGTACTCATTTCATGTTGACCGGGTAATAACGCTAACTCACTGCCATGCCCTGGCCTTGCTGATCTGTCTTTGACTTATACACCCACAACCTTAAACCCTGTGTACTGAGCTCTACATCCTCCCATGTCAATCCCATCTTCCCATTTCCTACCTAGCAATTTGGAAACTCTAAAAGCCCCAAAAAACATCCAAGACATAAGGGGGTGATTCTAACCCTGACAGGCGGCGGAGGCCGCCCGCCAGAGTTCCCCCCTCCAGAACACCGCTCTGCGGTCATAAGACCGCTGCAGTGATTCTGGCTTTTGCACTGGGCTGGCGGGCGGCCGCCAAAAGGCCGCCTGCCAGCCCAGTGCAAAAGAGCCTTCCCACGAGGACGCCGGCTCAGAATTGAGCCGGCGGAGTGGGAAGGTGCGACGGGTGCAGTGGCACCCGTCGCGCATTTCAGTGTCTGCAATGCAGACACTGAAATACAATGTGGGGCCCTCTTACGGGGGCCCCACGACAACCCATACCGCCATCCTGTTCCTGGCGGGAGAACCGCCAGGAACAGGATGGCGGTATGGGCTGTCAGAATCCCCCATGGCGGCGCAGCAAGCTGCGCCGCCATGGGGGATTCCCAGGGCAGCGGAAAACCGGCGGGAGACCGACGGTTTTCCACTTCTGACTTCAGAATGCCCTGCGGGGCACCGCCAGCCTGTTGGCAGTGCTCCCGCCGACCCTGGCCCCGGCGGTAAGGAACCGCCGGGGTCAGAATCAGGCCCATAAGTGTGCTAAATAATAATGCATCTTCCGTATTTGTGCAAACGTCAGAAAGAACCCCAATGAGTCACCCCAGGAGGGACAATGATATTGGTTCCCTTTTCTTCCCTGCAACTCCTACCTCCCTAGCCCAACCTTCTTATATTCTCCTACCGAGCTGTCCTACAGAAGAATAGTAACCACAAAGCATTTCACCCATAAAGGCAATGCCTGCTAATTTGCCTGTAAAGAAAACCCTTGATTTTTATTTGCCAAAATCGGCATAACATCTTCCTACCTATCCCCATCCGATTGCCTACAATGTGCCCCACAATTCAGGATATATGCTGACCTGGTAGACTCCGCTATGGAATTCCAAACCAGCTGTAACAACCTCTGTCTCCTATCCTCCACAGCTCTATTGGCATCCGCATTTGAACCTGAGCTGCATCAATGGAACGAGACAAAGCATCCACAATGTCATTGTCCACACCTGCCACATGTAAAGCACTAAATCCTATATTATGCCTGAGGCAACCCAAAACAAAAACCCTCAAAAGTTTCAGTACTTGGGGATCCCTCGCAGATTGTCTTTTGATAACCTGCACCACAGCCAAATTGTCTACTCGAAATAAGACTTGTTTGTGTGCCAAAAATGCCCCCCACAACACCACTGCCACCACCACCACCACCACCGGAAATAGCTCACTTTTCATTTTCTCAACATCTCATCAGTTAATGATCTCATTGCTACCTTCCTATCCTCCGGCAGCCATGCTAACATTCCTTCTTAATCAATTTAAATACCTAGAAATGACAATGTCTGCGATGGACCCACTGTTTTTGTCTGGCTTAAAAGGAACTCCCACATCTGCTATTACCGCTTGAAAGCTCTCCAACCTGTCCTGACATTCTCGAGATCAGTTCCTACCCACAATGAAAAAAGTAATCTAAATAATGGGTGATACCACTGTGACCAGTTACATGAGTGAAGAGCCATTGTAAGAATGTGATGAAACACTCAAATAAAGCACAAAAAATAGAGCAGCCCATTAGCACAGCCTTACCACATTCCAGCTACCTTCAAACTGTAACTCAAGGAGCTGAAAATCAGAAAGGTATACCGGCAGCAGGCGAAAGGCTAACTTAACATCACCCTTCACCATCAATGACCCCTGTCCAACCTGCTCCACCAACTACATTGCAACCTCCACTGAAGAGTAAGACAGAGAGACCAAGTCAATCACGATGAAATCAATATTTAAATGACCCTCTTGCCATGACAGATGCTGGATCAACCTAAATTGTCCTTTTTCTTTTTTAGGAACAACTCCAATCAGTGAGACAATCAGGTCATCAAATGGCCAGTCTGAAAAAGGACCTGCCATTCTACCTTCACGAAGTTCTTAATCCAACTTTTCATGCACCACAAGCCTATGATGACTCGCAAATTTCATGTTTGTCACCCATCTACGTGTCCTGGAACCTTGATACCCCAACCTAAAACCCCATAAGAAACCCTCTCTCAACAATCTAGCATCATCCTTTTTGTTATACAAATCCAACAAGAACAAAAGCTTGTTAATATCAATTGGTGTATGAGCCCTTCCCCCTAGTACCGTCAACGCTCCAACCTCCCCTGAAGCTGCTCCCATGACCTGACTATGAGCTGAACCCACTCTGCTGAGTTTGACATTGTCCTGCTGCCACACCGTCGGATTTTCCAAAGTAAGGGACCAACGCGGTGTCTTCCCCAGCATTTTGAGCATTCATTACAGAACTTACTGTATTCCCTAGTACATGCTCCTTTATTAAAGTCCTAGCATGCTCCAATATGAGAGGAGGCTGAGCTGGATGTTTGGGACTGTGACTTTGCTGACCCCACTTCCCAACAGGTGGGGCTGCCATGAAAGGACCGATATACTATGGGCAAACCGCACGCCATAAATATTGTTTTGCCAAATTTGCCTGTCCCATCATATGCTGTCATAAATCTGCATCAATCTCCCCCCACTGTACTTCGGGATCCGCCGCCATTCTAGCCCTGAACTCCTTGTCATATTTCACCCAGGCATAACCACCATAGGTAATATATGCTTTACGGATAACATCCATATACTTAAATAACGCGACAGAGCATTCAAGATATTTCTCGCAATACATGCTGGCATAACTCAGAAATGCAGCCGTCCAGTTCTCAATCATAACTGCCACTTTCGGTCTTTTTGCTAGTTTGTATTGTTCCTCTTTTTAACCTTCCTTTGCCATTACTTCCCTATATAACAATTTTAACATTTCTACATACTCTCCTTTCCAAATCTTTTCTTCAGTGGAAACCAGCAAATGTACCCCCAGTGGTTTAGAAGTACCTATGTAGGACAACTTCTTTACCTTAATCTCCTTGCTCTCCAATTTGTCCCCTGGCTCTGTTGCTTCACCTGTGCTTTCTGCACGAGCCCCAACTGTCTGCCCCTGCACAGTTATCCCTTTCTCCCGACATTTTGCATCTAAATCCACTTATTTTCCTTCTGTGCCCACACCTGTGTCCAGCACATACAACCCTTTTTGCAAGCGGGCCTCCCTGTTGTCTGTCAACCATTTTGCCCTGACACCAACCAATACTTTTTTAACCTGCGTCTTTGAGCAAAAAGTCTTACCTGTTGTCAAGGCTGAAGCCCGCTCCTAAGCCATCCGCCTTGCTGGTTACCAATGACTCAACGCGGCCTCCAAACCAGCTTTTGGCGCATGAACCGGATTATGCTGAAACATATAAGGCACAACATGAGACGCCCCGCCCACTCCCCCTTCGCACCACCACTGTGCTCTGCTCTGATTTCCCTTTCTTTCATACTCTCTTCTTCATGAGCTAACAAATCAACAACATCCATTGTAAATTCACCTTCTCGTGGGGAACTCAACCGCGCCCTTACCTGCACAGTTACCCCCAGATGCACTAGCGTGATACCTTTGTATGTGCAGAGAGAGGCCGCTCTTGTCCTCCCTTGCTGTTTCGATGACACAGGATGCTTATTCCTGTAAACAGGGGGTACCCTGCTTCCCCCGCCATGCAGGTGATCTGCTGCTATGTCCCTCACCACCATCAGGCTGGCCACCCTAGGCCACACCCTCATTTCCCCTCGGGGCTGTGGAGCTGAACAAAGCTCCCCCGAGTCTGCTGCATCCTATTTTGCCTTGCATTTCATGAATGGTAAATTGTCTGGCATGCTGGTCAGAACCACGAACTGCTCGCCCATCCTACCCTCCACACCTACCTGCCTCCCCAGCTCCCTAGGCACTTTAACACCTGACTGCGTCATCACCTCTATACCTTTCTGACTACACCCAACCTTGATGTTGAAGGCTAATTAACCTCATCATTCTGAGCATCCCACCTAACGCCACCTTGGCTCTCCTTGTGCCCTGTATGTCCACTAGAGTCCTCAACCCCTTTCACCCTCTCCTCTATCCATGGATTCCTGTAAGAATCCTCTGAATCTGACACTATAACAGAACTAACACTAACAGCTCCTGCAGGCTGTAAAATTACCGTAGACCTAAAACCCTCCTCGCTGCTTGAGCTATAACTTTCATGTTTAAAACAGGCCCACCCAAAACTCCCTTTAAAATATTTGCCACCTTTTTATGATGCCTCTGAGGGCAGCACTAAAACTGTGCTACCTACGGGGTTAACATTTGAGGTCCCACAAGACCCTGCAGCTTTTTTGCTCATGGCACACACGTTCACAGTAGCGCTGCAGCGAGCCAACACACACTCAGCTGCTCTCCTAACTGCCTACTGACAAAGCTCGCCGCTCAGCCCAGGCAACGGTGAGAAGTCGCCACTCTGCCATTCTCCAAGCAGGCACTCCCTTTCCCCTGGGGTGGCCTCTCCAACGTACTGATGCTGATCTCCTGTGTATCATCCTTTCTGACTGGCAGGCACACACAGGGGCCTCCACACCCCCAGCTGCCCTTCATGAAGGCCGCCCGCACACCTGTGCCATTATAGAAGCCGCTATCTCACCTCTGCCTGCCTCCTCCAACATCTGTAACGCTCTCAGCAATTTCTTGTCAGACATAGCACACTAAAGCCATATTCACCTGTTAACTTCTACACTAACTGAATGTTAACCACCCTGCACTATCAACACCTACTTAATAGTTTTCATAACCCTGCACTACAACCAGCCACCGGGTCACCAATTCTAAAATGGTGGCCTACCTTAAAATGGCTACAATAAAGCCCAGCACAGCCCAACAAAGAGCACCACTGCAGCCCAAAGACCATGTCACTCCCCAAATTACACCGGAGGGAGTCTTCTTTACAGTCCACTCCCCAAGTCCCCAATTATCACATTGAGGAAAATATAGAGGAATCACTAAAATTGTTTTTTTTCGACATAATTTTTCCTTACTGGCATTCCCTTAAACAGCAGATATCTCGGTTCAGTATGCTATCGTAACAAATTTTATTCCCCTAGTTTGGTTCCATAATGCTAACATGATTTTAGTGCATAGAGCTGGATCTGACCAAACTAAGGGCCAGATGTAGCAAGCAGTTTTGCCCATTCTGTGTCTATGGGAAAATGTGTTCGTACATATGGCCCAAAGTACTTCCAAAAACAGCATGCCTTTTGGTTAACACGAGTAATCCACGGGTGTGTTGTAGTAAAATCAAAAATTAGTAAATTTGCACAGATTTCTATGCTCTTGTTTGCCCAGAGATTTTTCTAAAATTAAATTCGTTTTCATACGGCCATATTTGCAATACTTTAGACTCCTGGCTCAATTTTAACAACTTCGTGGTGGTAGGCTGACAAATATTTTTCATTAAGGTATGATGGCAATATTGCGATGGCTGCAGAGTTCAGCCACACAAAGTGCACAAACCATTGACTTTAATCTTTACAATTCTAATAGAGTATACCAAGAGCCCACTCCAATGTTTACGCTTGATAAGCAGATATTTTCACAAAAGGAATACACTTTTTTAAAAATATGATGCAATGAGACTCTTTTCTGACAAAACCTGAAGCTTAAGTAATTGCATTCATCTTCCAACTACGTTGTGTCATTATCAATAAAATATCAATAGCATTCCTTTGGTTTGTATCTGTGCCCTAATATCATAACTTTACATTTTGTGGCTTTCACCACCAGTCAATATGTATTATTAGTATTGCATTATCACTGCAGCCCATTCGTTTCTCCCTCCACAATTCACCCCTTCCCCATCACTTCTGATGTTTCGTTGTTATAGCAGCAGCCCCCATATCCATAAGGCACAATGGCACAGCCCCTTTTCCATGTGTGCACAGATCCTATAAGCATGCTTTCCCTGAAGACGCTGGTTGACACATTGAAAGCAGGCCTTCTGGACAAATGTTTGCATGTGACTAATTATTTCAACATAGTCCAGACCAGGGCTCTCCAATGAGTAATGCAGGGGATACTGGTAGCTCTCTGACTACCAGTGAGAACCTCCTCTATATTTGCCCCATCCTAGTAAATGAAAAGCTTTTCTTTGGCTCACTTAGGTATGGTGAACAAATAAAAAAGAATGTATTTAAAAGTAGAACGAGTGTATTTTCCAAACTGATTAGCTCATGGTTGCACAAAAATATATTTAAAGCTAAGATTTAATTGATAATTTATGCTGCTATGGGGAGTCTATTTGCTGATGGTCTTTCTTAGCTGCCAAGTGGCATTGTGTATATCACTGCCATGACACATCGAGGCATTAAAAATGTAATCCAATAAAGATTTATTTTTTCACATTATTGCTGGTAACCTTTCCTGAGTCACTAAAGGGTCCATTGTAAGTAATCCAGCATGGAATGACAACTAATGAAACCTTGTCTGAAGTGGTAACTACTGAAACACTGATATTGTCTGCTAGTGGCACAGGATGATTGTTATCTAACATAAGTAGCCCTTATTATGGAAACGTGTTGGAGATCCCTGGTCAAGATGTAAGAAAAAATCTTGTTTACAGAGAAATCTAGTGGGTGTTTATTTGGGGGTGATGATATGGTCTGTGGGCACAATTTTAATTGGCCAGATGTTTTCATAATTAGTGTGATCCTCTGGGTGCTTTTCAAGTTACTCTATGGGTGCTGCAATGATAAGTTGATGATGATGCCCTGTCTGTGGTATTCAGAGGATATGTTTGTGTTCTTTGTGTGTGCTTTGGTCGGGGCGATGCAGAAACTATTGTCTTCTGACATTGCTTTTGCAGAGAATGGGTGCTGTTGTATTTGTTATGGACTGTTGGGTTCCCTGTCAAAACACATTTTGCTTTAATGAAGAAAGATAAACCGCTATTGTGCATTGCACTGTACCTGAGCTCTGGGGTAAATAGGGGCCTTCTACTAGTCTAATTAATACTTGTCCTGAATGGGGCCAATGACACTCATTATTAGTCCAATTGATACTAGCTCTGTGTGGGTCCACCAATGGCCTTGAGTTGACCGGTTCATGCATGCACCGTGAGTGGCCACTTACACCCATTACTAGGCTTGTTAATGCACACACTAAGTGTGGCCACTGTTATTTGGCCAACTGATGAATTAACCCTGGGATGATGGTCAGAGGTGTAGCTTGGTCAGTAAGTTTGGGAATGTGGGAGTTCCGGATTGCACAACAATCACGCTGGCACATAGGGGTCTGTTTACCAAATTCTCATGCAGCACAGTAGTCAGAAATGCTGCAGTGCATGGGGAGAGACTAGGAGGGCTCCATATTTACAGAGATTTGGAACTCTCCTCCTCTCTCCCTAGTGCTGGTGCAGAAACAGGTAGCCATGCGCCATACACACATCTTTGCATCATAGTGCAAGGGAGGATGTGTGAGTCTAGCATCGTGTGTACTGGAAGGGTACTTTTCCAGTACCAAATAAAATGCTTAGAATAACTTTAAAACTTTCCCCACTTTATAAGTGTGCTGTACAGTGCACAGCACATGGAAATTTGGAAATGAAAGGATAAATACAATTATTTCTCCTTGATAGGACCTATTTGAAATGGGTGTTATTTTTGATGTGTCTATTATTTTTTAATAAATAGGTTTTTCATCAAATCCATGGTTGGTTGCATGGAGATGCCCATGTACCACCCATGGAATGCCCCATTGGCGTTAAGTAATGCAATGCAGTGCTGTGTGCTTTTTTGTGTTACTTTCAAGTGAATGTCCTGCACAAAAAAGTTTTGCTCTGGAAAGTAAATTGGGAAAAAAGATTTAGGCCCTCATTCTGACCTTGGCGGGCGGCGGAGGCCGCCCGCCAAAGTCCCGCCGTCAGGTTACCGTTCCGCGGTCGAAAGACCGCGGCGGTAATTCTGACTTTCCCGCTGGGCTGGCGGGCGGTCGCCTTCAGACCGCCAGCCAGCCCAGCGGGAAAGAGGCTTCCACGATGAAGCCGGCTCGGAATCGAGCCGGCGGAGTGGAAGCTGTGCGACGGGTGCAGTTGCACCCGTCGCGTATTTCACTGTCTGCGCAGCAGACAGTGAAATACATGTAGGGGCCCTCTTACGGGGGCCCCTGCAATGCCCATGCCAGTGGCATGGGCACTGCAGGGGCCCCCAGGGGCCCCGCGACCCCCCCTACCGCCATCCGGATCTCGGCGGTCCGACCGCCGGGATCTGGATGGCGGTAGGGGGGGTCGGAATCCCCGCGGCGGTGCAGCAAGCTGCGCCGCCGCGGAGGATTCAATGGGGCCGCGGTACACTGGTGGGACCCCGCCAGTGGTGCCGGTCCGACCGCGGCTTTACCGCCGCGGTCGGAATCCCCATTGGAGCACCGCCGGCCTGTCGGCGGTGCTCCCGCGGTCCTCCGCCCTGGCGGTCAAAGACCGCCAGGGTCAGAATGACCACCTTAGTGTTGATATCATCACTTTTATTACACAAATATGACAAATATGGTGCAAACTCTTAGTCAATATACCCATTTATGTTAGCATACATTATATGACAAGCAGGGAGCACAAGAGGGGCTTCAAGGGCAGTGGAAAGGGAGACTATTGTGGATTGGTGCAGCACAGTCATTTGCTGTTTGTAGACGTTTGGTGGCGGTGCAATGGCTTCATTGTAATGAAATAAACATGAAACAAAAACATACAGTTTCAAGTCACGCACCAGTGTCACAAGAGACAAGGCTAGATCAAAGTTATGTGTTCATCCCATATCAGTCGTATACTTAAGAAGAATTAGTAGGGAAATGCCAATGCCATACATAAGAGAGCACAGTACTGTGAGGTTTTTTTTGAATGGCTTAGTACTTACAGAGCATAGAGTGTCAGGAGTTAGCAGCAAGTTCCGTTTATGCACAAATATGTTGTAATTAAAAGAGAATTCATAGTTTCATGACTAGAATGTGTCTTATCGCACTAGCATGGCATTTTATCTCAAGAAATCACAATAACAAGAACTGGGTGCAGCGTCTTGCATGCAAACCAGTCAGGGTAAATCTAGTGATAACTATATATATATATTCCAGAACAGTGCCAAATGTGTCCAGCATGAAACAACACGCCAGTGAATGCTCTGAATATTTCGTATTTTGTTTCCTCATCTTTCCTCTGTAACAGTAATTTCCATACCGTTCTGAAACTATAAAACTATATGTAAACGAATCAAATACTTGCTACTTTATAGAGACATTACATATAGTTAGGATTAAAACAATTGGAGCAATTCATAAAGCAATTTATGAATATTCGTAGTATTAGTCCTCTAGTGCTATTTTCCTTACTCATAAACGCAATAAACGTATGACATAGAGCGAAGCCTACCCTGGTCCTTTCTATTTTAGCTATAAATGTGGCAAGGAGAGTTGCTATATAATATGGAAAATCTACTAAATATTGGGAGAAGAAAAAGAGAAATTAGCAACTAGTTCAGAGAAGGGCACGCAAATGCAAACACGCATTTGCAATGCAATAGGTCTCGCATTTACTTGAGTTAGAGCTATTGGCATCGTAAATTCATAATTTGACTTTTTCTGCCACATAAATTGGTACACCCTGCCTCATAATTTTGTCTTTT
Organism: Pleurodeles waltl; assembly: GCF_031143425.1. Classification (NCBI taxonomy): domain Eukaryota; kingdom Metazoa; phylum Chordata; class Amphibia; order Caudata; family Salamandridae; genus Pleurodeles; species Pleurodeles waltl. The sequence continues at coordinate 350,627,551 of NC_090442.1, forward strand.
CTTGCCATATAATTCCAGTGGTCCAGCATTTAACTAAAGCACTTCCATTTATACTCTTCCTCTATCTTAAAACATATACAATTATCATATAAACCTTTATCAGCAACAAACTTTTGGTATTAGAGTGTAATACTCAAAACACCATAACAAAAATATCATTTGGGACAGAATAGAGGGTGAAAGGAAAGAGGGAGTCGTGAGTAAAGTTGGAGAGGACAAGTTGCATAGTAACAGTGTCATGGGCCCTGGAGCAAGAAATGAAACTGGTTGACTGGAATTTCGGTAGGAAAGTACAGCAGTAATTACAGTTGAGTGAGATCCATAGGTCTCTTGGCCCCGTTGCCACTGCACCTGTTGCTCCATGGAATGCTTGGCTTCAGGAGAGAAAGCAGATGGGACAGAAAAAAAAAGCGAAAGGAATACAGCAGAAAAAAGGAAGAAAGAGAAGGGGCACAAATAAATAAAAGAAAGAAGGGAAAGAAAAAAAAGAAAATGAAAACACAACTAAGAGAAGAAATAGAGCAAACGTGTGAGAAAAAAGAAAAAAAGGACAGAAGCTAGCAAACTAAAGATAAAGAGGAAAAAATAATGAAAGAAGTGTGAAAAAAAAGAGAAAAATGAACATTAGAGAAAAAAGAGATGACGAGAGAAACAAGCAGCGAAAGAACCAGGACATATATGTAGTGACACATTTCCCACAGACACAGAATGGGAAAACCACTTTGACATTTCTAGTCCCCACAGGTAACTTGCGGCTTCCACATACAGATGGGACAAAGAGGGATTTATAGTAAAACATGAATTGACAGTTAATGATAAAAAAACATCAGAGAAGGGAATGAAGTAAGATAAAACAAAATTGAAAGAATGCATACCAAGTCAAAGGAAATAGCAAATAAAGACAAGGGAATAATGAAGGGAAAAAAATAGTGAAAGAATGAACACCTGATGAAGAAAAAAGAGAGGAACAAAACAAGGAAAGAAATAACCAAGTTTTTGTGAGTTTGTAAGAGGAGGTAGCAGGAGGTAGAGGGAAATAAAAAAGGGACATGAGTGGAAAAAAAACATTTGAAAGAAAGAGCAAATTTGGATTTTAAGAGCTGGAAAAAGAAAAGTGGGGGAGAAAGAAGACATTGAGAGTAAACAGGGTAAAGGAAAGAACGAAGACAGATGAAACAGACCCTCCCAAATAAAAATGACAGATAAGAACAGATTTAATTGGCTCTCCCCCTGTCCTCAAACAGAAGCCAGATTGTGGAACAGAGGGGACACTGCAGAAGAGCAGGAGGTGCATTAGCAGAGTTGTATGTAAACCCCAATACAGCAATTTTGGGGCGCTTCAGATCAGGATTGTGGGTATAGACGGAGCTGTGTCCCAGCCCAGTGCAAGAAGAACAGAAAGGTGGTGGGTGAGGAATGAGAAAGGGAATGCTGTGTAATTACTGGTATTGAAATATTGTAGCGTTGCAGGTTGAGGTGCACTGACAGAGTTGTATGTGGGCTGCAGTACTGGAATAGTAATGGGCACACAAGGTCAAAAGTGAAGCATGTTAATGCAGCTATGTGTAAAACCTAGTATTGGCATGTCAGTGTTGCCAAGAGTTAGCCTGGAGTTTCCTTGGTCAAGCTGCAAGTGGGGCCTGTCAGGGGAGTGCAAATGCATCTGAAACACAAACAGGATGAGTCCTGAAAAGAAATGAGCACTGAATGTTAGAATTGATGGATTCTTGTGGAGCTGTGGTGGTTCCCATCAACCGTGGCATTGGATGTTAGACTTGAGGTGCACTGGCTGAGCTGTGTTTTGTTCTCTTGGGTCAAATATTGGCTTGAATTGAATATTAGAATTGAGCTGCTGTAATGGAACTGTGAGTGGGTACCAGTATAGGAAAGGAAGTGACCTCACTTGGGTAGAACTGAGGTGCACTGATGGAGCTGCCTGAGGTCCCAGTACTGGAACAGCAGTGTGTACTGACTGTAGGAACTGTGGTGCCCTGGCAGAGAGCGAATATGGGGTTCCTGGCACTGGCATAGCTGAGGCTTGGAGTGTGTGAACTGAGGTACAATGATGGAGCTGCTTCCGAGGTCCAAGTACTGGAGCAGCAGAGTGTACTGACTAGATGAACTGAGGTACTCTGGCAGACTTCGTATGTGAAGTTGCTAGCATAGCTGAGGGCTTGCAGTGTGTAAACAGAGGTGTACTGATGCTTCTGAGCTCGAGGTCCCAATACTGGAGCAGCAGAGTGTACTGACTGCAAGAACTGAGGTCATTTTTCAGACAACGTATGTGGGATTCCTGGCACGGCTGAGGGCATGTAGTGTGTGAATTGAGGTGCACTGATGGAGCTGCGCCCGAGGTCCCAGTACTTCAGCACCAGAGTGTACTGACTGGAACAACTGAGGCGCTCTGGCAGACAGTGCATATGAGGTTCCTGGCATTGGCACAGCTGAAGGCTTGAAGTGTGTAAACTGCCGGGCACTGATGGAGCTGCACCCGAGGTGTACTAACTGCAGCAGAGTGTACTAACTGGAGCAGCAGAGTGTACTAAATGCAAGAACTGAGGTGCTCTGGCAGACAGCATGTGTGTGGTTCATGGCACTGCATGTCTGAGGACTCGGAGTGTGTGAACTGAGGTGCACTGAGGGAGCTGCAACTGGGATCCCAGTATGGAGCAGAAGTGAGCACTGTCTCTGAGGATTGCAGAGTCCTGGGTGCCTAGGCTATAAGCAATTACAAGCGATCTTCCACCCTTGCTCCCAGCACCAAGGCAGGCACACCTGGTAAAGAAAATCCAAGCCAAGAAAGGGCGGGAACCATGCAGCTGAGAGAGGGTAAAGAGAGCCTAAAAAGACCAATGTGACCAAGAAAACAGCCTGCTCAGAGGAAGAATTATCCGCAAATGAAAAGGGTAGCTTCTCTGGACAGGAGCAGGAAACAAGGTAAAAACAAGTCCCCTACATACCAGATAAAGGAGACAAAGCATAATTATACAGTAGTTGGTTCCTGGTCCCACACAGAAGAAGGAGGGACAAAGTAACATGGCTGACCACTAGCAAGCAAGAATTTTTAAATGACAATAAAACTAACAAATGAAATAGCTGGAAGCCCACAGACGAAGTATATTTAAAAGTATACAAAAGGTTGAAAGCTCACACTTGACCTAAACACACAGCTACAAAAGGGTAATTCTGAAGCAGATTTTAAAAGGAGAGTTCTAAGAAGGTGAAAAATGAATTGGGGTGGATGGAAGTCTGCCATAAGTATTAAGGTCACTCTTTTGTTAGGTACAGTTAAAGAGTTCAGTGATTTAAATCTAAGATCAACCCTGGTACCACAGAGCAGATAGACTTAAGATAATGTGTAAAGCTTTTAGATGCGCCAACACAATCGAAAATTTTAAACACAATACAGTAAAAATTCCACTACAATTTATAAAAATAGATAATAGAGAATAATTTGAATAGCAAAATGACACCAATACAACAAAATGAAGTGTGGGGAATCAAAGATATATAATTCTATTTTTTATGTAATAAAGGGAGTGTCAAAATGTACAAAGCACCAGGCCAAAGCAGCAGACTGTAGCTTAGGAGTGCTCCAAGATGTATCGGTGAAGGTGCTGGTTTTGGTGGAAAATGTTCTAGCTGAAATATTTGAATTTCACACCCAGGAAAATCCTCTTACTATCTGGATACTTTTAGCACCTTCGCCCAGCCGATATTTTAACATTTGGACTTAGGGCCTGATTTAGAGCTTGGCAGACAGGGTACTCCATCAGAACTGTGCCAGATATCCCTCCTGCCGAAATCTAAATCCCATTATACTCCACTGGGTTTAGTGTCTGCCTGCCTGACTAGACATAATAAGGGGCATGTGTTGGTGTCATGTGACATCTGCTTGTGATAGAGGATGTCGTTTTGAAGTATAGAAAGTTACTTGGCACTGCCCTACTCTTCTTCCTCCCAGGGGAACACAACACCACCTTTCACTCACACCACGGTCACACCTTATCAGGGCCATTCAACAGCTGGGTGACAGTTGGAGGCTAGGACAAATTAGACCAGAGAAGCCTGAGGCAGGAATATGGTAACTTTCTAAATTAAGATACTTAATATTTCATAAAACTCTGACTTTACCATTGAGTTTGGGTTGTAGGACATTTTTAAAATTGTCCTTGAATAGTTTCTTTCTAGCTGATCACTAGCAGAATTCATATTTAATATTTCTTCCCAGTTTTTCTCTGTAGCCCCTTCAGCCTTCCTTTAGTAAAAATAGCATTTGGGTGCTAATCACTATAAGGGCAAGTTAACTCTAAATTTCTACATGTCCTACTTTTTAATACCATGCACTCTGTCTTGTGGGCTAAAAGGGCTACATAGGGTAACATAACATTTGGAAGGGAGTTTCCTGTCTAGTAAGGGTCATTTCGACAGACCAGGCTGCAGTTTTAAAATTGCAGCTGCGTGGCCACTGAAGTAGGCCTGGAATCATATTTGTCTTGTCACAATAGTGGATGGCACAGTAGAGCTGCAATCCGTAGGTGACCTTCAACTTCCCATGCCATTGGAATAGTTTAGACATCATATACTGCGGCCTTATCAGAATGTTACCTATACAATTTAGGGTTTAGCCAATGTTTATATGTTTTAAGGGTCAGAGCATGTGCACAGGGTTCAGTTAGCAGTACCCCAGCACACAGGGTCTAAAACCCAGTAGCATCAGAACACAAATAATGGGGGTGATCACACAAAAACAGGTACTTCCCGGCAATAGAGTTATTATTCTATTTTTGATTTATGATACTGAGACAGAATTGAAATACCCAGTAGTAATAGTGAAAAATGTACAGGCAAAAAATATGACTAGTGCATTTTATAGTTATATTGTTATTTCTAAAAGACATGCTCTCCGGCATGGACAGTGCAATAGATTACAAGAAAAGTTTGATGACAGGAAAATTTAGGTGCCAAATAACTGGTGACTATAAGGTAAAACAGAAGAATCAGATGAGCCAGGGTAGCAGAAACAGAAGGCATTGTTCTTACCTGGAGTATGCATTTTGTGTGGTAGTTAAAATACTTAGGGCCTCATTTTGACTTCAGCAGTCTTTTTGAAAGGCTGCAAAAGCTGTTGCAGCCAACAGACTGCCAGTGCTGGCGGTCTGCTGACCGCCATATTAGGGGTCTTTGGAAGAAGCGGTTGCATCGCCAGCACCGCCACGGCAGCAAGACTCTGCCCGCTGTATCACGAGCCATAATACAGCTTGGCAGAGTCTTGCTAGCATGGTGGTGCTGGCGATGCAAGACCGCCAGGACCCATCCCCTCCCAGTCGACCTCCTCGACAGAGAAGGTAAGTGATCCTCCGAAAGGGGGTAGGGGTGGTGAGCGTAGGGTGCATGTGTGTGGTGTGTGTAAGTGTGGGAATGGAGGTGTATGAGTGCGTGTATGTGAGCAAGTGAGTGGGGGTGTCTGTGTACAAGTGTTCGGATGTGGGGGTGCGTATGTGTGAGTGCAGGGTGGTGTCTGTCTGTGCATGTCTGGGTGTGGGTGTGCCTGAGTGCGAGTATGCAGAGGGGGTGTAGTATGAATGCGACTATGCGGAGGGGGTGGTGAATGCATGCATGTATGTGATTGAATGTAAATGTTTGTGTGCACGTATGTGTGCCTGAATGGGGGTGTGTGTCTGCATGTATGCAAGTGAATGGAGCATGTGTCTGCATGTATGCGAGTGAGTGGGGGTGACTGGGTGAATGTATGCTTATGCCGAGGGAGTGTCTGTGAATGTATTGCATGCGTGAAGGGGTGTGGGGGTGTTTGTAAGTGTGTGGACGGGTTTTGGTGTGTGTGCATGTGTGTGGATGTGTGGGGGTGCGTGTGCCAGAAACAGGAATGGAGATTCCTGTCACCGGGTGCATTTCTGCCAGGGTTTTCACCTTCACCCTCTTCTACGTATACAAGATCAACCGGGACAATGTCATCCACCACACAACATCAACATCCTGTCCTATGCAGATGACACACATACTCTCCCTGTTGGACAAGACCCCCAACACAACAGACAAGTTCACTGCCTGTATGACCAAAGTCGCTAACTGGATAAAAGTCATCTCTCTCAACTCAAAACTGAGTGATCTTTGGCAAGAACATCTCACCATGGGACTCCAATTGGTGTTCGGCCGAACTCGGACCTACTCCTACACCCAGATCCCAAGCCAGAAATCTCAGAATAACCATCAACAGCAAAAAGGACATGCCTGCGCAAGTCAAAGGCATCACTGCATCTTGCTTCCACACCATGAAGATGCTGAGGAAGATTGTTAAATGGCTACCAAGCAACATGAGAAAAGCTGTCATGCACACCCTAGGCACTAGCAAGTTGGACTATGGGAACACCATCTACACTGGGATCACCTAGCAACTCAAAAAAAGACCACAGACCATCCAGAACTCAGCAGCCATACTCATCTTCAACCTCCTATACAGTACCCACATTAACCCACACTTCAGGGAACTGCACTGGCATCCAATACACAAACAGGTTCAATACAAACTCCTCAAACACACTATCAAGGCACTCCATAACTCAGGCTCCACAGTTGCATCTCCTTCCACCAACCATCCAGACACCTCTACTTCTCAAGACTCATACTTGCCAACATTCAAAGCATTCACAGAACCAGATCAGGAGGACGAGCATTCTCTCACATCGCTGCTAAAGTGTGGACAAACCTCCCTCTCCACATCAGAGCCTCATCCTCTCTCACATGAAGCTGAAAACATGGCTTTACAATTACCCAACCTACCAAAGGTAGGGCTAGTCACACACACTTGCCCAGCATCACAATACCATTGTGGGTGATAGTGAACTTTACAAATACACAGAGCAACACAATTGAGGTGGATTAGGTTAAGAACCCAAAGTGGCCAACCTTAAAAAAACCTACACCCTACCTTTCAAAATAGGTTGTCCTTAGCTATGCCATTATGAATTGTGACCCTTGCCTCTCTCCCACCATGCCCATTTATAGACTTTGCTACTTTTGCACAATTTCTGACCTGTTATTAACTAAAGTTGTACTACTGTTGCCTTTTTATAATGGTGATTTACCACTTGACAAATGTCCTTTATATTGTTTTTATTATTAATATTTTCCTTACTGGCTTACTACTGAAATGGTTGTTTTGCTGTGTACTCACGGTTAACAATATGTATCAAGGCTATTGTGTTTTTAAGAAACACGTCAAATATGACTGTAAGCTTAAATAAAGTCCTACCTTTATTCGTTTGCATATTCTATTCTGGAAAAATATAATACAGTTGAGATTTTGCAGTGAATAAGGCTGTCTTGTAAATTCTACAATTCACATGCTAAAACTATTGACGGAGTTTTTAGGCGAGTATGTATGCAAGCTCCTTGTCAGGAAGAAAATGAATTGGTAGTCATCAACAATTCTCTTGTCAATGTAGCTCATTCGGTGAATATATCAAACCATAAAGTCAAGGGACCGTTCCTAGAACGAAATGTACAGCCATTTTTATTTTGACAGATCACTCGTGAAGATAAGAGGCCTGATGAGAGACTTAATGGGCTATCTGTTTAGGGCTTTGTTTTGAATACATGTCTATGAAACTTGGCGCACATATACCCTTTTCTCTAGTGGATGCAATGCATACATAAATCAGTTGCAACAGGCAGCTGTTGATGTTATCTTTATAAATAGGTCACTGTGTGTAAAGTGCTTGATTGTATCTTTCATGTTAGCATGAAAGACTTAAAGAGGTTGGAGCATGGTGTTTTACAACAACATAGCCATGCGGGCTTCCAAGGGTATTTGTTTTTGGAACTATTTGAAAAAACAATGCATGACATTTTATTTCTATCTTTCTTGCTATTCAATTTTTTGTAGGTTTCTTTCAAAATAGCAGAAATAAAGATAAAACAAATGTCTTAATGTAAACCTTGCTTTATTTGAGCAAGGCACATGCAGTCAACGCATAAGAGGGGATTTCACAGGTACACTTAAACAGGAAGTGATAGAGTGGTACAAGAAGAATATTCAGCACATGCACCATGATATTGCTACGCTGTTGCACATTTATATGTCTGTTTGTGAAACAATCAACAAATGGTGGGAAGCATACGAAAAACTCCCTGTTAGTACTAATACAACATTGAATATTTGTATATGAAAACATTACAGATCTATAACAGTAAAAGCCTTCTTGACCACTGCTCAGGACTTTAAAAGTGGTTAATGCATTGTGCAGATACTTTTTTAATTTTATGACAAAAGTAACTCAACTATGAATAGCTATTTGCTGCAATATGAGCTGTTTAGTTACTTCTATGTAGTGGAGCAAGTTGAAGTAAATTAACATTTAGGAGCTAATGCAGACAAACAGTTTTTTTCGAAAGATCTGAAGGGAATTGGATGCCATCGAGTGACATTTTATATTTTTAAATGGCTAATTTAATAAGAGCGATACCTACCTAAGATCAGCGTCCCCTTTTCACATCTGTTTCCTTGTACTGTATACTTCATCCCTCTTTTCCTTAATAAAGCTCTCTTTTTGTTTAATCACTCCCATATTTTGCGGACAAAGATTGCTGTTTTTTTTAACTCTGCACACCGGCGTACCGCTGTCAATTCTCCAGTGACACTTAAATCATGGTCAAAGTAGCTAATCCCCAGTTTTACATCCATATTTGCAGACTAGTTAAAATAAACCTTTTGACAGGACAACACCCTGCTTTTAAATATTCACTAAGCCACCTCTAAGTAGGACTTGAAGCCCCAGAAGGTAGGGGTCCTGGTATCTAAAAGTGGAACTTGTACACATGTAATGTTTGCATGTTTCTGTCATGACTATCCCCT